>NW_027518714.1:41065000-41665000 GCF_043159265.1 Tasmannia lanceolata
AATATCCACATTAATCTAACAGATCATATCCGTCCGTGCAATTACATAAAATGCGGAACCCTGATCCAATTGGATGTTACCGGGTCATTCGAGTTGTGAGTGGGATCATCGCAGGGATCCGACAGTCAATCCTGCAGAACCCTATGTGGGCCCCACTGCGATCTCGCTCTGTAGTTAAACTACACTCGTATTAGGTCAGTGGCCTCCATCGAGACGTAACCTTGAAGATGATCGTCAGATCATCTTACCCTAATCACATCATGTATGTGCAAATCCTTTCTTCGTAACCACATCTACTGAGTTGAGTCATATGGGAGGTGGACACCATTTACCCTTGGCCCACTCTTGGTATACCATTTTGATCAAGCGGTGTTCGGCATCCAAATGCATTTGCAAAATCCTTTGAAAACAATTCAATGTTTCATAAAATTTTCCGATAAACATTTTATCAAATCCATCTGGCCAGGCTATTTAATAGGCCTACGGCTCTAACAAAATTGTAGATGTCAATCCTTAAATTTTAGGGTGAAGAATCCCTTGTTGAGTATCACTATTGGTCTCGAGGGTTTGCTCTACGATATAGCTCTATTCGGATGTGACTCTAAAATAGAATCACTATAAGATAGACTAAGACACACCATTTACCCTTGGTCCACTCTTGGTATACCATTTTGATCAAGCGGTGTTCGGTATCTAAATGCATTTGTAAAATCCTTTGAAAACAATTCAATTTTTCATAAAAAATTTTCGATAAACATTTTATCAAATCCATCTGGCCAGGCTATTTAATAGGCCTACCGCTCGATGTCAATTCTTAAATTTTAGGGCGAAGAATCCCTTGTTGAGTATCACTATTGGTCTCGAGGGTTTGCTCTAGGATATAACTCTATCCGAATGTGACTCTAAAATAGAATCACTATAAGATAAACTAAGACCCTAGAACGGGCGGACAGACCAATAAGACTCCTCAGGTCTAAGGACATGTGAAAGGGTCCTGTCTGGAAGAACAACTTTATACTTTCTTGTTCACAAGTTGTTCTTTATTTGATCCGGTTCGGTTACGCGATCCAATCGTCGCACCCACTCTTCTTGCTTAAGGTCCACCACCCAGATGACCGAGATAAGTCACTTCACGTCACGTGCATGTAGGCAAGACTGGTGCTAATTGTATACAGAAAGAGATGTCCAGTCTCTTTCCCAACTAGGAACTATTAAGGCTTGCATAGAACCGAGATGTCATATCTTCTTGCTCCCTTGAATCTGTGAATCCTTTGAACATGGCATTTCTACTATGCTACCTAAGGACGAACACGTATCTATAAACAAGCACATCACACACATTCATTATTATAATTACCCATTCATGTCATGAAATAAACCTTTATTAATTTATAAATGTCATTCTGCTGGCTTTTCAGGGCATATAGTCTAACAGAAACGTGTGTCAGCAATAAATCTTAAGTGTCAACGAAATCATAGATATATATATATATATATAAATATACTCTCTCTCTCTCTCTCTCTCTCTCTCTCTCTCTCTCTCTCTATATATATATATATATATATATATAGAGTTAAGTGAAGCTACACATACGTGTAGCTAACTTAGCTACACCGACTGCTTAAAATACAGTGGGCCCACATTATTTGGGTGATCCAAACCATTCATTTGATAGGCCCTCACATTGATAGGGTGTGCCCAAAAAATCAGCTCCATAGGATCATCCCAACCCTTCAAACTGTGAAGGCAAAAATTGATAGATTTGTGAAGGTTTTTACACGTCCAATTTTGCCTCCACAAATCGTTGGGTTGGGATGATCCTATGGAGCTGATTTTTTGGGCACACCCTATCTATGTGAGGGCCCATCAAATGAATGGTTTGCATCACCCAAACAATGTGGGGCCCACTGTATTTTAAGCCGTTGGTGTAGCTAAGTTAGCTACAAGTATGTGTAGCTACACTTTTCTCATATATATATATATATGTGTGTGTGTGTGTGTGTGGGGGGGGGGGGGGGGGGGGGGTGGGTAGGTGGGAGGGAGGAGGTGAGAAAGCTTTGATGTCACTCGTTTAATGATAAGAGTATTTTTGTAATCTCATCTCTTCTAGCATGCATGCTTTTTTGTAGTTTTGGAGGAATAAATGAGCTGGTTGATTAATCATTGATGGGTGCCTGCTTCAATTGGGAAAGAAATCAAAACATAAGTGGTTTGGATGTGTTCCTGATTTGTCCTTTGTAGTGTGCTTCATTCCGGGGATTGTGCAGATGGCTCTGCCTGAACCAATTTCGGATCATTGTCTGATCCTTTTGAACTTGACGATTGGGTCATGGAGACACTCTCTGTAACAATTTGAGTCCATGGAGCTCGAGGAGCCAAACTTGAAGGAGAAATTGGTTTCTTGATGGAATGACGCCTCAGATCACGAGTCTATGGATGTTTGTTTGGACCAAAGAGTTAAATCTAAGTTAAGGCAGTGGGCCAGAGAAGAGAAAGAGGTGATGGGTAATAGGAACTTTGACATCTGAATGAAGATTAATGAGCATGACAGAAAGAGAGTGGGCCTTTGTCGGAAGGTGACTTGGTGAATAGGGTCGGTTTTTAAGAGGAAAATAATCAGAATATATTACAAGAGGAGTTGGATGGAGGGAACGTTTGAGATTTAAATGGTCAGGGCGTGGGGGTGTGTGTGTAAAATAGTGCTTACTTCAATGGCATCGCAAGTGCGAGAAGGAGAACTGATATGATCCAATCTTTGGTTACAAATGGGGATTGATACAAAGGTCGGGATAGTATCTCTGAGAAGATATTGTCGTTTTACCAGTAGTTGAATTCCACCAATATTAGATCCCTTCACACTTCCATGGGGATTGATTTTAGGTAGCTTCATGAGGCTTCTAGAGATGGTATTGATTGTCAATTCAGCGAAGAGGAAATGCGGCTTTACCAGTAATTGAATTCAACCAATATTAGACCCCTTCACACTTCCATGAGGATTATTTTAGGTAGCTTCATCAGGCTTCTAGAGATGGTCTTGATTGTCAATTCAGTGAAGAGGAAATGTGGATCACTCTCTTTCCTTTAAAGGGTTCAAAGATGGTTTTCGTTTTGCATTTTAGCAAACTTACTAGAAGTTGATTAAACGAGATTTGTGAGTTCTTTGATGTGTTCAATGACAGCATATCTCTTGATACAGGCACTGGTTCACCTTTATTTTGCTCATCCTCGGGAAGGATGGGGCAGAATGCTTGTCTAATTTTCGCCCTATCAGTCTGATGGGTAATGCGTACAAGATTCTTGAGGTGGTCTTGTCTAACAGGGTTAAGGAAGGTATCGGCATGTTAGATTTTGAAGTTTCAATGTGTGTTTACCCAAGATAGACATATCTAGGATGGAGCATTGATCAAGAAATTGAATGAAGTTCTATCATAGGAGTGGGATACGGGAGTTCTTTGTAAAGTAGATATTAAGAAAGATTACAACAGAGTGGAATGGCGATGGCTGAACAATGTTTCGGTTAGGACCGGATTTGGAAAGGTATTGAAGGAGCTAGATGAGATGTGTACTTCATCACTTTGTGTTTGGTGCTGGTCAATGAGTTTCCCCAAGGGTTTTCTTCCAGACCTCTAGGGGGCTCTGTCAGGGAGACCCCCTGTCTCCCTTCCATTTTTACTATTATGGCTGATACTCTAAGCAGGATGTTGGACAAGGCTACCGCTTACGAGCTTATTGGGGGCTTTAGGGTGAAGCCAGAGGAAACAAAAACCACTCATCTTCACTATGCAGATGATACCATTCTGTAGTGACGAGGAGAGGAAAATAAAGAATCTCAATATGTCCGTTTTTAAATGCCCCTATATGTCCATTTTTATATGCCTCGACAGGGTGGCCAAGCACATTGAACAGACAGAAATTTTCAATGGGATGATTCTGAATGAAGGATGGAAAGATGCCTGCTAATCAAAATTTATAGGACTGTGCATGAGAAATCTTAGGTGATGAATAGGACCCTTCCATGCAAGTGACTTTGGAGATTCCAATGTCACAAATATCATTCTCGGGAATTTCTCAGCAAGGTAAAATCTTGGGCTATATTAAGTTTTTTTTTTCGGGTTTATAACAGGAAAAAATGGTAAAAATAAAATAATTTAAATATATAAAATTTTAAATTTTTTTTAAAATATTTTTGAAAATATATAATAAAGTCGCGATATATTTTCTTGCCAATTTTCTTCTATTCTTTTTCTTCTTCTCCTCGCTGGAGGTCAGCAACTTATTCTGTGGTTGCTCGCACGAAGAGAGGGACGTGACAAGATTTTTTCGTAGGAAAGTTCATGGGTTACGTATTTTTAGTTGACTAGGTTTAGGTTTTAATGTTTTTACGCGAGAGGTATTTTTTAAGTTGACAAAAATTTATAATAAAGTAGCGAATTTTTCAAAAATTCCAACTTTTTTAACTCAAGCAGTATTTTCTTTGTTATCGTGTTTTATATGCTATTTTAAGGTTTAGTAAAAAATTAAGGATTTTATCGCGAGATTTTCAAAATATCGGCGAATTTTTGCTATAGGGTTCAGGGAGGATAGAGAGCATTTTTAGACGAAGGTGATTGCCAAAAAATAAGGAATTAACTTTGGGGAAGTGAAATATCCGTGCCTTTTTTATCACTAGGGACACCCAGCAACGTTGTACGTGGCAATCAGCCCCCTTGAATCCTTCTGATGTGAAATACATCAGCCCCTCTGCAGTCATTGACACACTGCTGCTGGGTGTCCCAAGTAATCAAAAGGGACGGATATATCACTTCCCTTAACTTTGGAGATTGGTACCCTCTTGATGAATAGAGAGATATCATGAATGGCTGAGCACTTTTCCAAAGAGGAATTAGGTTCGGACCTTGTTTGGGAAACAATCAAATCTAGACAGGCATTTGGCATGGTCAGGGGACTCTAAAAGATGAATTTTCCAACTTAATTCTTGCCGGCTTCAGAATGTGAATGCTCTATTAAAGATTCTTTCCTTAAGAGAAAATAACAGAGTTAATTGGTGGATTAAGTTCTACAGAAACTTCTTTGACGGAGAGATCAACGACGGGGTTGCCAATTTAGTCTGACTTTTATTAAGCGAAATGGAGAATTTGGACTTAGAATACGGATGGAGCCTTCTCTGTTCATTCTTTCTACCATCATCTTCTACCAGAGTTGTCTTCTTCGCCAACCAACAGAGCTTGGAGAATTGCAAGCAGCCCCTAAAGTTTGTGGCTTTGCCTAAACAGCTTAACTCAACAAAAATCCGCACGCTGGATCACTTTTGGAGCCGCAGGATGATCGGCATACACCTTGAGCCAGGCGAGATTGTCGATAATTTATTCATCCACTGGAGGTTTACGAGCGCTGCATGGGCCTTTGTTCTTCAGTTTTTTGCTATCATGTGGGTGTTCCCAGATTGCATCGACAAACTTTTTGAGTGGTCATAAGCTCCCTGGCTATTAAGGAGATGGAAACTTTGGTACCTTGCTCGCTGGGTTATCTGGAAGGAAAGGAACAAAACTAAATATAATTTGAATTAGCAAATTCTCTTTGATTTTTTTTTACCATTCAAAAAACAAAAAAACCCAACATCGCAAGACTCCGGAACGAATCAGATCTGAGTATACAAGCAACCAACCAAGGAAGACGTACGAACTAGGAACTACATAGTCCCGGAGCCCACAACAATAAGGGGAAAATATAGGGAATAGACTTCAGACCACCAGAAGAGGAGGGGCAACAAGGGAGAAACCCCAAAAAAGATGGGTTTCAACTAGAATAGGAAGGGGTGTTGGGTGCGGCGCCAAGGGGAGACCCAAACAGTGGGTTTGGGAGGGTGAGGCAACAAGGGGTAGTGGAGTTGTGTTGTGGGAGGGAATGCAGCAGTAGGGTTTTTGGGTTTTTGGGTTTTGGGAGGTGGGCGAAAGAAGTGGGACGGATCATTTGGGTTTCGGGATAGGGTAGGGGTGGGTGGAAATAAACGTGAAAGAGGAAAGGGTGGCGGCAAGGTGGAGTGGGGAAAGGGGCACAACAAAAGGAGGGGGAGGCACGACTAGGGTTAGGCGTAGGGCCGGCTAGGGTTAGGGTTATGTTTTTTATGTTGTTGTTGTTGTTGCACCACTACGGAATCAGAACTCGGAGCTCAAATACCAGGTTCGACGTAACCTAGTTTCCATGGAAGAAGTGGAAGAGAAGAGGAGAGAAGTGAGGGAGAAAATGAGAGTCAGTAAAATAACCTCTCACATAATATGATATATATGTGTGTGTGACTACTAGGGTTACATATGTAAAGACCGAAATTCCCTTCTTTTTTTCTTTTTTTTTTGAATGGTAAAGACCGAAATACCCTTCTAACATATCCAATAGGAGTTTTGTGACTTTTGTCTACCATTGTTCATTGGGATGCTACCCTTTGGTTGATACGGAAGGAAAGGAAAAACTGAATGTTTTACGCCACGTCTAAAAGAGTGTGATCTATCCAGGAGGACATTTTGTCAGCCATTGTTCATTGGGAGGCTCTCCTTCCTAACTTCCACGGCATCTTTAAATTCTCCATCAAACGTTCTTGGGATGAGGTCTCGCTTCGCAAATCCAATGTTGATAAACCTTTTAAGGTGCCCCCAAGCTTCTTCAAGCTGAATTTTGATGGCTCTAGTTTGTGGAATTGGTGCTTCGCTAAAGTAAAGGATTGTTTTATTACTTAGTCACAAATATGGATGATATATTGGAAAAGAAACTCATAAAAAATCATGTGTTTTTACTAGAAGTGAAACCCCTGATTAAAATGTGATATTTATTTTCAAAAAAAAGAACACATTTTATTGGGATTTTCTCACAATATTTGTGCTTTTCTCTCCCAGGATAAAAAATTTGAGAACACAAAACACCCTTAACGCGACATTTAACTTTTCATCCCTTTTCACTCAAAACCCCTTATGCGCAGAAAACCCACCTAACCCTAACCGTAAGCCCTACTCACAAACTTGATTCGGAACAAAAAGAACTAGCTGAACAAGAAGGCGAGCTACCTTGAGGAAAGTTTTTTAAAAAATAAATCTCTTATTTTTCTTCATTTTCCCCTTGAATTATTCTTATGTATTTGCAGAGGAAGACAACGAAGAAGCAGAAGGTGAGGGTTTTCTTTTTTAACAAAACCAAGCAATATTTAAAGAATAAATAAAATTTCCATAGAATTTCAACATCACAAGGGAAAAAACTTAGATAAATAAGAGATAATGTGATAAAAAAAACTGCCTTGGACATACTTAAGTGACTACCATGATCACTTCACAAAACCAAGGCCACATTCATAGCCTAAAGATAATAATTTGAAAAAAAATTGAAAAGAAATCTAAGAAAACAGAAAATTATAAGAAATCTAAGAAAACAGAAAATTATTAGTTTCTTTCTGCAACAGCATAATATACGAACTATACTTTATGTGGTTGACCACAAAATGTAGAACATTAGCAAACAGTGTAAAACAACAACTTTGAAGACTGGATCTAAGTATCATGTAAAACATCGAGCTACACAATGAAAATGTGAATAACTCCATTTTGAATCTCTTTCATTTATTGAATCATTGATAAGAATTAATCAATCAAGTTTCATTCAAATTAATTATTTTGACCAACTGTACCAAAAAAATCAGGAAGGGGATATGTACAGAATAGAGAGGTTCCACCCGCCCAAGTAAAGAACTTGTTTTTTTTTCTTTTTCAAAAAAAAAAAGACAATACTAACCCAACTCATGGGTGGCTCAAGATAATATAATTGGGGAACATGATGGATATCTACAAATATGGTATATACGATTTCACAGTTACCTGACGGAGGGCCGCATTAGCATTCTGCTGCTGATTTTTCCCAGACCACTGAACAGCGTCCATTATAACATCCCACAAGATGCGCACAACCTCAAGATCAGGTAGCTTAGCATCCCTCACACGCTGCTTCACCGTCTCTATGACTTCAGATATATCAGCCTCCTCAGCTATCTGGGCCGTCAATGCCAACTTCATCTCCTTCAGTTTCACCTCAAATATTTTCTTCTCATTGTATTCAACAAGGGCTACCAGGCCTTCCTTGCTGCACAACATATAAAGTCCAAGGGAACAATGGGCTTCAGCTTTACCATTTAATGAAAACAGGACAAATAATTAACTCCGGGTAGAAATGAAATCCAGAGACTGAATAGTACTTAACCAGCACTTGCAACCCAAGTGAGATCCTTGGAAATTTTAAAATCCAACTATGACATGGACAGATATTACCCTGATTTTCTAACCTTAACTGTCCTTCATATAATTGTTAAGAAACTGACAGAGAAGAAACCATAACAGTATTCAGCATGCACATGCCAGCCATCTTCGCAATCATAATGATCCTTGATAATTTCCAGTAAACATGATAAAAAAACTTAACGCTATCAATGAGAGAAATAATAAGTAACAGCCGTTATTAATTTTCACGATGAAAACATAGAATATTTTTGTTTCAGTCACTTTCTTGGGTGCTGGATAATTATTCAAACAACTTTCATTTTTGCAACTTGACAAACATCAGGATTTCATGTATGTGCAACAACTGTAGTGTCATATTTCTATTAGTCGTGATTTTTTTTTTCAACAATTTAGGCAGAGTATGGTATTTTAAATTTTTTTACTAAAAGTAAATGCATAACCATTGAAAGAAAACACCCACGTGAAATGCTCAGCAAAACCTTCAGCAGAACGCTTTGCAGTAGGGAAGAACTCCATGAGATTGTCCTCCATTTTACCCCGCTTTAGGAGCGATATAAGATCATCAAGACTATTATCAATAAGATATTCCTTGAAAAAATCTGTTATGAATGAAAGCACTATCCCCTTGCCCACAAGATTGTCCTTGAGCAGAGGCTGGAAAACTGTCTCTGGTGGAAGCCCCGACAACTTCTGAGAGAATGTAAGGGCTGAGAAAATCGCAAGCTTCTTCCTCTCATTCTCCTCAAAGAGCTCCAATGACTGTAGGAACCTCCGCATAACATTTTCAAGATTCTTTATCAGGAACGGCCTCCGACGCAAGATCTTTTGTATGTAGAGTACAGATGGCAAAATAGCTTCGCGTCTTGGTTCACAATCTATAACAGAATAAGTATGGCGCTCCCCTTCATCAGACTTTGTTGTGCCTGGTTGAGTGCGCCCTCCTATGAAAACCACCTGCAGTTATTATAAAACGAATTAGATATTTGCTAATGAAGAAAAATAGAACAAAATCACGATTAAGCTACTTGACAATGAATGTTTCCAGAAAAGCAAGGAAATGATAAGAATTTGATGTGTGTATAGTTCATACGTAACATCAAAGATTGTTTCATGTGCTCCCATCTGGGCCCATTGTTTTTTTTCCAGAATGGTCTGGGCCCATTGTTAAAATCTTAAATTTCGCAATTTAAATCATAATAAATGAATCAATTTGTACATAAAAATAAAGATATATTCAACTGCAATGCATTCAGATGCAATATCTGTACTTTGAGAATAGCTGGGAGGATTTATAGGTGAAAGTATTGCAGTTTCTTTGACCCCACTTATATTTATTTGACCCCACTTATATTTAAAATTGTTAGCTAGATGGCATTATATATTTTGCTGTTCGTGAGTAAGCCCCAGGCAGCCGTTGAATATTTGAAGAATTGGTCTTTCTTGTTGTTTGATAAGCCAAGAGGTATATCAATGAAGGGCTTTCACTTCAGCTCTTCCAGGGCTTCAAGATTTCAAAGTTGAACCGACGGCTGAAGTGTGAGAAGAATCACAATAATGGTGACTTAATAGGTGAGATGTCGTGAGCTATTGGATATCAAGGTTGACATAACATTTAAATATTCCAGAACCATTATATAGGGTCCAATGAGGAGGAAACGTGGACCTTATCATGACATTAACCCTATTTAGGAGCTTAGGCATTCTTAAGTTAAAACTTTGGCCTGAGTTGAATTCCTAATGCAGATTTCGAGGGAGCTAGAATTGATAGTGTAATGGTGAGCTAGCCTTTCAGAGTCCCCAAGGTCAAACATTCGAATGAGTAGAGGTTCAAGAGCCCCAAGGAGGACAAAAGAAAACACTCATTGTACTATTTACTGGCCATCTTACAAAAGGAACACAATGCACCCAATGTCGTCAGGTGAGCAATCAATATGGCAGACTTTATGGATATCATGGCTTAATTTTTTTGCCAGAACATGGTCATTTCGGTCAGCTAACCTCAAAATAAAACATGCCTAACATTTTCAAGAATATTTCAGCTAACCTCGAAATAAAACAAGCCTCACAATTTCAAGAATATTTCAACCAAAACATTCGAAATTGACTCAGTTCGGCCCAACTTTTTCATTTCCTGAAACCAAGTTTTAACCACAAGTAGACACAAGGACTTTATGGACGAGATGTCTGGTAGATGTCAGGCGTTCTCTACTTTCCGAGATTCCATCGTAACCTTTTTTTCATATCATCCGTTAAAAATCGATTCTGGCCTACTCCAAAATGAAACATTTCCAACATTTTCCTTAATCTTTTTCTTTTTTTGAAAAATGACAAATTATATTTATACCATGAAAGATTACATTGGGGACCAAAGGTCCCGCCTTGCATTTACATAGTATTATGGCAAGGAGCATGCTCCTGAACCATCAAAAGAAATAAGTAAAAAGTAATCCTAAATACATCAAGATAGAGTATAGCTCATCCAACCTGTCAATTCAAACTGCTCCTTACAAAAATACAGACCCCATGACAACCCCAATCAGAAGCTATTTCCATACCTTCTCCCCAATTAATCAAAAAGAATGCTTCATCTCTCTGAATCGTCGAGGGACGAATACATGTAGGAAGGGGTATCTCCCAAAAAACTGTAGTCTCTCAAGATAAGGTGAGTCAGATTCGATACAACGACTCTACTGCTTCGGAGTAGTACCTAGGATAACCCTGCCTAAGAAGTTGAAGCTTGAGTGAAGATCTTCATCATTCCATACGCTTACTTCCTCTAAAAAACTCATCCAGACGAACTTAAACAAAGCAAAACAACTTAGAGGAGGGGAACACAAAATCTCTATCAAACCTAATCTAAACCTTCCACGCTAAACTTCCTCCTACGTCCTCTTCCGAGCATTTTAAACAGGCTTCTTTAAACTACTAAATAATCAACACCAAAGTTTTCCTTCCTTTAATCCGAAACTCACAGCAGAAGTTTATGAAAATTCCGAGTTGGGATAAGAACTTACTGTCTAGTCCCCCTCCCCAGTCTTCTTTTCAGTTGCTCTCACTTTTTTCTTCCTTGTCTCTTTCCGCCAGTGCTAGAAACATGTTTTTGGTGGCCCCCAAGTCTTCATCATACTCAATTCGAAAAACGTCCCCCATTGTTAGCAAATCATTGAATTCTTCCAAAAACAATCCACGACTTCCTGGGTCTTCTGAGCTATCGTCAATCCGCTTATCCTTACCTTTAGAGTCCCCACTAAATCGTGGTAATTCCCCAGCTCGCTGATCAACTTCCTGCCCCAACACTTCCAAGGGGTCAGGAGCCTCAATAATCGGCCGATCTCGACTATTCTCCAAATCCCTAATTACGGCCTTTTTTCCTCCTTCCAAAGGCGCCGACGAGTTCGTCTCTCCTTTTCTAAAACTTTACTGAACATTGGGAGGTCGAGGAGAGGTATATGCAATTCTTTATCACTTGTCATCTCAGAGGAGTTGGGATCGCTGCTGAGATTGCTAGAGGATTCTTTCCAAATGTGTGCCCATCGCTTTTTCAACGGGCTAAGGGAAACCTCGCATGGGGTGGGAGATTCCTTCCTTGCCACTTTTTCATTATAGCGAAGGTCTTTCAGGAGTTCAAGATCACCAGCCTCGAAGGAAAATTCCTGATTGTTGTCACCCTGAGTAGCTTCCTTCTCTGGCATAGCTGGGTCAGTGAAGTTGTCAAAATTTCGAAAGAGCTTTTGAGAGTCAGCAACAAGTCTTCTCTTTCTGTGATCTTCTTTTCTAAAAATACCTTTGAGTTTCCTTGTAAAAACAAAGAGACCACCTCGGGTAGCTAACACCCGAGCTTCCGGATTAGAATTTCTACGGGTACAATACCTTTCCCTATACGTAAGCGTTTGTCCTTGGGGTTTTTGACTTCCTTATTAAATCTGTTTTCTATTTTAAGGCCCTTTTCTCCTTTTCTGAGATCAAAATGCAGTTGTCAGCTGTCAACATTTTCCTGAATCTTTGAACTAAAACATTCCTAAAGAACTCAGTCCGTCCCACCTAAGGGATACACTGAGACCAGGTTTTAATAACAGGTGGAGATAATCAGACTTTATGGACGAGACAACTGATATATGTCATATATTTTCTACATCTTTCCATGTTAAAATCATAATTTTTGTGAGGCAAAGTAGATGTATCGTGTGCTAGGACCAATATTTTTTAAACAGTAAAGGAATATTTTGTTAAAGAAGAAAAAGATACATAATGAAAAAATAACCATAACCAAGACAGACATTAACATCAAAAAACAGGTTCAATCACAGTTTACCAACCAAAACGCCATTAAAAAAAAATAAAAATGAAAACATTAACATTAAAGAAAAGGAATTGAGTGGACACGACTAATGAGTCCCTTCCTCCCCCTTTCTCCTAATGAATCAAACTCCAGTTCAAAATTCTCTATAATATATTGAACAAATAATTGGAATTTACAATATACAGTGCTCCAACTAGCCTACCAACCTCCACGGAAATATAAGCACCGTCAAATCACACTCAACAAATCTACTTTGACATAAACAAACACAAATTCGGTAATAAGATTATCAATCCTTCTCTTAAAAAAAGAATCCCTGCTTCACTATAACCATTTAACTGCAATAGACCGAAGAATACCAGTTTTGTCTCCATTGCATTATCCCGTTTAGACGCCAACCGTTGGTTGCCTAAAGAACATCAATCAGCCTTGAGGTTAAGGAGCTAACCGAAGGAGTTCTTTGTATGCTATTAAGAACGTACAGAGACCTTCACAGTCCAATTAAAAGGCAGATGGCCCTATTAGGTCATGTAATAGACCAAGTTCATGTAACAAACCACAGCCTACTAGAGGCCAAATAAGGATATTGACCCCATCAGTGAATTGTAGGACTAACATGAGAACAGAGCAATAAGACTCCATTTCCATACCCTTAAGTCACTACCATCCTTACGAACATTGAACCAAGCTTAGAACTAAACAACTTCAAGTTCAAACAGACAGAGAAAACAAATAAGTGGTTAACTTTAAAACGAACATTAAAACATTTTATTTTATTGAACAATAAAGACAACTCATGTCTTCTCATATGTTTATATTAAAATGCTATGCCAAAAGGTATTTTCTGCAAGAAAAAAAGACAAATAAAAAATGGGTAATTCACACCCGTATCACATTGGTCGTGAGCATAACCAGTAACCGGGTTCTACTTATTAGAAAAAGAACGTTCAGGGGTAGGGGCCCTCTTAGCCCTTATTAGTTCTCTTGCTATCCCTCCATCTCTTTTCTCTCTCGTTTTTATTGACTCCGTGCGTATGTTGCGGTGATTCAAGATTCATAATAGTAGCTGCAGTACAATCCCACACACCCTCCTCTGTGACGCTGCTGGTCATGCTATATTACAAGCGCGCGGGGGGGGGGGGGTGGCTGGAAAATCCATGTTGTGTTGTGCAGTGTTTAGAAGCGAGGCTTCAAAGAAAAATGAAGCTTCCAATTTGGATTGCACTTAGATGATGCCACAAAAGCCTAGAGTTTTACGGATATGTGAAGCAAAATCCCATCCGATGGGATTTTGCTTATTGGAGTTTTCGGGATTAAAGAAAGTAACTGTAACGACCAACCCTTTCATTGGGTTTGTATATTAAAAGTTTGATAATTCCACCCCAAATTTTAATAAAGTGGGTGTGACTAAATTACACAAATAAGTGTATTACACTAAGTGTTAGTTTAGGGGTATTTTAGACTTGTAAAGTTAAATTGGAATTCACTTTTAAGCCTCCAATTGATAGCCGTATCCCAACCTCCAAAATAATAGGCATGCTCCACTAAATTCTCCCAAAAATAGTATCGTGATTTCAAATCCCTAAAATGTAGGTACATTCCCATATTTTCTCAAAATTTGGTCGTATATCCATCTTTCCCAGAAGTATACCCCCCCATTCCAACTTTGGAATGCGTACAGCAAAATCGTCTCTCTCCCCTTTTTGGGCATCCCATGCGGGCCCACAAATTATATATATATATATATATATATATATATATATATATATAGAGAGAGAGAGAGGAAAGTGTTGGTGAGCTTAAGCTCACCAAACTTATGGTGAGCTTAAGCGCCCCAATCACATCGGTCCCACATTTTCTGTGGTGATCCAAACCATTCATTTGCAAGGCCCTATCATAGATAGGGTGTGTACCAAAAATCAGCTCCATAGGATCATCCTAACCCCTCCATTTGTGGAGGACAAAATGGGCAGATTTGTGGACAAATAATGTCTGTCCATTTTGACCTCCACAAATGGACGGGTTAGGATGATCCTATGGAGCTGATTTTTGGTACACACCCCATCTATGTAAGGGCCTTTCAAATGAATGCTTTTGGATCATCCTAACAAAGTAGGCCCCAATGTGATTGGGCGCTTAAGCTCACCATAAGTTTGGTGATCTTAAGCTCACCAACACTTTCCTCATATATATATATATATATATATATATATATATATATATATATATATATATATATATATATATTACATGAGAAAACGGTTCCTACACACTTGTGTAGATAAGTTATCTACACACTAGCTTAAAATACAATGGGGGCCCACATTATTTGGGTGATCCAAACCATTCATTTTAAAGGCTTCACATAGATAGGGTGTCCACGAAAAATCAGATCCATAGGATCATCCCAACCCTACGATTTGTGGAGGTAAAATGGACGTCTTTAAACCTTTAGAAATTAGTCCATTTTTTGCCTCCACAGTTTGAATGGTTAGGATGATCCTATAGATCTGATTTTTTGTGGACACCCTATATATATGAGGGCCTTAAAAATGAATGGTTTGGATCACCTAAATAATGTGGGCCCCCACTATATTTTAAGCTGGTGTGTAGATAACTTATCTACACAAGTGTGTAGGAACCATTCTCTCATATTGTAACGACCCGATTTCCATGACCGGATCGCTACAAGCAAACACCTGTCAGAATACTTATATTTTTTTTTTTCTTTTCCTTAAACCATATATGAAAATTAAATAGCCATCGCTCTTCATTGTAAGAATGCAAGATCTTTTTTCTCTCTATTTTTGACAGATTATAATCAATTTTGTATGATAATCAATTCCAGAATTTCTTGTTTTCTGTTGGTTCTTGAATTCTATCTTCATAAATTACATTTTATGCGTTCTTTTCATCCTAACCAAAATTCGTTTTCTGCTTATGATCTAATCACATTATTGTCATGGAGATTTAAAGTAAGATCAGACCTGCTTTCTAAGGTCAGAACCTGAACCTAATTGCAAGTTCCAAATGCTTCTGACAGCAAAGTTCAGTAGCTGAACCTGCGGCCATAACCAAGTGTTCAAGTACATTTGCTCCATGTTCTTTGCTCAATCTTCAACAAAACTTCCACCAACCCTCATCTGAGATTTCCTCATTCATAGATCTATCAGATTTGTAAATAATTTGCATAGATCTGGTCTAATTCCACAGATCAACAACTTTCTCTGTTAGATTGCAATAAAAGAAAAAACCCGCAAACAATGTATTCAACTCTCGGTTTCTTTTGGAGTTTCAAAACTTTTTTTGTTTTGGTTTGAATTCGGACATTAGCTGAGAAAAAACACGGTTGAAAGGTTAGCGACATCTCATAACCAGATTCTACAATTACTTGAATCCATTTCCAATCACTTGAGCTCTCAGCTGAAATTCCAGAGATTCCTGAAGCAAATTGATACTCCACTGGCATGAAATTCAAGAATTTTGATCTTTAGCTCTTTCAAACATCAGCACTTCAAGATTCTGAATGAACTTTGGATCTTAACCAAAGATGTGCCACAGAATCTACAATTCTTGAGCGAGATTTTTGCTTTAATGTCATGGGATACTCAGGACTAAAGTCACACTGCGGAAATACGATTACTCTGTGTTTAAATTGGAACTCCAGTCCTTTTTCCATTTTCTTCACGTCAATTACATTTTGTAATTTGCTGAGAACGATTTGGATCTACTAATTCACAGTTCTCTCAACAGTTTTCCAATTTGAGTCAAAGGAACAAAACAATGATCGTATTTCCAGGCGGTTCACTAACAATGTGCAGAACTATCCTTGTCCTCGATTGGGGCTAGAATTCTAAAATCTGATAGGATTTTTCAGATCTACTCCTATATTCTAGCTTCCTGTAGATATTAAGATCTGTCTTTCATGTCACTAGGTGTTTGATGTGATTAACACATTATAGATGGACTTTCTTGCTTATGTGACTGTTTTTAAGTATGTATTTGTGCTTATTCTAGCATTTCCCGAAGTTTCATCTTAAAATTTTATCATTTGCATATGTTTCCATTTGTGCTGCATGGATTCTTTGCCCCCCTATGCCGACTCCGTGTCGACATGTTTCGACATGCGTTTCTGTTAGGGGTTCCATGCAAAAGCATATATCCCACATCGGACAAATGAAATGGATGTGAGTGGTTTATAAGGGAATGGGCACCCTCTCCTTAATGGCTAGCTTTTGAGGGTGAGTTCCACCCGGGTCACAACAAGTTGTATCAAAGCTAGGGCGTGGTAACTCCGTTGTTGCCTCCGAGGACGGAAATGTCCTTCGGGGAAGATCTCGAAACCCCAGTGTGCCTTCTAGGATGGTGAAGTTCCCTCGGAGAAGATCTTGTGGTTCCCATGTTGCCGCGAGTGGAGGGGCGAGATTGTCCACGTTGCTTCCGCGTGGAGGGGGGAGATTGTTGGGGGTTCCACGCAAAAGCATATATCCTACATCGGAAAAATGAAATGGACGTGAGTGGGTTATAAGGAAATGGGCAACCTCTCCTTAACGGCTAGCTTTTGATGGTGAGTTCTACGCAAGCCTAAACAGTTTCAAACATGGATTCGCGGGTAACACAACTGGATTCTTGTCGTAGCCGTGTTCGACTCGAGTCATGTTTTGCAGGCGAAACTGACACATCTTCTCTCTTTTAAAATGTGAATCGTGTATATTTCCCCTTTAAATGCATTTTCTTCTTAAAAAATTTTAATAAAAGCACAGCCAACCATCTCTTAATAAAAAATTTAGCGCCCCGATAGGGGTGCGCATTATTCGGTTCGGTTCCAAGTTGTTTCGGTTTGGTTATCGTTACCTTTTGTATCATATTTCGGTGTTCGGGTTCAGTTTCGGTTTTGGGCAAAAATATTTCGGTTTGACCGAATAACTGAAAGTATAGAAATGATGCGACTATTTTCGGACTCATGAGTGAAATATGCTGTAAGCGCTATACTGTCAGTTCTGCCAGACATTGAAAAGATAGCCTAACATAAAGTAACCATTTTTAATTAAAAAAACTTATTTTCCTAAATGCCAACTGTCACCAACTTCTCCTTTGACTAGAAAACGGCAAACTCTTTGCAGCCACTAACATGGGGTTCTGAGCTCTGTTCTATGTGCGCCCCATCACAATCATGACTCCCTTCAAATACCCATAATACCACCGACTATCTGAAGCCTTTATACATACATTAAAGGCTAGTTTCGTCATTAAGAAAAAGCTGTTTTTCGGAATCTGTTCTCGCAAGTCTATCTGTTGGATTTGCGTATCGTGGCAAGATGCTCATACAGTTTTGAAGAAAACAGAGAGAGAGAGAGAGAGAGAGAGAGAGAGACAAATCGATTCACATCGCCGGAATGTCAAGAACCGGCGTGTTTTTCCGGCGATCGAGGCTGGAGCTGATGGAAAATGCTTTCCTTGGCCTTCTCCATCTCAAGAACTTCACGTTTTTGCTGTTGATGATGGTGTCATCGATCAAAAGGTGATCCAACGGTTGTTAAAGATCTCTGCATATAAAGGTGCCTATTTTTTTTAGATTTTTTTCTTCTAATCTTTAAATTGTTAAAATGAATTAGAACAGATCTGACCGTTGGTTTATTATAGTGGGATTAGATCGAGAGAAAGGTTCCCTTGGATTTGACGTAAGAAAATTATTTAGGGTGTTCATTATTCGGTTTTAACCGAACAACAGAAATATTTATTCGGTTTCGGTTTACAGATTTAGATAACCGAATTTTTTCGGTTAGTCTTGTTCGGTCAAATCGGTTCAATTAATAACCGAATGAAGAGCCCTACGCACCAACCCTCTACCCTCAAATTTTTCATATATATAAATTTAAATATTTAAAATTTATTGATTATTTTATTTAATAAAAATTATCGAAACCATAAATCCTACTTTTTGGGGTTTGCCGAATCCAACACCTTGAATCCATGTTGAATCACGACACCTGAATCCGAATCCTCACCACAAGTTTCATAAATTTCTGTGCTTTTACAAGATTTCCACCACAATTACCAACCGAAGCAAAATGTTTCCGTTTCCATGTTGCCAAAACCAAAACCGAAATTGAAAACTTTTTGGTTGAGCCTCTAGCTCAATTGGTAAGGATTCGTTCTTCAACCTTTGACGTCAAAGTTCAATCCCAGCTTGCCAACTAAAAAAAATACATACAACTCTCAAATCCTCCCGATTAGAATTTGTACTTCAAGGTTTCAAGTTTCAATACACATTTCGGCCATGACGGAAATGGAAAAATGTCAGTTTCGGATGAAAATTTCAGTAGAAATATTGTAAAATAATGGAAACAGGTGGAAACATATGCAAATGATAGACATTTAAGATGACACTTCAGGAAGTGCTACAAGAAGCTCTACAAAATCAAAAACCATCACAGAATTACAAAAACCCATCCAGAATGGTTTAATAACATCAAACACCTAGTGGCACGCATTTTCGCGCATGTATGATAATTAAATATACCAGATTTCACATATTCATGCAAATATTTATACATAATACATGCACTGCATTTCACATGTAATTCATATAATTAAATTATGTGATAATTGTTATTAATATTCCAACTGATTAACACCCCCCCGCCCCCTCCAAAAAAAAAAACACTCAATTACGAATTAAGATAAATGGTGCATTGGGCATCCTCTTCCATAGTATGTTTCCTTTTGGCACCAAGACTTTCCAGTTTTGACATACATACACCACAAGTTGTAACAAAAACATGCAATCTCAAAATATGTTAAAATCCCCCCCACGCACGCACCCACACCCAAAATCTTATAAGTACCCTCACTATGTAGGGAAAGGTGATCCATCATTAAATATTCCTGTTTACCAAGAATGCGTTTACTACGGAAAGAACTTTTTTTTTTAGCATGTCACACATATTTATCTTCACCACACAAGCAATCATTACAAGAGTGGGATTAAAAAAATTCTAGTGCTAAAAAGCAACCAAACATGGGATGGGACGAAAATTTTACTAAAACTTCCTAGGACAAAAATTTTACTGGCAACCAAACGGAGCCTAAGGCTCTGTTCACTTCTTTTCCCCGGAAAGGAAAGGAAAGGATTTCGTTTTCCTTTCCTTTCCAGGTCACATGGCAGAAGGAAAAGGAATCCAGAAGAAAAGGCTTCGTTTTCCCTGGAAAGCCTCTTTCCGATATATTTAATCGGAAAGCAAATCTCAAGTAACAAGGAAAAAGTCAATTTCCACGTCATTTTTAGCTTTTAAATAAGAAATTCCACATCTGATAATAGTTTTCCCTGGAAAAGAAGTGAACACAGAAATTCTATCTTGTCAGGGAAAAAAAAGGTTGTTTTCCAGGGAAAACAACACCAGGGAAAAGAAGTGAACAGAGCCTAAGGGAAAGGTATGCTCTTCCTATCCAAGGATTCTACTAAAAACTAGTGACTAAACATACATAAGGCCCAACTCATAGAATTTGTTTATATTGACCTCTACCAGTATCAAGTATAGAGTCGAAAAGGTGTAGCTTATACACAACTCACACAACCAGATATCTTCCCAAACCCAATCCACTCCCACGCACCCTCACGACCACTGAAAAAAAAGAGCCTAATTATCGATTTAAAGGACTCCATAAAGAGACCAAATAGACTCTCGTATTCCAAATCCTTCCGAAAGTAGGGTTCCTAAAGTCCCATCCACACCAACGTACAATAGAATTGTCCCCAATAATCTTTTCCCAAGGCACTTTTTTTCTTTTGAGGACTTCCATAGGCAATTTTTCAAAAGACCCATGTTCCTAATTTTAATGTTGAAAATTCCAAATGCTACTTTGGCTTTTGATTCAAATACTTCTTTCCAAGATTTTTGCACTCCTCCTTCCCATAAGAATAAGGAATACCCCTTGGACCCTCTGATACATTCTCTTGGATAAGTGTAATGACTGTGATTATCTTCTCTTTCAAAACCCTAAGATTTGGGCCTTTGGATCAGTGGATCTATTTTCAAGGGTGGGGATCAACGATCCATCGTTGATCAACCCTTGATCTTAAATTTTAATCACTCTTTTCCCTTCGATTTGCTTGGATCCATAGATCTTAGAATCTATGGCTATTGAAAGTTATATCTAAATTCTCTAATTGAGAGAAGAAAATAAGTCTTGTAAAAAAATAATTTCCGTGGAAAATATCACTTAAAAGGTGGAAAAATTTTTGTATTAAAAGTGGAGGGAAGAAACCCACGTTTTTCCTTGTATGGAAAAACGTGCACATGGTGTGGGTCCACCTAAAAAACTTCTCAATGATCCATTGAATATTGTATACTTTGCTTTTAATTAGTAATAGCATTTCAAAAGTCAAAACTACTATATATATATATAATTACGGTAAGTAACAATGATTGTATGATAAATAAGTTAAGAATGTTGGAAGGGAAAGTTTCTTTTTTCTTTTTGGAGATTTGATTTCCACTTTAAAAGGAATCTTGTACTCCTCTTTTGGTATGATAGACTTACTTATGTAAAATTCAAAATCTCAAAATTTTAGGAGATTTCTTAAAAGATAAGATCTTGTAAAATTTTTGGAAAATGAGCAATCAAATCCCAACAATAGTAGTCATTGGGAAATCAAGGGATTTGATTGTGAGCAACTACCATATCTCTTTCACTCTCTTTTATATATTGCCTATATTACATAGTAGTCATTGGGAAATCAAGGGATTTGATTGAGCAACTACCATATCTCTTTCACTCTCTTTTATATAAAACCACAACAATGAAGAGAAGAATATAAGAAACTTGGGCTCTCTCCCACATCCAAATTTCTGGACGCCCAAGTGAGAGAGAGAAGAAGAAGAGCTTTACTCTTGATTCTCTTTATACCTTGATCCATCCAAGTAAGTACCCTTATTTCTTTCTTTGTCTTATAGTGTTTTCTTGGTCCCAAAACGGACCAGATATATACCCTGTCAATGTATGTTTTATAAGTCTCAAAACGATCCAGATTTATACCCTGTCAATGTATGTTTTATAGGTCCCAAAACGGTCCAGATTTATACCCTGTTAATGTATGTTTTATAGGTCTCAAAACGGTCCAGATTTATACCCTGTCAATGTATGTTTTATAGGTCCCAAAACGAACCAGATTTATACCCTGTCAATGTATGTTTTATAGGTCCCAAAACGGACCAGATTTATACCCTGTCAATGTATGATGTTTTATAGGTCTCAAAACGGACCAGATTTATACCCTGTTAATGTATGTTCTATAGGTCCCAAAACGGATCAGATTTAACACTGCTTTTGTGTGTTATTGTTGGTCCCAAAATGGACCAAATTAAGCGTTGTTTTGTATGTATTTTCCGTCCCAAAACGGGACAGCAACTTAATGTTTTCTCATATGTGTTTTCCGTCCCAAAACGGGACAACAACTTAATATTTTCACGTATGTATTCTCCGTCCCAAAACGGGACAGCAACTTAATATTTTCGCGTATGTATTTTTCGTCCCAAAACGGGACAGCAACTTAATGTTTTCACATATGTACTTTCCGTCCCAAAACGGGACAGCAGTATAGTGTCTCAGTATGGGTGTTTTTACGCCCAATACTGCCAGCAATATGATGTTTTGATGTACGAGTTTTATGCCTTTAAACAAGGCAGCTATTAGTGTTTTTGAGTGTGACGGTTTGCTCGAACAAGGCAGCAATATGGTGTATGCGTAAGTCCCACTACGGGACAGGATCAAGATTAATTAGTGTACAAATTTTTAGCAACTTGAACCTAGTCTAAACTACCATTCTCTACACTCAACTATGTGACTTCAGGATCGTTGCACTCTACTCTCTAAACAGGAGCCATCTCATCCTACTGCGTTTGTAAGATTAAGGCAGGTGATAGCTAACTTTGCTCGTATGGCTTTCAATTCATGCAACAAGAATGGTGAAGTATCTAAATTTTTATGGTTTTCTAAACTATTCTATGAGGAATGAAATTTTGTCTCTTGTATTACATGTTGGAAATGAATCTGATTTCTAATAAGGAATTATCAGTTTAATTGTTTTTATCACATGAAATAACTTGGAAGTCGTATGGAAACGTAAGAAATATCCAAAGAGGAAATGGGAAAGGGTGATGGGAAACCATTGAGTTATCCCCGTAAACAAAGGTATACAACTTGGGGGAACCGCGCACCTCCTAGTTGATGTCGGAATCCTACGGAGACCAAGAGTCCCTAGGCGGTATGATCTAACGTAATAAGTCCACGCGGAGTCGACCGTGTCGGCAAGGGCAACAAGCTAGTGGGAGCTGGAGTGCCCTGGGTTTAAATAAAATTGTTATGATAAGAATGTGGTAGATTTATAATTGATCCTAATGTCATTGAATTATTCTCTTTCAGTTATTAGTACATTTGATTATCTTAAATGATTTTTCTATTCAGTTGCAGAAGATTTTGGTAAAATATTATTTTGAAAAATTTCAATTGTCTTATCTATAATATAGATCTTGATATGTTGTTTTAAATTGAATTCTTATACTGGTTCAGTTTCTATCATCCTGCTGACCCAATTTTCTCCCCAGGACTAGAGAATTCTAATGAGGGTGCTTAAGGAAGACGATACCCTTCGTCAATACTTTGAATTTATTTTAAATTGGCTAGTTTGAGACTTCACTTAATTGAGTAAATTGATTTTTAGTTCAAGTTATTGTAAGGTGACATTCTTGATATTGGAATAAGAGCTATGGCTATTTAATTTTCATATATGGTTTTAAAAAAATATGAGTATTTTGACAGGTGTTGCTTGTAGCGATTCGGTCATGGAAACCGGGTCGTTACAATAAGGGTGTTCATTATTCGGTTATAACCGAAATAACAGACCGAACCGAATTGGTTTGGTTATTTCAGTTCGGTTATGCTGAGAATCGGTTCAGTTTCGGTTCCTAATTCTACAACTTGCGGTTTTCGGTTTCGGTTTCGGGTTTCGTAAAATAAAATTCGGTTTAACCGAACGAGAAAAACAAGTGGGTGCGAAATATCCTACAGGGGGTGCGAATTATCAATTTATCATCGCCCTTTTTTATAATTATGTGTGGGGCCTGTATAGACTAATAGACTATAGTCTAAATGTCTAATCATCAATTTATCATCGCACGAGAGAGAGGAGAGCCGAGACTCGAGAAGCAAGAGGAATGCTTTTGACTGGGGGTGTTCACTATTCGGTTTTAACCGAACCAACCGAAATGTTCATTTAGTTTTGTTTCTTTCGGTTTTTAGAAAATTCGGTTTCGAATGCTTAATCTAGGTAACCGAAATTGGATTGGTTATTTCGATCGGTTCAGTTATAACCGAATGAACATCCCTACTCTTGGATATTTCAAATAGTGACGTGAAATAAAACAAAGATTCGATAGGATTGCTTTTAAAGGGTTATCATATATCAAACATCAAAGAAAAGAGGATGCATAAAAAATGAAAAAAAATGCAAACATTAAAAAATGACACATGTGCCTCTTTTATTACTGTAATGATCCGGTTCCATAACCAACGTCGCTAACAGCAAAAGAATGAGAAAATCCAAAATCACATAATTTAAAAAAAAAAAACAATAATCTGATTAAAGAAACTAAAGGAAAAGCATTCTTATTCCAAATATCAACTGTCTATTACACTTGAATTGAATAAAAATAAAAATAAAATCCACAATTATTAAAAGCAACTGAAACATCTAAACTACTAAAGCATAAATAACCAACTAGAGAATGTGCCTATGTCGTCATGCCCCAAACTACTACGAATGCTCTCATCCCAAATGTTGCCTAAATTTGTTCTTTTGTGAAAGTGCTATCAGGTTCCTCCTCTATCATATCACCTATGAAATCTGTTAGGGGAAACTAAGTTAGCAGCAAGATCATTTGACCGAAAAGTGTAATAAAAGTACAACACAGATAATTGCATTTGAAAGATAAAATTTCTCAAAACTCACTTAATGAAGAGGGACAATAGAAAGAATAACCTATGAAGATGCCAAATTATATATACGATAACACGATGAGGAGTCCTATGAAAGATATGTCTCAACATAGCATAAGCTACCTAGGGATCTAGAAGTACGATGGGAATCATATCATCTCAGTAAGTCATATGGGTCCACTAGCTCTTCATAATTATATACACGATGGGAATCCTCACATACCCGTCGATTGATAGTCACGCGTAGTTCTATGACCTTCTCGTACTTTAGTACGAGGCCAATACAAAACATCGTATATATAGATTATGGCCTAAAATAAAAAGTCCTACCACACGATTTTTTACGGGAATAATCATTGAATTCAATGGTATAAGTAAAATGTAGCATATGCATTAGCAATAGAGGTGAGACGTAAACAACATAAGAAATACAATCCTCAAAACAATATCATAGTTATAGCTAAAATTACAAGTTTCAGTCATCGCTTACCTTTGATTCCTCGGGTGCAACGAAAAGTGAAAAAATATAGCTCTAAGGATCAACTAGGAAGAAACCTGTAATATTTCATGATAAAGGGCATAAATTATTTATTCTAATATTATCTATGCTTCTTTAGTTTTAGTTAATTATACTTGTTTAAGTGGGAGTGTTATTATTATAAAAAAAATATTATTACCAAAATGGCTCGTGGACTTTCAAAGTGTAAAAGTAAAGGGAATTTATCAAAGTGTTCAAAGGCTTCTTAAGGGAAGTGATATATCCGCCCCTTTTGATTACTAGGAACACCCAGCAGCAGTGTATCAATGACTGCAGAAGGGCTGATGTACTTCACGTCAGAAGGATTAAATGGGGTTGATTGCCACGTACACTTGCCCTGGGTGTCCCAACTAATAAAAAGGCGTGGAACACTTTGATAATTGCACACTGCCTATGTTGACACTACCATGTTTTAATAATTGCACACCCCTCAACAAAAACTATTGTACTTGCACTACCAGTTTTAGATAAGTGCACTAACTTCCCTTGTCTTTTATTTAGCATACAAACCTCTTTCTTTCAGGAATTGTAACATCTTTTGGCAGCTCCTAAAATAATAAAAGATGTAGAGTGCAAATATCAAAATATGGTTGTCATTATCATTCCTTTAAGGCACCCTTAATTTAGCAACAAAGAACTTAAATAACTACGAAGCCTTTGAACACTTTAATAAATTCCCTCCACTTTTTCACTTTGAAAACCCACGAGCCTTTGGTAACGACATTTTTTATAATAATAATACTCCCTCTTAAATAAGTATATTTAACAAATAAAACTAAAGAAGAATATATAATATTAGAATAAATAATTTATGCCCTTTGTCATGAAATATTACAAGTTTCTTCCTGGTTGAACCTTAGAGTTATATTTTTTCACTATTCGTTGCACTCGAGGAATCAAAGGCAAATAATGACTGAAAATTGTAATCTTAGCTATAACTATGATATTGTTTTGAGGATTATATTTCTTATGTTATTCACGTCTCACCTCTATTGCTCATGCGTATGCTACATTTTACTTATACCAATGAATTCAATGATTATTCCCATAAAATTTGTGTGGTAGGACTTTTTATTTTATGACGTAATCTATACACACGATATTTTGTATTGCCCTCGTACTAAAGTACGAGAAGGTTATAGAACTAAGTGTGGCTACCTATTGACGGGTACGTGAGGATTCCCATCGTGTATATAATTATAAGGAGCTAGTGAACCCTATGACCTACTGAGATGATATGATTATCATTGTAATTCTAGATACCTAGGTAGCTTATGCTATGTTGATGCATATCTTTTATTGGACTCCTCATCGTGTTATCGTATCTATAATTTGGCATCTTCATAGGTTGTTATTCTTTCTATTGTTCATCTTCATTAAGTGTAAGTCATGAGAAATTCTATCTTTCAAATGCAATTATCTATGTTGTACTTTTATTACACTTTTCAGTCAAATGACAATGCTGCTAACTTAGTTTCCCCGGCCAGATTTCATAGGTGATATGATAGAAGAGGAACCTGATAGTGCTTTCGCGGATATATGAATTTAAGCAACATTCAGGATAGGAGAGCATTCGTAGTAGTTTTGAGCATGACGACATAGTTAAGTCCCTTAGTTGGTTATTTCTACTTTAGAAGTTTAGATGTTTCAGTTGTTTTTAGTAATTGTAGATTTTATTTTCATTTTTATTCAATTCAAGTGTAAGAGATAATTGATATTTGGAATAAAAATGATTTTTCTTTAGTTTCTTTAATCAAACTATTGTTTTTAAAAAAAAAACTATGTGAAAAGGCTTTTCTCATTCTTTTGCTGGTAGCGACCTTGGTTATGGAATCAGGTTGTTACAATTACCTTTGTCGCTAAGAAATGCATCGACTCTCATGCTAAGACTAAGAGTGGTAGGGGATTCTACGCAAGATTGACATGTAGAATGCCTACGCCTATGATCATGTGGATTGGGACTTCCTTGATTAAATGTTCAATCGCATTGCGTTTGGTATTATATAGAGAGATTGGATGAGATGTTGCTACTTCGTGGCTCGAAACTCAGTTTTGGTCAATAGGTTCCACAAAGGTTGATTCAGGGGACTGTGTGCCCCTTGGCAAGGAGACCCTCTCTCCTCGTTCATATTCACCATAACAACAGAATCCATACCTCTTGAGGGTTTTAGAGTGGATGAGTTGGAGCTCAAGATCTCCCACGTACAATATGTGAAGACACTTCAATTTATTACAAGTCATTTATAGCCCAAGGGAACAACACGAAGGTTTTTTTAAGTTCTGCGAAGCAACATCAAGACAACGCATCAGCTTCCTCAAGATGGTGTTTATGGGTGTCTGGTTTCCGAGGATGATCTACACTGATTTGCCCACACTATTAGCTATGGAATTGATGACCTTCCATCTTAGTTTGCCTCTCTGCATGGGCCGCCCAGCCAAGTCCCTTTGGACGCAATCATCAGAAGATTTGAATGTAAGTTGTTGTCCTGGATTGGAAGAAGGCTGACCTTTCTCTTAGGATAAAATCACGCTGATTAAATCCTTCTTGATTAATTTGTCAATCTGTTTTTCATCTCTTTACAGTGCCCAGCCAGTGTGATCAACAAGATAGACTCCGTCCCGAACTTCACGTTGAATGATAGGGAAGAAGCACAAAAATACCACCTTGTTGATTGGAAGGTGGTTTGCAAATCCTGGAAGTAAGGTTTCTTGAAGAGTAGGAGCCCAGAGCATAACCAATGCCTTTGCTTGGGAAGTGGATCAAGAGATTCAAAGTGGAGAAGAAGTAATTGTTGAGAGAGAATATAGAGAGGAAGTATAGAGTGGATTTAGAGAGCTGGGTGTTGACGGTAGTACCTCTAGATCTAAAGGATGGAGAGATATTGTCAACAAAAGGGAAGTTTTAACGTCTGGCATTCGCAGTTGTTTCCTCATACAATTAGTGTTTCTATCCACAAGGATGCAAGTGTACAAGACTCCTAATTCTTGGTGTGATTTACAGAGTCAATAAAAACTCCTTTGACTCTCATAAGTTATGATCGCGTCAACCGCGTTCTTGGCCGCATCCATGCCAAGTCTGCAAGGATTTTTCTTGGCTGTGCTCCGCGTCATATCCGCATTTTTAAACACTATAATACGCACATAATACCGGTGCAATCTAGCTAGACATTCATAGAGTGTCCATAATATCAAATTGCCTAAAGATCGATGCATATCAACCAATGTATAACATATACAAATCGGAAAATGGCAGTGGAAGCATGAACTTAAAAGTACGAAGGAAACGCCATTAAATGTGTTAGAACTTCATTTGCCTATTATGTAGTAGTACGTAACGTCATAGAATTTCTTGTAAATCGATCACAAGTACAATATTTTAAATGCACGCAATGCACTAAATGCTTGTTAAGATTTAAATGTATTGATATTGTGAGCAAAAGGGCAAAGCATAATTGCAAAAAATGGACATAACAGAAAATTCCCAAAAATGAACTAAGCTTGCTAACATGCTTTCCTGAAAAAATGAACTTTAACACCCAATTGTGATTATCCATGCTTCACTTCACTCCAGATTGCACTTGCATGCAAAAAAGAATAGCATGCAGACAGCCAAATGTTTACGAAGAAGAAAACAAAAGGTCATGGTTAAACTTGAAAAATATGTCACTAGTTGTAGAGATGTAGTCATTTGGCATATGATGCCTGAGATCTAGTTGTGTTTCTCCTTTTTTCTTCTTCTCTCATTCTTTTTGTTCTTTTTTTCTCTTTCCTCAGTTGTATGTCAGTTTTGGTTTTCCATTTTTAAATAAATTGCTTATTGAAAAAAAAGGTAACTACATTGTAAATGAAAGTCATTATGTTGCATGGCACGGTCCTATTGGAATGTAAGAGGAAGCAAATATCCTTGCTTGGAGGGCTACAATGGCTAATGTGGAAAAAATGAATATGGAA
This sequence comes from Tasmannia lanceolata, assembly GCF_043159265.1. Classification (NCBI taxonomy): domain Eukaryota; kingdom Viridiplantae; phylum Streptophyta; class Magnoliopsida; order Canellales; family Winteraceae; genus Tasmannia; species Tasmannia lanceolata. The sequence continues at coordinate 41,094,061 of NW_027518714.1, forward strand.
CTACTAGGGATTGAGCCTCTAGCACAATGGTCAAGGCTTTGGCCGTCAACCTTGAGGAAAGAGATTTGATCCCAGCTTAGCTACCAAAAAGAAATGGCACTACATACAGAAATGTAGTCATTTGGCATGCGATGCCAGAGTTATAGTTTTTTTCCTTTTTTAAAAAAATGTAAATTTAAATAAAAAACAAAAGAGGCAAAACCCAAACAAAAGGGAAGCAACTATGAAACCCCGCCGCCATTTGGCATGCGATGAGAGAGTTATAGTTTTTTTTTCCTATATTTAAATGTAAGATTTAATTAAAAACAAAAGAGGGCAAACCCCATACTAAAAGGGAGGCAACAATGAAACCCCACCGCCAAAAACACCTACAAATAGGGCATTTCATGCACATTTCTTAGATCATTATAAGTACCCAGAAAATTTGCTAACTTGTATCTCCTTAATTCAAAGATTTTGATAATTTCTTTACTTCAAAAGATTTAATCCCAACCACATAGCCACGAGTCATAATCTCCCAATCCATAGCATGAGCTACATCAAGGAGCCTACATAGACAAGAATCAAATTATTATCAGAATCCAAGAAGACACCCACTCTGAACTTCGACCCCATTGATAATGCTCACTTTATCATTCAAAAAATGAAGTTAAGCTTAAGACACCCACGCCAGGGGGTGTGGCCCGAGAGTCATGAGGCAGGGGAGGAAGAAAGTAACCATTAGAAATTGAGATCCTGTCAGATATCTTGAAGCTTAACTTCTGAGAATGTTTAGTTTTACAGGCATACTAGAAAACTTGCACAGTAATTGTGTTAATTAGATGGCCAAGACTTTTAGATTTTTTTATTAAAGATGTGATCATCTCTTTCCATATAAATTATCCAGATGCAGGACGAGAATAGGATTTTCTATAAACATTGGAGTCTTTTGTAGACAACCAGATGGCCCTGCAATTGCCAAAATTCAAGAATGGACTAAAATGACCCTAGAATAGGGCTGATCTGGAACAACCTGAATAAAAAACTCCAGAATAAGACTATTGTCAACACAGTGGAAGTGGGATCACAACCACAACACTCAGCCAAGCTTCAAGAACATTTGGAAGAACAGTCTCAGCAGCTTTTCCTATAATATTTCCTATATTTTTCGCAGCAAGGTCGAATAGAAAAGGAGATAATTAGGTCACCCTGCCTGAGACTTCTAGAGGGATAAAAGAAGCCAAATTGGAAGCCATTGAAAAGGATAGAAAAAGAGATGGACCAATGTATCCATTTTCTCTATTTAATGCCATATCCCTTTATCTCTGGAGTCCATTGGCCTAAGCACTACTCAATTCTGTCATAAACCTTCTCCCTTTTCTTTTTTCCTTTTTTTTGTCATTTTTCTCTTTCCTTGGTTGAATGCCTCATTGGAGTTTCCTTAATATACTAGTTCAAAAGAAAGAAATAAAAAACAAAATCAAAATGCAACGGTGACGCAAACGAAAGCCGTTATTTTGCATGACACGGACTTATTGGGATGTATAGAAACCAATAAATACCATTGATTGGAGTGCTAAAATTTGTTGATACAGATAATAGGTCTGAAATGCTTCAATAGCTGTCTTTCAAATTTCAACCCGTGATTATTCTCATTTTGAACCCAAGAAGTGAAGCTGTTGACGTGATAGGTCAGAATTACCAAGTTCTTCTTAACAATATGTCAGCACTGCATTAGCCCTTCCACAAACAAATGAAAATCATGATCTATACATTACACATCAGCAAAGTATGTCAGAAATGAAACAAAAAGGGAACCAACAGTCCACACATAACATGTGAATTTACAAGTTCAGGCTCACGGAGAAGATGGTGATAAATATTGCAAATGCAAGAGAAATAAAATTGAACAATGAAGAAAGGATTGGATGTGCTTACCTCGAAAAAGGAATCACCATATCTTGAGAAGTTAAGATCCGAAGATTCGATGCTCTTGGCAACAAGTTCCTAATATGGCAAATTCATCAGGATATTTCAGGTTATAAAAATAACTCAAATGCGGAAGATAGACTTGATTTTTCCCCAAAATGTCAATGATGCACCAGCAGATTGCTAAGCAAATAATAACTGAAAGTTACCAAAATATGAGAAGAAAACTTACCAGATCACCAGAATTGTCCAAGTAAATTTGAACCACTGCATCTGCAAACGTTGCAGGGTCCAAAGGAGCTGCTATATTCCGTTTGCGGGTCTTAATCCGCGTGCCACTGAATAAACAGAATATAAGTAAATAAATACTGCTTTGATGATGGAAAAAAAAGCAAAAACTAAAAGCATATAGCTACACAGTGCAACCGTAGAAGATATTTATCTATCCATCCATAATCCTACATACTGTTTTCAACCAAAAGAGCGTCACAGGTATATTCAATTGATAATATATAGTAATCATTCAGCATATAAATATCAGACAAACCATGAGAAAAGCTATTGCAATAACACTATGCAGCATGTCAACTAGCAGTTTCTGTCACAATAGAATAAAATGAAGTAATCTGCATTCGACCGATGACTTGAAGATTTTCCTCTACTCAACAGTTATAAAAGAAAATACATTTAATAACACCAGAAAGAGCCAAAAAGACCACATAACTAGCCCAAAGAAACTGGCACAAAAAACTAGAAGTTCAACTACAACACTTCCAATATGTAGCCAACCAGTCCATAGCAAATAAATTGTGTCAGGTAGATATGTGAGAAGCAAAAAAAAAGCCACCAACAAAAGCAAGTGAAAATAGCAAACAAGCATGCAGCTGCTAACCTCCACCTAGGAGCAGCTCCCTCCATAGTCCAATAGATCATATTCAAAAAATCGCTTCCGTACAACAATCTTTCCTCAGCAAAGGAATAAAAATATCTATGATTTAGTCGACACTTTGAATTTATTGTTGACATGCGTCTTGACACCAACAAACATGTTTACCTTATTTATTATTAACTCTTTTTTAATTAATATGTGATATGCATCTTGAGACCAACACACATGTCGACATGTATCGACACTCCATTCGACACTTGTAAACATACTGCTAGCAATGTCAAAGCTTAATATGTGTGCCTCGACACATTTTTGTATTGTGTCAAGAGTGAAATAGTGTTTCGTAATTGAAACTTATTGAAATGCAAGTGTGGCAACCCAAGAGTGGGGGTGAATTGGTTATTTAAAAATTCTTGGCATAATTAAGAGGATTATTAAGATTAATTTGCTAATTAAGCACTAATTAATCTAGTCCTTGTTCAAATAAGCAAGATAGTGAAAGCTAGGGTTTAGATGTTACTTTAACTTTTATATGCCCTAACCCTTGTTCAATAAAACATAAATACAAGTAAAGGTTAGAGTTTACCAAATCATCAATGTGCAAAGGAAAGGAGAAGAAAGAAGCCACGCCACAAGGAACACACAACTTTTATAGTTGTTCGGTCTATCACAAGACCTACTCCACTCTTCCAAGTTTACCTCCTTGGGTGCTCCACTAAAGGTGAGATTCTTCAATGGCGAATCTCCAAGCCGTACTCCACCTTCTCCAATCTCCAAAGGGAACACACTCTTTCTACACGAAGCCTTGCAAGGGGACACTCCCTCTTACACCGGATTCACCTTTGTTACCGGGCCAAATCCAAGACCCTCAATACAATAAAGAACTAAAAATGAAAACTCTCTTTGCCTCTTGATAGGGGGGTTACAAATACTTAAGCTCACAAACACTCCAAGGAAATATACAAAAGTAAAGCCTATGGAGTTCCTCTTGATAGAATGTAAAAATACAAGTTCAAAGAGGTTAAACTTTTGATATCAAGGTTTTAGCTCAAAAGGATAGGATTTAATCTTTCAAAAATGTTCAAAAGCTTTGTTAGATAAGTTTTGACAGTGTATATATAGTGTATTTGAAAATATGACCGTTTGGGGGCAAAACAGTAAAAAACTATGTTGAAAAAGTCAAGCCCTAACGGCTAGTTTGCCAGACCGGCGCGGTCGACCGAGCTACGGCGGTCGCCCACCCTTATCGGGCTCTCTTTTTTTATTTTCAAATTTCTTACCGTCGCGGTCGACCGGCCCATGGCGGTCGCCCGGCGAGGGCTACCTGTTTGATTAAAAATTTCGCTCAAAAACCTATCCGGGGTCGACCGGCCCATGGGGTCGCCGGCCCAAACCATGCTGGAATGGTTCTGTTTCAACATAACCATTTTCGCGGTCGCCCGGATTACCCGACCGGCCCGCTATTTGAAGCCAAGTGCTGGATTTTCAGCCTTGCTTCCACGGTCGCCCGGGAAACTCTGGATGTGACCGGCCCTATATAAAATTCCTTTTTAACGTATAAAAATCAGGGGCTTTGGGCCATGGTCTTTGGGCTTTAGTCCTAGGTTTTTAAACACATTTTTGGATGTGTGTATGGTTTTCAAAGATATAAAAAGTTAAGTATGAAAACTATTTGAAAACCTTTTGAAAGTGCAATTAACATAAAATCAAGAGGACTCTAAATACATTCTAAAAAGTATATCATTGAGTCTTCTTGGAATGCCTTCGCTCCTTGGCACTTTCTTGGACTTTTTTGACTTGCGAGTAAACATCTTGAACTTGACTTGGCTCTTGTGACTCACTCCAATCTTCAAGACATGTTGAGAGGTACATGAGGTGTCACCATGTTGGTTCATCTCCAAGCTTCTTCTTGACACTTGCTAAGAACTTGTGGGATCTTCATCTCAAGCTTCTTGACTTGAACATCCTCCAATGATGATGTCTTCTCTGTGAATGCAAGCTCTTTTATCGTTGTGTGTGTGGATCCGCAAGCCATGTGTTGGATGAGTTGTGTAATGGCGATATGACGTATCAAATTCCTGTATAGAACACAACACCTCGAAGCAACACATTAGTCCATAAATGCTAATCAATTTGGGTTTGCTAGCATCAAAACAAGAAGGTAAGGTAAATGGTTGAACACATGGGAACCCTTGGGCTTACACTTATGCTTACCGCATTTATTATTAACTCTTCTTTAATTAATATGTGATATAATCCCCTTCCCCTAAACCTAAAACCCAAAACAAACTTTTCTTCCAATGTTATTTTCATTGTATCCTAATGTTCTCCGATTATCGTTGCAGATTGGAGTCTCGTTACCTCTTGTTTGTTTTAGACTTTTCGTTGCTTAATCCTAAGATATATTAGTTTGTTAAATGAATATCACTTTTATCTGGTCATAAATTCTGATTAGTATTCAGTAATTTTATATGTATGTGAGTGTGCGGACGTGTCTCAGCTTCTAGATTTTTAGTGGTTGCGGTGTCAGACACCTTGTATCCATGTCAAGACTCGACTTGTGAGTCTATGTCCATAGATCATAGAAGAAAAGAAACCAGGAGCACATCCACACGCTATACCACAATAAGGACCACGCCACTGCCCTGCAAAGACCAAAACAATCTGACTATAACTATACTAATCAAGAATAATTCATCAAAGCCCAATGGATATAGAAAAGCCTTCACTACTCCATCAAAGGCAAGGTTCAAGCAATCTTTTGTGCATAAGGATAGGGAGCCAGCCAGACCTAGTTACGACTTAGACTTAGGAGTCCCTTCCAGTTTACAATATTCCTAATAACATAATGCAAGTGTAGAGCCCCTCCATCACGTCCAAAAGAAAAATGGTTCGCCATCATTGCTGTTAGGTATCAAACTGTCCCTCCCAAAAAGCCCAAGACAGTGCCAGATAAGTTAAAGATTAAAATCAAAACTCACAAAGGCATGAAGAGTTCTCACACCTCCAACCCCCAGACCCCTAAAGCCCAAGACAGTGCCAGATAAGTTAAAGATAAAAATAAACCATCAAAGGCAAGGTTCAAGCAATCTTTTCGTGTATATGGATAGGGAGCCAGCCAGACCTAGTTAGGACTTAGACTTAGGAGTCCCTTCCAGCTTACAGTTTACACTATTCCCAATAACATAATGCAAGTGTAGAGCCCGTCCAAAATAAAAATGGTTCGCCATCATTGCTGTTAGGTATCAAACTGTCCCTCCCAAAAAGCCCAAGACATTGTCTAATAAGTTAAAGATTAAAATCAAAACTCAAAAAGGCATGAAGAGTTCTCACACCTCCAAACCCAGACCCCTAAAGCCCAAGACAGTGCCAGATAAGTTAAAGATAAAAATCAAAAGTCACTAAGGCATAAAGAGTTCACAGACACTCTTTTCTCGTTGATAGGCAAGGGGACTTATTTTTTCTCATAAGTAAGCCACCTCTTGGATTTCCATCCACAAACTATCTTGTCCTGAAAAAGGCTAAGGCCTCCACAATCCCATTTGTGGATACGCATATAGCTCTGTACCTTTTCCAAACCATATCAAAATATTGTACATGTAAATATATTCAGACGCCTATTACAATATTTGCTAATACATAGTTTTCTTTCTTCTATTACCATACATTCAAGATCTCATAAACAACAAGAATATACACCTATAAATAGGCAGTAAGCCACAATTCTGCAGAGGGAATAATATGGGTATGATTTGAGGCCAAGAATGAGAATGATATGGCAGAATGGGCACATCAATATCGTAATTACTAGGTACTGACATTTCATTGTCTATCTGGCTGCAAATGTGGATAAACAACCATTCCCTAATGTGTGGGTGCTACTGCCACTTCCCTGTGTGTGTTCTTTAAAGAAACAGATCAAAAGCAAATGGACAACCATGGGTTAAAGCTCCAATTGGAATTATAAATACACTTTTGTGTTGAGCAATATCAGGAAAATAAGCAGACATCAGGGTAGCTAGAAACTACATAATCACAATGGTACCTAGCATGTATCAACTCGGCAATGAAATCAAAATATAAGACCAAGCAACACTTTCTGTAACCACGAAGACTTTTTTACAGCTTAGTGAATCATGTTGGCAAAAATGATAAGCAAGGATAACATGTTGAACATGTTAACTAGGCAGAAACATACACATCCCTTTCTGCAGATAAAAAACTTCAACTAAACAGAAGTGTTTAGCCACGGAAAAAAAAACTAAAATTTGGCTACCCAGATTTTGAAGAAATATGGAAAAGTGTAACAATTTCAAACGGTAGGAACACGGGCATAAAAAAAGTCAAAAAAAAAAAAAAATCAAAATTAGCATAAATAGTATCCACCAGCTAAAAGTCAAACCAAGCCAGACTTCCAAAGCATTGACATCTCAATAAAATATACCACAAATTATCACCCAATGAAAGTAACCACTAGTAAAAGAGAAAACTACTGGTGGTGCAACTAATTGTATAACAAAATAGTGCATCAATCAGATAGCATATATATATATATATATATATATATATATATATATATATGAGGAAAATGATTGTGAGCTTGAAGCTCATAAAGCTTATATGAGCTTGAGGGCCCAAACACATGTGGGCCCACATTGTTAGGATGATCCAAAGCATTCATTTGAAAGGCCCTTACATAGATAGGGTGTGTACAAAAAATCGGCTCCATAGGATCATCCTAACCCATCCAAAACTGGAGGGCAAAATGGACAGACACCGTTTGCCACAAATCTGCCCATTTTTGCCCTCCGCTTTTTGAGGGGATAGGATGATCCAATGGAGCTGGTTTTTGGTACACACCCTATCTATGATGGGGCCTTGCAAATGAATGGTTTGGGTCACCACAAAAAATGTGGGACCCATGTGTTTGGGCCCTCAAGCTCATATAAGCTATATGAGCTTCAAGCTCACAATCATTTTCCTCTATATATATATATATATAAAATAACAACGAATCGAATGAAGCGAGGAAAAAAAAACATACCCAAGAGTGGGTCTCTCCTTTGAGCTGCATACAAACACAAAATAAAAACAAAAATTTTAAAAGGGTCAATATATTCTTAAAGAATAATAAATTCCAAGTTCAAATGCAACAAAGTACCAAAAATTTCCATCCTAAATTACCCAATCATGATAAAGGATAGATAATACACAAAGGCCTAGTTTGGATCGCAGGAAAAACATTTCTTGAGGAAAGTGTTTTCCTAGGAAATTTTTTTTCAACAATTTAGAAGGAAGTGATAAATTTTAGGGATATCCCTATAAATTAAAGGTCCTCGTAAATAAAACCCTAACTATAGTCATTCAAGATACATTTTTTCACAAGTAATCAAACATTGGAAGATCATGAAATTTTGAAAAAGTTTTTCTTTTCCAAAGTTTTCCAGAAAACTCTTGCAAACCAAACAGGGCCAAAAGGAACCGATCAAAACGAATCAGAAAACACTCGAACATCCCAACTGACTTCGAAGCAACAAAGCAACATAGAAAAAGGGGGAAATATCTCTTTAATAAAAAAAAGGAAACATAAAACATGGAATTTAACAAAAAGAAAGAGTGCAGATCCAAGCAAAATTAGGTAAAAAGGGATCTCTCGGGCATACAAAGAAACCAAGGGGGTGGCCCAGGGAAAAAACCCTAAAAACGCCGCCTTTTATTCCTTTTTTTTTTATGAAGACCCGCAAGAAGAAGAAATCGTGACCTGAGATATCAGTAAATAGAAAGATGGGATCGATTACCTCATAAACCAAGACCGAGAGGAATCTGAGAAGAAGAGTGGTTGCGTTGCGGAGAAGAACAGAGAGAGAGAGAGAGAGAGAGAGAGAGATCTTTAATCTAGTGCAAAATAAATAGATGGACCGAAGGAGATATTTTACTCACTGTTTATTTCGCTTTCCGAAGCGAAACGGAGACAAATATCTGAAGTCGCGAAATTCAACTAAAATAAAGAGAGATGCCACTATATTGGGAGATGATATTTTCACCCCCTCTCCGGTACGCATTCGCCCCACTTATTTGAAGTCAAATCAGGTGATCAGATGGGCGAATGCGTACTACAGGGGGTGAAAATATCAACCCCGATGTTTCCCTTCATTTAATTAGAAACCACGTGGAATCTTTCACATCACCGAGTCGCTTTTCCACAATGGAATATATTCGTCTCCGAGAAAAGTACAAAAAAAGTGGGCTAATGTTTAGAGTAATTACGGATTGTGGGCTTCTTTTAAAACAATAACCTTGATACGCTTCTGACATCGACAAAGTCCTCTTTTTTTCATTACTGCCTATTAAATTGGCACACTTTACGAGAATTCTTTTGGTTCGTTTGAAAGGGTATTTGACCCGAAAGAACCTTGAGTTCTTTTCTATATAGGCCGTCGGAAATAACTAGAGACGGATGGATACTTGACACGTGTTAGAAAACTTAAACTTTTTGGAACGCTAACGTTATTGAATACTTTAGTGAGCAGCGTTATCTTTTCTTACTTCTGTTTTGGCTTAGAATCGTTTCCCTTCTCTTTTGGTCCTCATTATTAACGCCGGCTTACCCCATTATTTAACGCCGGCTTACCCATTAATTACGCCGGCGTACCCATGAATTCTGCTAACGTACACCCTATTTCCGCCGGCATACCCCATTATTTACGACGGCGTACCCATTATTTCTCTTTTGGCTTAGAATATTTTCCCTTCTCTTTTGGTCCTCATTATTTACGCCGGCTTATCCCATTATTTATGCTTTCCGCCGGCTTACTCCATTATTTCAGCCGGCATACCCATTATTTCTCTTTTGGCTTAAAATCTTTTCCCTTCTCTTTTGGTCCTCATTATTTACGCCGACTTATCCCATTATTTATGCTTTCCGCCGGCTTACTCCATTATTTCAGCCGGCATACCCATTATTTCTCTTTTGGCTTAAAATATTTTTCCTTCTCTTTTGGTCCTTATTATTTACGCTGGCTTACCCCATTATTTACACCGGCGTACCCATTATTTCTCTTTTGGCTTAGAATCTTTTCCCTTCTCTTTTGATCCTCATTATTTACGTCGGCTTACCTATTATTTACGCTTTCCGCCGGTGTACCCCTTTATTTCCGCCGGTGTACACCCTATTTCCACTTACACCCTATTTCCGTCGGCGTACCCCTTAATATTTCGGCGGCGTTCTCAGCCAAAAGAGACATGAGAAATAATAAAATATTCAATAACATCGTCGTTCTAAGCCAAAAGAGGCGTATTCAATAATGTTACCTGTAAATACCCGAAATATGCCTCCCTTTAAAATTCGTCCCCCTTGAGAATGAAGCGTAATTTTGTCATTAGAGTTGCATTAGAATTAGGGCTTCTATAGAAAAGTCTATAAATACAACTTTAAGAGAGATTAAGAACCCTAAACCGTCTTTGCAGCCTTAAGAGAAGGTCTACGAGGAGAAAGAGAGGAAGAACACGATTCACGAAGAGAGAACGCGAATCAAGGTAAGATTTGTGTTCTACAGAAGATTTAACATGTTAAGAACACTAAAATAAGGATTAAAGTATTTAAAAGATATGATTTGAGATCGATATGACTTAGAATATGAACCCTTTGACTGATCTTGGATTCCATGGGTTTGGTATCGCCCTTCGATCCCCATAGAACCCAAGATCTGGCCTTTATGTCATAGAATTTTAGTTTTATAAAGCTTAACCTAAAAGATTAGATTATTTTACAATAATTATTCGCACCGATTCGGAGCGTGAAATTGATTTAGGTGGATTCCTCTCGTCGATACGAGTCCAACAGATCCGACCACGTGCGAATCGGAGCTAAAACGAAAAAGTTATAGTCCGTTGAAGTTTTGGGAAAATCGGGACGAATCTGAAATTTTCGCAAAAACTAGTCACGAATAGTGTTGAATAGTGTCGGGCGTCCGATGAATAGTAAACTGAGAACCCGAGAGTGTGACACAAGTCTCAGAGGCGTCCGATGAATAGTGATGCGGGCGTCAGATGAATAGTGTCGGACTTCCGAACCCAGTGAAAATTTTGTAGTATTTTTCTTAATTTTGGGAGGTTTTAACCACTGCTTTGGCTACTATCTTAGGCCTATTTATTGATATGAATGCCATTGTTTGGGATAGGTATTGTGCCCTAGAAATTTTTGAAGGGATGTATAGTAGCCATTCGAGGTACATAATTTCGTACTACTTTAGTGCCGCGATTTACCTTTCGAATACTATGCCATTGTTGATTGTGAATCCCGAACTCTCTGAATCTTTGGAGCCATTGATAAACTTTAGACTTGACTTGGGTCTTGCACACTAATTCCGTTATTGTTTGAAATCTAGTGAATCTTATGGCAAAGAGACTTACATTGAATGCTTTTCCCAATATATGAAACTTTTGTGAAAACCCACTTGTGATTCCTTCACACTTATGAGCTTTGACCACTGTGTGACCATCTACATTGACAACCTTATGAAAAATCCATTTGAATTACTATCTTTGAATGTCGTATGAACTTTATTGAACCCTATTATTTAGTATATATTTCAGATCGAATAATTTGGAGTTGTGAAACCCCTTTTCAATTTTTCTAACTATATGAATCTTTGAACTATCAGACATCCTCTACTATATGAATCCACTTTGGAACTAATGTGAGACACCACTTTGAACTTTGAACACCTTTCTTTGAACTGTGTGAACTTTGAACACCCGTTGAGAGGCTTATGCTATGTGAACTCAGAAAAAGACCCCTGTCAGTGGGGCACAGGCTTTTGCCTATATGTGAACATAAGAACTATGATCCCGCCAATGGGGTATAAACGTTGGCTCTGTCGACAGGTATGTGAACCCAGGAACCAGTTCCAACACCGTGGGCGGTCGATATAAGCAATAACACGCTTTTTGGACCCGTGAGCAGTCGAGGTGAAAATAACTTGCTCTGTGGACTCGTGCGCAGTCGGGGTGAAAATAACTTGCTTTGTGGGCTCGTGAGCAGTTGGGGTGAAAATAACTTGCTTTGTGGACCCATGGGCAGTCGGGGTGAAAATAACTTGCTTTTTGGACTAAGCCGATGATTAGCCATGCATATATGAGTTTCCCTTCTGTGACCCTCAGAACTTGTGACTCCCTTCGTGGTGACATTATGAGACATCTTTTATGAGCTTTGCTTCTAAGCTATTGCTCTTGTGATTAGCCATGCCTTGTGTAGCTTGTACCTACTTTATTCATTATTAGCCTTTGATCTTTTGAACAATGTTACTCTTTAGTTGTGACACTTTGACCTATGCCTTTATGAACCTTACTCCTCAGTATTGAACTTGTGTTAATTACTTCACTTGTGGCTTAAATCCTTTTCATTTAGTTGTGAACCTTTCCTTTGTAGCATGCAATGACTCCACTTTTGTAGTGCGTTATTATGTACTAAGCTTTTCAGCTGACTGTGGTTATATTAACATTTTCAGAGTTTGATCCTCGTGGAGTCGGCGAGGAGGCGCGGAAGTGATATCTGATTTTGGATTTTTGTTATCTTTCAGTACTTTACATTCTTTAGACAATGAGTATTGTTAGGATTATTGAGACTGTGTCATTTGATTCCGTTACTTTGATTTTATGGGATATTGGGTTAGATGAGAGATTTGGAAAGAAATTGAGATTTGATCATTGGATGAACGAAATTTATTTAAATTTGATTATTTAGATTATTGCAGAAGGTTTTGATATTTGCTTTGCTAGCCTTGTACACTTGTGAAGCTTGCTTTGCAGGTGTACGGCGCTGTCGCACCCTTAAGCCTTGTGTTGTGAATATGTATGTGTATGTGTGTGGCTTGGGGGCGTGTCATTACCTTTATAAACCAAAACAGAAGTGAGGACCAAAAGCGAAGTGAAAAGATAGAAGCGAACCCAAAGCCAAAATAGACGTATTCAATAACGATACCGTTCTCAGCCAAAAGAGAAGTGCAAAAGATAATGATTGACTTTGGGTTGTCAGAGTTCCAAAAAGTTTTTCAACACGTGTTATTTCCGATGGCCAAGTTATTTCCAACGGCCAAGATATTTCCTACGTCCAAGATAGAAACGAACCCAACGTTCTTTCGGTTCAAATACACATTCATACGAACCAAAAGAAGTCTCGTGAAGCGCGCCAATTTAATAGGCAGTAATGAAAAATGAAGTTGAATGACGTCTCTGTCGATGTCAGAAGGGTATCAGGGTCTTTTTCCAACCTGATTTTGAAGATTAGCCCCTTTTTTGTTATTGTTTTAAAAGGTGCCCACAATCCGTAATTACTCCAAACATCAGTCCGCATTCCGTACTTTTCTCTTCGTCTCCCTTTATTTCTCCGGCTTCCTCCCCAAGCCACCCCCTTGTAGTGTTAAAGGAGCAGTCATAATAATTACTCTAGATGGGTGGCCCGGGGAGGAAGGGTGTTGTGTGCGTATTTCTCTCTATTCGTGGTAAATAAAGTCCACATGGACTAGCAGTTGTTGGAGTCTGTTAGATGGTTATGTCTTAGGTGTTGTGTTAAGGTAGTGGTGTAGAACGTCGAGTCTGTTGAGGGTATGTGGTTGAGTCTTTTACTTTGTTGGTAGTTATGTAGGATCTATGTATATTAACTGTTAATGTTAATGAAAATTCAGCAGTTGTTATCTAAAATTTCATATTATATTGGAGGTTGGTTCTCCTCGAATTGAACAAACTCTATCTCTTTCTTCTTCCTTCTTGTTCAAAATTGCTCCTAAGAAGAATCAAGGCAGAGGCAGGGGCTGTGGTTATAACAATTTGGTATCAAAGCAGGACTACACCATGACTGGGAACCCGCCAGAAAACCTTGCTCAAGAGCTTCTGTAAATCAGGGAGAGATCCGAACGACAAGATCAAACTCTTGATGCTATTATGCACCGACTCGCTGCATTGGATGCCAAGCTTGAGTTCGTGGATGAATCTCCTAGGAGGGCTGATCATTTCGGTGTCCGGAACGACAACCGAATGGGATGACCTGACACTGGTGAATCCTATGCTAGCTCTGTAGAGGGCATTCATACTAGCTCAATTAAACTGGATTTTCCCATCTACGAAGGAGGAGATCCGTCGGGCTAGATTTATTGTGCAAAACGGTTTTTCTCGTATCACAACACAGCCGAAGAGCAGAAGGTGACACTTGCTTCGTTCCACCTCCAAGGTGAAGCACTTCAGTAATTCCGTTGGTACGAGAGGACCCAAGGAAATCTCTCTTGGTTGCAGCGTACCAATGCTCTCGATACACGGTTCGGTCCAACTGAATACAAAGATTCTAAGGGTAGACTATGTTATCGGGGTGACAAAAATTGGCAGCCTGGACATCGCTGCAAGGCGCCACGCCTCTACCTTTTCGACAGGTATTGGGATGAAGGAGGGTGTGAAGTAGTGCAGGTTGTGAAAGAATCCCAGCACGAACAGGTTCAGGAGGAGCCACCTGAGATCTCCTTCCAGGCTATTATCGGATCTAATACTCCTCAAACCATGCGTGTGGTGGGCCAGGTTTGTCAGAAGCCTATTTTTATCTTGGTGGACTCCGAGAGCACGCATAACTTCATCGATCCCACAACTGTCCGTCGAGTCGGTCTCCAACTAGATGAAGCAGATAAATTTCAAGTTATGGTGGCTAACGGAGACAAATTGACTAGTGAGGGTAAGTACACAGACGCAGCTATTAATATACAAGGCTTGCCTATCACTTCCGATTTCTTTGTCTTGCCTTTAGGAGGTTGTGATATCGTTTTAGGCGCACATTGGCTACAAACACTTGGCCCGATTCTTTAGGATTTTGCCAAAATGTGGATGAAATTTACTGTCAATGGCAATGAGCACATCATCAAAGGACAGTCAGCCTCGGCAATGATGGTGGTTGGGGAGACCAAGATGGAGCAGTCAATGAAGAAGGGCAGTAAAGGAGTAGTCTTGCAGTTGCGTAGCATACATAAAATGCCAAAAATTGGTGCATTGCACCCTGATACATAGCAAGTACTTAATGAGTTCAACGATGTATTCGATGAACCTAAGTGGCTTCCTCCTTCTCGTCCATATGATCATTGCATTACCTTAGAGCCCAACAGCCAACCTGTGAGTGTGAGGCCTTACAGATACCCACACTATCAGAAGAATGAGATTAAGCTCTTAGTCCAAGAAATGTTAGCATCCGGTATCATTAGACCAATTGCCAGCCCATATTCATCACCGGTGATTTTAGTGCGCAAGACTGACGGGAGTTGGAGACTATGTATTGACTATCGGGCACTCAACCAACAAACGGTGAAAGATAAGTACCCTATACCTGTTGTTGATGAATTATTGGATGAGTTGTTTGGATCTTGTTACTATTCAAAGTTGGATTTAAGGTCCGGGTATCGCCAAATCCAGGTCCATAAGGAAGATGTCCCCAAAACAGCCTTTAGAACTCATGAGATGTCCCAAAAACAACCTTTAAAACTCATGAGGGACACTATGAGTTATTGGTAATGCCATTCGGCCTTGCCAACGCCCCATCCACTTTTCAAGGCCTGATGAATGATATTTTTAGACCTCATCTACGACAATTTATATTATTATTTTTCGATGATATATTGGTTTATAGTAAAACTTGGTTGGAGCACTTGCAGCATCTCAAAACTACCCTCTCCATCCTTCGACAACACCAACTGTATGCCAAATTATCCAAATGCAGGTTTGGGTGTCAGAAGATTGATTACTTGGGGCATTTTATTTCCAGAAAGGGTGTCGTTGTGGATCCTACTAAGGTTGAGTGCATGCTCGAGTGGCCACTACGGTCTACTCCAACATCTTTACGTGGTTTCCTTGGATTGATAGGTTATTACCATAAATTCATCAAGGATTATCGTAAGATTGCTGCTCCCCTTACATCAATGCTAAAAAAGAACAACTTCACATGGACTGAAGAAGCTAATCTTGCTTTTAATGAGCTGAAAGGGGCCATGTCACAACCTCCCGTGTTAGCACTATCGGATTTCTCACAACCATTTGTAGTTGAATGTGATGCATCTAGACGAGGCGTCGAAGCTGTTTTGATGCAGTCTTGTCAGCCTATAGCCTTCCTCGATCAAGCCTTGAAAGGTAAGCATTTATCGCTCTCAACTTATGAAAAGGAACTTTTGGCGCTTACAATTGCCGTGCAGAAATGGAGGCCCTATCTTCTTGGCCAGCAGTTCATCATAAGGACTGATCAAAAGAGTTTAAAGTACCTCCTTGAGCAGCATATAGCCAGGACATCACAACAAAAATGGCTCGTCAAATTGCTCGGTTATCAGTACCAAATCGAGTACAAGAAAAGGAAGGAGAATGTTGTTGCCGATGCTGTTTCACGGAGGACTAATGATACTTCTTTACAAGCTCTGTCTACTCCAATGCCCACTTGGGTAGATGACATCAAAGCTATGAACCAAACAGAAGGTCACATCATAGAGTTAACTGCAAAAATCAATGACGGACATCTGGATTCAAGCAAGTATATTTTACGTGATGGCATCCTATTTTACAAGGGCAGGATCTATGTTAGCTCAGCATCACCATTACGGTTCCTTATTCTTAAAGAGTCACATGACGCGCCTACAGCTAGACATTTGGGTTATCACAACACCTTGAAAAGAGTCCGAAGCTCATTTTATCGAGTAGGACTTTGTGGCGATGCGAAGAAATACATTCGTGAGTGTGACATTTGTCAAAGGCAAAAGGCAGAGAACACATCTTCAGCTGGGCTGCTACAATCACTCCCATTCCGGATAGGGTCTGGACTGACATTTATATGGATTTCATAGAGGGACTTCCCCTCTCCCATAGAAAATCAGTCATATATGTGGTAGTGGACAGATTATCAAAGTACGCACACTTCATCGCTTTGGGGCATCCTTACTCAGTTGTACTAGTGGCACAGGCCTTCATCAACATTGTTTTCAAATTACATGGCTTACCAAACTCTGTTGTAAGCGATCGTGATCCGGTCTTCATTAGTTCTTTTTGGAAGAAAGCATGGCACAAGGTTGCCTTTGTTGGTTGAACAAGGGATTCAAGCGCAATGGAAGAAGCCGTTGAAACCATAGAAACAACAATTTTACTTTGTTCTTAATTGCAGCAAACCTAGATTACTAGATTCATGTCGGTGATTAAGTAAAAATACATAAGGAATAGAAATAGAAATAGTACTAATCGACTATCCAACTGATACTCTCTGCTTTATTCACTTCCCGTCTGGCTTATACCCTGTCCTCGAAAGTGGAAGTAGTGGCTCTCTCTAATCATGGCAGCCAACAGAGGATTCTGTATCTAATCTAGAAGAAAGATCGATGGAAAAGTAAACTGGAGATCGAAAGGAAGAAACTTTTCTGGACTTTTGTTCAAGCACTAGAACGAGAAGAGGAAAACATTTTTGACTCTTTTTTCTCTAGAAGTCCAAAAAGATTTTGCAAAAGGTAAAACTGAGCCAAAACGTTTTCTTCTTCTCCTTTTATAACTTTTCAATTTTGGATAATAATTGAATAATAAAATAATATTATCTTTAAGAGTCATGTAGTTTCTTCCCACTTTCTCTCATATCTGGATTACAATTGATCTATGTGGCCAGCAAAATTCAAGGATTTAAAATTCAAACAATCAGAATTGATTTAATCCATTGGCCAACAGGATTTAAGAATTCAACAGCAAATCAAATTGGCTAATATGATTAAAACTTTTAATCAACCAATCTGATTAATAAACCATTTAAAAACACTAATTTCAATAATAAAAACAGTTAAAATAAAAAATCCTGAAATTACAGAAATAATCAGAAAGCAGTCTGAAGTTTCTAAAATATCCTGAAAGCTGTCTGTCTTATCTGAAATTACCAGAAAACCACCCAGTCTTGCAGGAAATAACCTGAAATACCGTGTCATATCTGAAATTAATAGAAAGCACCTTGTTTTGCTAGAATTAACCAGAAAGGACCCAATTTTACTTGAAATAACAAAAAAATACACTGAAATGGCTAAAAATGCCTGAAAATACCTATAAAAACATGAAAATAGTTAAAACATATAGAAAAATTCTTGTAAGTCATCTAAAAAATACATAAAAGATATAAAACACTTAAGGTTAAATAAATTTTCATATTAAAAGTTACCCAACAAACTTTAAAAGATTCAACAAATCCAGAAAAACTTGATAATCATAAGAGCTATTGGATTCAAAACCCTTTAGGAACCTTTAGGATCATTTAGGCATTAGGTTAGTTGAACCATAGCTTTCCAAACCTTAGCAGAATATTAGTTAACCCTAAATCCTTAGGTCGAGCCTAGTCGAATCCAGGAATTTAGGTCCCTTGCATTAGTTTTAGGATTTATGTAGTTGCATTAGTTAGATCTTATATGAACCTTCACTCACTCAAGCACTCACAACCATTCTCAAGCTTTGATCACAGTCATAGTCCATAGGCTAGGCACTGAAACATCTTAGGTAGGCACCTTAGGATTCTGAAATACGTGATGGCTTGATCCTTGATGTTCAAGGTACATAGGTAGCTTGGCGGCCCCCAAGTTCAGTCATACCCTTTTTCTTCTCTATTTCTCCCATTCCAAATTCATTGCTTGTATAATTAATTGTTTTCTTTTAACAAATAAAATAAAATATTAGGCCATGTATTATACTAGATCATTTTAGGTTGCATGTTACGTAGCTCTCATCTGTACATAGATCAAATAACATGCTAACCTTCTAATTGCAATTAGAACATTTAGGTTGCATGCCCATATAGGTTGCATGCCCCGTAGTTCGCACACATTAGATCAAAATGAACCTTTTTAATCAAATTTAAGTGAATTGATTCATGGAATTAAAGACCGATTTTACCGGGTGAGAAGGGTGCCTAACACCTCCCCTTCTCGTAACTAGGTAAAAGACCTAACCCTCTGGGATCGCAGATTAGTTTACAGTGTCATTATGGGTCCTAGGTCCCTTACCTAGGTGGCAACTTTGGTCATCTCTCTTTTGTGTGAAGTTTGGATTATCTTTTAGTCTCAAATCACAGAAAATAAAGCAATATCATTAAAAATCTATAAACAAAAAAAGAGCAACAAATTAACACCACTCTAGTGGCTGTGAATGAATAACCTCCCGACACGGTACCACCGTATGTTGTATCATGAAAATTTGTTGTTGTTTCCAATGTTAATTCTAATGTTGTTTCCCATATGTTTGCTATGATACAATGCATGTTTATGAAATAACTATTACATGTTAATTAAATGCTCTTGTTCATGGTTTGGTTGTTGTGCACTTGATCCATATGATATAGAAAGCTTGATTACGTACTGGGCGTTAGCTCACCCCAATATATCTTATGTTTTTACAGATTTTGAAGAGTAGCATCGATGGCTGTGAGATTTGGGTGAGAGTGAATTATTTCTGTTATAGTTTTCATTTGAGACTTTACGTTAATTTATTAGACTTTCATTTATTTTAGATAGTCGAAAGGAACATTTATTTGAATTGTTATTATTTATGACAGAGAACGATCGTTGCTCTTGGATTCATGGAGATTTAGAATTGCTTGATGAATAATTAATGTTTCTTCTTAGCTGCTCTGCATGTGGTTGGTTGGGGTGTAGGCGGGCGGCGTTGTTCAGGGACCCCGGGTTTAGGGCATGACACTAGGTACCCTTCTTCTTTTATTTTTATTTATTTTCTTTCTTTCCCCTTTTTTTTTTCCAGCTTATAATTTTAAAACAGGGATTTTTCCTCTTCCTGCCCTTGTTTTGATTGCAAGAAAGAAATTGGGTTTTTTTTCATCTTCTTTGAAATTTTAGAATAAATTTTTGTAGTTCTTTTGTAAATGGAACCATGTATCTCTAAGTATGTTTTGTTGCATGTGGACCAGTTGTTTGATAAAAGTTCTAAGGAAATTTTGGAATTACTCAAAGTCATTGGCTATATTGTTTTGGAAGGAACACCTTGAATCGGATTGTGTCACAATCTTATTCCATTTTATTTGTTTTTCTAGGGCACCTTTTATAGTTTCCTTTTTATATCAAAAAAATTCTTATCTATCAATTACTATATAGCTGAACAATAAATGGGGATTTTTTAAATTTTTTAAAGAAATCCTCTACTTTTTTTTTTATCTCACCTACTTTTACACTCAACCCATTAAGAATTCACAAATACCTTATGTCTCCTATCATAACGTGGCACTTCCTATCGAAACCTTATCTCGCCCTTTCTCATGTCAGTTAGGCACTTCCTCTCTCTCTCTCTCTCTCTCTCTCTCTCTCTCTCTCTCTCTCTCCCCACATCACCCCTCCTTCCTCCACGTATCACCTACCTATGTGCATGTACATCCTCCCCGTCAGGAAAAACCATCCTTTGTTTCTCTTTCACTCCAAATCTCCACCTCCAAGGGCAGAACAAGGAATTTACACTGGGGGGCTAGACTAGTTTACACTTTTTGCTTGCATAGGACTTGGGGGGGAGGGGGGGCTTACTATTACCGGCGGAACGCCGTTAAATGTAATTTCATTACCGGCTTTCTAAATGTAATTTCTTCTTTTAATGGCGTTCCTGAACGCCGGTAAAACCCATATGTATTTTAGGGTATAAAAGGGATTTTGCAAGTCATTTGGCGCGCGGGGGGGCATGGCCCCCCCTCAGCTGGGAGGTAAAGAGAAAGCTCCATTTGATGCCATAAAACCTTGAGCATTTGGAATTTGCATGATTGAATGGAAGAATCGGATCCAATAGATGTACTTCATTGAAGGCTTGGGGCTTTTTCTTTAAGAAGGCCAACCGGCCTGGACCCACTCTCCTATTTACTGCTGGAAGTTTCCCAATGTCATGCTTGGAGAATTGACACCATTACATGGATTTCATTATAAATTGAAGGATGGGGCTTTTCTTTCGGTATTCGGGAAATTTCATCTTCGATGCGATGCAGCTTCTTTAGCGTTCTTATTTGGAATTTGCATGACTGCAGTAGGATTTGAAAGAGTATTAGAACCGAAGAAAATCTAGTAATTAGGGATCTTGGATTCTAGTCAAGTGAAGAATTTTTTTATTTTATATTGTTCCAAGCCATTCCGCTGCGCCTTTGTCCATTGATCAATCCGGGTTTAAGACTAGCTGTTACTTTTGTGGTTATTTGATATTGGCTTCTGCGTGTCATTGATTATTCTGGTCATATATCGCTTCCATTGCATGTCTGCTTTTCTTTCTTGGTTGGGTCCTCGTACTTTAGATTTGTTCAAGATGGCTCCTCCGCCTGTACCACATTTTGCGGGGTTCGATCAATATGGCGACTGCGAGAAGAATTGTTCATAGTGGATCGATGCACTTGAGGCATACTACGAGTATTATGGATGTGATCATTGAACGACTATTTTACGAGGTAGGGAGACTGCGGTATGAGGTGCCAGATTCATGTGAGATGGCATGTTGTCTGAGTGATGTGCCGCAGGCGAGTCTATTTTTAGTTGATGGGAGGACTTCCAAGATGAGTTTATGTACATTTATGCTCCAGTGGCTTATCGTCGGTACGACCATAGACTATTTTGTGAGGAGGCCAGTGACATTGTGGAGGAGATTGGCACTACTATCCTTGAGGCATCTATTGATATTTCAATATATGAGGCAGATGTTAGAGTATATGCCTTGAAAAGCTAATAGAATGACATTTATTAATTAATTAAGGTTTATTTCATGACATGAATGTGTAATTATATTAATGAATGTGTATGATGTGCCTATTTATTGACACATGTTCGTCCTTAGGTAGCATATTCACAGATCCAAGGGAGCAAGGAGATATGGCATCTCGATTTTATGCAAGCCTTAATAGTTCATAGTTGGGAAGGAGACTGGACATCTCTTTCTGTATACAACTAGCACCAGTTTTGCCTACATGCACGTGTCTTATCTTGGCCATCTGGGTAGTGGACCCTAAGCAAGAAGAGTGGGTGCAACGATTGGATCGCGCAACCGAACTGGATCAAATAAAGATTAACATGTGGACAAGAGACTATAAAGTTGTTCTTTCAGTGAGGACCCTTCACATGTCTTTAGACCTGAGGGATCTTATTGGTCTGTCGGCCCGTTCTAGGGTCTTAGTCTATCTCGTAGTGATTCTAGTTTCCTATGTTTAAAAGATGGATGTTTTATAAAGTTTCTTTAGATCAGAAACTTCCTGTTTTTCAATCTCCATCCTTCCTCAACTAAATCTAAAATTCAATATCATCTCATCCTCATCCCAAAACATAGCTAAAAGCACCTTGACACCATCTCTAAGGTTTACTAAGTCTAAAAGGTGGATGTTTCATAAAGTTTTTAAAATAAGAAACTTTCTATTTTTTCAAACTCCATCCTTCATCAACAAAATTTAAGATTCAATATCATCTCATCCTCATCCTCATCCCAAAACAAGGCTAAAAGCTCCTTGACACCGTCTCTAGGGTCTCCTATGTCTAAAAGATGGATGTTTTATAAAACTTCTAAAATTAGAAACTTTCTATTTTTTCAATCATCATCCTTCATCAACGTAATCTAAGATGGTATTGAATCTTAGATTTAGTTGATCAAGGATGGAGATTGAAAAAATTGAAAGTTTCTTATTTTAGAAAGTTTAAAAAACCTCCATCTTTTAGGCATAGGAAACCCTATAGATTGTGTCACAGAGCTTTTAGCCCAGTTTTGAGATGGTGATGAGATGATATTGAATCGTAGATTTAGTTGATGAATTATGGATATTGAAAAAATAGAAAGTTTCTTACTTTACAAACAATAGAGTCACATTCGGATAGAGCTATAACCTAGAGCAAACCCTCGAGACCAATAGTGATACTCAACATGGGATTATTCGTCCTAAAATTTAGGGATTGCCATCTACAATTTTGTCAGAGCGGTAGGCCTATTAAATAGCTTGGCCAGGCGGATTTGATAAAATGTTTATCAGAAAGTTTTATGAAACATTGAATTGTTTTCAAAGGATTTTACAAATGCATTTGGAGGCCGAACACCGCACCGCTTGACCAAAATGGTATACCGAGAGTGGGCCAAGGGGGTAAATGGTGTCCACCTCCCGTATGACTCAACTCAGTAGATATAGTTACGAAGAAAAGACTTGCACATACATGATGTGATTAGGGGTAAGATGATCTGACAGTCATCTTCAGGGTTACGTCTCGATGGAGGCCACTGACCTAATGCGAGTGTAGTTTAACTACAGAGCGACATCGCAGTGGGGCCCACCATAGGGTTCTGCAGGATCGACCGTAGGATCCCTGCAATGATCCCACTCATAACTCGAATGACCCGATAACATCCAAACGGATCAGGGTTCTACATTTTATGTAATTGCACGGACGGATATGATCCGTTAGATTAAGGGAGAGATTTCCGAGTGGATTTATGGGATGCAGTGAGAGAAGTCTATGCAAATGTTGAATACAAGATTAGAGGCGGGAAAAATAAAACAAGAAACACCAATCACATGAGAGGGAGAGGGATTCTCTCTCTTAATACTATTCAAGACACAACCTTACGCGACCTCTTCTCTTCTCCGTAGTATTCTCGTGTTTGTACTTCTCTTTTCTCACTCTATGTTTAATTTTGGTAAATGATAAATGCACCCCTTTTCACTACTTGGGACATCTAATTACAATGTATCTATGACTGCAAAGGGGCTGATGTACTTCACATTTAAGGAATGAAGTGACCTGATTGCCATGTACAATGCAGTTGGGTGTCTCAAGCGATGAAAAATGGGCACATTTATCATTTCCCTTAATTTTGTGCACTTCCCTTTATAAACAAAACAAAAAAAACCTTAAACACCAAGTTCCTTCACTTTCCAAAAACCTTTACTTTCTAAAAACCAACGTCTTTCTAAAGACCAATTAGAAAATGAACACTTTCTTTTCCTAACTAAAACAACTTTAACAAATTAGTTACTAATAATAAACACCAAATTAGAAACTTATTTACTACCAAATTAACAATCCTACAAAAAATTAGAAACTTCCAAATTAATCCATGTGTGGGCCCGCACCACGTCGTGTCGGCTTGGCCCCTCGAACACAGTGTAGAGTCTGTGATGACTCTCAATCAGGGGCAGAGCTACATGTAGCATAAGGGGGCAGTTGCCCCTGTTGAGTTGGGCCAAATCCTTAATAGGCCCAACTCAATTGGGCCCAGCCCCTTTCAAAATTTGAAGGCCTGCCTCCCTTATGTGTAAGCCTATATAAGCTTGCCCCCCTTATACATAAATCCTGGCTCCACCACTGCTCTCAATAGTATACTTTTCCGACGGAATTTGCAAGCGGTGTTTATGGGATGGGAATGGAGAAAATCCGTTTAAGTTTTTAAGGTGACATCAAGGAAGACAAGGAAAATTCCGTTTAAGTTTTTTAAAGGGGAAAATCAGAGTCTGAGCCGTCTTCCCCTGAGAGAGAGAAGCGTCCTCTAGGGTTACCTAGGCCGGCGTGTTTAAATGCTTTTGATATCATTTCGTTTTCGCCCGGTTTTGATCTTTCTGGACTGTTTGAGGAGAAAGGGGAGGAGTCTAGGTTTGTTTCGGGTGCTCCTGTATCGAGAATTATATCAAAATTAGAAGAGATTGCGAAGGTTGTGAGCTTTACAGTGAGGAAGAAGGATTGTCAGGTGAGTTTGGAAGGGTCTAGAGAAGGGGTGAAGGGGCCTTTGACAATTGGGGCAGAGATATTCGAGCTCACGCCGTCGTTGGTGGTGGTAGAGGTTAGGAAGAAAGGTGGGGATAGAGGAGAGTATGAGGAATTCTGTAATCGAGAGCTTAAGCCGGGATTGCAGAACCTCATGTACAATGAATCTGAGTCCTCTCATCTAGCCTCTGATAGAAGAAAGTATGAGGAATTCTGTAATAGGGATGTGAAGACAGGATCGCAGAACCTTGTGTACGATGAATCTGATTCCGCCCATCTAGTCTCTGATTCCGAATAGAGTGAGAGAAGTATTCTTTTTCTTCCTATTGTTTCTTGCTTTTCATTGTTTGTTGGAGTTCTGTATCATACATACCTGTCTCATTTTACTTTTTTTCTTCTTTTGGTTTGTTATCTGCTGGCCTACTTCCTGTATTGGTAGTTAGAATACATGGTCTATGTATTCTATTTTGCTTGTGAATATCTGTATTTCCAATTATATAATGAGAAAAGAAGAAATAAAGTCTAACACTTTTACTTGCATGGGAGGAAACACTCATCTCTGTTTTCTTATTCCTTAATTAGAAAACAATAAGAATGAGAAAAGTATCCATAAACATTGCGTTCTTCAATAATATCTGTGTAGAAGTGGGCAGAAAGACCCTGGAGTAGTATGCTACAATGCTCTGTCACTATACAAAGTGAAGACAATGAGATGCTCTGTGCATCCAGAGGCCAGGAGAGGAAGTAGGGTAGCCAAACGATGTAATTGGCAGATTTTTGTGAAACCGCCAATGATTAGGAGGTCTGCTTCACGTACAATTGCTCTCATATCCTCCCTTTTGTTTGCCGTGTTTGTGTTCGTGTTCATTGATATCCTACAGGGAAAACAAGTTCATCATTTTGTCCCAGGTATCTGATTCCAGCCACATTGTATTCTACCTTTTGTTTGCCAAGGATGCAACTGATCTTCCATATCCTACAGACAAATGCTGCATACTATTTCACCTTGGTTATTACATGGGATTGATGGTAAATCCATCAACCTCATCTTTTAGGTTTCTTGACAACACTCAATTGAGATTCAGTAGTTTGTTGCAGAATATAGTGGTTTAAAAATAGGCGGGACTTGGGGATTTGTTTGAGTTTTTACACTAAATAGAGGAAAAGGAAGAGGTTGATGGGTGGTCTTCAAGTTGTTTTCTAACCTTTTAAATTTCAAATGCTCTTGGGATGCAGCTGCCATATCCAATAAATTGGTATCATTCTCTTTTAACGAGAGAGGTTTTGAGTGGCATTTGAAGCCTTGGTCCTTTTTCAGCATTTTGCCTGTACCTGAGAGAAGTCTAATTGAAATTGATTGCGAGGGATCATTTGGGAATACTGCATTTTTGAACCTTGAACTAACATCTATGTCAACAAGCAATCTCTGATTTTTTTTTCTTTCATAGTAATTTTGAACCTTAAACTAACATCTCTGTCAGCAAGCAATCTCTGATTTTTTCTTTGATGTATGCTATCAATCTCTTCTAAAAAGATCGAATGTAGATCAACCCAAATTAGTAGGCTTTAACCTGTCCAAATTCGAGATTGGAATGAGATCAGATGTATATTCTTGAAATCTCTCTGCTTTGCTATAGGGAAGGTTGGTTGGTTACAGTACCTATCTTCTCTTAAATTGCCAATTTTTTAGTGCATATCACATCGCGCTATATGGGTTTGGATAAACTTGCCAGTTTCTGCTATGCTTCTTCAGACTTTCTTTGCTTGTTATGTTACTCAGCTAGAAGACTTTTGGTTGGAGAAATTTATCTAGATATATTGGAATTCTACTTTACACCGAGGAGCAAGAGAATTTAAGTTATGTTCAGTCAATCACAGTTCTACAAAGAAGATCTTGATTGGAATGGTATATGAATTTGAGGTAAGTTGGAAGCTGATGGGGTGCATCCGAATGCCTTTCTAAAGTTGTAAGAACATAGGTTTTCTCAAATCAATTGTTTGGTGTTACTAGAAATGCTTGCCAAGCCTTGGCATCCTGATTCTTGGACAATTCTTCTTCTCAGAGCATTGCTGTCCAATTCCAACTTGTAATCTTTGGGCCTATTGGGAAATGGTTAAATGCAAAAGGGTTTTGCTGGTTGTTGCATTACAGATTTCTGAATTAGAGACATGTGCATTACTTTGATATGTTTCATACTTGCACTTGCACAGATGACAAGAAAATGAAGGTGTGTTCAATCAATCACAGCTGTACAAAGAATATCTTGATAGAAATGGTAGACGAATTTAGGGCGAGTTGGTAGATGATGGGGTACATTCAAATGCCTTTCTAAAGTGGTAATGACATAGGAAGTCCCAACTCCCAAATCAATCCCTTTGGTGTTATTAGATATGCTCCCCAAACCTTGGCATTCTGATTCACGGACATAATCATAATTCTCTTCGCATTGCCATCCAAATCCAATTTGTAATCTTTGGGCCTACTGGGAATTGATATGTTTCATACTTGCACTTGCACAGATGACAAGGAAATGAAGGTGTGTTCAATCAATCACAGCTGTACAAAGAACATCTTGATAGGAATGGTAGATGAATTTAGGGCGAGTTGGTTGATGATGGGGTACATTCAAATGCCTTTCTAAAGTGGTAATGACATAGGAAGTCCCAACTCCCAAATCAATCCCTTTGGTGTTATTAGATATGCTCCCCATCCAAATCCAATTTGTAATCTTTGGGCCTACTTGGAATTGGTTAGATGCAAAGGGAGGTGCTAGTTGTTGCGTTAGAGAGCTCTCAGTTCTCACAAATCAGTCACCTCTCGAACATAGTGTGTTTTAATCCGAAAGGTTTTTTTTTTTTTTTTGGGAAAGGTAACGATTTTATTGATAACTGGAAGCATATTACAAGCAAGGGGACAATGCATCCCACCTATGTAACACTTTTACAGGAAAACACCCCGCCGAAAATATCCCAACCTTTTTCTTGCCCCTCCTGAAGGATATTAAGCCTAGCTAAACACATTAAGGAGCAGAAATTGTCGAAAGAAACTAGAAAACAGCAAAGAACTATAAACCCCATCCGACCAGACCCTAAGGAGCCGTTTGGATTCACGGATTTTAGAATCTTGGATTTTCTCAAAATCGTAGATGGGAGACAAGAGATGAAGGAGACCGACCATTTCGTCTCTTTAGAATCTTGGATTTTAAGTGAGAAATCCAGGTTTTAGAAATCTCCCCCATCCTGAGATTTCTAAAACCTGGAAACAATGAAACATTGGATGATCTTCTGGACATAAAAAATTTGTCCGTGCAAAATTACAAATTTGCCTCATTTTCTTAAGTGGGCCCTACACCCTTAAAAAGGGGTCAAAATGTGAATGGTCCTACTTGACCCCGAATGGGAGGCCCACTAAGTTGCAAGCCCGAGGGCTACCATTTCAAGTACAACCCATCACTACCAAATCTAAAAGAGGTAGTGAGACCCATAACCACTCACACAACTATGCAAAGTGGTTGTGGGTAGTTATCGATTAAGGAAGGAGTATATAAAGGCATTTCTTCTCATTTCTAAGGGGGATAGCAAAAAAAAGGGAAGCAAGGAAAGAAAGCAACATAAGGAAAAGCAAAGTAAGAGAACGCAAGAAGCAAAAAAAAAGAAAGATCCAGAGAGGACATAAATCAAGAGAAGAAAAGCTCTCCATCGAACGAAGCAATCAAGTACTTGAAGAATTATCTCCCACGAAGAACAAGTCACTACAAAAGGCCCTTCACTGTAGGAAATCAAAAGATCTTCACAACCAATAAAGCACGAAGCCCGGGGTGAAGTTCGCACATCTTTAAACATCGAAGAACCAGAATCACTCCACAAAAGCTTTCGTATTCAACACCGATCTTTGTTTTCAGCAATTTGATCGTTAATCAGAGGATTGTAGAAAGTTGTACCATTTTTCATTTAATTACAAAAGGACAAATTCCTTTGTAATTTGTCCTCAAATTTTGTGTTAGTGAATTTATGCGAAATTTGCTGTCGACAGATCTCCTACTCTCTTGCTGACGGAAAGAAGGGCGAGAAATCAGAAAACGATAGCTGGTCTCCTTCTTCTCGTCTCCCATCTATGGTTGTGAGGAAATCCAAGATTCTAAAATCTGCGTATCCAAACGGCCCCTAAATCTGAAAGGATCTATACTTGCACTTGCACAGATAGTCCAGGTTTCAAGAGATGCAAGAATTTATGAGAAATCACATATGCCTATTCTCATCGACTTAAAGTTAAAAATTCTACTTAAGCTAGAACCATTCAAAAAGATAATCCTCCAAAGTTGGGCTGTTGTTGAAACCCATTCTGAGACGACATAAACTGCAGCTATGGTAGCATGCTTTGCAAGGATGTGTTTGGATAAGCCCTATTGATAGTATGATTATAATTCTTGGAGGTAGATTCTCATCTTCCAGGCATCTTCTCGCTCGTCAACTTCATAGCCCCACCAATGGTAAGCCTTGCGTGTTCAATACTAGCTTGTTGATCTGGCTATGCCTAAACTATTGATACCCCTGGTGTTATTCCAGTGGTCCACCCAAGTTGATTGCTTTGGCATGGAGGAAAAAAGATAGAAATCTTAAACAAGTCTGCAAGAAGTCTATCGTATGAAGCAGTGCAGCCCAATCCTGATGTGTTTTCACAGTTAATCAGTGGCACATCAATATTATAAGAGATGTGCATGTCCTGGTTGCTTTTATGAGCAACCATATGAACTGTAACCAGTTGCATCCGAGTTTGTCTGGGGTTGTGTCCAGAACATGTGTCCAGAAAACCTTGGGGCTGGGTCCTCATAGCATTTTTTCTTCTTTACAAACTCAATCCAAGTCCTATTTATCGGCCTCACCTCATTTTTGCCTGATTTATGCTCTTTTACCTTTTATTTTATGATGGTTACTGTTTATGTTTATTTTAGACAACCGAAAGCCCCCTTTTATTTGATTTTATTTGCTATCTGTTCTCATGACAGTGGAGGCAAGGAAAAGCTTATTTTTCCAACATTTTCAAACTTGAAGTAAGAAAAATTTATTATTCGCCATCCAAACTTCTAAAACAAATCAGCTGACCAACTGGAAACTTGCAGATAATTACTTTAGTATTGGAGATGAGAAGCTTGAGGAGAGTACATACCAATGGAATCCCATGCTCATGAGAGAGAAAAGGCATGACCACGACGGTAGCAGTTTTGGAGCTATCTTGCAAACCATGCTCAACTACTAAAACACATGCTTAAGCTATGAAATTCAACACTAATAAAACTTCTTCGAGGAAATTTATGGAGAAAACGCTTGCAACACCGGTAGTCATTTCAATTCACTAATTTGCTGCTCACAGTATTTACTTAGCTGGAACAATTGTTCTGTGAAATGTTTTTGGCCTTACTAGAACATTCTCGAAAAAATGGAAAAAAAAAAACATAGAGTTGGATAACTGATGGAGTTAAAAATCTACACTAAATGTCACCAAAAATCTACACGAATGGTTTACTCAAACTCGAACAAACCATAAAACTCTAAACACTGTTGAAATTCAAATAACTGTCAAAATGGAAAACTTCCGATCTTGAGATTACTCCAATGTTGAGGAATCACGGAGAAAAAAAGCATGTGTGAAAAAATACAAAAACCACTTCCAATTAAGAATAGTAGAAGCAAAGAACAGAAAAACACCAAAAGAACAGAGGAAAAGAAAAGCAACTAGATTTATAGAATGGAAAATCTTGATAAAAGGATGAATGACCATAAACAGCAGTGTTTGCCACTGAGCTTATTACAAGGGGAAGAATGGATATGATACATCTTCTCTGGAATGTTACACATTCTCATTATCTAAGAGATAATCTTATCCCATACTGGAAACTCACTCAAATCTATAACCAATTCTTCTATCCCATTTCTGAACACATGAGTATCACAACAGACTGATTTCTGCCGTAATGTAGCCTGTTTTGAACATCTGGGTTGCTGTTTTTGGAAGCTTTAAGAAGACAACATAACCAAAATTCTTGTAGTCCAAACTGATTCCTCCATGAGTTTCAGTCTTGTTAAGCCAAATTATCCTTAAAAAAGCTGCAGTTGATTCGAATTATCAAAAGTTGATTGGCTTGCCTCCATGAGTTTTAGTCCAAAACCTAGGGGCTGGGTCCTCATAGCTTTTTTTCTTCCTTACAAACTCAATCCATGTGCTATTTATATGCCTCATTTCTGCCCGATTTATGCTCTTTTACCTTCCATTTTATGATGGTACTGCTTATTGTTTATGTTTATTTTAGACAGCAGAAACCCCCCTTTTATTTGATTTTATTTGCTATCTGTTCTCAAGACAGAAGGGGCAAGGAAAAGCTTATTTTTCCAACATTCTCAAACTAGAAGTAAATTTTTTTTATTATTCGCCATCCAAACTTCTAAAACAAATCAGTTGACCAACTGGAAACTTGCAGATAATTACTTTAGCATTGGAGATGAGAAGCTTGAGGAGAGTAAATACCAATGGAATCCCATGCTCATGAGAGAGAAAAGGCATGACCAAGATGGTAGCAGTTTTGGAGCTATCTTGCAAACAATTCTCTACTACTAAAACACATGCTTAAGCTATGAAATTCAACACTAATAAAATTTCTTCGAGGAATTTTATGGAGAAAACGCTTGCAACACCGGTAGTAATTTCAATTCACTAATTTGCTGCTCTCAGTATGTACTTAGCTGGAACAATTGTTTTGTGAAATGTTTTTGGCCTTACTAGAACATTCTCGAAAAAAAGAAAAAAAAACATAGAGTTGGATAACTAATGGAGTTAAAAATCTACACTAAATGCCACTGAAGGTCGCAGCTATGACCCGGTATGTGTATTGAGATTGGTTTACACAAACTCGAACAAACCATAAAACTCAAGACACTGTTGAAATTCAAATAACTGTCAAAATGGAAAGCTTCCAATCTTGAGATTACTCCAATGTTGAGGTATTACGGTGAGAAAAAACATGTGTGAAAAGAGACAAAAACCACTTCCAATTAATAATAGTAGAAGCAAAGAACAAAAAATCACCAAAAGACCAGAGGAAAACAAAAGCAACTAGATTTCCAGAATGGAAAAGCTTGATAAAAGGATGAATGACCATAAACAGCAGTGTTTGCCACTGAGCTTATTACAACGGGAAGAATGGATATGAGACATCGTCTCTGGAATGTTAACACATTCTCATTATCTAAGAGATAGTCTTATCCCATAGTGGAAACTCCCTCAAATCTATAACCAATTCTTCTATCCCATTTCTGAAGACATGAGTAGACTCACAACAGACTGATTTCTGCCGCAATGGACCTTGTTTTGAACATCTGGGTTGCTGTTTTGGGAAGCTTTAAGAAGACAACATAACCAAGATTCTTGAAGTCCAAACTGATTCCTCCAGGAGTTTCACTCTTGTTAAGCAAAGTTATCCTTAAAAAAGCTGCAGTTGATTCGAATTACCAAAAGTTGATTGGCTTGCCTCCCTTTTGTTGGTTACTATTTTTTTTTGCCTAGTAAAATCTATCAGAAGGAAATAAGACACGGAGAGCTGCTGATTGAAAGACCAAGCAGCATGAAGAAGAGAGCAGAGAAAGGCTAGCCCAGAAGTACCTTCACATGAAGGTAAAGAAAATCAGAAGAGCATAGATTGACGCTGGTGCCAGTTGGTTAATCTTGAGATCTATAACGTTACTCTCACATAAGGATTGAACTAGAACCGGATTCCTTCTAGAATTGGTATGTATTTTTTTTTTGGAATGGTTCATGATATGGAAATTTATGCTTATAGGATGAGAATTCCTTCTTGATTGAAGTGTGTGTTAGAACTGAATTCCTTTTAGGGAGGGGACGAGGCTAACACATCAGCGAACATGCAATGAATTAGGCCCTGTTCGTTTCAGATTGTGACAACCGATGGGGAGGGCCTCCCTATCAGTTGTCACAGTTGTGAAACGAACAGGGCCTAAACTAGGAGACATCCCTGGGAGTCTACAGGGATTTCAATTCTATATTGGCAACCAAACAATCGGTTGTCAAATCTGAATCGAACAGGGCCTTAACTTGGAGACATCGTTGGAGTCTACAGGGATTTCAATTATATATTGGCAACCGAACAAGGTATTTTGCTGATGTGGCACCTAAATGCCAAGCAAAATCCCTAAGCCAAGGCTTTTGTGCAACCAACCACACCCTTGTGTATTTCAAATGGAAAATATGACAAATGGTTAAAGTGACTAAGGCCCTGTTTGTTTTGGGTGTTGAGAACCGATTGTGAGTTCAAAACTGGTTATGCTACTCAAATTAGGCACTGTTTGTTCTGGATTGTGAGAGCCTATTGTGAGTCCAAAACTGATTATTGTAGTCCAATTATCAGTTTTGGATTAATAATCAGTTTCTCAAAATCCAAAACAAGCAAGGCCTAAATGTAAATTTGAGTCCAGCAACCAGTTTTGGTAGTTTGTACTTTGTAGGGAGTTAGGAGGTGACATGGGGAAGAAAAGAGGGCGAATATATCTTTTCCCTTCCCTTCCTGAAAATAAAGTCATTTTCAGGAAAGGATGAGCAGAAGGGGTGTAAATGCTGGAAGGGGGATTAACTTTGCACATTCGAAGATACCAAAACCCTCATGAAATTTCTTGAGACGTGAGATTTTGTCTCGCTGTTTGGGTCCACAGAAAGCATTTTTTTTTTGGGAAAATTCTCAAAAAAATATGATTTTTATCTTAAAATCTCAAAAAAGGGTAAAGTTGGCTAATTTTTCAAAACAAATGGGGAAATGCATCCCCGGGAGTGTTTTTGGACGAAAATGCCCTTTGCATTGGTTTTTCCTCCAAGAAAGTAAGCAACAGTTCCCAATGCTTTCCACCTAACATTTTTAACTTTTTATCTTCTTCTTACCTTCTTCTTCCCCACGCCCAAACAAAACTCCATTGTCTGTTTTAAATTCCATTGCAGAGAGGTGAAACTCCCCTCTCCTAAAATCTAGCATTAGATCTCTTTATCTTTCTTTGGCTATCAAACCCATAAGCTTCTCTGGTAGGTCCATTGTGATACATTTGCATAGGTTTAACATGTTCCTTACAATGCTATGGTGTATTGTTATGGTTTTGTTTGGCATTTGTTATTGTCATCATCCTCTTTACAATGCTAAGATGTATTGTCATAATTACTCTATCTCTCTATTGCCCTCTATGTTTCTATGTAGAGTAAACCTTGATGAAACTCATGTCTATACAATTACAACCACTATTTAAATTTGTAGAAGCAATATTTTGTTCTCGGAACCACTGTTGATATTTAGGAACCAATATTTAAACACTCAGAAGCAACAATTATACATAGGAACCACTATTTACCATTATGTAGTGGTTCCGATGTATAAATAGTGGTTCCAAGGTATAAATGGTGGTTTCATAGTAGAAATATTGCTTCACACAATCTAATTGGGTGTCAATGTTGCAATGAACTTATGATCAATGAGTTAAATAGTTTTCTAAACACTCAGATGATATGGTGGTTCATAGTTTAGATGGCCTAATACTTGTGAGAATGACTGTATTTATAGGGTTTTAAACACTCAGAAGCACTAATTATACCTAGGAAGCACTATTTGCCATTATGTAGTGGTTCTAAGCTATAAATAGTGGTTCCAAGGTATAAATAGTGGTTCCAGAGTAGAAATATTGCTTCACACAATCTAATAGTACTTCATTGGGTGTTAATGTTTCAATGAATTTATGAACAATGGGTTAAATAGTTTTCTAAACACTCGGATGTTATGATGGTTCATAGTTTAGATAGCCTAATACTTGTGTGAATGGTTGTATTTATAGGGTTTTAAACACTCAGAAGCACTCATTATACCTAGGAACCACTAATTATACTTAGGAACCACTATTTACCATTATGTAATGGTTCCAAGATATAAATAGTGGTTCCAGTATTGCTTCACACAATCTAATAGTACTTCATTGGGTGTCAATGTTGCAATGAATTTATTAACAATGGGTTAAATAGTTGTCTAAATACTCAAATCTTATGGTGGTTCATAGTTTAGATGGCCTAATACTTGTTTAAAAAGTTTAAATTGTGATTACAAAAAGTTATGCACTAAAAAACATTATAAAAAAGTGAGAATGAGTTTATTTATAGGGTTTTAAACTCTCAGAACCACTAATTATAGTGGTTCCAAGGTAGGGTTTTGTCGAGGGTGGGGAGTGGGAGGATTCAGGAGGGTTTTAGAAGGGTTTTAGGGTTTTAGATGTAATTGATCTTAGGGTGATGGTGGAGGGAGGGGAGGGGAGTGGAGGGATTTAGGGTTGGGGGAGGAAACACACGGTTGTAATGGGGGGAGGTGTGGAAGTGGTCTTCATGGGGAGTGGTTTCCGCAAACAACGTTTGGTTTTTAAAAAAAAAAAATTGCAAAAAAACGGTCGACCTGCATCTGTTTTTAACATGTCTGACGGGATGGTGGAAAGGTCGACCTCCAGGTTGATCTATAAATGCTTTTCCTACCTGTTTGGTCATATGGTGAAAAGGTCGACCTATAGGTCAACCCATTAAGGCAAATTCACACCTGTTTGTGAATAAGGTAAAAAGGTCGACCTGTCGACCCACTAAGGCAAATTCGCACCTGTTTGTGAAGAAGGTAAAAAGATCGAATTAAGCCTTTGGTAAAACACCATTGTATAGCCCCCTTCTAGAATGAATCAGCCTATTTTTTTCAAAATGGACTATACAGCCCATACCATAGGATGATCCAAACTGCCCAATTGATGAGCCACAACGTACATAGGTTGTGCCCCAAAAATCATTTTCATAGGATGATTCTAACCATCCGATCTAAAAAGGGACTTAGATTATGGAAACTTTTATAGATTGGACGGTTGGGATCATCTATGGAAATAATTTTTGGGGCAGAACCTATTTATGTTGTGGCCCATAAATTGGGCGGTTTGGATCATCCTATGGTGTGGGATGTACAGTCCATTTTGAAAAATATGAGGTGAATTTATCCATTTTGAAGTTTCCATAATCTAAGTCCATCTTTAGATCGGATGGTTAGAATCATCCTATGGAAATGAATTTTGGGGCACAACCTATTTACGTTGTGGCCCATCAATTGGGCGGTTTGGATCATCCTATGTATGTGTCAATTTTGAAAAAAATGGGTTGAATTCATCCTAGAAGGGGGCTATACAATGGAGTTTTACCAAAGGTAATGAACTTTCAACGCTTGGCGTGGGAAAGAAGAAGCTAAAAAAGGTGAAGAATAGTGTTTGTGAAATGCATTGGGATCCGTTTCTCAAAAAGGTGGAGGGAAAAGCAACTCAAGGGCATTCTTGTCTTAAAACATGCCTTGGGATGTATTTCACCCCTTTTTGAGAATTTAGAAACTCAACCC
Organism: Tasmannia lanceolata; assembly: GCF_043159265.1. Lineage (NCBI taxonomy): Eukaryota > Viridiplantae > Streptophyta > Magnoliopsida > Canellales > Winteraceae > Tasmannia > Tasmannia lanceolata. The sequence continues at coordinate 41,130,039 of NW_027518714.1, forward strand.
AAAATCTCATTTTTTTTTTAGAATTTTCCCTTTTTTTTTATCAAAAAATTCCATGGAAAGAGAAATTCCAGGGTATAGCAAATTTTGAATTATGGAATCCAAGCATATTCATAGCAAAAGGGCCCAGGGACTAGAGGTGGGGGCCATCAATCGGTGGTTTATGTCATTAATGGCAGATCAGAGGGCTCTGGTTTGTTTGATTGGTAAAGATCTATAATTATATGTGGCGCCCTCCTCTTAAGCGGTCAGGACTCGGGAACATTCAGCTCATAGGCCCAATTATCAATTAGGCCATTTTAGTTGGACTATTCTAATCCTCCGATTTACCGAAGACTTCACCAAAAATTATGAACAGTTGTCTTCCAATTTTCGGCCGTCTATTTAAAATTGCACAGATTGAAGGGCAAGAATACAACGTGGTCCAAACTCCAAACAGGTAGATGGTTCGATCAATCTTGTCCCTCAACATGTGCTCTTTAAATGGACGGCTGAAAATTGGAGATGGTTCGATCATCGAGCAAATTGCCCCCACTTATTTGGCCCCCGGAAATGGTATATTCTTACCCTTTTCTTCCCTGGGCCACCACCTTTTAGTTTAAAAAGAGTAGACGTGAAAATTCGCTCGATGGGGGTGGCCGGGAAATAAAAGGGACAAGTATAACACTTACGTAAAACAGCAGTGAGTCTCGCACCAACTCTTGTGGGCTAAAAACAATAGGGAAAATTAGTATTGGCAGTGAAAGTCATGGCAGGAGAAGAAATAGGGTGGAAGTTCGTTCGCTTATTCTCCTTCGTTGGTGCCGGAGGTATAATTTTTCTAATCTTTATCTTCTCATTTCTAATTTTCATATTAATCAGACCGTTCTCCATATTCATGTTTCTTCTTTCCATTTCTTATTCCTTTTAATGCAATCTCTACTCCAAACCTTCAATTATCTTTCAGTCATCTGCACCGTTGCGATCAATCTCTGGCGTGATCTCGAACGAAAGGCCGCTAATCAGGCTCCAGGCGCCTGAAAAGCCTTCTGAAATGGTAAAGGAAGCAATCGAATCATAGTTAGGGTTTTGTTTTTTTTGAATGATATGGTTAGGGTTTTGTTTTTGTTCCTATATGTTTTTTTTAATCTAATGTTGCTGTAATTCCTTTTAAATGCTGGAATTTGTGGTCTTCCTTCCATTATATTGTTATTGGAAAATTATTGGATAATCTTGAAGTTTCACTAAGGATCAGATTATGCGATGGATATGTGTATTTATTGATTTATGTGTTCTTATCGTTAGAGAATCAGTCCTTCTGAGATTCCTCTAAGAGGCCGAGGGAAGAATTATTCTTTACATGGTTTCTTATTAGTTATAATTGATTTCATTATGGAATTCATTTCTAGGGATGAGAGTGTTATATCTGTCTATAACCTAGAGATTGGGCTATGCTAACTAGTAGAAAAAGTCCATTCACTTGTAATTACTCGATATGGAAACTTTTGAGGAACTGTTATAATTTATTCCATTCTTCTGGTTCAGCTCTGGTTCTATCGTTTACGCTTTCAGTTTTCTTGTGTTTCGTGTCTTGTTTTCAAAACATTTACAAATCTATTTCCACGGCCATATTGCGCTGAAACATGATGTGGAGAGAATTTTTTGAATTTCAAAATTAAGGCATGGCTACTCTCTTAAGAAAAATAGAGAGAGAATGAAGGAGATGAAGTGACAAGTCTCATCTCTTGCAAAAAATATGATGAAGAAGAAGCACACGGTTGTTCGATTTTCTTCTTGCATAGAGAAGGAAGAAGGTGAGAGGTTCTTGATTTTCTCTCTTGTGGTTTCCTTTTGTAAAAAAGGGGTTTTTGACTTTTTCCTTTCTTATATAGAGAGAGAGAGAGATTTGAGAGAAAAGTATCTCCATGGAAGAGCAAACGAAAAGTTACGTGTACGGAATTATGTTAACTAACCCCTTTTCTAATCTCTATCTTTTCTCTAATAGTGGAAAAAGTTAACTCGCCTGTGGATGTAGGCCATTGTGCCGAACCATGTAAATTCGTGTGTGTTCTTTGTGTATTGTTGCTCTTTTTTTATTCTTATGGTCGCTGTCCATTTTGCCTTTGATTGTGTTCTTTGATCTTATTTTTTGTCCGACGGGATTTTACCGCACAAGTTTCATCTCCAGACGGTCTTCTTTGCAATATGGAAGGCCAAGGCCAATGCTAGAACGTTCAGTTATTTCAAATTTTCAACTGGGCCTTCCTCTACTTCCTTAGAGTCCGTTGCCTTGCTGCTTATCAAATCTAGATGAGCGATATTTGAGTCTGGAAAACATTAGTGGAGAGATCCTTGCTTCTATGAATTCCGCCATTAAGTAAGAAACATGTACTATTCACATTAAAGTTGGCCTTTCATTACCCCTGTTGACGAGAAACTAGAATTGTGAACAATGCTGTTGTTCTTATCTGCTTGCACTTGCATTTATGGAAACTTTTCGCAGAGGTTAATGGCCTTTTACAAAACATCTTGCACAAAGAATCTGAATGTGTTGCCATTCAAAATAAAAAAATAAAATAAAGAATGACTGCATGATAACCTGAAGGTCTCCAAAAGTATAAAGTACATATAGATTCTGTGTACTTACAAGGCATCTAGTGTTGTTGGTAATTAGAACTGTTTTTTCTTAAATGGGTATTTTTAATAGGCTTGAAAGGCGGTACTTTTGGAGAAGTATTTAAAAAGGGCATGTAACGACCCGATTCCGTCAAGTCGCTACGAGCAAAAGAACAAAGCAAAAATCATGGAAATATATATATATATATATATATATATATATATTTTCTTTTAAGGTAATCAACAACCACAACAAAATCTTATTGCAAATTAAATAAGTCTTACCATAACAAGGGTCCTTTCAATATCCATACTCCAAATGAAAAGTAAAGTTGTAAATCACTAAAGTCCAAACTAAGGAAAGTCTCGACAAAATAAAAATAGCAAATGACGTAAGACGTCAAAGCGCAAAAATCCAAGAAGCGAACTCTCTGATCACACGGTCCCTTATCCCATGGTTTCCTCATTTGTAAACGCTCCGCCATCTAATGCCTCAACCCCTGTGGTAGAGGAAACAACGTTAGAGCAGAGTCCTTCAGAGACCGAGCAGAGTAAGAGAGATAATATAAAAAGTGCAGGCAATATAATCCAGATCCTCAGCAATATATAGCAACAATAATAAAGACTGGAAAGGAATTACACTATTCATGGCAATATAAATAAAATGAATAACAACGATGCAAGATTGTACTATGTATGCATCAAGTATGTAAAATGAGACAGTACATTCCCCAGGTACATCCGGCTTTTTCCCAGTTTACTTTACTGTCAGTTCTTTTCTAACTTTCTCATTTTTTTTGCCGGTGTCCTTGCCGCACGACTACCCACTACCCCTGTCTAAAGGTAGTGGCGTTATTGACTCGGATTTCAGTTTCGCATTTAATGCCGAGCCGTTTCGGGGATACTATCCCTTTGGATGGTTTGCCAACGAAAGGCTGTACACGCTTCTCGCGTTGGCCTTTGGACCTTAGGTCCCAGGATGATACCACTACACCCTTAAGTTCCCCTTCACTCTCCCCCATGTATGATATGCAATTAGGAATTTAAAGTACATTACCTTTGTCTCCCTTCCTGCATTACTTCGCATAGGGTTTAGAACAATTTATTTTTCATTTCATTTCATTTTATTCCAGGCAAGCAAGTTTAAATAAACTAAGCAGGTATCAATAAGGCAAAATTTTATAAGTAGAGCTACATTGCATTGACAAATTATATTGGAAACCATTACAAAGCAAGGTCTAGCTGTCACCTGCCTTTATCTTACAAACAAGGTGAATAGATCAGTCCCTGCTAGAAGGAGAAGGGAAGCGGACCTGAAGGCAAATCAATAAGTGAAATAGAGTCAATTTATTTCTGCCTAGGTTCTTTTAATCATTTTCATATTTTCTTTATCAGGAGGAGCCCCTGACTTTGGGGTCAACAGGGTACCTGCAACGATACAACTGCTGCCCTGTCTAAGGTATAAATACAACAGAGGCAGCACTATAGCTGTCCAGGTTTAGGTATTAAAAGCAGCAAGTAACCCAGTACAGACCCTACACATGATTTTGAACACTCAAGGAAGAATTTATTTTGAGGGCCAAAAGGGCTGCTGGAAATCTGTACATATAGGAAATCGTTTAAATCATGTTATTTAAGCAGACCCTGCTAGGATACGATGGTGTATAAAAAGAAACAGACCTATGAAAGAACATGAATATATGTAAGGGTGGTAGCATAGTATTAGAGATGAAAAACTTACACTAAATCATTTAGTGTACAGAACTGATGATATTTTAAAATACACGCTAGGATCATTTAAAAATATCTATATATGTATCGAATTGATGAGAAATGAGGTTAGACACAAGACCCATTTTAAATGCTTTTGGAACAGACGAATATCTTTTTAAAAAAAAACGAATAAATAAAAAGGGGGTGTCTCAAGGTAAAACAAGAGCATAAGCATGTAAAGATTACGTTATTATTTTCTCCTTTTCTGTGTCTTGCTTCATTTGATTACAACAGAAACCCTATATTTATTTTAACGCAGATGAGGGTTTTGCAGGTTTTGAAACGCGAGATTTGGGCATGGAAGAAATCATGAAATTGAAATGGGTAATGTATAGATTACTTTGTTTATTTATTTAATTTTTTCCTTTTTGCATCTTGCTTCTTTGGTTTGCAGAAACCCTATATTCATTTTAACGTAGATGTAGGTTTTGCAGGTTTTGGATCGTGATATAGGGCATGGAAGAAATCGTGGAAACGAAATGGGTTTTACAGAATAAACAAAGAAGGTTTCATTGCATACACGGTTTGGGGATGCCGTTCCATGGCTTCCAAAAAGGTAGAAGAAGTTGCCATGGGATTTCAAGTAACTCGAAATCAACATACCTCTCGGTTGCGGTGAATGGCGAAGATGAAGCAGCAAGATGGGTTCCCCGGCCAAGAACCGTCCGAGCCTCTCTTTTTCTTCCTCTCCTCACTGTATTCTTTCCCCTTTTCTTTTCTTGATTTTGATCTTAGCAATAAGGTATGTAACTGATTTGGGTGGGATTTTTAAGTTTTTCAAAGAAGGATGTTGGTTCCACAAAATATACGTTCATATAGAAATCTTCCGTTTTGCCCATTCTTCTTTCCATTTTAGGGATCGTGATTTCCCTCCCCAAAATTTCCAACTATTTTTTTTTTCCTTTTTCAACCTTATTAACCTTCTTAATTTAGCCACAAATGACCCTAATTACTTCCCTTAATTATGTATATTGAATGCCTTTTTGAACGTTAGATAAATTTTACAGCAAGAGCCACCATAACATTGGATTTTAAAAAAAGAAGAAAGATTTTCAATTGAGTTCACACCCTTAAGGAAAGTGCACACGTTTTTCCCACAAGAGGGAAAACGTGGGATTTTCCACTTTTAAATTGTTTTTCCATTTAAAATAATTTCCAAGGAAACTCCTATAATTACTAGTCATTTTATGAATTTATTGAATAAAATTAGAGCCCTTGATTTTCAAATCGTTTGATCCAAGATAATCAAGGAAGGACAAAGCAAATCGATAATCTCGACCCTAAATTTTGATTCAATGGTCTAGAATTTACAGTTTTAAAAATAATTTTATAGATTTAACGAGGGTAGTCTTTACAGGGCAATTTTAGACTTCCATTAAAAATATCCTAGGATCTTCAAGGGATAATACAAATTGAAGGTTATGAACAGCGGCTGTGAGGAAGGAAAATTGAAAGGGCAAACCAATGGTAGGAATAATTTCAAGCTAGAGAACTGTTGTATGCATTTTCTTGAACCTCTCATATAAATATTCAAGAATTAATTGCATAGTATTGGTTTATAATCCAGAAAGTTTCGACCTGATGCGTGATAATTGTTATAAGTAGCTGATGTATGATAGTTTTCTAATTAGAATTGTTTCTGTGTTTTAAAAGGTAAGTAACAGGAGTAGCTAGATAACATGGTTTGAGGCTCTTCCTCCAACAAGTGACATCTGAGCGCTAGGTTTCTCAGATAGTTTTGAGGAACTTGCTTTAGCCCCAACCTTTTTATCAAGAACAATCCCGAATATTGGTATATTTGAATGAAATTGCTGGTAGGCTTTTTTGATTTTGTATTGTACGGTTGGGAATTCCACAAGAAGCTATTTTTGCTCCATTTTGAAATTCAAGGAAAAGAGATAGAATAACTATTTACTAAATCTAAGATAGGTATGCATGAAACCACTTTTGAGAGATTAAAGCCACAACTTCTTTGAAGTATCAAGAATTCTCTATATTACGAAATACAGAATGGAAGAAATAAGGAAGTTCACATTATATATAATGGGTCATTTTGACGAATGTCTTTCAGTTTGAATCAGCATTTTTTGCTATAGAACTTGTGGGTCTGTCATGATAGCAAGGGTGGAGGCATGAGAGACGCAGTGGGAGAAGGGAAGGGGGTGTTGGTTAGGGACAGAATTCCATTTCAAAATCCATGGACAAAATTTCCATGAAAAATGAGTAGGGCTGCAACTCGAGCCGGGTTTTACCCGACCCGCATCGACCCGACCCGAAAATAGCCTGGGTTGGGTTCAGGTTTCATGGTTTCGGGTCGAGCCGGGTTGAGCATTCAAAAGCCCGCATGAATCTCAGGTCGAACCGGGTTTGAAGGGGCCCGACCCGACCCGACCCGACCCGAGTTACGTAAGGTATAGTATGTACATTTTTTTCTATTGTTAGTTAAAAGTTAAAAGTGAAAACCCACGCACCCACTGTTATTGCGTGTGGGTGTAATTTCTGCTTCTATGAGTTGAGTTGATTCAAGTGTTTGATTCAGCATTGTTTGATTGTTATTACAACATTGTTTGATTACAGCATTGTCTGATTCAAGTGTGATGCGAGTGTAATTACATCATTGTTTGATTCAAGTGTAATGTGAGTGTAATTTCTGCTTCTATGAGTTGAGTTGCCTTGCCAAACAAGAATTTTCCTTAAAAAATTGCGTCAACGTGAAAAAACCCAAACCGACCCGAGATTTATCATGGGTAGGGCCGGGTTTGGGAATCGTGGGTTTTCCGGAAAAAAACCCAACCCGACCCGACCCGAGATATTTCTTGGGTAGGGTTGGGTTCTCCAAAACCCGACCCGCCCGACCAGAGTTGCAGCCCTAAAAATGAGGCAGGTAAAACCTTGTAAACTCATTTGTTAGGAAATGACTCTTAAGAGTCGAGTTTGCGACATTGTATAGGTGTATCTAAATTGATTTTAGATAAGTTCTTATTAATTTCCATAAACCAATAGAGTATGAAAGGAAGTTTTTGATGTCACTCGGATGGTGGATAATGTGTAAGCTGTTACGTTTTTTCTATATTATTTCAGCTATAAAAGAGTCAATGATTTATATACGATGACCATTGACCAACTATTGGATCCTTTTAAGCCCTTGAACATAGGTTTACCAATAGGGGAGAACTCTTTTCAACATGCTCTCCAAACCATGCTTATTGAATTTGACTAGCAAAACTAAGCTAAAGAGGATTTGGTTATGAAAAAAAGGAAAACATGAGATGCCCATGTGTTTTGATGAGCTAATATCTTGGGGATACCCTTGGAAAGTCCAAGTGTCCACCTAGAAACAACCCTCATCAAGGGCAAAGAGGTCATTATCTCTCGATGAGGCGTAACTGTTGATCACATTTGTCATCAAAGGACAGGATTCAATCTCCCACATGAGGGGCTTATCTCCTATGATATCAGCATGATCTCAAATACAGTTGCTTTTGAGACTGGTCATTCCTAAGGGAAATTCAGTCATTTTATATGATGGATTACCCAACGTTGGTCAAAACTTAGTCAGTGATTGGGAATTAAGGCATCAAAATACAATAATTTGATTAAGATGAAGATACACTTCGATCTAATCCATTTCACAGATGCATGTCACCTGTGTAAACATGAGGAATTCTCATGTGGGTATTTTTGGAAAAATAAAAGTTTCTACAAGAATTTTTGGGATTTTTTCATATTAAAAGGATGATTTTAAAATTTTAAAGATTTGGGTATGGTTGACCTAAAATATTGATTTCTGACATCCCTCTCGACCATCAGATTTGCCAGTTTTGTGCATTTTTCCTTTAGAAATGTAATTTTTAGCTTACTGATGCAATACTTGATCTCGGATGGATCCTCTTAACTTGATGCCAATTTCTTGAGATTCTCTTGAGAATCTCAACGATCTCTTGATTGCTTGATCCGAGCATCAGATGCTCAAATTTGACAGATTTGGACGTCTTTTGAGGCAATTGTACGATGCTAATGCCATGTTTGGCAACTTAAAAAAAGATTCCATGGAATTTTTACAGGGCCAGTTATAGGAGATGGGCAGGAGAGGAACAGACTGAGCATGAAAAGCTCTTAAACGGAAATAAAAAAACTAATTTTAAGTTGGTATTTTTGTTAGGAATTTCCGGTGCTCTCTCCACTCCCTTTAATTCAAGTCTTTCCCTCTCCTCTCTTTCCTACCCTTCCAAAACAATTAGGTCCACCAATATTCCATGTGATAATGTTTCATTCTTTCCAAACATGGCCTAAGTGTACTGACGTGGTCTGAGTTTTTGTTTGATATATAATACCTAGAAATTAGACCCTTAGATGACCCTAAAAAAAAAAAAAAAAATTCATGGCCGCCAAACATGACCTTGCTGCTGATTTCTGCCTACGTGCATGTAAATTCCCCCCTTGTATGATTAATTCACCCACTTTTACCAGTTGGGGGCTTAGGGCTTCACAATTGGTGGGGCCTAACAACTAAATCGTTTAGATCGTTGAAAGAGGTAGGCCCCATCCATACTTATTCTCACAACCATTACTCTCTCTCCTCTCTTTGATCGAAAACTTAGTGGGGCCCACAACGATGAATGGTTTAGATCTTTGCATAAGGTGGAAACAATAAAATAAAATAAAATAAATTTTTTAAAAACACTTGGGCTCAATTTGTTCGAAGATCCAAACCGTTCATTTGTTCCGAGCCAACGTAAATAGGACATGCTCCCAAAATCATCTCCCTAGGATCATACTAACTCTTTGTTTCATAGAGATTTTTGAAGCCCACCTTGTTTCATAATCCAGATTGAGGGCTTAGGATCATCTTAGAAATGATTTTCAGGACACGGCCTAGTTATGAATTTATGATGGCCACAATAATTAATGTTGGGATCAACCATTTTTTGTTAAAAATACGTGCCTGTAAGAGTGGACACAGGGGCTGGGCCACTAGCTCAATGGTCGAGGTTTTGTGTCTCATCCTTGAGGTGGCAGGTTCGATCCTATCTTACTTTAAAAAAATTAGTGGACATGGTGAGATTATTTTTATAGAACAAAGACCATGCGGGCCCACGTGATGTTGTACAGGATTATCTGTCTTAACTTCACATACGTCTAAGAGGCACATTTACCGTACAAGTTGGCGTCCCACGTCATAGAGACAGCTGGCTCATCTTTACGTCCACACGTGTTATATTTAAGCCACGCCAGCCTTATTGCCACGTAATCAGTCCTTGCCCGGAAAAGGAGGTGGGGTCACGACAATAAATCTAAGCCGTTCACGTGAAACGGACGTTGGGACGTGCGTAGAAAACCCAATTAGCGCTCTTTGACGTGGCTGAGTCCGAATGGACCCTATGGCCCAGACGACTTCCCCCGGGCTGCTTCCGCTAGCGCCAAGGAGCCGTTGTTTTGTTTTCCTGGTATCGAAGACGCGCGCACGTCTTGTTCCTTTGAGCTAGTGGCCCAGCCGTTTTGCAAGGAACGAGGTGGTTCGTTATCTAAAACTACATTAATTCTGCGTGGCGCCGATTTCAAACCTTTTTCACCAGTTAAAGAAAGTAGTCAGTTACACATAACAAGTCTTTTTGAAAATGACAAAAATATCCATAAAAGCATCTAAATCGGTAACTATCATTTCCATCTCTCCCACGCCTCTCGCCCAAATCGAGCGCGCCCAAATCCAGAGTCCAAGCTGAGCTGGAAAAAGATTTCTGTCGAGGGCTTAAATTAGATGCCTATTTATTTACTTTTGTGTTGTATGGCAGAGCTTGTAGTAGCTATTACAGGATTTGTGTTTCTAAAATAAAACCGAGGAGAGAGAGAGAGAGAGAGATGGATTTGGGCGTTGTAAGCTCAATTTTGGCTAGAAGCGGCTGGATTTGGACGAGAGACTGTTGGAAAAAATTGAAGGTACTGTTGTTGATAGAAAACAGAAACTTGTTGCTTCAAGGCGTGATATTACTTTCCTTAAGACAAGATTCGCCCCCACTAGTAGTGTGCAAAGGGGATCCGCGAACTGCCTCCAAGATACAATGAAGCCTAGTAGGGAAGCCCTAGTAATGTTTGATGACGCGTAGCGCTAGCGGAATCAAACCCGAAATGCCCTTCCGAAATTTCAAGCCTTAGAGAAAATTCTAGATACTGTTTCTGCAGAAAAACAGTATCTAGAACCAAAACAGTATCTAGAACAATAAACAAAAGAAAAACAGTATGTAGAAATACTTGGGGATTTTGTAGGAGTGTAAAAGAGAGTGTAAAGTCTGTCAGAATTGCTAATTGGTTTTTTCTAAATGTGAAAAACACCTCTACAGGGCACCTTTCCAGAATGTTTGAAATCTAACCGTTAGATCGCACCCATTGATATTGAACGGTCATGATCGATCTAGAGGTGACTGTTGGTTTGAGTAAAACCTCTCTCCAACCCAGTCATCGTTAGATCAACCATATATGGTGTGGATCGCACCCCCTTGGCACTTGACCGTTGGGGGAAGGGACACAACCCATTTGATCACACTCTTTGACCGTTGGAGTTATGGGCCCGTTGGGCCGACCATTAGGCCCGAACCGAAGCCCAACCCAACCGAACCATTCGGCTTGATGGGCCTACGAACCATTTGACCCACCCATCTGACCGGTCTACCTTCATCTTGATCCAACGGTGCAGATCAAATCTGGAAAAATTAAAGGCTCCAATCGCTCCTCGAAGTGCAAAGTGCGCCACTATGCGCCCTATAGCCCATTGCCTACGCCGCGCGCGCGCGTGCGTTGCACCGTCCCGCGGGTCCAACCATAGGTTCAACCCAATGTGCAATCAACAAGTATTAGAAAAATGTAGTGCTTTATAAGCCCTTCTCTTTGCTTTCTCTCATCCAGTACGGGACTATCTTTTCAACTACACTTCTACATCCTTTTGTAAAAGCAAATCTTTCCAAGAAAATATTTTCTTTTTCCCAAACGCTTTTGATAAAATATTTTCCAAAACACTAAAACATGCAAAATACATCATTTTTAAAATCCAAAATCACTAACAATCCCCCACAATTTTCAAAATCATTTTTTTTTTCTCATCAGGCTTGAAAATCTTATGCATGGATGAAGGTATCTTTCGATTTGAACATTCACTTAGTGAGGACACATCAAAGTTAACCAGAATTGCATAGTAGACGTATCTTTGAACTAGCTATTATATTTGGTTAACCGGATACATCTCACACACAAGATTTCACCTCTTTGGGCAATTTCTAAAACCGACACATGTACTGGCCTTGTGTCTATATCTTGGTTTCATGAGCGCTCTAGAGACTAGCCAGGTCTCATAGGAAGCGGCACCACTCACACACTCACATAGGTAGGCTTATCAAGAGTGCCCCTGTAACTAAAATACTTCAACACTATGTTATAAGCCTATTAAGAGTTTAAATACTCAGCCTTCTCCTTTTAAACATTACAGGTACCAAACACTTTACCTTGGGATGGCAAATAATACAGATTATAGTGCTTGCAATTACTCCATATGATGTACTTGGACTCATTGAACTCAAGACTTGATGTTTATTCAAGTGTTGAGTTGAGGTTCCATCATTGGTGACTATTGGTTAATGGCTTTAATCCCATCCCTAATGATGTTTTACACACCAGATCTCTTGCAAGAGCTTTAGTGAATGGATCAGCTAAGTTTTGGCTCGATCTCACAAAATCAGTAGTTACTACTCCATTAGTAAATAACTCTCCTATAGTACTATGTCTAAGTCCTATATGTCTGGACTTACCATTATAAACATGATTATATGCCCTTGATAGTGTGGCCTGACTATCACAATGGATATAAATCGATGGCATTGGTTTAGACCATAAGAATTTCCAATAACAAATTTCGAAGCCATTCCGCCTCTTTACAGCATGCTGCCAGAGCTATAAACTCTGCTTCCATAGTTGAAGTTGTTATGCATGTCTGTTTCTTAGAGGCCCAGGAGACTGCTCCCCCACCAAGGGTGAAAATCCACCCACTGGTTCATAAATGGTCTATACGATCAGTTATCCAACTAGCATCAGTGTATCCTTCTATTACAGTTGGATACCCACTATAACATAAACCATAGTCTATAGTTTTCTTTAAATATTTTAAAACTCTATACACTGCATTCTAATGAGAAAAACTAGGATTACTGGTAAACCTACTAAGTTTACCTACAGCAAATGCTATGTCTGGCCTAGTACAAGTCATAGCATACATAAGACTACCAATTACACTAGCATACCCTAGTTGAGAAATAATCGTGCCAGTATTAAGATACAACTTTATATTTGGGTCAAAAGGTGTTGAAATGGGTGAACATTCAAAATGGTTAAATTTTTTGATAACTTTCTCAATATAATGTGATTGTGTTAGAATAAGACCATTATCCTGTCTTATTATTCTAATACCCAAAATCACATCAGCTTCACCCATATCTTTCATATCAAAGTTTTGAGAAAGAAATGATTTAGTACTTTGAATGCTTTCAATATCGGTACTAAAAATTAACATGTCATCAACATATAAACAAATAACAACACTTTTTGCCACCCTTAAATTTACTGTATATACATTTATCTGACTCATGTATCTTATAACCATTTGATACTAAGACTTTATCAAATCTTTCATGCCATTGTTTAGGGGTTTGCTTAAGCCCATACAAAGATTTGATAAGCTTACATACTTTATGCTCTTGGCCTGGCAGAATAAATCCATCAGGTTGTTCCATATACACTTCTTCATCAAGTTCACCATTTAAGAATGCGGTTTTAACATCCATCTGGTGAATGTGAAGTTTGTATATGGAAGCAAGGGCAATCAACACTCTAATGGTAGATATCCTAGCAACTTGTGCATATGTGTCAAAGTAATCAATACCGGGTTTTTGAGTAAACCCTTTGGCAACTAACCTTGCCTTAAACTTTTCTATGGTCCCATCTACTTTGATCTTCTTCTTGAAGATCCATTTACATCCTATAGGTTTAGACCCAGGTGGTAGATCAACCAAAATCCAAGTTTTATTACCCATGATAAAATCCATTTCGTCATTAATTGCTTCTTTCCAAAAAGCAGTCTCTTGTGACTTTATGGCTTCTCCATAGGTTTGACGGTCACTTTCTATGCTTAAGTTTTAATAAGACAGAACCTTGGAATTTTTCTCTTGTCCCTTCTACCAGGTAGGTTACAAAGTCAGGGCCAAAACTCCTATCCCTTCTATCTCTTGAACTTCTTCTTATTTTACTAGGTTGTACACTAGGTTCACCAACTTTTGTTTGTGATTCTAAAGGATGGATCTACAGAAGTTGTAGGTTCAATTTCTTTAGGAATTGAAGTGAACCTATTTTCATAGAAAATGGCATCTCTAGACTCAATTATGGTATTGACATCTATGAAATCATTAGGTTCTATAACTAAGAACCTATAGGCCTTACTGTGACTAGCATATCCCAAAAAGATACACTCAATACCCTTTTCACCTAATTTTCTTAACTTAGGTTTAAGGACTTTAACTATAGATCTACAACCCCAAACTTTAAGGTAACTTAAGTTTTGTTTCCTTTTCTTCCACAATTCATAAGGGGTTATATTAGATTTCTTACTGGGTACCCTATTCAAAATATGACAAGCCGTAAGTAAGGCTTCACCCCAAAAACTCTTATTTAAACCAGAATTAACAAGCATAGCATTAATCATTTCAGTAAGTGTCATATTCTTTCTTTCTGCTACACCATTTTGTTGTGGTGTATAAGGGGCAGAAGTTTCATGGACTATGCCTACTGATTCACAGAAATGAGGAAAGTGATATTCACCACCTCTATCTGATCTGAGACATTTAATGCTTGTTATACATTGGTTTTCGACTTCAGTTTTATAAATCTTAAATATTTTTAAAACCTCATCTTTATGACTAAGTAGATAAACATAACAGTACTTAGAATAATCATAAATAAATGTAACAAAGTATTTTTTACCTCCCTTTGTGGGAACACTATGTATGTCACATACATCACTATGTATTAAATCTAACAAGTTAGAAGTTTTATCTACTTTAGGGAATGACTTAGTGATTATCTTGGTTTGCATGCATGTTTTACATCTATTTACTAAGTCATTTTCATATTTAGAAATTAAGGTTAACTTAACCATATCATTCATTTTCTTAGTATTTACATGTCCTAAACGAATATGCCATAAAGATAAAGAAGAATCCAAAACATAAGCAAAGACATTCACTTTATTGATATTAAGTTTGACCATCCCTTCATACATATATCCCTTCCCAACAAAAGTACCCCCCTTAGAAAGAATGAACTTGTCAGATTCAAATACAAGTTTGAAGCCATTCTTGTTGAGAATGCTTCCAGACACTAAGTTCTTTCTAACTTCTGGTACATGGTAGACATCGGTTAGAGTGAGTCGCTTGCCGGATGTGAACTCAAGTTCCACCTTGCCCTTCCCTTTGACTTCTGCTGTCGACGAATTTCCCATGTATAACATGCTTCCATCTTCAACTGTTTCATAAGTTGAAAACAGGTTCCTGTTTTTACAGACATGCATCGTCGCACCAGAGTCAATCCACCAATCATTGCCATCTTCAAGCATATTTGCCTTTGAAATAATGGCGACAAACTTTTCTTTGTCTGTTGGTGCACCCGACTTCTTATCCTTAAGAAGTCGGCACTCACTCTTGTAATGACCTGGTTTGCCACAGTTGAAACAAGCACCATTTCTTTTCTTACTCTTATTAGTCTTCTTTTCAGGGTGTTTGTTTATCTTCCAATTGCCTTTTCCTTGTTAGTTCGAATTCTTGACATTTTCCACCAAATAGATCTTAGAGGATACAGTTTCATCTTCTTTCTTATCTCTAATTCTTGACTTTTCCTCAATCATGAGGCGTTGAGCCAAGTCTTTAATAAACATTTCCTCTTTCTTGTGTTTTAGACTTTTTCTAAAGTCTTTCCAAGTTGGTGGAAGTTTGTCAATAATTGAAGGGACAAAAAATGATGAATGACCATGAACAGCAGTGTTTGTCACTGAGCTTATTACAACGGGAAGAATGGATACTACACATCTTCTCTAGAATGTTAACACATTCTCATTATCTAAGAGATAGTCTTATCCCATAGCGGAAACTCCCTCAAATCTATAACCAATTCTTCTATCCCATTTCTGAAGACATGAGTAGACTCACAACAGACTGATTTCTGCCGCAATGTACTTATGTACCCTGTTTTGAACATCGGGGCTGCTGTTTTGGGAAGCTTTAAGAAGACAACATAACCAAGATTCTTGAAGTCCAAACTGATTCCTCCATGAGTTTCAATCTTGTTAATCCAAGTTATCCTTGAAAAAGCTGCAGTTGATTCGAATTATCAAAAGTTGATTGGCCTGCCTCCCTTTTGTTGGTTACTATTTTTTTTGCCTGGTAAAAACTATCAGAAGGAAATCAGACACGGAGAGCTGCTGATTGAAAGTCCAAGCAGCACGAAGAAGAGATAGCAGAGAAAGGCCAGCCCAGAAGTACCCTCACATGAAGGTAAAGAAAATCAGAAGAGCACAGATTGACGCCGGTGCCAGTCGGTTAATCTTGAGATCTATAACATTACTCTCACATATGGATTGAACTAGAACCGGATTCCTTCTAGAACTGGTATGTATTTTTTTTTGGAATGGTTCATGATACGGAAATTTATGCTTATAGGATGAGAATTCCTTCTTGATTGAAGTGTTAGTTAGAACTGAATTCCTTCTAGGGAGGGGACGAGGCTGACACATCAGCGAACATGCAGTGAATTAGGCCCTGTTCGTTTCAGATTGTGACAACCGATGGTGAGGGCCTCCCTATCAGTTGTCACAGTTGTGAAACGAACAGGGCCTAAACTAGGAGACATCCCTGGGAGTCTACAGGGATTTCAATTCTATATTGGCAACCAAACATTCGGTTGTCAAATCTGAATCGAATAGGGCCTTTACTTGGAGACATCGTTGGAGTCTACAGGGATTTCAATTCTATCTTGGCAACCGAACAAGGAATTTTGCTGATGTGGCACCTAAATGCCAAGCAAAATCCCTAAGCCGAGGCTTTTGTGCAACCAACCACACCATTGTGTATTTCAAATGGTAAATATGACAAATGGTTAAAATGACTAAGGCCCTGTTTGTTTTGGGTGTTGAGAACCGATTTTGAGTTCAAAACTGGTTATTCTACTCAAATTAGGCACTGTTTGTTCTGGATTGTGAGAGCCTATTGTGAGTCCAAAACTGATTATTGTAGTCCAATTATCAGTTTGGACTAATAATCAGTTTCTCAAAATCCAAAACAAGCAAGGCCTAAGTGTAATTTTGAGTCCAGCAACCAGTTTTGGTAGTTTGTACTTTGTAGGGAATTATGAGGTGACCTCGCGAAGAAAAGAAGGCGAATATATCTTTTCCCTTCCCTTCCTGAAAATAAAGTCATTTTCAGGAAAGGATAAGCAAAAGGGGTGTAAATGCTGGAAGGGGGGATTAACTTTGCACATTTGAAGTTACCAAATCCTAATGAAATTTCTTAAGTCGTGAGATTTTGTCTCGCTGTTTGGGTCCACAGAAAGCATTTTATTTTTTTTTCAAAAAAATCCACGAAAAAAATTCCATGGAAAGAGAAATTCCAGGGTCTAGCAAATTTTGAATTATGGAATCCAAGCATATTCAGAGCAAAAGGGCCCAGGGACTAGAGGTGGGGGCCATCAATCGGTGGTTTATGTCATTAATGGCAGATCACGGGGCTCTGGTTTGTTTGATTGGTAAATATCTATAATTATATGTAGCGCCCTCCTCTGGGTTTGTTTGGCGTACCGTTTGAAACGCCGTTACGTTTTCATGTTTGGTTGGCCAGATCAAAACGTCGTTTTAAATGGCAAACAGAGGTATTGTGTGTTTGGTTGCAAATGCCCTAAAACGGAGTTTTAGTAGTAAAATGACAAAAAATGGCATTGTTTTAGGGAAATTGCAGAGAGAGAGAGAGAGAGAGAGAGAGAGAGAGAGAGAGATGTTAGGGCAAATGGTGTAAAAATGGGTTTTGGTGAGGGCAAATACGTAAAAACCCACAGCCCAAAAATTCTCTTCCAAACGGCGTTTTGCAAATAGACCTTCCTCCCTCCATTTGCAAAATGCCATTTTGAGGGTTCAAAACGGTGTTTCAAACGGTGGCTGCGGACCAAAACACTCCCAAACAGCCGTTTGGCCCCAAAACGGTGTTTCAAATTTCAAACGGTGTTTTAAACGGTACGCCAAACGCGCACTTAAGCGGTCAGGACACAGGAACATTCAGCTCATAGGCCCAATTATCAATTAGGCCAGTTTAGTTGGACAATTCTAATCCTCCGATTTACCGAAGACTTCACCAAAAATTATGAACAGTTGTCTTCCAATTTTCAGCCGTCCATTTAAAATTGCACATATTGAATGCCAAGAATACAACGTGGTCCAAACTCCAAACCGGTAGATGGTTCGATCAATCTTGTCCCTCAACATGTGCTCTTTAAATGGACGGCTGAAAATTGGAGATGCTTCGATCATCGAGCAAATGGCCCCACTTATTTGGCCCCCGGAAATGGTATATTCTTACCCTTTTCTTCCCTGGGCCACCACCTGTTAGTTTAAAAGCCTAGTAGACGTGAATTCAATTCGCTCGATGGGAGTGGCCGGGAAATAAAAGGACAAGTATATCACTTCCGTGAAACAGCAGTGAGTCACGCACCACCTCTTTTGGGCTAAAAACAATAGGGAAAATAAGTATTCGCAGTGAAAGTCATGGCAGGAGAAGAAATAGGGTCGAAGTTCGTTCGCTTATTCTTCTTCGTTGGTGCCGGAGGTATAATTTTTCTAATCTTTATGTTCTCATATTAATCACATCGTTCTCCATATTCATGTTTCTTCTTTCCATTTCTTATTCCTTTTAATGCAATCTCTACTCCAAACCTTCAATTGTCTTTCAGTCATCTGCACCGCTGCGATTAATCTCTGGCGTGATCTCGAACGAAAGGCCGCTAATCAGGCTATCCAGGCGCCTGAAAAGCCTTCGGAAATGGTAAAGGAAGCAATCGAATCATAGTTAGGGTTTCGTTTTTTTTGAATGATATGGTTAGGGTTTTGTTTTTGTTCCTATATGTTTTTTTTTAAATCTAACGTTGCTGTAATTCCTTTTAAATGTTGGAATTTGTGGTGTTCCTTCCATTATATTGTTATTGGAAAATTATTGGATAATCTTGAAGTTTCACTAAGGATCAGATTATGCGATGGATATGTGTATTTGTTGATTTATGTGTTCTTATCGTTAGAGAATCAGTCCTTCTGAGATTCCTCTAAGAGGCCGAGGGAAGAATTATTCTTTAGATGGTTTCTTATTAGTTATAATTGATTTCATTATGGAATTCATTTCTAGGGATGAGAGTGTTATATCTGTCTATAACCTAGAGATTGGGCTATGCTAACTTGTAGAAGAAGTCCATTCACTTGTAATTACTCGATATGGAAAGTTTTGAGGAACTGTTAGTCGTACATCTGAGACAATTCTTTCTATTTTTATTTCATTCTTCTGGTTCAGCTCTGGTTCTATCGTTTACGCTTTCAGTTTTCTTGTGTTTCGTGTCTTGTTTTCAAAACATTTACAAATCTGTTTCCACAACCATATTGCGTTGAAACATGATGTGGAGAGAATTTTGAATTTCAAAATTAAGGCATGGCTACTCTCTTAAGAAAAATAGAGAGAGAATGAAGGAGATGAAGTGACAAGTCTCATCTCTTGCAAAAAATATGATGAAGAAGAAGAACACGGTTGTTTGATTTTCTTCTTGCATAGAGAAGGAAGAAGGTGAGAGGTTCTTGATTTTCTCTCTTGTGGTTTCCTTTTGTAGAAAAAGGGGTTTTTGACTTTTTCCTTTCTTATATAGAGAGAGAGAGAGATTTGAGAGAAAAGTATCTCCATGTAAGAGTAAACAAAAAGTTACGTGTACGGAATTGTGTTAACTAACCCCTTTTCTAATCTCTGTCGTTTATCTAATAGTGGAAAACGTTATCTCACCCGTGGATGTAGGCCATTGTGCCGAACCATGTAAATTCGTGTGTGTTATTTGTGTATTGTTGCTCTTTTTTGATTCTTATGGTCGCTTTCCATTTTGCCTTTGATTGTGTTCTTTGATCTTATTTTTTGTCCGACGGGATTTTACCGCACAAGTTTCATCTCCAGACGGTCTTCTTTGCAATATGGAAGGCCAAGGCCAATGCTAGAACGTTCAGTTATTTCAAATTTCCAACTGGGTCTTCCTCTACTTCCTTAGAGTCCGTTGCCTTGCTGCTTATCAAATCTAGATGAGCGATATTTGAGTCTGGAAAACATTAGTGGAGAGATCCTTGCTTCTATGAATTCCACCATTAAGCAAAGAAACATGTACTATTCACATTAAAGTTGGCCTTTCATTACCCCTGTTGACGAGAAACTAGAATTGTGAACAATGCCCTTGTTCTTATCTGCTTGCACATGCATTTATGGACACTTTTTGCAGAGGTTAATGGCCTTTGACAAAACATCTTGCACAAAGAATCTGAATGTGTTGCCATTCAAAATAAAAAAATAAAATAAAGAATGACTGCATGATAACCTGAAGGTCTCCAAAAGTATAAAGTACATATAGATTCTGTGTACTTACAAGGCATCTAGTGTTGTTGGTAATTAGAACTGTTTTTTCTTAAATGGGTATTTTTAATAGGCTTGAAAGGCGGTACTTTTGGAGAAGTATTTAAAAAGGGCAATTTTAGACTTCCATTAAAAATATCCTAGAATCTTCAAGGGATAATACAAATTGAAGGTTATGAACAGCGGCTGTGAGGAAGAAAAATTGAAAGGGCAAACCAATGGTAGGAATAATTTCAAGCTAGAGAACTGTTGTATGCATTTTCTTGAACCTCTCATATAAATATTCAAGAATTAATTGCATAGTATTGGTTTATAATCCAGAAAGTTTCGACCTGATGCGTGATAATTGTTATAAGTAGCTGATGTATGATAGTTTTCTAATTAGAATTGTTTCTGTGTTTTAAAAGGTAAGTAACAGGAGTAGCTAGATAACATGGTTTGTGGCTCTTCCTCCAACAAGTGACATCTGAGCGCTAGGTTTCTCAGGTAGTTTTGAGGAACTTGCTTTAGCCCCAATCTTTTTATCAAGAACAATCCCGAAAGTTGGTATTATTTGAATGAAATTGCTGCTAGGCTTTTTTGATTTTGTATTGTACGGTTGGGAATTCCACAAGAAGCTATTTTTGCTCCATTTTGAAATTCAAGGAAAAGAGATAGAATAACTATTTACTAAATCTAAGATAGGTATGCATGAAACCACTTTTGAGAGATTAAAGCCAAAACTTCTTTGAAGTATCAAGAATTCTCTATATTACAAAATACAGAATGGAGGAAATAAGGAAGTTCACATTATATATAATGGGTCATTTTGACGAATGTCTTTCAGTTTGAATCAGCATTTTTTGCTATAGAACTTGTACTTTTAATTCCATTATGTTGAGTTTCTTTGTTAGGGTTCAACAGTAGAGAGGGTCGAGGGTGATGAGGAAGGGTCTGATGGCGACGAGGATGGAGATGGGCGATGGTGGCCAACTTGTGGGTCTGTCATGATAGCAAGGGTGGAGGCATGAGAGACGCAGTGGGAGAAGGGAAGGGGGTGTTGGTTAGGGACAGAATTCCATTTCAAAATCCATGGACAAAATTTCCATGAAAAATAAGGCAGGTAAAACCTTGTAAACTCATTTTTTAGGAAATGACTCTTAAGAGTCGAGTTTGCGACATTGTATAGGTGTATCTAAATTGATTTTAGATAAGTTCTTATTAATTTCCATAAACCAATAGAGTAGGAAAGGAAGTTTTTGATGTCACTCGGATGGTGGAGAATGTGTAGGCTGTTACATTTTTTCTATATTATTTCAGCTATAAAAGAGTCAATGATTTATATACGATGACCATTGACCAACTATTGGATCCTTTTAAGCCCTTGAACATAGGTTTACCAATAGGGGAGAACTCTTTTCAACATGCTCTCCAAACCATGCTTATTGAATTTGACTAGCAAAACTAAGCTAAAGAGGATTTGGTTATGAAAAAAGGGAAAACATTAGCTGGAATGGCTTTTAGCCTTTGATAATGGCAGTTAAAGAAGGTAAATCTTGTGTCAAGAATCAAATCAGTGTTTAAAATAGTGGATGCGGCGTTGAAAGCGGCCAGTGAGAATCCTAATCGACTTGGCACAATGCGGTCAAGAACTCGGTTGATGTGGTCATAACTCAATAGTGTCAAAGGAGTTTTTATTGACTATGTAGGGCAAAACGTGGAACGCGGATGCGACACAATGCGGAACGTGGCCAATGTAAAAGGGAGTCGACTCATGCGAGTTGATGCGGACGCGGTGGAGTTTTAAAACTATATTCAAAAGAAGTGGAGCTTGGGCCAAAATCGTCTAGATTTAAGTTGGTGTGGCTCGAGTTGTCAGGGTAAGAGGTTGAAGGGCGATGGTGTCAGTTGGATTTTGGGGGGGAAAGGGATTACAATTTATCTAAATTGTAATTATTATCTTTATTTATAAATCTAATAGGCACCTGACTTGGCAAGATGATCAGCCACCTAGTTAGTACTTCTAGGATTGTGAAAAAAAGAAAAAATCTCTGAGTAATCGAGTCGATAGTGCCATCAATGTACTTAGACAATTTGCAGGACCCTCCCCCCTTTACCCTTAAACCCAGGAAATAGCTTTGGAAGAGTCACATTCCACAAATTAAAGTCCCTGCTGCCCATGTGGAACGCCCATATTTCCACCTTCATCGAGTCAATGATTACCAATGAGGCCTAATAAAGAGCGCACGATGGGACCGCTACCATTCCTGAAAACTCCCAAAATGCCAGCCATACCGGGTTTGCCAAGAGAGCAACCGTCGACAGTAATTTTAATAACACCCGATGGAGGGTTTACCAACGGGGGTAAAGCTTTCAAAGAGCAACTTGGCTGTCGGGTTTGGGATGGAAGGTTGACTGAGAAAAGAATCAAACGCCTTATAGATTTGAAAGAGATCTAATGTTCAAGAAGAATGGAGATCTAATGTTCAAGAAGAATGGTGGTTTGGGGATTGTCAACATTAGGGTTAATAAGCAAGACATTTGGAGGTTCAAAGAGGGAAAGAGATGCTGATTGAAGAAAAAAACATATCGGACAAGCAGTGTTGGTTGGGGGTGGTGGTTGATGCGGGAGGGGGGGTGTGGTAAGCTCCCTATGGATTCATGTTCAGGTGCATGGCAATCTGTAGTTTTTGTCGTTGAGAAAATTTTAAAACGTCTTTTCAATGCCCTGAGACATTCAAAATCCATTGATAAAATACTTAGTTTAATGGCCTCTTTGGTTGCTGCCAAAATTGGTCCTTATCTACAAATAAAATTATTTGAAGTTTATCTTATTTGAAAACTTTAATCCCTCTTTGGATGCCATAAACTATATCATTGCTAACAGTATTACAACCATTCTTTTCACGTAATCATATTTTAACTTCAAAACCATTTTATAGAAAGATAATATGCAAATAATTTCAGAGGTATCCACAAGGGGCCTAAGCTTTCCTCCCCAAATGTTGTCCGTGTATCTGATGTCGAGCATATCGATCATCTCGTCAACAACATGCTCCTCTTGCTACAAGATGCCTACCTAACCATTATTTGGATTCAACTTTTCCAACTTTTCTTGTTCACTCTAACATTAACTTTTCTAAATGCTACTGCTTTTTTCTTTTCTTTTTTAATCTCAAAGGGCCCTAACAAGGTGGTCATACTTGAAGATGCAACTGGAATCTGAATTACCTTGTTCAAGGGAGAACCATATTTTGGTTCAATACATTGGAGCTAAGGATAGAGGGCGAGCCTTGGCGCAACGGTAAGTTTGCTCCATTGTGACCTGGTGGTCATGGGTTCGAGTCACGGACACAACCTCTCTGTAAAGCACGCGTAAGGCTGCGTACATCTAGCCCTCCCCAGACCCCGCAATGTTGGGAGCCTCGTGCACTGGGCCGCCCTTATTTTTACATTGGAGCTAAGGATGAGGCATATCAATGACGTAAGATATTAAGGATCTTTTATATGTGATTAGAATGTGCCAAGGATTTAACATATTATGCTGTGATGCTATAGCAGAATTATGTCTACCAATATTAGGGTCATAAATCAAGGATTTGCTTCGTTTTAGTGGAAGTATCATTTGTGCAGTGTCCTAGTGGGTTCCTGTAAAATTTGAAAGTTTTTTTATGAAATTAGCATGTGTTGTAGCCATTCAAAAAAAAAACTGTATTGTCGTCTATGATATCAGAAATTTTCTATATGATGACCTCACTAATTGACTATTATTCAAGAGAAGAGAAAGGCAAGAAGTATGTGCTTCTTTTGATTGAGTTAGCGTCCTTGCATCCTTATTGGTGGAAGCAAGATGGGTTCAAATGAAATAATATGAACACCCCGTTGTTTTGGTATGGGTCCCATGACACACATCAATAGGAATGCACATTTGTTTTGATTCTCAGAACAAGTGGGTACCTACCATGAAGAAACACACGAGCAAACTCGAGAAACATGTACTTAATACCTGCTCTTGAGAGTTCTAGTTATATCTGCTCAAATTTTGTTGCTCTGGTATTCCATCTTCTTTCTACTTACATTTTCTTCGTGCTCTGATCTTTGAAATCGTTTCATGGCTGTTTCTTGCCAAGAAATCAGTTGGTAGTTGATTTTTTGAGGGGATTCTATTCTCTCTGCCATCTACACGTTGAGATACAAGTTATGCCTCAATAGATATAAATGAAGATCTGCCTCAATAGATATAAATGAAGATCAATCAACAAAGATGGGGAAACATTTGTATTGAACTGAAACCTACAAAACCTCACTTATATTGTCATACAAGTAGCATGACTTTCTCTTGAGTTTGATGGATCTATGCTAAATTTCAGCAGACCAATAAAATATGATCTAGGAAAGGAGTGATAGTGATGGTGGTTGTTTGAATGCATGCAAAATCCTGGTTGAGTTGCACTTTTTGTTAACAAATTGAGCTTTTTTTCTTTGCGTGTTTGGCAACAAGAGAACAAGTCTTTTCTCCCAAGTGTCTAGATATCTGCTTATGCCAATATCTTGTTCTTCCCATATTTATACAAAGCATTTAGTTGTGTATAAGGTTGAAAAACAGAACAAAAACGGAAAATTACATTGAATCAAAAGAGGAAAAGGAAAACAAGAAAGCAGAGATACAATGCTATCTGTAGATTTCGCATGATCACATCTAGACCACTCATTTAGATAAGAGGAGAGAAAAGCATCACCAACTTGTGGTAATCCAAAACCAACCTAATCATTTCTTGGTTGAGGCTGTTGCTGTTGATCACCTCCTTGCCATGTCCATACAATGTCCTTAAGAGAAGGCTTGAGGTCTTGGTTACAGAAATCCTGGTACTCTATTGTATCCCCAGATGATTTCTTCACTTCTACTATGTATAACGAAGGTGTAACCTCAAAAATCTCTGGGAAGGTGTATTTTGGAAGAAAAATCAACAACCGTATGCATCCAACGAACAACTGTTGGTTTTTCTTTATTTTCTTCTGCTATAAATAATGATAAAAACGTGTTACTTAATTAATTCACACCTAATAGCAATAATAAAGAAAGGGAAATGATTTCACTGTGCTCCCATGTTTGTCGTGTAGTGTTTAAAGGGCTTTAAGAGCTTTTTGAGAACCATAATATTCCTCTGACAGCCCTTTAAATACTACACGACAACCCATAAATTAAGTTGCATTTGAGGTGAATTGACTGAATAAGACAAAATCTGCCGAAAAGTGAGCCTGTGTGACTGCTCTCACATGCAACAGCCCCACCGCGAAATATCTTTTTGCGATGGTCCTTAGCAAATCCTATATAGTAATTGTACTAGTACATTAAAGCTTGATGTATAAACCATTTCTGTTTGACAATATGAGCACACCCATATCAATCAGGACCGTCTAAACAACGGTACCATGGCTTGGATTAGGCTTTGCCACAAAACTAGGCCAATTAGATGTTCCCATCCAACCATTGATGGGATATGTTATGGACTTTTGGTGACCCCACCAATATAAATGGCTAGGAAAGTCTGATCTTTGCGATTTCTAGGGGATTTCCATCTAAGAGCCGGTCCTCCAATTGTACGATATGGATTGATGGTCATATGCCCTGTTTAGATTGTAAAGATGGTATTTTAGCTGAGTTTCATTGCATTGTTATGAAATTATGGCTTCATGACAGAAGTGCATACACGCTACAATCCATGTATTGTAGAATGATCTCTGTTGATCGCAGAGATGGGTGTGCCTTACGACCTGGTGTATTTCTTTCTATCAACCTATGATTTGGCCGACACTCCGAATTTATTGCCGACTCACGTGTCCTGTCGTATCGGACACGACACGCGTGTCCACACGTGTCGACACTCCTTTGGACACTCTTACTTGTATTGCTAGACTTAATGTGGGTGTGTAGACATGTTTTTGTACCGTGTCAAGCGTGACATTTTTTTATTTTATTGAATATTGTGTTTACCTCATTTAGACAACTCGTATCAATGTCGAAATTGGACACATGAATCCATATCCACAAATCATTATTACATATGCTTTCTATTTTAGCCGTGTCCCCATTTCTAAAGTTTGAGGGTTTGCCGTGTCCGACGCTCCGTGTCCATGTCGACATGCGACACTCGTGTCTGTGTCCACAAATCATAGCTATCAACCCATTTCATTTAAAACGTATGGATCACATTGAATATAATGGTTTGGTTTGGTTTGGTCGACAAGAAATTAGGCGTGCAATTGGCCCACGTCCTGAGGTGAGTCCAGAACCGCGTGTCAAAATGTAAGAGATTCCCTATCGGATTGGAGACTTTCGTAAGCCACATGTAGCTGATGATACTATCCACACCCTCATAAAGACAAAGAGAGGGGCCCACAAATGCTGGGACACAGGATGCCAGGTGTCATTCCACGAGACTGCATGTGAGTGGTTGGGCCTGCAATTTCCACAAGAGCCACACACATCAACGTTGAATATGAAATTGTAGTGTTGTAGCTTATCAACGTGTCTTTGGATAAGATTCAGCTTATTCGTGTTACATGTATGCGTGATAGATAATTCAGCTAATAAATGTGTCGCTTGAAGTGTATTGGTTCCTAGTAGAAGCTAGAAAGTGAGGTGAGGTGGCCTGAATTTGTGCCAACATGGCCCACATAACACATTATCTTGTCTCGGAGCTGGTTTTGATTATAGGATTATAATTAAGAACAAATTAAGACTTATACATTGATTGTAAAGGAAAATTTAATCAAATTTACTGTGAAAAGTCGGATTAACTATTTCGTACCATGAAAAAATTTGAGGGAACTTTCTCCTCAAATCTGATTCTTCATACACTCCTGGGCTGATCTGTATTTGGTCAAAGCTCCGATTTCTGAAATCTATAACCAATTCTTCTATCCCATTTCTGAACACATGAGTAGACTCACAACAGACTGATTTCTGCCGTAATGTACCCTGTTTTGAACATCTGGGTTGCTGTTTTTGGAAGCTTTAAGAAGACAACATAACCAAAATTCTTGTAGTCTAAACTGATTCCTCCATGAGTTTCAGTCTTGCTAAGCCAAGTTATCCTTTAAAAAGCTGCAGTTGATTCGAATTATCAAAAGTTGATTGGCTTGCCTCTATGAGTTTTAGTCCAAAACCTTGGGGCTGGGTACTCATAGCTTTTTTTGTTCCTTACAAACTCAATCCATGTGCTATTTATATGCCTCATTTCTGCCCGATTTATGCTCTTTTACCTTTTATTTTATGATGGTACTGCTTACTGTTTATGTTTATTTTAGACAGCAGAAACCCCCCTTTTATTTGATTTTATTTGCTATCTGTTCTCAAGACAGAAGGGGCAAAGGAAAAGCTTATTTTTCCAACATTCTCAAACTAGAAGTAAGAAAATTTTATTATTCGCCATCCAAACTTCTAAAACAAATCAGTTGACCAACTGGAAACTTGCAGATAAATTTCTTTAGTACTGGAGATGAGAAGCTTGAGGAGAGTAAATACCAATGGAATCCCATGCTCATGAGAGAGAAAAGGCATGACCATGATGGTAGCAGTTTTGGAGCTATCTTGCAAACCATTCTCAACTACTAAAACATATGCTTAAGCTATGAAATTCAACACTAATAAAATTTCTTCGAGGAAATTTATGGAGAAAACGCTTGCAACACCGGTAGTAATTTCAATTCACAAATTTGCTGCTCTCAGTATGTACTTAGCTGGAACAATTGTTTTGTGAAATGTTTTTGGCCTTACTAGAACATTCTCGAAAAAAAGAAAAAAAAAACATAGAGTTGGATAACTAATGGAGTTAAAAATCTACACTAAATGCCACCGAAGGTCGCAGCTATGACCCGGTATGTGTATTGAGAATGGTTTACTCAAACTCGAACAAACCATAAATCCCAAGACACTGTTGAAATTCAAATAACTGTCAAAATGGAAACCTTCCAATCTTGAGATTACTCCAATGTTGAGGTATTACGGTGAAAAAAAGCATGTGTGAAAAGATACAAAAACCACTTCCAATTAAGAATAGTAGAAGCAAAGAACAAAAAACACCAAAAGAACTGAGGAAAACAAAAGCAACTAGATTTCCAGAATGGAAAAGCTTGATAAAAGGATCAATGACCATGAACAGCAGTGTTTGCCACCGAGCTTATTACAACGGGAAGAATGGATATTACACATCTTCTCTGGAATGTTAACACATTCTCATAGAGATAGTCTTATCCCATAGCGGAAACTCCCTCAAATCTATAACCAATTCTTCAATCCCATTTCTGAAGACATGAGTAGACTCACAACAGACTGATTTCTGCCGCAATGTACTTATGTACCCTGTTTTGAACATCGGGGCTGCTGTT
This sequence comes from Tasmannia lanceolata, assembly GCF_043159265.1. Classification (NCBI taxonomy): domain Eukaryota; kingdom Viridiplantae; phylum Streptophyta; class Magnoliopsida; order Canellales; family Winteraceae; genus Tasmannia; species Tasmannia lanceolata. Next base: position 41,158,493 of record NW_027518714.1, read on the forward strand.
TTGGGAAGCTTTAAGAAGACAACATAACCAAGATTCTTGAAGTCCAAACTGATTCCTCCCTGAGTTTCAGTCTTGTTAAGCCAAGTTATCCTTGAAAAAGCTGCAGTTGATTCGAATTATCAAAAGTTGATTGGCTTGCCTCCCTTTTGTTGGTTACTATTTTTTTTGCCTGGTAAAAACTATCAGAAGGAAATCAGACACGGAGAGCTGCTGATTGAAAGTCCAAGCAGCACGAAGAAGAGATAGCAGAGAAAGGCCAGCCCAGAAGTACCCTCACATGAAGGTAAAGAAAATCAGAAGAGCACAGATTGACGCCGGTGCCAGTCGGTTAATCTTGAGATCTATAACATTACTCTCACATATGGATTGAACTAGAACCGGATTCCTTCTAGAACTGGTATGTATTTTTTTTTGGAATGGTTCATGATACGGAAATTTATGCTTATAGGATGAGAATTCCTTCTTGATTGAAGTGTTAGTTAGAACTGAATTCCTTCTAGGGAGGGGACGAGGCTGACACATCAGCGAACATGCAGTGAATTAGGCCCTGTTCGTTTCAGATTGTGACAACCGATGGTGAGGGCCTCCCTATCAGTTGTCACAGTTGTGAAACGAACAGGGCCTAAACTAGGAGACATCCCTGGGAGTCTACAGGGATTTCAATTCTATATTGGCAACCAAACAATCGGTTGTCAAATCTGAATCGAACAGGGCCTTAACTTGGAGACATCGTTGGAGTCTACAGGGATTTCAATTCTATCTTGGCAACCGAACAAGGAATTTTGCTGATGTGGCGCCTAAATGCCAAGCAAAATCCCTAAGCCGAGGCTTTTGTGCAACCAACCACACCCTTGCATATTTCAAATGGTAAATATGACAAATGGTTAAAATGACTAAGGCCCTGTTTGTTTTGGGTGTTGAGAACCGATTGTGAGTTCAAAACTGGTTATTCTACTCAAATTAGGCACTGTTTGTTCTGGATTGTGAGTCCAAAACCGATTATTGTAGTCCAATTATCAGTTTGGACTAATAATCAGTTTCTCAAAATCCAAAACAAGCAAGGCCTAAGTGTAATTTTGAGTCCAGCAACCAGTTTTGGTAGTTTGTACTTTGTAGGGAATTAGGAGGTGACCTCGCGAAGAAAAGAAGGCGAATATATCTTTTCCCTTCCCTTCCTGAAAATAAAGTCATTTTCAGGAAAGGATAAGCAAAAGGGGTGTAAATGCTGGAAGGGGGGATTAACTTTGCACATTCGAAGTTACCAAACCCTAATGAAATTTCTTAAGTCGTGAGATTTTGTCTCGCTGTTTGGGTCCACAGAAAGCATTTTTTTTTTTTTTTCAAAAAAATCCACGAAAAAAATTCCATGGAAAAAAAATTCCAGGGTCTAGCAAATTTTGAATTATGGAATCCAAGCATATTCAGAGCAAAAGGGCTCAGGGACTAGAGGTAGGGGCCATCAATCGGTGGTTTATGTCATTAATGGCAGATCAGGGGGCTCTGGTTTGTTTGATTGGTAAAGATCTATAATTATATGTGGCGCCCTCCTCTGGGTGTGTTTGGCGTACCGTTTGAAACACATTTACGTTTCCATGTTTGGTTGGCCAGATCAAAACGGCGTTTTAAATGGCAAACGGAGGTATTGTGTGTTTGGTTGCAAATGCCCCAAAACGGAGTTTTAGTAGTAAAATGACTAAAAATGGCATTGTTTTAGGGAAATTGCAGAGAGAGAGAGAGAGAGAGAGAGAGAGAGAGAGAGAGAGAGAGAGAGGGCAAATGGTGTAAAAATGGGTTTTGGTGAGGGCAAACACGTAAAAACCCACAGCCCAAAAACTCTGTTCCAAACGGCGTTTTGCAAACAGACCTCCCTCCCTCCATTTGCAAAATGCCATTTTGAGGGTTCAAAACGGTGTTTCAAACGGTGGCTGCGCACCCAAACACTCCCAAACGGTGTTTCAAATTTCAAACGGTGTTTTAAACAGTACGCCAAACACGCACTTAAGCGGTTAGGACTCAGGAAGATTCAGCTCATAGGCCCAGTTATCAATTAGGCCAGTTTAGTTGGACAATTCTAATCCTCCGATTTACCGAAGACTTCACCAAAAATTATGAACAGTTGTCTTCCAATTTTCAGCCGTCCATTTAAAATTGCACATATTGAATGCCAAGAATACAACGTGGTCCAAACTCCGAACAGGTAGATGGTTCGATCAATCTTGTCCCTCAACATGTGCTCTTTAAATGGACGGCTGAAAATTGGAGATGCTTCGATCATCGAGCAAATGGGCCCACTTATTTGGCTCCCGGAAATGGTATATTCTTACCCTTTTCTTCCCCGGGCCACCAACTGTTAGTTTAAAAGGAGTAGACGTGAATTCAATTCGCTCGATGGGAGTGGCCGGGAAATAAAAGGACAAGTACATCACTTCCGTGAAACAGCAGTGAGTCACGCACCACCTCTTTTGGGCTAAAAACAATAGGGAAAATAAGTATTCGCAGTGAAAGTCATAGACAGGAGAAGAAATAGGGTCGAAGTTCGTTCGCTTGTTCTTCTTCGTTGGTGCCGGAGGTATAATTTTTCTAATCTTTATCTTCTCATTTCCAATTTTCATATTAATCACATCGTTCTCCATATTCATGTTTCTTGTTTCCATTTCTTATTCCTTTTAATGCAATCTCTACTCCAAACCTTCAATTGTCTTTCAGTCATCTGCACCGCTGCGATTAATCTCTGGCGTGATCTCGAACGAAAGGCCGCTAATCAGGCTATCCAGCCGCCTGAAAAGCCTTCGGAAATGGTAAAGGAAGCAATCAAATCATAGTTAGGGTTTCGTTTTTTTTGAATGATATGGTTAGGGTTTTGTTTTTGTTACTATATGTTTTTTTTAAAATCTAACGTTGCTGTAATTCCTTTTAAATGTTGGAATTTGTGGTTTTTTTTCCGTTATATTGTTATTGGAAAATTATTGGATAATCTTGAAGTTTCACTAAAGATCAAATTATGCGATGGATATGTGTATTTATTGATTTATGTGTTCTTATCGTTAGAGAATCAGTCCTTCTGAGATTCCTCTAAGAGGCCGAGGAAAGAATTATTCTTTACATGGTTTCTTATTAGTTATAATTGATTTCATTATGGAATTCATTTCTAGGGATGAGAGTGTTATATCTGTCTATAACCTAGAGATTGGGCTATGCTAACTAGTAGAAGAAGTCCATTCGCTTGTAATTACTCGATATGGAAAGTTTTGAGGAACTGTTAGTCGTATATCTGAGACAATTCTTTCTATTTTTATTTCATTCTTCTGGTTCAGCTCTGGTTCTATTGTTTACGCTTTCAGTTTTCTTGTGTTTCGTGTCTTGTTTTCAAAACATTTACAAGTCTGTTTCCACAACCATATTGCGTTGAGACATGATGTGGAGAGAATTTTGAATTTCAAAATTAAGGCATGGCTACTCTCTTAAGAAAAATAGAGAGAGAATGAAGGAGATGAAGTGACAAGTCTCATCTCTTGCAAGAAATATGATGAAGAAGAAGCACACGGTTGTTCGATTTTCTTCTTGCATAGAGAAGGAAGAAGGTGAGAGGTTCTTGATTTTCTCTCTTGTGGTTTTCTTTTGTAGAAAAAGAGGTTTTTGACTTTTTCCTTTCTTATATATATAGAGAGAGATTTGAGAGAAAAGTATCTCCATGTAAGAGTAAACAAAAAGTTACGTGTACGGAATTGTGTTAAGTAACCCCTTTTCTAATCTCTGTCGTTTATCTAATAGTGGAAAACGTTATCTCGCCCGTGGATGTAGGCCATTGTGCCGAACCATGTAAATTCGTGTGTGTTATTTGTGTATTGTTGCTCTTTTTTTATTCTTATGGTCGCTTTCCATTTTGCCTTTGATTGTGTTCTTTGATCTTATTTTTTGTCCGACGGGATTTTACCGCACAAGTTTCATCTCCAGACGGTCTTCTTTGCTAGGAAGGCCAAGGCCAATGCTAGAACGTTCAGTTATTTCAAATTTCCAACTGGGTCTTCCTCTACTTCCTTAGAGTCCGTTGCCTTGCTGCTTATCAAATCTAGATGAGCGATATTTGAGTCTGGAAAACATTAGTGGAGAGATCCTTGCTTCTATGAATTCCGCCATTAAGCAAAGAAACATGTACTATTCACATTAAAGTTGGCCTTTCATTACCCCTGTTGACGAGAAACTAGAATTGTGAACAATGCCCTTGTTCTTATCTGCTTGCACATGCATTTATGGACACTTTTTGCAGAGGTTAATGGCCTTTTACAAAACATCTTGCACAAAGAATCTGAATGTGTTGCCATTCAAATTAAACAAGAGAAACAGTAGGAGAATTTTTCGAAGACAAATTGGAGCCAAAATAACTCCCATTGGATGTGAGTTATTAATTAATTAAATTGTTAATTAATTATTTAATTATTATACGTTATTATGTATTATTAATTTGATTAATAAGAAGTATAATAATGTGTAATCCAAATGAGGATAGTTATTCCCAAACCGGTTTTGCAAAAATTGCGGAAATTGGAACGTAATTAGGAATTGGGATAGGACTACACATCCGGATAAGGTTTGTGTGGCCACCACACTCATAAAGCAATCAGATAAATGGGGAAAAGAGTTCCAATTGCTCAAGGACGGACCGAAACTGAAACGTACCGAAACCGAAATTCCCGAAATTTACCAATTTCCGTTCGAAATTTCAGGAATTTCGTCGAAATTGAAATTAAAATAATAATGTTTTAATGCGTTAAAGAATTTTGAACTAAATTACAGAAATTTCGTCCAAAAAATCCGGGATTTCGTGAGCGTTTACAAAATTTCGCCCGAAATTTCGGGATTTCGGCTTAAATTTTGGTTTCGGATTAGTCCGAAATTTTAGCCGAAACCGTAATTTCAAACCATGATTTTGACCATACTTTTAGCTAGGGGTGGTGGTCTATTTTAAAAAGGTCCTCTCTACAATGAGCAAATGATGTATTTGCGTCCTTTTCTTCCTATGGACAGTCCCCATTTAGTATCTTTTAAATCCATTATTATTATACTAGGGGGTGGCCTAAGGTGGGAAAGGACTCAGCAAGATGACCCTAAATGTGCACCCTTTCTCCTCTCCTGGACAGCCCCTCGATGTACTTGACTACTCCTTTTTACACCACAAGGGGGGCTCGGTTCGTCAATTCTCACAAAGCTAAAGTGATGGTTACCAGGCCATGGAAGTAGCGGAACAACCTACGCTGGAAGTTAGTCTTGATTCAATAATGTGAGTAGCCCTGAGGATTGGATGCCTTCTGATGGATACCTAAATGATCAGAAGGCATTAAAGTGTGCATAACTCCAGACATTATGAGACCCAGCCATCGGACCCCCCTGCTGGTAATGAACGTGATTATTGCTGGTGTGCTTGCATAAACTATTTTATGCATCACCAATGCATGCTTACAGGCTTATTGTTAAGCCTCTAACTGAATGAAGATTCTTTGAGAAGTCAAATATGACAAATAAGTTGGCTGTGAAAAGTAGGTTACTATAGTTTAGGAGTGATGATCATCCATGCTAGTATGCTACGCCCCTCCAAACGCAACTCAACAAGTAGCAATACTGCCATAAAGAGTGATACAATTGAAATAACAAAACTACAACTCAAACAGTTAAAAACAGAAGAAAATTTGAGTTCCTTCCACACAAAAAGGGCAAGTTGAATTGATGAAGATTTGAGTTCCTTCCGCATTTGGATTTGATTTCTCGGAGATTTCAGAATTTGGTTTCGGAATTTATTCGGTTTCGGGGATTTTATTGGATCTTGGGAATTTAGGGCCCGGTCAAAATGGGGTGTCTTCACTTTGTCTTCATCGATGCACAGGAGCTGGACTCCATCAAAATACCTGTGGTGCAATTCTCCTCCACAGATAACGTAACGAGATGCCAGTTTTTGCAATATCTGAAAAAATGATGATGTAGCTGATTGTGGAGATGATGAGGCTGATTGTGGGTGTGCATATCAATGAATAACCGAACAATCGTAGAAAAAGATATCCTCAATACAGACAAAATATGGAAAATATTACAGATAAGAAGGTGATTGAGATTGGGGCCCTACAAGTATCCTTCCTTATAGTAGATCATATATTCTAATTTCTAGAAGTTTGTTTCAAACTGCAAAGTAGTACTTAATTCGGACCCAAGCAATGATGAGTTATTCTAATCAAATCAAGTAGCTACTGTTCATACATGGAGAATAATGTATCCTAAAGATAGCAAAATAATTGAAAATATGACAGAGAAGAATGTGATGGAGCTCGGAACTCGACCCATATCCTTCCTTATGATGATCCCTTCGATTATAGGATAGCTATTAATTAATATGAAGAATGTGAGGAAGATCTGTCCAAGCATCTCTTCATGAATTCCCCCAGCGATAATTTTCCCTACTCCAACAGTGAAGGATACTGCATTTAGAATGGTGAGTGAAACCAATGGGAATATCAACATTGTTGCCCCTCTGAAGTCAAATGTCCCTGACTCATATCTCTGGATTTGTTCTTTGTCAACAACTTTGCTTGTTAGCTCAAAATCTATTTGCATCGTGCCAATAAGTTTCATAATAATACTTAGACAAGATAAGAAATGGGCAGAAGCTGCCTTCATCATCCAAAACCTTTGTTCGTTCCAAAATGTCTTGAAGGATCCTCCAGTTGAAAAGACGTCTAATAAATGTTGGCATAACGAAGATACGAAAATTGCTACAAAGACAAGAAACCATGGATCTGAAACCTGTAATGTCATGATCCAATGCAAAAATAAAATAAATTTAAAGGTTCAATTTAGTTTGTGTACTGTAGATATAGAAAAACAGGATGTTACAAGATTAAGAGTCAGATAAGGGCGGAGCTTTACCTTGGGATACAAGGAGATGTTATGCAAGAGGCACAATTGTGGGACAATGGCATAGCATAACACAAAGAAGGAACTAAGAGGCTGTAATGACATGGATCCGTAACACATACTCTGAAGGAGAGAAGTCCTGAATACCCCATATGTGAGAGGACAAAATCGAGAGAAAGAAACTTGGAGTAACCCAGATCCCCATCTCTTATTTTGAACCAAACAGTCGTTCAAATTTGTTGGTGATGTACCCAAGAATGATGGCTTTAAAGGATTACAATAAACAGACGTCCACCCTCTACAATGCAAGTGAAATCCCGTAAAGTAGTCCTCCACGACAGAATCATACAAGAACCCAATCTGCAATGAACACGAAGAAAATTCAACATAGTTAAAATTTTTGTTCATGCAGTGTTCATAGAACCAATATTTCTACAAATATTATTTATCAGCGACTTGCCTGTTCACCCCACTTCGTATCTTTCTCATAGTTGCAAGAGGCCAAAATGAGAGCCTCTCGTAATGAAGATTGTTTTGATGAAATTCTATTCATAGCATTGAATTTATAGTTTTGGTGGACCAAAGCAATCAACTCATTAGATGGGCCAAATTTTTTTCGATCATCAGCAGAACTGAATCCTGCATATTACAAGAATAAAATAAACTGAAAATTAGTACATTCATTTACTTTGATTCATGCAGTTTTCTTGCATTTTTGTACAACTGACCTTCTCTTACAGAATAACCAGGTGAATTTCCATACAATGCCTCCCTCTTCATATAAAAGTTAGTACCGGTAAGAATTGGTCCCTTGAGCCCATCACAACCTTTCCACATACTCTGAGAGATTTTGATAATTCTGTTAAACATTGAGCTCTATCTACATGTATCAGTAAGCTTTGAAGTTACACGTACCTTGAACACCGATCTTAGTTGATTGCAATAGATGTCATTGTTGCTAATGTTGTAGAAGGCTTGAGGGAACAGAACGAAAGCCATGGAGGGAGAGATTTGGGGATCAAGGTGGAAGCACATTGCCTGTCGTGCAGAGGTTACGTCGTTTGAATACATGTCACAATCTAAAACAAGTATGTAGGGGGAATTGCTGAGTATGCATGAGACACGAAGCTGCAGAATTGGGCAACACTGACCTGTTAGGTTCTTTTAGGAACTGGGAAAACATTATGTTATGGGGTACTGAGCAGATTGAAGATTGACACACTTTTGTCAGGGAGATGATAACTGCACTGTGTTATTTTGATATTATCATCCGTTTTCATCTTCATAAGTTGCTAATTAGATGCTAAGGCCATGTTTGGAAGCCATGGTATATTATCTTCCTCAATGGTGAGTGAGGACGGGTGATGCAGGAACATCCCCTGGATTTCATCACATCAGCTTAGACATGATCATTACCCTAGAACTTTTACTTTTGTCTCATTAATTATAATTAATTATAATTATAGTGGTAGTTTTTCCATTTTACCACTTTCCATGTCCCTTTAATTCATTTTGGGTTGACAGGGATAGTTTGATTATTTTGCTAGAGTTAAGACTTCTTAGTCGAGAGAACTGAGAGGAACTGAGTAAGGACTAAGAAGAGGGTAGGAAAAGGCTGAAAACAAGCAAAAAAACTCCATTCGAAATACGATTTATTTTTTCCCTATTTTTTAGCCACTTCTCAGACTCTCCTCAGTCATGCCTTATAAGGCTCTCCTCCTGCCACCATCCTTACCCATCTCTCACCTCTTGATAAGCATGGAAAAGATTCATGGTTGCCAAACCTTGCCTAAAGGATGTCACAATACCCCCAAAGCTCAGCAGACAACAATGAAAGTGTATCTTTAGTGAGAAGTGTCGTTATGAAAAGAAATGTGGATACCATTTGCCTTATTTATTTGCAGATATCAACTTACTCTTTTTCTTTGGCAAAATGGTGCAAGCAGCATGCCAGTGCCACATTAAGGCCATGTTTGGCGATCATGAATTTTTTCCATGTAATTTTAGTTTATGTAGGAGAGAATTGAGGGCGCAAGAGTGAGGAGATGGTTTAAAATGGCTGAAAAATAACGGAAAAAAACTCTTTCAGCCAGTTCTCACTGTGAAACAACCAATTACTCCAAAAGCTTAAGCTGTTAGAATTGGTGTTATTTAATCATTTATACTACACTCCCCCGCACGTGTGGCCGCTCTTTTTTGGTTGGTCGTACACGTGGATGTTTAATAACAAGGAGTTGATTTCAGTGCTATTCATTGCAGATTGGGTGGCCCAACCAATTACTCCAAAAGCTTAAGCAGTTGGAGATGGCGTTATTTAATCTTTTATACATCAACACTCCCCTCACGTGTGGCCCCTCTTTTTAGGGTTGGCCATTACATGTGGCTTTTAATATCAATGAGTTTTGAACCTAGGACCTTTGCTTTGATACCATGTGAAACAACCAATTAGTCCAAAAGCTTAAGCTGTTAGAGTTGGTGTTAATCATTTGTATTTCAACACTCCCCTTCACGTGTGGCCCCTCTTTTTTGGGTTGCCCGTACACGTTGCACATTTGACCCCTCTTTTGGGGAGTTATTGAGTTTTGAATTCAGGACCTGCTGTGAGGCATTGCTCTGATACCATGTGAAACAACCAATTACTCCAAAAGATTAAGCTTTATTGAATCATTTATACTTCAACAGACCCCCTCACGTGTGGTCCCTTGTTTTTTAATAGCCCTACACGTTGGGTTTTCAACCCAAGACCGGGTTAGGCAATAGCTCCGATACCATGTGAAACAACCAATCACTCCAAAGGCTTAAGTCGTGTGAAACAACCAATTGCTCCAAAAGCTTAAGCTATTAGAGTCGGTGTTATTTAATCATTTATACTTCAACACTCCTTGATATTAAAAATCCATTTGTACGGTCAGCCCAAAAGAGGGGTCACAAGTGCCCGTGTACGGCCAACCCAAAAATGAGGGGCCACACGTGAGGGGGGGTTGAAATATAAATGATTAAACAACACCACCTCTAACATTTTAATCTTTTGGAGTAATATTCAATAAAAATATTTTCATGGCTGCCAAACATGGCATATGTTTGTGGTGTATGTGTATTGTTATTGTGTGTGTGTGAGAGAGAGAGAGAGAGAGAGAGAGAGAGAGAGAGAGAGAGAGAGGTAGAGACCAGAACGTTTAAGGCACCAGCTTTGAAGTGATGAGGATGTTGCGGTCTCTTCTCTCGAGAAACATATACAAGCATGGGCATCTTAGCCTTTCCATCATCTAACATGTCCATCCTTCCCTTCTCATGTATGACCTAAATAACAAAGAATCAAATAATTGAATCAGTAAACATCATCAATCAATCTTAGTATCAAGGTAGCTATTTTGTTTGATAAATTCTATAGGTTAAAGATTGTTATTTTCATAGTTTTGCATGGTCGGTCAACTGACACCAGATACCTGTTCTAGCAAACTTCCTAGACCTTGTCTTTGCTTCTCAATTTCTTGTTTATATGAGCAAGAATAAGTTAGTAGCAACTAAAAATACAGCAAAGGAGTTGAAGGCAGGAGCTTAACAGGTAAACCAGAGAGCAAGAAAGTTGCTTTGATTTGAATCAGTATTGAGGCTGGCCATTGGCATCCTCAACTAGAAAATGAGATAATCCTCATCTAGAAAATGAGATCGTCTATCAGGAGGATTAATGAATTTGTGATTTCAGTGCTGTTCATTCCCTGCTTATCAAACCAAGTGAAAAGCACAATTACTAACCCTGAAGCTATAGATACCAATCTTGAATCCTACTCCCAAATTGTTGAGAGCTGCCAAGGAACTTGGTATTTTTTGCTTAGTCTGTTCACAACAAATGATGAAAAACTTTCGACCCGGTTGAAAATATAATTTAGAAGAATCTAGGAGGAATCTTTTCATTTCCCTAGGTTATGCATATGAAATTGTTTTGCATAGGAAGTTTTAATAACCCTTGTGTTTTCTAGGAAGATAGTTATTTCATCTTCTCATTTCCTAAGAGTTTTGTTTAAGTTTCCAATTTATGCAGAAGCTTCTCTCAATGTCTATAGATTGAGATGATTTTCATGGGTGTAAGCAAGAAATTTCATATCAATACAAAAGTCAGTTTGCTTCACCATATCTTCAATTCTTCTCTTCTTTTCCAACAAATTTACAGAGCAAAGAGCCAAGTTTATAATTCACCAATGCTTGATCCCTTAACCCCTTAATAGATTGGTCGTCAACTTATGTGACGTCTACTATATAGTTTTAGAGGATTCTAAAACTCATTCTGAATCAATATTATGCATTGATATAAGAAATTGGCTTGAATCGACATAGAATTTATGTACTATAAAAGAGTCTATGTCTAGTAGATCCACCTGAAGGCATTATGCTCATTTTGGATGTAAGTGGATCTATAAAAGGAAGATAGTGCCTAATTGGAAAAGTGAATCCATACAATGCTAGGTGAGTGGGAAAGGCAACCAAAGAATGATATTAATTTTGAGCATACCTTCTCACGATAGCTATGCTAAAGTCCATTAGGATTCTTTTGACAATAGCCACACAAATTGATTCTTAGATAATCAACATGTTTGCAGGCTATTAAGACCAATATGTGGGTTAAAATAGACTTCTTGCAGCTAGAACATCTATTCTGATGAAGTTGAAATGCCCAAGCCCAAGAAAGGTGGGGGCATTCTCGGGTTTTCTTCTCTAAGGGGTAAGTGAAAATTTGAAAACTTAGAAGGGTGATTTGGTCAATTTACCTTGCCTTAGGTTTTAGCTAATATAAAAACCTATCTTTCTGGTTATATTTTCTCCGGAGCAAACCCTAGAGGAAGAGAGAAATCTAACGTTTTGAAAAGGATTTTCAAGGTAAGAAATTAAACATGATCGTTCTAATTTGTTTAATCTAATTGATTTATAATGGAATGAATGATTTATAACTTGATTATGACGAGTGACCCTATTCTCGTCGCCATCCACTGTCCAGTGAGGTTTTGGCGACTCTTGTCGGACTCGTAGGGATCCTTTTTAGTACTACAATTCTGATGGGGTTCGTTTCGGGCCATTCCATCTAGAAAGAGCATGATTAGGCACAAGAACCAGTGTTTTAGAGCATTTTACGATGTAGAAAATTGGGATTATCAGGTGAAATCACATAAAAAATGAGGAATCACGCGTTCTAGAGAAAAATCCAGAATCCCGAATGACTTGTTTGGTACAAAAACATTAATCTAGAGATGATTTGATTGTAGGTTGATATTATGCGGCAACTTGAGGATCTTGTTCGCGAAGGAGATTCTTATTTACATCTAGGTAAATAGTCTTGTTCTCTTATACCAGTTATTTATTGTGTAAGGTTATGTACGTCCCAATGTTAAACTTGATTGGGAAATTATGTGTAGGTTACACATGGGTTTCCAATATTCTATGGTATTGCTTCTTGACATGTGGTTTATTCTGAATTATTATTCGACATATTCCAAATTATTAAATTAGGAAACGAGCATGTGTATGCTATTATTGACTTGAGTTGCCAAGTGCTACACAAATAGATATTGAACACGTCTGTTTCTCATGTGATACTTAAGACCCCTACAGGAGATACCTAGATCTGGAAGGATGTCAAAATGTGTGTGATATATGCCCTAGTCTTGGCCCGAGCCAAATTTGTTTGGTCTCTTGCGGGTTTAGCGATGATGTGATCTTCCACATGTTTAGCGGGCATGAGATCTCTCACAGATTTAATGAGGATGTGAGCATCTCGCACTATCATGAGATCAACGGTCAAGATCGTCGGAACCTTATCGTATCGTCCAGGACTTTCAGATTGGATGATTTCGGACGGTGCCTAGATCAATGGCTCAGATTTATTACTACCCTTGAAATTTAAGAGTTTTACTTATTGTAGGATTCTTTTTAGAAGTTTTAGGGTAATTGTAGATACCTAATTTTGTCAAAGCGGTACTAATGATAGGTGTCGCGAGGAAGAACCTTATGACGAGTCCTAGAGCACCAATTCGGTTTCTCTCAATCTCTCTTTAGGTTATTTTCGAAAAGAAACGATTTCTCTCAACCAGAAAGCCTGTTTTTACACAGCACCTGCCTTTTCAGCAACCGAAAGCCTATTTTTACACAGCACCTGCCTTTTCGGCAACCGAAAGCCTGTTTTTACACAGTACCCGCTTTTACGGCATAAACCGGTAAACCCGTTTGCACACGGCATTTCAATCGGTAAGTTAATTTAAAGTAAAAAACTTCCGTTTTTACCCAAATAACACTTCGTTTCCTGAAAGCAAGAGATATTAGATTCATTGGAAACTCCCCAGATCTAGAAATCCAACGGATCTGACTGCGTGTGAATCGGAATTCAATCAGAGGAGTTATAGACATTCGAAACTCACCGATAAAAGACGAAAAATCGCATTTATCGAGATGAAGAAGAGACGAAACCTCGCGCCCTCCCAAATATGAGGTCATCTAGATGGCATCATCTGGATGACCCTCATTTTCGCAGGGGGCGAAATTGGATTTCGACCCCTGCAAAATTGGGGCGAAATTACCAAAATTTACCCCCCCAAACCTATAAATAGGGGGGGGGGGGTAAAGTGTAAACACATGAGAAAAATCTCCCTCTCTCTCCCTCTTTGTTGATTTTCACCCCCCTTTTTTGGTATTCTCAGCCCAAAATCCTCTGAAATCCTAGAAAATCCTAGTTTTTTTTGTTTCTAAAAGAGAGAAAGTAGAGAAACTCTAGGTGGCTCACACCGGGTGTCGGCAGTCTGCCGAAATTTAGAAGGTTCGTAGTGACATCTTCCAAATAGCAACGTTGTTCTGTCTAATTTCACAGAACCACGAGCTATTTTTCGATAATAGCGTCGTTGTTCTGCCGAAATCTCGGCAAACTCGAAGCCCCTTTGTCAGAACAGCGCCGTTACGTCGCCGATTCTCTGACAAACCCTACACCTCTTAATCAACACAGCGTCGTTGCACTGCCGAATTTTGGAGAACGCAAAGCCCTATTATCTAAATAGGCTCGTTCTTCTGCCGAAATCTCGGCAAAACCCGAAGCTCCTTCCTCAACATAGCGTCGTTAAGCTGCCGAAATCTCCGCAACTTCGGAACCTCCCTTTCAGAATAGCCTAGTTATGCTGCCTATTTCTCTTCAGATTCTTGTAAATTTACATTTATTTATCAACTTTATGTAATTTCCTTTACAAAGTAAGGTACGAGGTGGTGACATCATAAGATATTCGGCTCACATTGCCTTCAGAACTTATGATATAAATCCCTCTACCTTTCTTTTACTTTTCGCACTGTCTTTTCCGTTAGATTTAAGTTAACTTGATTTTGATCAGTTGCGAGATCTTCTAGGACTCATAAAGCAACATACGATCTCAATCAGGGTAACTACCGCTTATTTTCTGTCTTTTCAGAAATTCATTTTATCTCGATCCTGGAATTAAGCATAATCTGAATAAATGATAAAAAAGATAAGTTATCATGGTCAAAATTCTTCGAAAAATGCCAAACTAAGTTAAGAGACCGGATTCATCCGGGTCATCCGGGCAAGAGGGATGCCTAACCCCTTCCCCGATTGTAACCATAACCGTTACTCAGATATCTGTAAGGACCATGCCTTGAACAAATAGAACAAACATATAAGGTTCTAGGCCCAGAGCAAAAGAACCCCTTTGGTTATTGTTCTTCAAACGAAATTCGAGTACCACTACTCATTTCCTTGGAAGAACAGGCACGGATCTTAGGCCCTGACATAGGTGGCGACTCTGAGTTTCTCTTTCTTGCGAAGTTAGGACCTTGGTCCCGAGTCGGCAAGAAACGCAGATCAAATAAATACTCCCAGAAAACCCGATGTGGTGATCCCCTGCCGTCCTACGCACGCGGGAAAAAATCGGCTCCCACAGACTAGCGACTCTGCTGGGGATTCTACTTGATAATTTCTCTCAGCAGACTTGTTTATTGAAAATCAAAAAGGGTATAGCTCTATATTTACTTGACTTGGCATTTTCAAAAAATTCAACCAAATAACTGGGCTTTTTCCACCTTTATTAGGGTTATCCTTAACCCGATGTAGCCTTTAGGAGTATCTGCAAGTTGCGAACACTTCGTAAGTTGCGGACAGTCCTAACGTGCAAAATAAAACAAGTGTTAGATTTACTTTCTAGTACCATATACTTGTTCTGCATGGATTGCAAGAGCCCATGCTAAAAAATGCCCTGGGTTGCACCTAGGCTTACCTATTTATTTTTATGCAAACATATGCACACATTATATTTTGCATACCTATTACCCTCGGGAGTGACTAGCACTCTGGACGGATGGGTGGCGTTTGGGTTTTCATCACCCGAATTGCTGTTTATCACTCGCTCGTTTGATGTGAAAGCACCACCTCTTTGCACGTCGCCCTTGTGGTGGCGTTAAAACGATGATGTATTGAACTTCCTGCCGAGCTGGGGACCACCTGGCAAGGTTGGTTGATCACTTCGGAAGAGGGACCTTCAAGCCTTTATCACAATGCATAAGCCTAGCATACACACATAGATGTTACCATGCCCGCGTAGGGCATGCTGAGCTTAGAGTTAGGCGAAGCCAAAACCAGTTACTCTCGAGAGATGTGAGCGTCTTCCCAAAATAGGAATACACTAAACCTTTGGCCCACCTGGGTATGTTGAGTGAGTCTAGAAAGGTGTCCCCGTGTTGCCTTTTCTTGCAAGGGATGTCATTACACTAGCCTGATGTGCAAACAGTCGCAACTCATTTTACCCAAAATTAGAGGTTGTTTCCAAACCTTTAGTTTTGTCCAGAGTCGTGTTTGCAAACCCATATCATCATATTCCTTGGATAAGCAACCATTGTACCCTGGAAGGATGTTCGTCTTGCGGTTAACACGCTTAACCAAGAGACATTCATTCTGGTCCCATCTTTCGAAGGTTATTATTTCTCTTTGAAATATCAACCCCTCAGTCATCTTCCAATCCAGACCATCTTGGTCTCAGCCTCATCAGGCTCTATTGTTTTTCGGGTCTAAACTTGTCCTGCCCATCGTTATGGTCAAGACGATGAAGCTTTGCCTGGATAAGTCTATCTATGGACTTGTCCAAACCACCCCGGTCAAATCCTTTCTTGAATTTATCTCTCCACATAGAGATAAACCTTCCCGTACCTCTGTTATTGTCAATTGCGGCGGAGCTCTGCCCTAATAAATCCATCTTCTTGTACGAAGATAATCATGTCATGACCATTGTTGTGGTCACAATACTTGAGCTTTGCTCAAACCAAGTCAGTCTTTTCGAAAGGTTAGACTCATTCTGACCATCCGTTATGGTCAAAGTAGTGGCAGAACTCTGCTCAAATTGTCTCTATCTTCCTCTGGGAAGATACACCCCTTTTCTTCTCAAAGTCATGGTCACATTTCAGGAGTCATGCTCAAGTCATGTTGTCTTCACTTTGAAAGACAATCCTACCCCGACTACCTTTTTATGATCAAAGCGTCAGGGCTCCGTTCAAATGAATATATCCTCTCTTATGAATATATACCCAGCTAAACCTTTGTCGTAACCAAAGTGTCGGACCTCTGCCCATTTGTCATCTCGAGATCAGATTTAGATCTTTATCTAAATTCTGATCAAACTCAATCTGTTCAGGGATATTTTCCCAGTCAGCAACTGTAGGGGTAGACCTCGCTCTCACTCCTCGCATGTCCAGGTTCTGTCAAAGTCCTGTCAAAATTTGAGAAAATTGTAAAAATTACAATTTTTTTTTTGTTTTGAAATCAGGCTAGCATAGGCCTCTTGTACAAATTGTAAAAGTTAATCAGACGTGCAAATAAAGAAGATAATTCCATGAAAAATCTTGTTTGAACCCTTAAATGTCTATATGATTCTTTCTCCTTGCGTGAAAAAGCTCTGAAACTAGTGTATGAATATTCCCATCCGTGGGTAGAAAATTCACACACTCGAAACCATTGCACCTAGGAAAGAGAAAACCTGGTCCCGAACATATGCTCGTTTGGTGAGAACCTTAGAACTCGTAGTTGCTTAGTTCCTACTCACTCAGTAGAAATTTCAGAACCATCTAGTCCTTCGACTCTTCATGCCATCATGGCAGAACCCACGAATCAGTCCTAAGACATTCAGGATCTGCAACAACCAGTAGCGCCAATGTTGGATCTGTTTCTGCAAGAAAGAATTCTGATAAGGCAACAGAACCTAACACCCCTCCCCCTACGGCACATGTCCGTTCATTGTTTCGCAAGTCTTAAATATTTCGTTGAAACTAGAAGCAAAACAGAGGCCCACATGGTTCATAGATGGATTTCCGAGGCTAAACTTTATGCAAATCTCGTTGTGCCCGAAAAGCCACCTGTGTCCAAATAAGTTAATGCAACGAAGTCAGTCGTAGAAACTTTGGAATCACCTGTTATCTGGTAACATGGCAATGCACCCCAAGGGCTTGCCACCGCAAAAAAACATCTAAGGGAATTTACCCCCTTACCTGCTAGTCCTTCTATCATCATGAAGATACTTCTCCAGAAAAAGAAGTTGTTCTTACGGGTGCGCATTCGGTTTTAACCGAACCGAAATCATGAAACTGATCGTTTTCCGATTACCCAAAAATTTGAACCGAAACCGAATCGATTGGTTGATCAACTGAACCGAACCGAAACCGAAAACCGATTTCGATTTTTTGGTTTTAACCGAAAACCGAATTCTGAGAAAATCTTCCCAAGGATTATTAGAACAGAGTAAAAAGAAAAGAGGGTTTTTTTCTATTGAGGAATAGAACAGAGTGAAAAACAAAATAATGGGAGAAAAGAGATTGGTTTTTATACCTTTTCGAGGAGGATTTCGTTGGTGAGAGTAGAGCTCCTTGCCTCCTTCCTCTTCTTCTTCTATTAACCCATCCAAATCTCAGATTTAGAAAATTTCAGACAAAGAGGGGTTTGGATTTTAATAGATTTGCAGGGAGAGATGGAGGAATGAATGGCGATGGAGGAGCCGTAGTTAATGGAGGATCCCAGAGTTTGCTCATCGGAGTTGGAGAGTGGAGAAGCGGCGGACTACGAGGAGGTAGAAGAAGATGAGGAAGAGAAAAGAAAAAACCCTACCTTTTCCTTTTGCCTGAAAAACAAAGATCAAAAGTTAAAACTAAAAACGAGAAAAAGGAGGGTGGATATATCAAGTGACTCGTGTCGTGACTTGTGGACGGTTGAGATCTTTCAGTGAGGGTAAATTTAACTTCCAGTACTTGTGATTGGTAATGAATTAATAAAACCGAAATGTTCTTTGGACTTGCCACAATTCGGTTTTTCGGTTAACCGAAGTAATTTTTGATGGAAACCGAAACCGAAAACCGAACCAAAATTGACCAAAACCCGAACCGAAATAACCGAACCAATTCGGTTTGGTTCGGTTATTCGGTTAAACCCGAATAATGCACACCCCTAGTTGTTCTTGCTTGCATCTCGTCAGCCTCTGAACCCTCTGCCAAAGAATTGGAATAACAGAGAGTTTTGCGAATACCACCAAGGAAGGGGACACCCAACCGATAGATGTCTTGCTTTGAAACATGCTATCCATGACCTCATTGAAAAGAAACAGAATAAGCACGAAGATATGGCAGAGTTTAACCATAATGACAACTTGGCCCCTGGGCTGCTAGAATCCCTGTTCATGGAAAATCTTCCAATCGTCGGCATGATGTAGGAATATGTTCTACCTTTTTCCTGCAAAGTATGATTACCGATGCTGGCAACACAGAACTCTCCAACTAGTCTGATACTTTCGTTCCATTTCGAGTATCCCTTCAGAGAAAAACTTCTCATCTTTTGAATTAGAATACATCTTCGATTTTGGTTCTTTCTTTTGAAACAAACGTCAAATGTAAGTGAGCCCGAAAAGGGCGCGTCAGTCAGTTTTTCCTCTGATGTATCTCGCAAATCAATGAAAGAACTTTCTCTGTACTTGCATTTGTCTCTCAATTCTTCTGAAATAAATGCTTTAAAATATAATGAACAACCCTCCTCGGAGGAGGATGTAGAAGAAACTCCCCTCGGGATTAAGGAATTAATCAAACGAGAGGAGGGGCGTCGAGCAGAACCTTTAGAAGATGAAATTGAAACTATTAACATCGGCAGTGAATCCCTGCTTTAGGAGATAAAGATTGGCAAATCCTTATCCCTTGAAGAGCGTGCGGAATTAATCAAATTGTTAAGAGAATTCAAAGGGGTCTTTGCCTGGTCATATGAAGATATGCCAGGATAAATCGAAGAAATTGTCCACCACCATACCCCTCTCTTCCCAGAAGCCAAGATGGAGAAGCAGAAGCTCAGAAGAATGAAACTAGAATGGGTTCTCAAGATCAAAGATGAAGTAATCAAGCAGCTAAAAGTATGATTTCTAAAGGTTGTCAGGTATCCCGAATGGTTAGCAAACATCATTCCAGTACCCAAGAAAGATAAAATGTTCGATGTTGTGTCGATTTCAGAGATCTTAACAAAGCCAGTTCAAAGGATGACTTTCCTTTGCCTCAGATCGACATTTTGATTGATAATACGGCAGGTCATGCCTTACTCTCTTGCATGGATAAATTTTTTGGGTACAATTACATAAAGATGGCTCCATACGACAAGACCAAGACAACATTCACTACGCATTGGGGAACCTATTGCTATAGGGTGATGCCATTCGGTCTCAAGGACGCCGGCGCAACTTGTCAAAAGGTTGCGACGACCCTCTAACACGACTTGATTCACAAGGGAGCAGAGGTGTACACCGATGACATGATCATCAAAGCAAAGACTCGAGCAGAACATGTTGGAGCCCTGAGAAAATTCTTCAGAAGTTTGTCAAAGGAATATTTGTCGCAAAACAATTAGCTGATGCATCTGTTGAAGATATAGAGCTGAGCCATGAATTTTCAGAGAGGGGGATATGATGTTTAGAGAATGCCGAGCTCATGTTTTCGATCCTAGGGGAAAATTTAGACCTAACTGGTCTGGCCCCTACATCGTTGATGAAATTCTGTCTGGAAAAGCCGTAAGACTTCTTGACCAAAATAGAGATAAAATATAAGAACCTACCACCTCGATCAAATCAAAAGATATTACTCATAAATTTTGAAGGCTTTAATGCACCGATCAGAGCCTAAAATGACACCTACAAATTCAAAACCCTATTGAAGATGCCTTCAAATTCTCGAACTATGCGGACTTGATCCCAGCCTCTTTGGGGTACGTAGGCAGCATGGCAAACTCAGGTTCGGTCACCATTTGGCGAAGCCAACAAAATCTTTCGCGTTATCCCATTCGACCCTTTTCCACAGAAAAGTCTCGAACTATGCAGACCTGATCCCAACCTCTTTGGGGTACGTAGGCAGCCTGACAAACTCACGTTCGGTCACCATTTGGCGAAGCCAACAAAATCCTTCGCGTTATACCATTCGACCCTTTTCCCCACAGAAAAGCCTCGAACTACACGGACCTGATCCCAATCTTCCTTGGGGTACGTAGGCAACCTGGTGAATTCAGGCTCAGTCACATTCTGCAAAACAACCTTGAGTCCTCAAGACTTCACACGCAAGTCTTCCCAATATTCAGATAAAGAAGATCTGAAGACTCGCTAGGTCGAAAACCTCAAAAGGCGACTCAGGCAAAATTTGGGGTCATCGTGCCCGCAGAAACGAAAACCCGAAAGGGCATTTCTGGCAAAAGTCAGGGCAAAACGGTCCGCCAAGTCGAAAACCTGCAAAATGCGACTTGGTTGTTGGCAAGGCATACCTTCAATAAAGAAAAGGGTCTTTGGACCATCATTGAAAAATCAGGGGCATGTACAAATAAAACTAAACTCATCTTCTAAGGTTCGACCTACCTAAAATAAATCGAAAGCATTTCTTTCAGTATGAGTCGAGTCTTCTTCCTTTCTTCTAAACTTCACAGGGAAACCTAGAGAAAAGATAACCTTTCCCTCAGTAAGCCATTACCCAGTAAAGGTAATCATACCTTGAAGGAAAGACACATCGAATCTCTCCTCGATTAGAAGAAATCAGGATCCAGCTAAGTAACCTGCGTACAAGAGAAGAATGTTCAGAAAAATGTAACCCCATGATCATGAGCGCTCTTGTCGTTGCAATGGAATTGCTCTTTTGTTCCTTACCTTGTGTTAAGTTTCTCTTGACTATGAGAATATGTACACTAGGGGCATTTTGCATTGTTAGTCATAGTGAGATGACTAACAATGCAAAATGTTCAATCAAATCATTAAGGAAACCATACTAGGGCTTTTTGCATTGTTAGTTGTCACTAACAATGCAAAATGCTCAAATCAAGTTGTTCAAAGAATTAAACTAGGGACATTTTTGTATAAATATCCACATAGAATGGGTATCTATTTATACAAAAAATGCACTTTACTTCAGACAACAACGCAGACAAGTGCAAATAAAAGGCACTCAATATCCGGAGGAATCTATTAAACTCATCACCAAAGATCCTTATTAGATTCAAGTTTTTTTTAAATCTATGGATAACTATTTCGCCTAAGTAAAAATTCCTTTTTTACTGACCTGATTGCATGACTATTGCATCTTGTCCAGATTCAATCTTATTAGCCTAGATTGGCCTTGGCTCACTCGCTCGCCAGGCCAATCCCTGATCGACACAGGCTTACACGCTCGCCTGGTCGATTCCATTGGCCCTGGCTCACTCGCTCGCCAGGCCAACTCCATGATCGACCAAGGCTCACTCGCTCGCGTGGTCTATTCCATTGGCCCTGGCACATTCGCTCGCTAGGCCAATCCCTGATCGACCAAGGCTCACTCGTTAGCCTGGTCGATTCCATTGGCCCTGGCACATTCGCTCAGCAGGCCAATCCCTGATCGACTCAGGCTCACTCGCTCACCTTGTCGATTCCATTGGCCCTAGCACATTCGCTCTCCAGGCCAATCCCTGATCGACACAGGCTCGCTCGCTCGCCTAGTCGATTCCATTGGCCCTGGCTTACTCGCTTGCCAGGCTAACTCCTTGATCGACCAAGGCTCACTCGCTCGCCTGGTCTATTCCATTGGCCTTGGCACATTCGCTCACCAGGCCAATCCCTGATCGACCAAGGCTCACTCGCTCGCCTGGTCGATTCCATTGTTCCTGGCTCACTCGCTCGCCGGGCCAACTCCCTGATCGACCAAGGCTCACTCGCTCGCCTGGTCTATTCCATTGGCCCTGGCACATTCGCTCGCTAGGCTAATCCCTGATCGACCAAGGCTCACTCGCTCGCCTGATCTATTCCATTGGCCCTGGCACAATCGCTCGCCTGGTCGATTCCATTTGCCCTGGCACATTCGCTAGCTAGGCCAATCCCTGATCGACACAGGCTCACTCGCTCGCCTAGTCGATTCCATTGGCCCTGGCTCACTCTCTCGCCAGGCCAACTCCCGACTTTTCAGTTCATTTGCAACCAAGTCAAAGTTCCGGAGTAACCCTCGAAACCAGAGGAAGTCCGTTTCTACACGGTAGCTCCCCAATATCAATATAACCCTCAAAAGCCATGGATTGGATGCTAGAAAAGCACCTCGTCCTTGTAGGTATTCGTATCCGTACAAACACTAGTCTTTTGGCCAACCCTCAAGGCAATCAACTCTAGACGCCGAAATGGGGTCTTCCAAGATCAAAACCCGTTAAAACACGGTACTACATCCAATCATATCAACCTATCCAAATCTAAGAGCAAATGACGATAATGCATCCGCTCTATTCAATCAAATCTCGTGTACGTCGTACCAATCATCGGATGCCACATGGGCACCCCCTTTGTCAGTGTCAGCACTGGATGTCAGAAAGACATCCCTCGAGGTCCCTCCCCAAGTCAGTCTCCAAATCTAGCTTCCGATGACTCTCCCGGCTGTTAGTAACGACTTTCACCTAAGACTCGTTCTGACGACCGTATTTTCAAAACCCCAAAAACTGTCGGCGAGAGGTTTCCACTTGGTGACCTGACAGTAAGATTCCTCGGTGAAGGCTATACGCTTTAGGATCCGATGTGAGTCTTGCAAACCTATCATTAGTCTCCAGTGACAAAATTTTGTTCTCCTTACTTTGGCTTTCAGGTGCCTTACACCCTCTACCAAAGAGGGGCATCTGTAGACACCCAATTTTGTCAAGGCGGTACTAATGATAGGTGTCACGAGGGAGAACCTTATGACGAGTCCTAGAGCACCAGTTCGGTTTCTCTCAATATCTCTTTATGTTATTTTAGATAAGAAACGATTTTCGAAAGCCGTTTTTACAACCGGGTTCAGCAACCGAAAGCCTGTTTTTACAGAGCACCTGCCTTTTTGGCAACCGAAAGTCTGTTTTTACATAGCGCCCGCCTTTTACGGCATAAATCTGTAAACCCGTTTTCACACGGCATTTCAATTGGTAAGTTAACTTTGAATCAAAAACTTCTGTTTTTACCCAAAGGACACTTCGTTTTCCGAAAGCAAGCGATATTAGATTAATTGGAAACTCCCCAGAATGAGGAGTCCAATGGATCTAACCGCGTGTGAATCGGAATTCAATCGGAGGAGTTACGAACATTCGAAACTCACCGATAAAAGATAAAAAATCACATTTATCGAAACGAAATCTCGCGCCCTCCCAAATATGAGGTCATCCAGATGACATCATCTGGATGACCCTCATTTTCGCAGGGGCGAAATCCAATTTCGCCCCCTCCGAAATTGGGGCGAAATTACCAAAATTTACCCCCCCCCAAACCTATAAATGGGGGGAGGGGGGGGGGGGGAGTGTAAAAGCATGAGAAAAACCTCCCTCTCTCCCTTTTTGTTGATTTTTCATCCCCCTTTTTTGGTATTCTCAGCCCAAAACCCTATGAATTCCTAGAAAACCTAGTTTCTTTATTTCTAGAAGAGAAAGTAGAGAAACTCTACATAGCTCACACCGGGAGTCGGCATTCTGTCAAAATTTCGAAGGTTCGGAGTGACATTTCCAAATAGCGTCGTTGTTCTGTCGAATTTTAC
The DNA here is from genome assembly GCF_043159265.1 of Tasmannia lanceolata. Lineage (NCBI taxonomy): Eukaryota > Viridiplantae > Streptophyta > Magnoliopsida > Canellales > Winteraceae > Tasmannia > Tasmannia lanceolata. The sequence goes on from NW_027518714.1 coordinate 41,182,430, forward strand.
AGAACCACGAGCTATTTTTCAATAATAGCGCTGTTGTTTTGCCGAAATCTCAGCAAACTCGAAGCCCCCTTGTCAGAACAGCTCTATTATGCCGCCGATTCTCCGAAAAACCCTACACCTCTTAATCAACACAGCGTCGTTGCGCTGCCGAATTTTGGAGAATGCAAGGCCTTATTATCTAAATAGCGCCGTTGTTTTACGTAAATCTCGGCAAAACCCGAAGCTCCTTCGTCAACACAGCGTCGTTACACCGCCAAAATCTCCGCAACTTCGGAACCTACCTTTCAGAAAGCGCAGTTATGCTGCCTATTTCTCTTCAGATTCTAGTAAATTTACATTTATTTATCAGCTTTATGTAATTTCATTTACAAAGTAAGGTACGACGTGGTGACATCATATGATCTCCGTCTCACTTTACCTTCAGAACTTATGATATAAATCCCTATACCTTTCTTTTACTTTCCGCACTGTCTTTTTCGTTAGATTTAAGTTAACCTGATTGTGATCAGTTGCGAGATCTTCCGGGACTCATAAAGCAACATACGATCTCAATCAGGATAACTACTGCTTATTTTCGGTCTTTTCGTAAATTCATTTTATCTCGATCTCGGAATTAAGCATAATCTGAATAAAGGATAAAAAAGATTAGTTATCCTGGTCAAAATTCTTCGAAAAATGCCAAACTAAGTTAAGAGACCGGATTCATCCGGCAAGAGGCGTGCCTAACAACTTCCCCGATTGTAACCATAACCCGTACCCAAATATCTGTAAGGACCATGCCTTAAACAAATAGAGCAAAAATATAAGGTTCTAGGCCCAGAGCAAAAGAACCCCTTTGGTTACTATTCTTCCAACGAAATTCGAGTACCACTATTCATTTCCTTGGAAGAACAGGCACGGGTCCTAGGCCCTGACCTAGGTGGCGACTCTAAGTTTCTCTTTCTTGTGAAGTTAGGACCTTGGTCCCGAGTCCGCAAGAGACGCAGATCAAATAAACACTCCCAGAAAACCCGATGTGATGATCTCCTACCGTCCTACGCGCGCGGGAAAAACCGGCTCCCACAGTAATTAGAGTTGGGTGAGTTTTGTAATCTTTTTGGATTTGTTATAGAGATATTTTAGGAATCAGAATTTTTTTTAGGAATTGGGTTGCAAAAGTTGATCGTCGAAGTGTTAGAGAAATTTTAGGAACTTAAGTTGGTTATTTTCTAAAGTCTTTAGACGTGTGAATGGTTTAGAATTTCTAGGAGATTTAGCTACTTTTTAGGATAGAGATTTGTTTTGCTTTAATTTCCATACGTTTCCAGTTGTAATGCAAAGAGGTATCTCCTCTATAAATATGATTATATGGAATAGAAAGATAGCTTTTATGAATTAAAATTTGAGTTGCCTTTGAAATTGTTGTCGTTGTTGCGAGTCGGAGAAAGAGAGCCACCTGCTGCTATCTCTACAAGGTAAGTCATTTACTACTTGCGCGAGCTATCTTTATCTTCTAGCCCTCCCCATATTATTGCCGATTAGTTTTGCCACCCAGATCAGTCCCCTAAACGACCAATTTCTACTTGTATTTTCAGCCGTTCATCATACTCGAAGCCCAGCCAAAGCTTATCTCACCTCATCCAATTTACACCCCAAATCAGCTCCTAACACTATATGTTCCCTAGACTTAGCAACCCCTTTTAACCTCCTAAAACCCAACTCTCATCTCATTCGATACATACAGCCTCTTAGATCCCAATATCCTTTCTTGATTTGTAACCACCCAAATTCCTTGCCCATCACAGATTCCTTGCCCATCACCAATTCTTAACCCTTGGATAGCTAGCAATTAAGTGCTTGTTTTATTTATCCACAGTCTTTGATCCTTTAACCAATTCATACTTTAACAAATTCTTGAACAACCTAAGAATCTTCAAGATTTTTCACTATTAACCCTCTTGATTTCATTGAAAACCGAGAACTTAAAGGTTCTATACAATTTGGTATCCGAGCTTCCACTATCGCATATCCGCCCTTGCGTTATTTGGTATTAGAGCTTAGGGAACAAGAGATTCTATCACTCTTGTAATCCTGGATAAGAAAATATGTTAAGGAAAGCTTGATATTATTACAGCTCTGCTGGATCCCACATACCCTTTTTCTACGGTGAAGATGAAAACGAGTGCCTTGATTGGATCGACGCTATCGATGAGTACGTTGAAGAAGAAGATTTGAATCATGAAGAGATAATCGAGTGCGTTGAAGATACTGTCAGAGGATGTGCCGAACGTTGGTGGGAACGTATGAATTGGTCTCAAGAATTTTTTAGCAAAATGCTTGGAAAAAAAAATCTGTGATCAACTTTTAAAAGCTTTTGCGCCAAAAGCTTTTCAAAGGCTCCTGGCAAAACAGCTACGTAAAGCCTCAGAGACGGATCAAAGCTCCAAACCACAAAATCCGACGGTGTTCTTGAAGCCCAAGAGCCAACAAGAGACAGTTAAAGTAGAAGCTCCAATTGTCATCACTGAAGATCCACAGAGGCTAGAAGAAGATCACATTGAGAATTCGCTCGAAGAGGAAGAGAAAATTGATGAAGATGCCGATAATGTGTCAATTAGTAGTGATCTGGCTCCAAGAGATCTTGCCAGGGAGATGAAAGATGATCTGCCCTGGCTTGATGAATACGAAGCCCCCTAATCAAAGCTACTTTATGCCCTCGCCACAAAAATTCGAAGACTACATCGAGGGCTTACTTTCCGAATGAATCAAATCCCACCGCCAGTCAAGCGTGCTAGAATAATTGTCTGGTGGAAGTATCTAATTCGTTAGAAAGGTCTCCAATTTGAAGTGGGAGCAAAGCGAGCGTTGACTTTGACCTCGCATATCTGGAATCCCCATGGCGATATCAACTTTAATCTGAACTCGTGGTCGAGTTCTCTTCAAGAAAGGGGGTCTGATGCATGTGCATCTCGCACTATCACGAGATCAACGGTCAAGATCGTCGGAGCCTTAATCGGATCGTCCAGGACCTTCAGATTGGATGATTTCGGATGACGCCTAGATCAATGGCTCACGTTGATTGCTACCCTTGAAATTTAAGAGTTTTACTTATTGTAGGATTCTTTTTAGAAGTTTTAGGGTAATTAGAGTTGGATGAGTTTTGTAATCTTTTAGGATTTGTTATAGAGATATTTTAGGAATTTGGAATTTTTTTAGGAATTGGTTGCAAAAGTTGATCGTCCAAGTGTTAAGAGAAATTTTAGGAACTTAAGTTGGTTATTTTCTGAAGTCTTTAGATGTGTTGATGGTTTAGAATTTCTAGGAGATTTAGCTACTTTTTAGGATAGAGATTTGTTTTGCTTCAATTTCTATACGTTTCCAATTGTAATGCAAAGAGATCCTCTATAAATATGATTATATGGAATAGAAAGATAGCTTTTATGAATTAAAATTCGAGTTGCCTTTGAAATTGTTGCCATTGCCGTGAGTCGGAGAAAGAGAGCCACCTGCTGCTATCTCTACAAGGTAAGTCATCTGCTACTTGCCGTGAGCTATCTTTATCTTGTAGCCCTCCACATATTACTGCTGATTATTTTTGCCACCCAAGTCAGTCCCCTAAACGACCAATTTCTACTTGTATTTTCAGCCGTTCATCATACTTGAAGCCCAGCCAAAGCCTATCTCACCTCATTCGATTTACACGCCAAATCAGCTCCTAACACTATCTGTTTCCTAGACTTAGCAACCCCTTTTAACGTCCTAAAACCCAACTCTCATCTCATTCGATACATCTCCTTCTACTTCACCCAGAACTCATCTACAGCCTCTTAGATCCCAATATCCTTTCTTGATTTGTAACCACGCAAATTCCTTGCCCATCACAGATTCCTTGCCTATCACCAATTCTTGACCCTTGGATAGCTAGCAATTAAGTGCTTGTTTTTATTTATCCAGTCTTTGATCCTTTAACCAATTCATACTTTAACAAATTCTGGAACAACCTAAGAATCTTCAAGATTTTTCATTATTAACCCTCTTGATTTCATTGAAAACAAAGAACTTAAAGCTTCTACATAATTTGGTATCCGAGCTTCTGCTATCGCATATCCGCCCCTGCGTTAGGATGTGGTCTCTCACAGGTTAAGTGAGGACGCAGTCTCCCAAGGGTTTAGTGGGGATGTGGTCAACCATGGGTTTAGTGGGGGCGTGGCTTGTTGCCGGCATGGTTTCAAATTTCGGTTTCGGAATGCGTTTCGCTTCCCACCGAAACTGAAATTTTGGGTGAAATTTCAAAATTTCAGCTGAAATCTGACGAAATAAAAAAATATAGATTATTTTATCTTGTACGAAATTTTGGCTGAAATTTTGGTAATTTCGGCTGAAGTTTTTGGAAATTTTAAATAATGAATAAATCCCGGATTTTTTTGATGAAATTCCCTAAATTTCGGACTGACATTTCGGGAAAACAAATTTTCAACTGAAATTTCAAAATTTCGATCGAACGATTTCGATTTTGGCATTCACCGAAATCCGAAATTTCAGTCAAAATTTGAAACTATGCCTGCAGTTTTAGTGGGAATGTGAGCTTGACTATGTTTTGGGATCAGTTCACTATGCTATTAATATGAAAATTCGTGGGACACCAACAGGGTGTTGATTTTGTTATGATGCATGATTTAAATGCTCAAAAAGTTCATGATATTAACCATGAGTGTTTGGTTTATCTGCTATAGGAAAAACTTGTCTAGTTCTATTATTATCTTACATTTTTCAGATCCCGGGGAGTAAGCTTGGACCACGTTGCGGGATGCCGGGCGAGTGAGGATTTCTCATTTAGGGAACTTATCTTAGATATAGTTTGCTGAACACTTAATAGCTAATTTCATGTTATTGAGTTTTGTGAACCTGTAATGGAAAACTTGAATTTATTATCATGAAGTTTATGAGCTTAAATAGAGATGTCCTAAGTTGCCCTGTATACAGGTCGGGACCGGCGAAGGAGAGGATCAGATACTAGGATCTATGTTCTTGAGTCATTGACTAGAAGATCTAGACTTCCATTTTTTTATTTTATTTATGTCATTGTCATTGCAGTCTAGGTTGGACAATATATATAGTAACACAATCGACACTTATTTATGATGAATCATAAGATAATAGAAGAATCATTTTCCTCGTAGGCTCATTACTGATCTAATTAATAAAAGAATTTAGTCGCTGTGCATGTTATATGTTATACGGGTGATTGTGCATGTTATATGTTATACGGGGGGGGGGGGTTGTTCAAGCTATATGTGCCTCTGCCCCCTGACGATGCCGGTGAGGTAGATCGGGTTGAGGCCAACCCAACCCAACCCAAATTGATTTTTCCGTAACCTGAACCCAACTCAACCCGAATTCCCAAGTCGGGTTGGGTTGGGTCAGGTTGGGTCGGGTATAGACATTTCGGATGAAATATTTAGGAAGGGAAATGGCATCCAAGTTCAAAACCCAAGAAAAAAAAAACACTAATAGAACACATGCACAGATTAAATAACTACAAATGAAGCAAGGAAAACATGACAATCACAGTCACAAGGATATGCACCCTCTGCATCTCATCTACACAACAGCAGCCATCTCTTCAGAGAATTATATTTTTAAGGATAGAAAACAGAAAAAATAAAATGTCAAAAACTAAAAAAGCCAAAAAACGTGTTAATGTTTGCCGGGTTACGGGTCGGGTTGCCTGATGCCCAACCCAACCCAACCCAACCCGAATTTTGGTCGGGTTGCCAAATCCCAACTCGGACCCGAACCCAACCTAAATTTTGTCAACCCGACCTGCCCAAAAATCGGGTTCAACCCGATCCAAGTTGCATCCCTAGTGACAGGGTTCGGGTTGTTACAATTCGGTACATAAATTATGCCTTTTTACGCATGCAAGGTAATATTAGAATAATGTGCCTGTTTCCATCGAATAGATTTGAATAGGCTAGTCCACTATATATGACTCATAACTCTTCATTTTCCTTGCAACGTAATGTTAAAATATATAAAATAATACCTATATGGAAATGATATTTGCACTCCGTTGTGTTTTAATAACGACATTCTTCTATGTAATTACACGTCTCTAATAAGCTGTTTAAGACATGAGAATTGCTAGCATCCATCGCAAATGCCTTTCACAGCTGGTTTGTCGCATGTCAGACCAGCCACCTCGCGAATGGAGACAAAACCTGTTATCTTCATTCACAAGGTGGCTAGTCCGACATGTGACAGCCCAGCCGCAAAATGCCATTTGCGATGGACCCTTGCAAATCCCTTAAGACATTAATAAGCTGTATATTTGTAGGAGGGAGTCAGGGTATCATATGACACTGTTTCATACCTCTATTACAGCGGGACGATCTGCTCTATTATGTCCACGATTGAAGCTTTTATCTCCCTCCTTACTTGTTTCTGCAGCTCCGTTTGCACGCTCTTTGAAAACTTCGTACATCAACTGCATTAGCAAAGCTTTCATTCCATCAAGCATGTTTTGATTTCTTGTACTAAAAAAGTATATATAAAATATCAATAGTTAAAAGTGACGAATTCCATGCAATTTCTACGTTTGTCCATGTTGTTGTTGATGCATATTATGGTTACCACCCGTCTCAATTCACTTATCGTGCATCATATAGGGTGCTACTATCACTCCCAATGGCGCAATTCTAGTGGCCACAACTATCTTCACCTTTTTCAAGAAATCAATGTATATTAAAAATATGGGATTTGCTAGCGTCCATCGCAAAAGGCATTTTTTGGATGGGCTGTTGCATGTGAGAGCAGCCACACAGGCTGACTTTTGGGCAGATTTTGTCTTCATTCATGAGGTGGGTGCTCTCACATGCAAAAGCCCATCTATGAAATGCCTTTTGCGATGGACACTAGCAAATCCCTAAAAATATAGAAGGAAAAATGCTATGATAGCCCTGTTCTAGGATTGTCCGATACGCCGCCCTAATGACACGATGTGTACAAAAGTAGGGTTAATTATGATTTAGGGAAGGGATATACTCCCCCTCTTTTTTTTACTTGGGACAGCCCCATTTAGTGTATTTATAACTACTCTTTTTTTTTTTTTTCTTTTCAAACGGCAGGAAAATTCTTATCATGAAAAAATGTCCTTAAAATGTAATGTTCTACATGATGATCAAAAGGGGGGATTCTTGGGGAGTAAGACAAAAAAACCCATTCACCTTTTGGTGGCCGACATTAATCACATCCATATTTTTTTTCCAAATATTCTTAGCATAGTTTAAGAACCAAAGTTCCAGTCAATTTGAAAGTGAGTCGAGTTAACTTGAATGTTTCTGGAGTGACTCTAGAAGTTCAATTATGATTTAAGGAAGTGAAATATTCGGCCCCTTTTTTTACTTGGGACAGCCCCATTTAGTGTATTTATGACTAAATTTTTTTTTTTTTTCAAACAGCAGGAATATTCTTATCATGAAAAAAAGGTCCTTAAAATGTAATGTTCTACATGACGGACATTCTTGGGGAGTAAGACAAAAATCCCGATTCACTTTTTGGTGGCCGACAATAATTCACATCCATATTTTTTTTTTCCACATAATCTTAGCATAGTTTAAGAACTAAAGTTCTAATCAATTTGAATGTGAGTGGATTTAACTTGAATGTGTCTAGAGTGACTCTAGAAGTTCAAATACACTATCCTATAAAGGGATTTGCCAGCAGAAGGCATTTCCCAGATGGCCTGATGCATGTGAGAGCAGCCACATCACAGGCTCACTTTTCAGGAAATTTTGTCTTCATTCCTTCGTAGAAATATTACTAACGCGGAGGTATTGTGTTGTATACAGAAATTTCATGTCATAATCACCATTACACAACTCTTCTCAACACATGGCTTGTGGATCAAGAAGCAAATGAACCAAGAGTTTGCACCTACAGTGAAGACATCACCATTAGGAGATGATCAAGTCAAGAAGCTCGACACGAAGATCCCACAAGTTCCAAGCAAGTGTCAAGAAGGAGCTTGGAGTTGAACATGCCATGGTGACTCCTCATGCACCTCTCAACATGATTTGAAAATTGGAGGAAGTCACAAGAGCCAAGACAAAGTTCAAGATGTTTACTCAAGCCGAAGTAGTCTAAGGAAGTGCAATAGAGCTGATACAATTCAAGAAGACTCACGGTATACATTTTTAGATTGTATTTAGAGTCCTCTTGATTTATGTAAAATGCAATTTCGAAAGGTTTTCAAATGGTTTTCATACCTAACTTTTTATATATTTGGAAATCATTAACACACCCAAAAATGTGTTTGAAAACCTAAGACTAAAGCTCAAAGACATTGAATTTTACATAGGGTCGGTCGACCGGGGGTATCCCGGGCGACCGCGGCAGGGTAGTTAGAAATCCAGCACTTGTAGAAATTTAGCGGGATGGTCGACTGGGGGAAGCCGGGCTTCCCTGAAAATGGTTCTGTGGAATCAAAACCATTCTGTCATTGGTCTGGGAGGGCGACCGCCGTGGGTCGGTCGACCGAGATAGGTGTTTGCACTTAAGTGTTGAGCGGACAGGTAGCCCTCGCCGGGCGACTGCCATGGGCCGGTCGACCGCGACGGTTGGGCAAACTAGCCGTTGGGGCTTGCGCAGGTTGACTTTTTTAGCCCTATTTTTTTACAGTTTTGTCCCCAAACGGTCATATTTTCAAATACACTATATATACACTATCAAAACCTATCTAAGGAGGCTTTTGAACATTTTAGAAAGATAAAATCCCATTTTCTTTGAGCCAAATCCTTCTATCAAAAGCTAAACCTCTTATAACTTGATTTTTACATTCTATCAAGAGGAACTCCATAGGTTTTACATTTGTATCTTACCTTGGAGTGTTTGTGAGCTTTGAAAGTTGTAATCCGCCTATCAAGAGGCTTTGAGATAATTTTTATTTTTTTTCTTCATTATATTTGAGGGTCTTCTCTTTGGCTCGTTAAGAACGGCAAAGATATTGTGAGGGTCTACTCTTCGGCCCGTTAAGAAAGAAGAAGACATTTGTAAGAGGGTGTTTCCCCTCGGCAAGGATTCATGCAGAAAGGGTTTGTCCCCTTTGGAGATTTGAAGAGTTGGGTGTACGGCTTGGAGATTCGCTCATTGAAGAATCTCATTGTTTTAGTGGAGTGCCCAAGGAGATAAACTTGGAAGAGTGGAGTAGGTCTTGTGATGGACCGAACCATTATAAATCTTGTGCCTTGTGGATGCTTTCTTTCCTCATTTCCTTTGCACATTGTGGTGATTGGCAAACTCTAACCTTTTCTTGTATTTATGTTTTATTAAAACAAGGGTTAGAGTATATAGGCTTAAAGTAACATATAAACCCTCGATTTCACTATATTGATTATTTCAACAAGGGTTAGATTAACTAGTGCTTAATTAACAAATTAATTTCTAATAATCCAACTAATTAAGCTCAAAATTTTTAATTGACCAATTTACCCCCTCTTGGATTGTCATACCAACATTTCAAGGCCACTTTTGGATACCCACAAGATTTTGATTTTGATTTCTCACATTTGCAGTTGAGATTTGGAACTAGATCTGATCCTTTGATTTCTAAATCAGCTACAATAGTGGAAAAATAATCCGATCTTCAAATCTGTTCTCTAAGAAATTATTGGAAATCAATATTTGTGGGAATTACCTTCACCCTCACTGCTCCTCGACCTTGCTGCTTCAGCAGCTAGACGTCCCTCCCTCCCTCCCTCTCTCGTACAACATGAGCATGAGGATGATTGATGTATTTTGTATCCATAACTCAAATCCAAATCCAAATACAAAAGCACGAGGTATCCAAATGTGGTCTAAGGGTAGTTGGATTTTAGGGGGTTTGGCCTGTGGGGGCAGATGGGGAACATGGCATGATATTGAAATCTCCTTTTTCCCCAATTTCCTAGCTCCAACTTCGGTTTCTAAGCTCTGGTTTACTGTTCACCCAAGGACATGAGGCCTGGAAAGAACCCTACCAAATGAAGAGTTTTTATATGATGTCCGACCGTCAAGTCCCGTAAACAAGGTACCGCCCTTGATATTTGATCCAACAGCTGCCCACTTTTTAAGAGGCTGCTGTGGTGAAGTACCACCTTAGACGCTACTTCACGGTCGGGCACCATATAATTTCTCCCAAATGAAATAGATGAGAATCTAGCTATCTCTGAATTCTCGAATCTTGGTGCCACATAGGACCTTCAATAAGTTAAAGAGCTGCTAGCAAAAGGGAATCTATTTTCCTTGAAATGGACGGTTTAGACCAATTTGTGGTCAGATATCTTGGTGCCAGATAGGACCGTCAATAAGTTACTTGCGCTCTCAGTCAAGTCCCTCTCAAATTCAGGCCTCTCTATCTTTCTCTCAGCTTGAGCAAACAAATATTCCATACATGTATCTGTCTTCCTCTCACATAATCCTTCTAAATATCCGAGAATATATAGTTTCAAGTTTTGGTGAGAGGACACCTGCGAATATCCGAGAATCGTTTGAAGACGCACCCTTTTTTTTTCAAGGGGAATTATATACCATATTTTGATAGAGGAAAATGATTGTGAGCTTGAAGCTCATATAGCTTATATGAGCTTGAGGACCCAAACACATGTGAGCCCATATTGTTAGGATGATCCAAAACATTCATTTGAAAGGCCCTTACATAGATAGGGTGTGTACAAAAAATCAGCTCCACAGGATCATCCTAACCTATCCAAAAGTGGAGGGTAAAATGGACAGACACCGTTTGCCACAAATCTGCCCATTTTTGCCTTTCGCTTTTGAAGTTGTTAGGATGATCCAATGGAGCTGATTTTTGGTACACACCCTATCTATGATGGGGCCTTGTAAATGAATGGTTTGGATCACCACAAAAAATGTGGGACCCATGTGTTTGGGCCCTCAAGCTCATATAAGCTATATGAGCTTCAAGCTCACAATCATTTTCCTCATTTTTATAACCACACTTCTTACTTTGTTTTATACTTTTTAAAATTCGATAATGATATTGTGACCGAGAGTAAGATCAATGGGAGAGCCCATCAATGAGTACGTGCCATATGTGCAAAAAAAGAGAGAAATGATATCAGCACACAAACTCTCTTTTTTGTTTTTTGTTTTTTAATTGGCCTGTAAGAGTTTTCTTAAACTGACCTTTGACTGCTATTTAAATACTAGAGGACATGATAGGTGAGCGCATATATCAAAACATGGTTGTGTTGATATCATTTCCCAAAACAAATCAACCTCTTATTAATTTTCCTAAACCAAGGGTAAGACAAGGGGCTGGCTTATGTCACTTTTGATGTTGGGGTAAGCATGGTTTTAAATTTCGACCGAAATCTGAAATTTTGGATTTCGGTGGAGAACCGAAATCCGTCAAAACCGAAACGGTCATTTATTTCGGCCAAAATTTCGGTTTTTCCGAAATTTGACCAAAAAATTATGTGTTTTTAATATTAATTTAATATTTCACCGATATTTCGACCGAAATTTAATATTAAATAAAATATTAGTTTCGGGTCAAGTACTAGATTTCGACCGAAATTTCGAAATCTTGCTAGCATTACTCTTTTAAAGTAGCGTTTCCCTGCCAATATATTCTGTAAAATAAAGTATTCATTATCAAAGTTTACTGTTACTGGCACTTCCATGTTTTGATAATTGCACAAACCCATTTTGTCTTTTATTATTTAAACGACTGTCATGTCAAAGGTTATTACAGACTTACAGTTCCCAAAAAAGCTGTCATAAGCTAGTTAAAAAAGAAGAGACAAATTGAGTTTGTGCAATTCTTAAAACATGTTAGTGCCAATATCAAAATACGGTAGTGCATCGTAGCCTCTTCCTTAATAGTTCATGCATGAGACAAATACCAGAGCTTTTTAGTGTGTGCGTGTGCGCGCGCCCGCACGGGGAGAGTACCTTGATCTTCTCTCTTTCTTTCAATAGTTGAGGGCTCCCTCGATGATAATCCTCATGTGTTGCCGAGAAATAGGCCTCTGGGCATCTGGTTTGGATTCCATGCTTTCTGCAAAAGGGTAGCCACGAGCTGGCGAAGGAAGCGGCCTCTTTGAGAGCATAAAGGGTGATAGGAGAACCCCCATCGTCGGAGAGATACACCGACAACTTATCGGCCGGGTAATCCAAGGACATGGCCGATATGACCGTGTTCATCACCTCCACAGCAGGCTCCTTCTCAGGATCCGCCGTGCAGATGAATACATCTATGGGAGGCAACTCCCGGTCGTCCGGAAGATTCTCAGGAAAGACAGTTCGAGAGACAGGGCGCCATGAAAAGGCTACATTGAGGAACCATAGGAAGGACTGAAGGATCTCTGAAGCCAAGACGAGGGACCATGCTAACATGACCATGGGACGTGGGCTATAGAATAATAGCCATTTAGTCCTGTAGTAGAGCAATCCCATAATCAAAGCTGAATGGATCAGGCCTTGTATTCTGCTCATAGTTGCACTGGCTTCTACGCGCATTTCGCTCAGACAGAGAACACGTTTCTCATTCTCTCTCCTTATCTCCATCTCTCTCTCTCTCTCTCTCTCTCTCTCTCTCTCTCTCTCTCTAATAAGCTCAAAGCTACGTACTATATACAGATAGGAGTGCTTGACTAGGGAGAATGGTAGTTGAGAGAGTTCTGTTTCCTACGAAGAAAGACATTTAGCTGACGATTACATTTCTACGCTGTATATGCAATTGTGACTTTGCTTCTCTTGGGAGACTATTGAGCTGACAATTACGTCTATGTTTTTTTCTACTGGGAATAATGTTGTATGAGGATCTTTTGGTGAGGGGTGAGGATCGTACGTCGTGGCGTCTTTATGATCCGCACACATCCAAATGCAAGAAGTTTTTGATAGGGACAAATGCAAGAAGTTGATAGAAACGACTCATAAAAAAAAAGAAGTTAATAGAAAAGTAAATGATATTCACACTTATGTTTTGATATCAGCAACCCCTATCTTTTAAACTTATAGTACTGATTGATTGGTCACAATATTTGGATGAAAGGATACCATAAATGGATCATAAAGACGAGATAGCCAAATGTGGATCATAAAGACGAGATAGCCAAATGTTATAACAAGTGGCATGATGATGATGAGATGGCCAAATGTTATATCTTGGCTTCGATGACCAACGTGCTGCAACAACAGCACCAAGGGTTGCCGACAGCTACGGAAATGATGGCCAACATCAAGGAGATGTTTGGGGAGCAGAATCACACTGCTAGGTACATAGTGATGAAGAGCTTAGTGTCCACTAAGATGGTGGAGGGCACACTAGTCAGGGAACATGTAAGCCCAAGGGTTCCCATGGGTTCAATCATTTACCTTACCTTCTTGTTTTGATGCTAGCAAACCAAATTCATCAGTATTTATGGACTAATGTGTTGCGTGTAGTGTTGTACTTTAGACAGGAATTTCACATGTTATATCGCCATTATACAACTCAACACAACACATGGCTTGTGGATTCAAACACACAACGATCAAAGAGCTTGCACTTACAGTGAAGACATCATCATTTGGAAGATGTTCAAGTCAAGAAGCGCGAGATAAAGATCCCACAAGTAGCCTAGTCAAGTGTTAAGAAGAAGCTTGGAGATGAACCAACATGGTGACACCTCATGCACCTTTCAACATGTCTTGAAGATTGGAGGAAGTCACAAGAGCCAAATCAATTGAAGATGTTCACTCGCAAGTTGAAGAAGTCCAAGGAAGTGCGAAGGAGCCGACACATTCCAAGAAGACTCAATGATATCATTTTTAGAATGTATTTAGAGTCCTCTTGAATTTATGTAGATTGCACTTTCAATAGGTTTTCAAATGGTTTTCATACTTAATTTTTATATCTTTGAAAACCATACACACACCCAAAAATGTGTTAATCTAGGACTAAAGCCCAAAGACCATGGCCCAAAGCCCTTGATTTTTATAAGTTAAAAACAGATTTTATACAGGGCCGGTCGACCAGGGTTTCCCGGGCGACCGTGGAAGCAATGCTGGAAATCTAGCACTTGCATTCCAAAGGCGGGCCGGTCGACCGAGGTTATCCGGGCAACCACGGAATGGTTTCTGTTGAAACAAAAACATTCCAACATGGTTTATGGCGGGTGACCGACATAGGCCGGTCAACCACGGATAGTGTTTTGAGCCGAATTTTTATTCAAACAGGGAGACCTCGCCGGGCGACTGCCACTGGCTCGTCGACCGCGACGGTTTGAAATTTGAAAATACATAAGAGAGCACGATAAGGGGGCGACCTCCGTACCTCGGTCGACCGCCACAGACTGAAAAAGTAGCCGTTGGGACTTGACTTTTTCAACCTAGTTTTTTACTGTTTTACCCCCAAATGGTCATATTTCTTTATGGGCTATATATACACTATCCTGAAAATGAGCTAGGCAACCTAAGAAGAGGGGGGGGGGGTGAATTAGGTTTATAAAAAATTATAGTTTAGAAAACCCTTGTTTTAAAGTTCTTCTCTTTTAGATTCACAAATCTATTATCTAGAAAAGAGTTTGTAATGCAAGAAGGTTAGAATGTTACTAATGTGGTTGCTAAGAGATAATGTGAGAGAGAGAGAGAGAGAGAGAGAGAGTAGAAGGCACACCACAAGAACAACGAGATTCATAGTGGTTCGGTCCACAAAAGAGACCTACTCCACTCTTCTTGAGGTCGCACTCAAGGTTGTCCGCTATCCGAAGACCACACAACGCCTAGCTTCGAGGCTCCTTACAAATATGAGTGTTTAAACTCACCGAGTCTTTAAACTCCGAGTGTTTAAACTCACTGAGTCTTTAAACTCCGAGTCTTTAAACTCACCGAGTCTTTAAACTCATCAAAGGTAACAACCCTTCCCTTACAATGGTAGATGAAAGAATGAAAGCTCTCAAGCCTCTTGAATAGGCATATACAAATGTAGAAGCTTAATGATTACTCTTACTTTTCACTAAATGAAAACAACCCTTAAAAGATCTCTCTTGGAAGATTTAATGTAATGGCACACTAGAGAAATCAATGAGGAGGAATATCACATTCAATATCAAGATTGGAGTAGGTGAGAGTTTTTCAAGCTTTGAAGATGGTAGCTAGGGTTTCTTAATGCAAGAGTTGTGTTTAGGGTTTCTCAAGAAGTTGTTTAAATAATAAGTCACAAAACGAACCCTAATTTTTGGCTTTCAAACGCGTCGCGGAAGAAGTGCTGGATGTCCGCCAATTATAGCCGTTTGAAATTAAGACGCGCGCCAAAGACCGTCTACGGACGTCCGTAATATCTTGGACGACCGCCATTTTCTCGGTTATTTTTATCCACCCTTTCAGGGTGCAGATGGACGTTCGCCAGATTCCCGGACGACCGCATTTTCCTTGGTTATTTTTCAAAGGTGCAGACGGACGTCCGCCAATATCCCAGACGTCCGTAATTCCTCTGGATATTTGAACTTATATTTCTTGAGGAAAATTACTACGGACTTGAACATACTATGAGGAGTGTGATTCTTAGAGATGTTTAAGTTTCTTTTAGGACTCCCTAATGTGCCATATACGCAATCAACCAAGAGAGACATACAATACTAAGTTTCATGAGATCAACTTCTCTTCTGGGCTTCTTGAGTCTTCGATCTTCTCGTTCAATCTTTTCCTTGTCTTCGATTGACCTTTTAGTTTGTGATCGTTGAGATTCCAAAAGTCACTTGTGATGTCCATGATGTCTTGCTTGCATTCAGCGCATTAACCTATTCATATCATATGCAAACAACTTGACATAATCAATCAATATGGGTTTGGTTTCAATCAAAACATTGGTGAGAGAAAGCCTTCCGGCTTACATTCTCCCCCTTTTTGATTGATGGCAAAACCTAGATTGATTGCGAGGTAGAAGCTAAAGACATGTAACATATAAAGCTTGCTCCCCCTCAACAGAAGCTCCCCCTTAATAGATGCACTAGTTAGTATAGGGAACTTCTAACTAAATCATATAGTTTGTGCAAGCAATCAAGTTATATATGCATTTCTCCCCCTTTGACATAAGTAAAAAAGGTTCCATTCAATAAACAATTAGGTCATTTTAGAGCATTGCAAGTCATTCAAATAGATCAAAACATTGCAGACTATTTAACCATATCAACCACATTCATTGGTCAGCGAGGCAAACATCTAATGCAACCATATAGGGTTCATACCATCCACGCATAAGATATGTCAGCCACACAATAAAACCCATAAATTAGCTCCATGTCAGAGCATATCAATCATCAAAATGAGTTCAAGCTATGGCATCCAACAAACCATAGCAACCAAAATTAAGAGCAATAAACCCGCAAGAGTAGTATCAAGTGAAGTGCAGAGAATGTAAAAGTAGTTTGTGAAACCTGAATAATACATGCCAGAGAGATAAAAATAGAGGATCAGAGTGCAGGCATGCAAGTAGGACTCCAAGTCCTAATCCTCGGGTGGTGTTGAAGTGGGCGACGCGGCACCAAAGCGTTCCCCGAATGCAGTGAATTCCTCATGAAGGTGTGTCACGTAAGTGACAGGTACGCGCTAGAGCCAGTAAGGACCTCATACTGTGTCTTGTTCTCCAAACGAAATTGCTCCACAGTGTGCTGGAGCCTATCATAGTGATGAACGAAGGAGCCCTGGTGTAAGCCCAATGGTTTCCACCTTGGCATTCCCATCTTATTTTGATGATTCCAATACACAAGTGATTTATGATCACTAATTTGTTTGATTGTCTAAGTTGTAGATCACATTGGTGCTAAGACAACATTGCTTGGATTGAGGCCAAGAAGATCTCATTGGACCACATCATGAAGGCCAAAGACATCGAAGTCCAAGACGATGAAGACTTGAAGAATCGCATTGAAGATCGAAGTCAATTTAGATTGTATAAGATCCAATCTTAATTTAGATTTTAAGAGGCATTAATAAGTTAATCTCACACACCCGAAATGTATAAGAGATTGTCCTTGTGGTGTTCCAACAATGTGGAACCCTCATAACAATCTAAACTTTGTGTAAAGTTGGAAGCCCAAGAAACAGAATTAAAAATCTGCTCGGCATAGGCTTCTCGGAACTCTGAGCTCGGAACTCCGAGAGATTCCTCGGAGCTCCGAGAAATGGTCCAGTAGACATTTTTTCAATTCTGTTTGTATTCCCGGAACTCCGAGATTTTTTCTCGGAACTCCGAGAACACTATAACGGTCGGATTTTTAGCCGTTGGGAATTTTCCAGGAATTACAACAATGCCCTTGAACGGTCATATTTGGCTTTTCCTATATATATGGACATTCTAAACTTCAAGAGAATGAATCCTAACACTCTAAAACTGTACTTGAATATCCAAAGAGTGAATCAAACTTGTTTATGCCTCTCATCCTCTAAGATTAGGATTTGGATCTATAGGCTCAATTTGTACATCTTCTACAATTTGTAAACCTTTGTGAGGGATTGTTTTTGTTCTTTCTTTCCTATCAAGAACTTTGTATTGGGCGAGTGTTCGGAGAAGCGTAGCCCACTCTCCGTGGTGAAGATCGCCACCAAGGTTAAAGGCGGTTGGAATTGTAATCGGCATTGATCTTCGCCGAAGTTAAGAAGATCACATAGTGAAGCCATCAACGGGTTTGGTAGGTGGAGTGGAGTAGGCCTCGCGTTTGGAGGACCGAACCACTTTAAATCTCGGGTGCACTCTCTCTTATCTTTTGCTCTTTATTTGCATTTGCACCTTTAGATTTAACTTGTGTGCTTGAATTTAATTCTTGATCTCTTAATCTTCTAAATATTGGGTTGAAGTTTTCAAAAGCTTAAAACTCGTTAGCAACCTAATTTTTCACTCCTCATTAGTTGCCAATTCGGGACCACCCTTGGATTTTCACCTGGAGACCACGGTAGAGGATGTCGAGATCATTTGCTGTGCCGGTGAAAGTAGGAGGAGCAGGACCTCCAGTATAGGGGTATGGATGTGGAGGTACTGGATCAACAGTAGGAGCATCGGGAGCATTGGCCTCATCGGCACTGTCCCTTGGAACATCAGGACCACCATGCGCAGGAATGTTCTCTAAAAACCGAGGAATGCGCATCCTACAGAGAGTAGTTTGGTCGATATCTATAGTGGCAGCAGAGGATTTGACATTCTCAAGAGGAATGTCAAGGAATTGAAACAACCGGTTCAAAAGAAGACCGTAAGGAAGATGAGTGTGTGCCTTTGTAGGGACCTTTGCCATATGTCAAAAAATGACATAGGCGAGACTAACAGGGGTGTTCGTAAGGAGAGCAAATGTAAGAACGCCTCTATAGGGCGTACCTCATCCTTACACCCGGTCCGTGGGGTGATGTTATTGTAAATGATCAGGTGGTAAATACGGGCAGTCTCAGAAAGGTCATGGGTCTTGACCTGAGTGGATGGATCATAAGCTTTACAAATGCCCGAGAACACGGTGAGAGATGGGATGCCGGTGGAATCAATGTCGTCATTTGGCCAAAAATAAACTTGGGCTCCATCATTGAAAAGTTCAAAGACATTGGCAAATTCATCTAGTGAAAGAGTTACCTTTTTATGACGAACTTTGGTAGTAAGAGTTTTGTTTTCAATGGAAACTCGAAGATTTGTATAAAAATCATGAACGAGAGAGGGATATACGCACCACGGACTGTAAAAGAGGATACTTTCCCATCCAAGAGTGGTAAAGTCGTTGATGAGTGGAAATCGTTCGTAAGCCTCAGTGTCGACGCGTCGTCCGCTCAGAATCTTTCTCTTTGGGATTTGTTGAATCATGAGCTCCGAATAGGTTTGAGGAGGCGGCGGTGGAGGAGAGGGAGATTGATCTTGGTCGTGAACACGTTTTCCCTTATTTCTTCCTCGTGAGGAACCTTCGCCTTGAGCGGTGCGAGATCAAGGCATAATATAAGAATATAGAGCAGGAGAAAAATGAAAAATGCGAAGATGGAAAGAGAAAAATCCACTGGATGAAGCAAGCACGCTAGAGGAAGCAAAAATTTGGACGAATCGGTGCCGGACAAAGGATGGACTCGGAGGAAGTAAAGGAAGAAAGAGGAGAAAAGGTAAAAAGATATGAAATAAAAGTGAAAATGGGTTTTTAACCCATCGTCTGCGCTTCAGCGCTTTATCCTGGACGTCCGGGAGACGGCGGGCGTCCGTCTGCCCAGAAAACTCAAAATGAGCAGATTATTACTTATACAATCCAATTTTGAGTAGATGCTTGTATATTTTGAGTGCACCATGCAACCAAAGGTGTGTGAAACTAGTGAATCATAAAAAATTATACAATTGTCACACATAATAGCCAATGAGACTTGCCCACACATCAAACAATCAGATTTCAATGATAATTATCAAGTTCCAATACATGAGACATACTCTAAATATTCAAGCCACTACGGATGTCACAAAATCGATCTTTACTAAGAGGTTTTGTGAAAATATCCGCTAATTGATCATTGGTGTGAATGTATTCAATGGAAATGTCTCCTTTTTTAGAGTGATCTCTCAGGAAGTGATGTCTAATCTCATTGTGCTTGGTTATGGAATGTTGAATGGGATTTTTGGTGAGATTAATAGCACTAGTGTTATCACAATAAATAGGTACACATTTCATGTTTAAACCAAAATCCAATAAAGTATTTTTCATCCAAAGAATTTGAGCACAACAAGCACCAGCCGCAATATACTCGGCCTCAGTAGTAGATAGGGTAACAGAGTTTTGTTTCTTACAGAACCAGGAGATAAGTGATCTCCCAAGAAACTGACATGTTCCACTTGTGCTCTTCCTATCTACCCAACAACTGGCAAAGTTAGCATCGGAGTAGCCTTCTAGGTCAAATGAATCATATTTACCATACCATAGACCAAAAGAGGGAGAACCTCTCAAATAGTTAAAAATTCTTTTAACTGCAAACAAATGGGACTCTCTTGGGTCCGATTGAAAACGTGCACAAAAGCATACACTAAACATGATGTCAAGTCAGCAGTTAAATATAAAAGACTACCAATCATACATCTGTATTTCTTTTGGTCAACCTTGGGACTACTATCTTCTTTAGATAGTTTTGAGCGGGCTTCACAAGTGATGTGTCCATGCCAAATCTTTTCAAGAGCTCATTAGTATATTTTTCTTGGTTAATAAAGATGCCATTTGTCAATTGATGTATTTGAAGACCAAGAAAGAACTTGAGCTCACCCATCAAGCTCATTTCAAATTCATTTTTCATACATTGAGAAAATTCATCATACATGCTTTCATTTTTAGCACCAAAAGTAGTATCGTCAACATAAATTTGCACAATCAGGATATCACTTTTCTTTCTTTTGATAAAAAGGATTTTATCAACTTTTCCGTTTTCAAAACCATTGTTCAACAAAACGGATGTCAATCTTTCATACTAAGCTCTAGGAGCTTGCTTTAAACCATATAGAGCTCTATCCAATTTATAAACATGATCCGAAAAGTTGTTCAACATATACTTCTTCCATTATATAACCATTTAAAAATGCACTTTTAACATCCATTTGATATAATTTAAAACCTTTATGATATGCAAAAGCAAGGAGTATTCTAATAGCTTCAAGTCTAACAACCGGTGCAAAGGCTTCATCATAATCGATGCCCTTTTCTTGGTTGTAGCCTTGAGCAACAAGTCTCGCTTTGTTCCTCGAGATATTTCCATGTTCATCAAGTTTATTTCTATACACCCACCTAGTGCCAATGACGGATTGATTGTTAGGCCTAGAAACTAACTTCCAAACTTTGTTTCTTTCGAATTGGTTGAGTTCCTTTTGCATAGCAATCATCCAAAATTCATCTTGTTCGGCTTCGGTGATGCTTTTAGGTTCAATATATGATATAAAAGTAAATTCTCCACAAATGGTTCTATATTGTGCTCTAGTCTTGATTCCTTGTGATGGATCACCTAAGATTTGTGAATTAGGGTGATTCTTCATAATTCTTTTTCCTTTGTTAGTTAAAGTTTCTTCTTCATCTTCTTCTTCTTCAATTTGTTCTTCTTTCTCAAGATTAACTTCTTCTAGTTTCTTAGATATATCATTTGTTTCATTGTTTTCTTGAGATTTTGAATGTCTTCCTCATCATCATCATTAGTTATTGATTTAGGGTCTTAAGATTCATCAAATTTTACATGGATTGCTTCTTCAACAATCAAGGTTATTTTGTTGTAAACTCTATATGCTTAACTTCTGTTGGAATATCCAAGGAAGATTCCATCATCCGACTTGAGGTCGAATTTATGAAGATTATCCTTGATATTTAAAATATAGCATTTACAACCAAAGATTTTGAAGTGACTTATGTTAGGTTTTTGTAAGCCCAAGGGTCTACTCTCCTATCTTGTTTTGATGATTCTAAACATAATTGATTGTGTTATTGAATACTAATCAATTTGCCTTGAAGTGTTGTGTTTAAGATAGGATTGATCATTGAAGAAACCAACACACTACATGGTCATGCTTGGAGATGTCCCATACAAGAGTCAAAGGAGCTAAGTGGAGCTCACACCATCTCTCAAGCAAGCATTCACAAGATGGAAGATCAATTGAAGACCAAGACTAAAGAGAAGTTGAAGGTTATATAGGTATCATTGTACATCCTTTCTCTTTAGATTTCCAAGACAAGGCAAGGTATTTTAAAAGAGTTTTTCAAACACACTTAAGAACTTAAAATGGATTAGTGAATGGTTATGTGGTGGACCAACATGTTGGCACCCTCATAAACATTCCAAAATTATCATAGGAGTTGAGTTCCAAAAGCCAAAAATCAAACAAGCAATAAAAACACAAATCTGCTGATTTTTAGGCATCTCGAAACTCCGAGATTTTTCTCGAAGCTCCAAGCTCGGAACTCCGAGAAATGGTCCAGTAGAATATTTTCTTCTTCTGGCCGTTCTCTCGGAACTCCGAGAATATTTCTCGGAACTCGAGAACCTCGCGACAGACCAAAAAAGAGCCGTTGGGATTTGAATTAATTTGTGATTTTTGTTATCTACACCCCCAAACGGTCATATTTGGTAAGGAAGCTATATATACAACATCAAGAGGATTAATTCCTCTCTCTTGAACATTTGAAAAACCTCCTTAAGCATTCAAGAATACTTGCAACCCATTTGAGCTTAAGTTTTTGTTTTTCCCAAACTTGCCTTGCACTTGCAAATCTATTTGAGATGGGATTTAGAGCTTTCACTTGCAACCATCATTGAAGAGCAATCAAGGGATTTCAAAGAGCATCAAGCTTTCAAGAAGAAGCTAAGCTATTCAACTTCCATTTCTTGTAAAGGTGTAAGGGCATCCTATCTTAATTCCCTAAAGAGCAATCGCTTAGAACTCGACGAAGAAGGAGAGTCGTTGTAAAGGTGTAATGGCATTCTTATTTAATATCCCTTGGAAGTGTAACCGCCTCGGAGCCGGGCATCGTGGAGGTCTCGCATAGTGGAAAACCTTAAGGACGATCTTAAGAAGAGTGGAGTAGGGCTTTGCCCGAACCACTATATATCGGTGTGTTCTTTCCTTTTCTAGCACTTTCATTATTGTTCTTCCTTTTCTAGCACTTTCACCCCCCTCTTGTTTATTTCAGTTTTCTTCCTTTCCAAAGCTCATATGGAGTCTTGAGAGTCTTTGGTCTTATGAGAACTCTGTTAATGACATAGCATGCCGTGTTAACGGCTTCAGCTCAAAAGTTCCTAGGGGTGCCATAATCACTTAACATAGTTCTTGCCATCTCTTGAAATACTCGATTTTTCCTTTCTACTACACTATTTTGTTGGGGAGTTCTAGGTGTAGAGAAATTATGATCAATTCTAGATTTAGAGCAATACTTTTCAAAGTCAATGTTTTCAAATTTAGTTCCATGGTCACTTCTCATGGATGTTATAGAAATTCCTTTTTCATTTTGAACCTTATTGCATAATTTGAAAAACATTTGAAAAGTTTCATCTTTACTACTTAAAAACATAACCCATGTGTATTTAGAAAAATCATCAACAACAACATACACATATCTCTTCCCACCATTACTACAAGTTTTCATAGGACCAAAAAGATCCATATGAAGAAGTTGTAGGGGTCTAGTGGTAGACATAATACTTTTGGGTTTAAAAGAGTCTTTGGCTTGTTTTCATTCCTGACAGTTTTCCTTTCTGTCAGGCTCTACAAACATGATCATTTGAGAACTTGAGTTTAAGCAAGCCATTGACAATTTCTTTATTGCAAATTTTTGACAATAATTCCATATGTGCATGCCCTAATCTTCTATGCCAAGTCCATGAATTATTATCAATAGAAGAAAGACATTTTACATTTTGTGATGTGAGCTCCTTCAATGCAAGAGTGTAAACATTATCATTTCTAGTGGCAATGAAATTAATTGTGTCATTGTGTGTACTTTTTACAATGCATTTATCATTTTTAAATGTGACCTCATTTCCAACATCACAAAGTTGACTAATGCTAAGTAAATTCATAGCTAAACCATCAACAAGCAGAACATTAGATATAGTGATGTATTTAAAAGTAATTGTACCTTCACCAATGATTTTACCTTTCTTGTCGTCACCGAAGGTGACCTTACCTTAATTTCCCATAGTGATGGAAGAAAACTTGGATGAGTCTCCGGTCATGTGTCTTGAGCACCCGCTATCCAAGTACCATTTGTCGGTTGTGATATTTCCTTTAGCACAAATCTACAATGAAAACGTTCACTTTCTATACTTAGGTACCCAAGTTCTTTTGGGTCCTTCCATGTTAGTATCATACAACTCATCCTTTCTTACCCAAATATACTTTATATTTACTTGCTTTCTTACTTTGCAAGCAAAATTGTTATGTCCAAGTTTTCCACAATAATGACACGTAGGAACAAAAGAGTTAGTTTTTGTATTTGATCTTGAGTTTCTCTTTTGTTTATACAGTTGGACAAACTTATTCTTGTAAGATTCTTTCTTTTGAAATGGTTGGTATCCCAAACCTGCCATTCCATTAGAAAGATTCCTTTCAAGAATCTCATCAAGCTTAGACTTTCCACATGAAAATTTCAATTGAAGCTTGTCACTATCCTGTTTCAAGTCTTTATTTTTATAAAAGAAATTTTCAATATCATCATAAAGCTTTTTGTTTTCCTCCTTCAATTCATTATTTTTCAAAACAAGATTGTCAATCCTTTGATTTAAAGAGTTGTTTTCATAGACGAGAAGATCTCGTTCCCTTGTTAAAGTTCCAAATTCTTTGGTAATTTTTTCAAGTGAACTCTTTAGATTCATGATTTTTGAAACTTCAAGAAGTAGTCCATCTTGACACTTTTCACAAACCTCAAATAGTTCATCGTATGTAAAAGGATTGTAGTTATCATTTTCATTTTGACATGATTCATTTTCGGAGTTAAGGGGTTCGACATATACCTCTTCTTCATGAGATTCAAGTGCCATGAAGCATATGTTGGCCTCTTCTTCTTCACTTGACTCGCTTGCCGATGAGCAACTGAGACCGTCCCAAGTTGCACCGAAGCTTTTGTTCTTTTCTTTCTTTTTTTCTTCTCGAATTGTCCTCTTGTTTGTTTAAGGGACAATTGCCGGATGTGTCCGACTTTCTTGTATCGATAGCATCTTGGAGGATCATCTTCTTTTGCATCATTCTCTCTCTATGATGCCTTATCCTTCTTGAAACCTCCTTTCTTTCTCCTTGAGAAATGGCGAAACTTCTTTGTGAGGAGAGCTAGTTCCTCTCCCAGATTTTGAAAGCACAAAAAAGTGTATTCACTCCTTTGGAGTTTAAGACGGCTCTCTTCTTTTGAGCATCCGTCCACTCACTTCTTTCGGTTGTAGGTGGAATGTATCCATCTTCTACAAGTTCCCACATATCATAATCATGTGATTCAAGAAAAAATATCATTTTAGTTTTCCAATAGCCATAGTTGGTCCCATTAAAATATGGTGGTCTTGTCATGGATTGTCCTTCGACATTTCCGGAGGAGGTTGCCATGATGTTTTAAGAGTCCAAAGCTCTGATACCAAGTGAAAATGAGCTAGGCAACCTAAAAGGGGGGAGTGAATTAGGTTTATAAAAAATTATAGTTTAGAAAACCCTTGTTTTAAAGTTCTTCTCTTTAAGATTCACAAATCTATTATCTAGAACAATGTTTGTAATGCAAGAAGGTTAGAATGTTACCAATGTGGTTGCTAAGAGATAATGAGAGAGAGATACTAGAAGGCACACCATAAGAACACTGAGATTTATAGTGGTTCGGTCCACAAAAGAGACCTACTCCACTCTTCTTGAGGTCGCACTCAAGGTTGTCCACTATCCAAAGACCACACGCCTGGCTTCGAGGCTCCTTACAAATACGAGTCTTTAAACTCACCGAGTCTTTAAACTCCGAGTCTTTAAACTCACCTAGTCTTTAAATTCCGAGTCTTTAAACTCACCAAGGGTAACAACCCTTCTCTTACAATGGTAGATGAAAGAATAAAAGCTCTCAAGCCTCTTGAATAGGCATATACAAATGTAGAAGCTTAATGATTGCTCTTGCTTTTCACTAAATGAAAACAATCCTAAAAATCTCTTTTGGAAGATTTAATGTAATGGCACACTAGAGAAATCAATGAGGAAGAATCTGACATTCAATATCAAGATTGGAGTAGGTGAGAGTTTTTCAAGCTTTGAAGATGGTAGCTAGGGTTTCTTAATGCAAGAGTTGTGTTTAGGGTTTCTCAAGAAGTTGTTTAAATAGCAAGTCACAAAGAAAACCTCAATTTTTGGCTTTCAAACTCGTCATGGACGAAGTACCGGACGTCCGCCAATTATAGCCGTTTGAAATTAAGATGCACGCCAATGACCGTCTACGGACGTTCGCAATATCCCGGACGACTGCCATTTTCTCGGTTATTTTTATCCACCCTTTCAGGGTGCAGACAGACGTCCGCCAGATTCCCGGACGACCGCATTTTCCTTGGTTATTTTTCAAAGGTGCAGACGGACGTCCGTAATTCCTCTGGATAATTGAATTTATATTTCTTGAGAAAAATTACTGCGGACTTGAACCTACTATGGGGAGTGTGATTCCTACAGATGTTTAAGTTTATTTTACGACTCCCTAATGTCCCATATACCCAATCAACCAAGAGAGACATACAATACTAAGTTTCATGAGATCAGCTTCTCTTCTGGGCTTTTTGAGTCTTCGATCTTCTCGTTCAATCTTTTCGTTGTCTTTGATTGACCTTTTAGTCTGTGATCGTTGAGATTCCAAAAGTCACTTGTGATGTCCATGATGTCTTGCTTGCATTCAGCGCATTAACCTATTTATATCATATGCAAACAACTTGACATACTCAATCAATATGGGTTTGGTTTGAATCAAAACATTGGTGAGCGAAAGTCTTCCGGCTTACATATCCAAACCTTTCTAATTAACCTTTTGCAAGATCAAATCCTATCATTTTGAACGTAAACTTTCATAATAAAGATTTTACCTCTTTGAACTTGTATTTTTACATTCTATCAAGAGGAACTCCATAGGCTTTACATTTGTATCTTTCCTTGGAGTGTTTGTGAGCTTACGAAGTTGTAATCCTCCTATCAAGAGGCAAAGAGAGAGTTCTATTTTTATTTCTTCATTTGTATTTGAGGGTCTTCGATTCGGCCTGTTAAGAAAGGAGAATCTGGTGTAAGAGGGAGTGTCCCCTCGCAAGGCTTCGTGTAGAAAGGGTTTGTCCCCTTTGGAGTTGGAGGAGTTGGATGTACGGCTTGGAGGTTTGCCATTGAAGAACCTCATTTTTAGTGGAGTCCCCAAGGAGGTAAACTTGGAAGAGTAGGGTAGCTCTTGTGATAGACCGAACCACTATAAATCTTGTGCCTTATGATTGCCTCTTCTTCTCCTTCTTCTTGCACTTGGGGATTGGTAATCTCTACCCTTTACTTGTATTTATATTTTGTTGAACAAGGGTTAGCGCATATAAGCATAAAGTAATATCTAAACTCTAGCTTTCATTATCTTGATTATTTGAACAAGGGTTAGACTAACAAATGCTTAATTAGTAAATTAATTTTAATAATCCACCTAATTAAGCTAAGAATTTTTAAATAGCCAATTCACCCCCCTCTTGGGCTGTCACACTTGCATTTCAGAACACATGCTCAAGATGATGGGTTTCCTAAATGAGCTTGATGTGTTGGGTGCCTTCCTTGATACCGAGTCCCAAATAGACATAATTCTGGCATCCCTTCCTCAATCCTTCGATACGTTTGTGTTGAATTACAACATGAACAAGTTGGAGGTTACGTTGTCAGAATTACTGAACTTGCTTCAGTCAGCAGAGGATTTTCTTCAAAGAAACCGGAAATTAGCCTTCGTTGTCGAGGGAAATGTTCCCAAGGCGCCCAAGCCAAAAGGCAAGGGTAATAAGAGGAAAGGCAAGGGTTCCAAGAAACATACTCCTAACGTGGTCAAGAAAAAGGGTGGCTTTAAGAAGAAAAAGTCACAAGGCAATGATGGATGCTTCCACTGCGGTAAGACAGGGCACTAGAAGCGGAATTGCAGGTCGTACCTAGAGAGCCTGAAGAAGGACTAACTTTTAGAAAGTAAGTTTGAAATTTTCGTTGCTGAAACTAATATGATTGGTCTTGTTTTTTCATGGTGTGTGGATACTGGTGCGACCTCACACATCTGCAATGTGTTGCAGGGATTCAGGGAAACTAGAAGGCTGACTGATGGCGAGCTGTACCTACAAGTCGGAACGGATGCAACACTTGCAGTCCAGGTTGTAGGAGATTTTGAGTTATCATTCTCTAGTGGTAGTAGTTTACTTCTTAAGGACTGTCTTTATGTACCTTCGATAAGAAGGAACTTGATTTCTGTTTCTAAGCTGATTTCAGATGGATACTCTGTGGTTTTTAATAAAAATGTTTTAATAAAGACTGGAAAGTCCTTGATAACTGAAGGTGCATTGATTGATGGTCTATATATAATAAATGCCTTGGAGAATGTTAACTTCACCGAGAGCGTAGTGGTTGCAAATACCAAAGCTCTAAAAAGGGCCAGAGACACCCCAAATCCAACTTACCTTTAATATCTTCGACTGGGTCACATTATCATAGAGAGGATCACTACGTTGGTTAAGGATGGCCCATTGGATTCAATACAAGTGGTGCCCTTCCCAACTTGTGAACCGTGTCTACAGGGTAAAATGACCAAGGTTCTCTTTAAGGGCAAGAGTGGAAGAGCTGGAGATTTATTGGAGTTGATTCACACTGACATGTGTGGACCCTTTTCTCATGTGACGAGAGGTGGATTTATCTATTTCATGACTTTTATGGATGACCATTCTAGGTATGGATACCTATACCTAATGCGACGTAAATATGAGACCCTTGAAAAGTTCAAGGAGTTCAAGAATGAAGTAGAGAACCAATTGGGTAAAACCATTAAGGCTCTTCGCTCTGATAGGGGTGGAGAATACCTCTCTACTGAGTTTATGGACTACTTGCGAGAATGTGGAATAGTCTCTCAGTGGACTCCACCTACGACACCACAGCATAACGGTGTTGCAAAAAGGAGAAATCGAACCCTGTTAGACATGGTTCAGAGTATGATGAGCTTCGCTAGCGCACCATTGTTTCTCTGGGGCTACGCCTTGGAAACATCGCTCTATGTCCTCAACTGAGTTCCTTCAAAGTCAGTGCCGACGACTTTGTATGAGATATGGACGGGTAGGAAACCCTCATTGAATCATAGGGGGATATGGGGTTGTCCTACCCATGTGAAAAAGATAGGCACAAATAATTTGGAGACTAGGACCTACATGTGCGTATTTATTGGGTATCCCAAAGAGACGAAGGATTATTTATTTTATAACCTAGGTGAACATACTTATTTTGTGAGCCGGAATGCCGTATTCCTTGAGGAAGAGTTCCTCCTAAATACAGGCAAGAGGGATAGGATTGCCTTGGAAGAGAAATCTGAAAATCCAATAGAGAAAACACATGAGGACACTGAGCAGGAACCCACATTACCTATTCCGACACTCTGATGTAGTATGAGGGAGATAAGGCCGCCTAGTAGATTTATTCATCTTGGAGAAGTTTATAGTATGGTCTCTGTTAGAGTCGACACAGATCCCCATAACTACAAAGAGGCGATGTCATACATCGATGCGGGAAAATGGCTAGATGCAATGAAATCTGAAATGGACTCGATGTATTCCAATAGGGTCTGGACTTTATTAGATCCACCAGAGAGCATAAAGCCCATTGGGTGCAAATGGATCTATAAGAGGGAGAAGGGCCCGGATGGAAAGGTTGAGACCTTCAAAGCACGGCTAGTGGCGAAGGGCTATAGTCAAAAGGCTGGCATTGACTATGAGGAAATCTTCTCACCAGTCGCCATGCTAAAGTCCATTTGGATATTATTAGCGATAGCAGCACTTTATGATTATGGGATTTGGCATATGGATGTCAAAACCGCCTTTCTGAATGAAAACATTCAGGAAGACATTTACATGACCCAGCCCGAGGGTTTTGAGGCTGTCGGAGATGGTAGTCAGAAAGTGTGCAAGCTGTAGAAATCCATTTATGGATTCAAGTAGGCGTCCTGTAGTTGGAACCTCCGTTTTGATGAGGCAGTCAAAGAGTTTGGCTTCTCTCAAAATATGGACGAGGCTTGTGTGTACAAGAAGGTCAGTGGGAGTGTAGTCACTTTCTTAGTACTATACGTTGATGATATACTGCTCATTGGAAATGATGTAGAGATGCTTTCAAGCACAAAGATATGGCTTTCCAGCCACTTGTCCACGAAAGACTTGGGAGAAGCGTCCTATATTCTTGGCCTTAAAGTGTTTAGGGACAAGAAGGATACGTTGCTTGGACTTTTATAGGAAAGCTATATCGATAAGATATTAGCTCAGTTCAGCATGATGGACTCTAAGAAGGGGTTAATACCTTTTCGGCATAGAGTCAAGCTTTCCAAGAAGATGTCTCCCAAAACGTCTGACGAAAAGCAGAAAATGAGCATCACTCCCTATGCATCAGCTGTGCGTAGTTTGAGGTATGACATGCTATGCACTAGACCGGATATTTGTTACTCCGTGAGCGTGGTTAGAAAATACCAGGCCAACCCATGTCTAGAGCACTGGACGGCAGTGAAACATATTCTTAAGTAAATGGGAACAATTTGATCGTTTCAGGATATACCGACTCAGATTTTCAGTATGATGTTGATGACATGAAATCTTTCTCAGGTTTCGTGTTTACTTTAGTAAATGGGACGGTGAGTTGGAGGAGCTGCAAGCAAGAGACCACAACGGATTCCACAACTAAAGCGGAGTACATTGCTGTGTGTGATGCTGTGGACCCCGATCCGAGAGAGGCGGGGGACGAGCCCCCACACTAAGTCTCAGTGGATCATCCATGTGAATGGAGAGCTCTACCAAGGAACTCTCAAAAGAAGTGCCCCTCACAGCATGAGTGGCGATAAAAGGTGAGATACCTCTCGATTCGGGGACTAGCCCAGATTCGAGGCGTACCTTAAACAAAGAAGAGTCGCCATCCAAAGAAGTGAGCCAAGGATCCCATACTATGCTCTGTTGCAACGGATAACCAGAGATATAAAAGAAGGTTCGTGCCTGGTTACGAATTTAGAAGGTCCGAAGAGCACCTCGTCCGCCCAAGTGCATGCACCTGGTCTCTTATGCCATTTACTTATTAATTTTGAAGAGTTTTAGGCGAAAGTCATATGAAATAGGAACGAATATCTCCGAGAAGGCGCCTATCTAATCATGCATGTCTCGGAGATGAATAATAAGCATACACATAAAAAGAAATGAAAGTAGTGTCGCCTAAGAATAACTAGGTTATGAGTGTCATACCTAGTTGGTGTCTAAATTCTGGTGTGCAAACACATGCATGCTACAGCTAAAGGTATAGGATCTGTACATGAAAGTAAGAAAACACAGCAAAACACACAGCACAAATCAACTCTATACATGACTGGACAAGACGAATCCTAAAACTCTAATGCAGGACTTGACTCGGACCAAGATGGCCGTCCATCCCAGCTGCTCTACGTATCCCGGCCTCGGGAAGAATCGGAGTCAACGTAGTTCGATGACCTATTCTAAACTACGATGCCTAACCATCTAGAACCGCTATCCTAGACTCGATTCACTAGACTTGACTGATTCTTAAAGCTTTTTGTACGATTGTTTAAGTTCAAGTGAATTGTAATTTTTAGGACTCTCTATATGCCCTAACTAATGCAAGTTGATTAGCCTTAAGCTAATGCAGGTGGGCCCTACATCCTATGTGTAACTAGGCTGTGCATCCTAAAGAAAACCACGGGCTGACTATATGCTTCCTAGTCTAGCCATCGGTTCGACTAAATGTCTAACCGATCAACTCGAGGCCTCCTACCTCTACGGACACTCACACGACAGGACACACCATATCAATACAAATCAGGACAGACTCCTAACTCTAAAACACCCCAAATAGCTAAGACAAACTCCTAACTCTAGGGGAAGATCTTTTTGAAAAGGTTTTGAAGAATTTTTGAATATTTGGAAGGTTTTGAAATGCTTATTTTGAAAAGTTTGGCTGGACTTGGGATAAAGATCCCAAGCTGCACTACGTACCTTGTTGAAAGGGATCAAGCCAACGTAGTTCAGAATAGATTCTCTTAACTACTCTGAATGACTCAAGATTTTTAAGATTTTTGGTTTTTGAAATATTTTTGTTATTTTTGACACAAGAGGACAGAATCCTATCATCATAAGGGGAGGACAGACTCCTGATATCCCGCAAAGGTTGGACAACATCCTATGCTTTGCGGGGGAAAATGACAGAATAACAACTTTGCAAGGGTTGGACAGCATCCTATACCTTGCAGGAGCGGATAAAAATCACATGATTTGATGAGAGGTTGGACGGAAATCTAACCCCTATGATGATAGGACTGGTACCGGAAACTGAAGGACTGACTCCTATGCTAAGACATGACTCTCTTAGACTAATGACTCTAAGAGGGGGGTGCTATCTAAACAAGGTATGCTTTTTAGAGAAAGGGAAGACAAGGAAAAATGCTAATGAGACTAGGCAAGTCTCCTAAAAGAGAGGTGGGCTCCAAGTATCCTTATCATTGCCCCTGCAATGATGAAAGGATTAGGACAACTACCAGACCAAGTCGGCCTTCAACTAAGAAAAGGAGTTTCTAATGATGAGGCTAAGCAAGCCTCCTAGTGTGACTCACTAATGAGACAAAGCCTGTCTCTTAAAGAGTATGACTCTCTGCTGAGACATAGCTTGTCTCCCTAAAGGATATGACTATCTACACGAGACATAGCTTGTCTCTCTAAAGGGTAAAACATTTCTGCAAGAGACATAGCTTGTCTCCTAAGAGGGCTCTAGATAACTCTTTCATTGCCCTTGCAATGAATGAGCTTCTAAGTTTCAAAGCACATGTCTAAAAGGTTCGACAAGTTTTCTGAAGGAGAAAGAGATTATTACTAAGACTAGGTAAGTCTTCTAAAAGAAATAGGGGAATGCAAACAAGACTAGGTAAGTCCCCTAAGGATGGGCTTGGGCTATCGCCGCTACAATGAAGAAACAATCTGCTAGGAAAAACATCCACCAGATAGAACAAATATTTTATCTAATAAGGAAAAGATAAAGTGCCATGACTCAAACATATTTACAATCAAGAGAATATAATCAAAAGACATGATAAGCAAGTCATTGAACCATATCTCCTTTTGATTCTTTTGACCACCCAAAACATAAAATTATAATGACTACAATTCTACAATTATATGCTTTAACAGAAACCAAAACACCTCTAATCGAACAGCCTGATCCTAAATAATTATGTCTCCTTGAACTAAAACCATGGGCAGCAGTTATATGTAATAGTGGACAGAAGTTATGTATCTTTGAACTAAAACCATGGGCAGCAGTTATATGTAATAGTGGATAGAAGTTATGTATCTTTGAACTAAAACTATGGGCAGCAGTTATATGTAATAATAGACATCAGTTATGTATCTTTGAACTAAAACCATGGGCAGCAGTTATATGTAATAGTGGACAGCAGTTATGTATCTTTGAACTAAAACCATGGGCAGCAGTTATATGTAATAGTGGACAGCAGTTATGTATCTTTGAACTAAAACCATGGGCAACAGTTATATGCTTATGAACCGAACCAAATTACACCTACAGGGCATATAACTTACAGGACAGCAGCTATGCACTTCTATGCAAATATGTAACTAAATTGGAGAATGATAATGATCAATGTCAAACACACATCCAAACATGTATAAGGGGAATAAACTATGGGTAATGAAAAACACATCTTAACCCTTACTTTCATGCATACTACCACTATTAAGACCATTGCTTAAAACTATTCCTCTATTTATGCCACCTATGCAGCCCAAAATGGATGCACTAATCAATACAGAAAAGTAAATAACTATAGCTCTTGTCCTGTGGAAGTGAACAATAGCTCCTTCTGTTACACCAACACAACAATGCTCTCAACTCTTCATATCTAAAGAGTGAAAAATAACTAAAAGTTCACATTGCAATTTTCAAATGGATGAAGTAATTCCACTGGGCAATATTGTTCATAGTAAAGCCTTGGTGCCATATCATCAATAGTTGCATTTTCTAAAGGACCTCGTAAAACTAATCTAGGCTCAACATGAACATTATAAAACAATGATAAAATCAGACCTTGTACCTCAATCACATCTCCTTTTCCAATCAAATTTTGCAGGCCTTTATGTTGACATATTCCCCCCCTTTTTTTAGGCCCACAAATGCATATAACATGCAACAAAAACGAAAATCTCTGAACAAGTGACACTTCAGTATATGCATAGACAAATAGTTATCCAATATGCAGGGACAAATAGTTAAAATGATGAAGTATGAGATCAAAAGTGATAACACAAGGCATGCATTAGTTAGTGGCAATCTCACTCGATGAGGATCTTGGAAGATTTTTAATACATATACTCTCAAACACATAGGGATGAACATAAGTAGAGTTGTTGCTATTCAAAATGAAGAGATGGTTGCAAATATCAAAGTGAAGAGGGTTGTCTATGACAAAGCAAAATGAGGGTTGCACATATCAAAGAAAATTGTCATTAAAAGAGCAACAGAAAATAAGCTTTTTCAATGGGTTAGAAATTGAAGTCTATATGGAAATCTGATGTAGGGGGGTCCCAAGTTATACTAAAATGGCAACACAATGAGGAGAGAGAATATGGTTGTTTTAAGAAATAGAATCTACCAATTTAAAACCTTTTAAACCGATTTTAAGATTAAGAGATCAAGAATCAATATTCAAGCATACAAGTTAAATCTAATGGTGCAATGCAAATAAAAGAGCAAAGAGATAGAAAGAGTGCACCCGAGATTTAAAGTGGTTCGGTCCTCAAATCCGAGGCCTACTCTACTCCACCAACCAAACCCGTTGATGGCTTCACTATTTGATCTTCTTAACCTTGGCGAAGATCGAATGCCAATTACAATAGCTTTAACTTTGGTGGCTATCCTCACCCCAATAGCTTTAACCTCGGTGGCTATCCTCACCACGGAGAATAGGCTACGCTTCTCCGAATACTCGCCCTTATACAACACTCGAAGGTTTGAAAGAAAGAAATGAAAAATCCCTCACAAGGGTTACAAAATGGATGTACAAATTTAAGCCTATGATCCAAATCCTAAAGATGGTGATGAGAGGCACAATTGAAGTTTGATTCACTCTTGGATATTCAAATGAAATTTTAGAGTGTTAGGATTGATGGTTTGTATGTTTAGAACACCCATATTTATAGGAAAACCAAAATATGACCGTTCAATGGCATTGAGGTAATTCCAGCAAAATTCCAAACGGCTCTTTTTCAGACCGTTGGAGTGTTCTCGGAGTTCTGAGAATAATTCTCGGAGTTCCGAGAATTCTCGGAGTTCCGAGAATAAATCTCGGAGTTCCGAGAATACACACAGAAGTTGGAAAATGATCTACTGGACCATTTCTCGGAGTTCCGAGAATAATTCTCGGAGTTCCGAGAATTCTCGGAGTTCCGAGAAAAACTCTCGGAGTTCCGAGAAGCCTATGCAGAGCAGATTTTCAATTCTGTTTTGGGCTTCCAATTCTCAACCATGATGGGATTGCTATGAGGGTTCCAAGGTGTTGGAACTCCACAAATACAATCACTTGTTTATTTAGGGTGTGTGAGATTAACTTAATTATACCTCTAAAAGCCTAATCTAGGTTTGGATCAAATACATTCTAAAAGACAAAAAATGGTCTTCAATATGAATTTCTTCATGTCTTCAAGTCTTCATGACTTCTTGCTTGATGACTTTGGCCTTCCAATTGGTGGTCCAATGTGAGCTTCTTGGCCTTCAATCCAAGCATCCTTGATCTTACTTTATCATAATCTACAACTTAGACATTCAAACACATTAGTGATAAAAGATCACTTGTGTATTGGAATCATCAAAACAAGATGGGAATGCCAAGGTGAAAACCATTGGGCTTACAATCTCCCCCTTTTTGATGATGACAAGCACAAGAGATTTACAAATTAAGGCATATACTCTTTTCACATTTTTCTTACTCTAGAGTCTTTACTCTAGAATCTTCTCCCCCTTTGTCATCAACAAAAAGAAGGGGTAAGAAAAACAAAGGGTTTAAAATTTACAATTTTAAAGCTCCCCCTTTTTCAAAGAAAAATTCAATTTTAACTCCCCCTAGTTAAAATAATTTTACAATACAAGAGGGGTTATCAAAAAACCATACAAATGAAATATATTCAATTTTAAGTTCAAAAAACCCCTAATCTACACAATATGAATAACATCATATGGGGGTTTTGGGAACCCAAGATTTCTTGGTCCCACATCTAGCCCTACTCTTGGATACACATTGGAATTGGTAATGACCATTCATTCCACAAAAATGGCATCTAACAAGAGGGTTAGATACACTAGTCCTATCATGATAAGCATGTTGAGGTCTAAGACTAGTTTTACTTAGGATTATGTCAATAATTTTATTTCCATTTAAAAATCCATGTAAACATAATCTAAGTCTCTCATTTTCATTATGAAGATGGGATGTTTGAACTAAAAGCTCATTTCTTTCATCTTCATAAGAATTGGAGGAGCTTGCCATATTTTGAAGTTTTAAAAGTTGGCAAGTTTTCTCATCCAAACTACCCTTAAGGGTATCAATCTCAAGTTTATGATTTGCAAGATTAACTTGTTCTTGAGATATGGAAGAAGATAAATCTCTTTTCAAAAAATCAAGTTCTTTTTCTAATTTTAAAATGGATTTTTTAAGAACCTTGTTTTTGGAAATTTGGGTATGCAAGGTTTCACATAATTCATCATAAGGTATGCTATCACTTTTACTACTAGATGAAGAATATGAGGGGTTAGAGTTTACCTCAATTTCATGGGTGAATGTCATGAAGCAAAGATCATCTTTTTTATTTTCTTCCCCTTCACTTGAGTTTTTGCCCGATGTGCTTAACGCATCCCAACCGGCGGCAAGAGCCTTATGCTTCTTCCAATCCTTCTTACCCTTGTACTTAGAGGAAGTTGATTTTAGAAGTGGACAATCCGGTCTTTTGTGTCCAATCTTCTTGCAATTGAAGCATCTTAAGGCTCCATCAACATCACTTTCTTCTTTCTTTTTCTTATCTTTCTTATGCTTCTTTCTCCACAAGCTCTTAAATCTTCGTAAAGCTTCTTCTTCGTCACTATCCGCTTCACTTGATGAGTCTTCCTTGGAAGCCTTGAGTGCTAGGGATCTAAATTCCCTCTCCTTCTCCTTTGGCTTCTTTTCCTCTTGTCGGCTAGTAAGGAGCATCTCATGGGTGATGAGAGATCCTACAAGCTCCTCTATGGTTAGCGTCTTGAGATTTTTTGACTCTTGAATCGCGGTCACCTTTGGATCCCAATGGGGAGGAAGAGACCTAAGTAACTTACTCACAAGCTCATCGTTAGGATAAGATTTACCAAGATTAGCTAGTTCGTTAGAAATAATAGAAAAATGAGTATACATTTCCGAAATACTCTCGTTTGGACTCATTCTAAACATTTCATACTTGCTCTTTAACAAGTTTATTTTGGAATCCTTGACTTGTGATGTTCCCTCATGGGTAGTCGCAAGGGTATCCCAAATAGTCTTGGCGGAATAAAAAAGAGCAACTCTATTAAACTCCTCGGTAGCTAAGGCACAAAACAAGGAATTTATTGCTTTGTAGTTCAAATTAGCTTGCCTTTTCTCTACCACATTCCATTCTTCAAATGGTTTGGAAGGTACATTGTATCCATTTTCAACAATGTACCAAAGTTCCACATCTATCGAAAGAAGATAGATGCGCATCCTTGTTTTCCAATGTCCATAGTTTGACCCATTGAAGAAAGGAGGTCTAGTTGTGGAATGGCCTTCCGGAAGTCCGGTTCCAATTTGGTGTGCCATTTCACAATTAGAAGTTGCCAAATAAAATCTTTCCCTAGTTAGATTTTGAAATAACTTTCACAAAAATTTTAAAATCTTTTAAGAGCCAAGGCTCTGATACCAAGTGAAAATCCGATGTAGGGGGGTCCCAAGTTATACTAAAATGGCAACACAATGAGGAGAGAGAATATGGTTGTTTTAAGAAATAGAATCTACCAATTTAAAACCTTTTAAACCGATTTTAAGATTAAGAGATCAAGAATCAATATTCAAGCATACAAGTTAAATCTAATGGTGCAATGCAAATAAAAGAGCAAAGAGATAGAAAGAGTGCACCCGAGATTTAATCAATACAAACAAAGCCTGCAAATAAAATCTGATTATACATTTATGCTGGCTAAAACTTAAATTAGCAAATCAAAGGAAATCCCTCTAAACTATTGGTTTTACCCCAAGTCCAGGTTGTAACACATGATGAACTTATAATATGCACAACTCAAGCACCAAGAATTGATCTCAAATTATAATCAAGTATCTAACTAAAATATATGCATCTTGATAATTTTAAGAAAAGAATTTCACATAACATTATCACCGGGCATGTATCATAATCGACTAATAAATGTCAGAACAGACCAACCCATTCATAAATGATTCTGAGTAGCTATTCCTCTCACTAAAAGCTAAATGCACAATAATTAAAATTCAATAATAACACGGATAAAAGTCTTTTTACATGGATCACTTATTCTCTTATAAAGATTTAATAATAGTCTCAAATCATTTTCTTTTTTTCCTTTTAAAAAATAAAAATAAAATCATCTCAGCTCACTATTGGCCTTCAATCTTTCCTTCAATGAAACTTCCAAATATTTATGATTCAAAACTGTCAACCAAAGTCCAATACTGAATATCAAATAAGCTAATTCAACCCGATGAATACACTATCCACATATACTCAATTAGTGGCATCCAAATCACAACCAAACTCATCAACCATAAATCCTTTTTGCAACATCACTTGAGAAATGCTATTGCCAAAATAATACAATGAAAGTACTACTATCGTTTAGTTCAGTATAGGGTATTCAGGTTATGTTGTCAAATCCCATTAGCCATGTAGTCCATTACTTTAAAAATATAAGGAACATGCCAGTGAGAAAAGAGTATAATGGAAATATCAGTCCTTTCAAACCTTATCTATATAACTCAACTAATATTATTCAGGTTACAATAAAAATCGAGGGGTTATAAAAACCTTTCACTTCTTAAAAAAAAAACTAAACACATAGCACAAAGTAGTACCAACATCAATGCCCTCTGATCTTTCTCGGCAAGCAAACTAGCTGCTACATACTTAATTTTTCAAATATACAAGATGATAGGGAACAGTTGCCTCTACACAAGGAAAATTTTTATTTTAAAATATAAAAGAACTATCACCTGTTTAACTTGATAAAACTTTCAAAACACTTTAAACACAAAAACCTCACCTATTTATTTAGATCCTAAAGAAACATATGTAAATAGAGGCAGACAAAAGTATAAAGCATGAATTCATCTCTTTATGTCTATTTTCCTAGAATAAACTCAAAGAAAGAATAAAAATCATCATAAACATATCCAAGCTAACAACGAAACAGAGCAAGAATATCCAAATTAAAGGTTATACAAAGCCAACATATCCAAACTATGAATCAAATCGAACAAACTATCAGGAAACTAACAATAGTAACTTCATAAGTGCTCATGAACAGATAAGAAAATAAATCCACAAACATTAATTCATTACCCGATAGAAGTGATAACCTAAACAGCCTATAAAAATTTTATAGCTCTTTTTTTTTATTCCAATTTTTATTCGACAGCCTTGATTCCTTTGCTCAGATCAGGACAAATATATATGAAACATGCGCTTATCATCTTTGAATCTAAAACTGGAAAATAATAATCATATTTAAAAAAAAAAAAATCTTAGCAATCTTAATTTCTAGTTGAAAATATATATATATATATATGAGAGAACATTTCCTACACACTTGTGTAGGTAAGTTACCTACACACTACCTTAAAATACAGTGGGGGCCCACATTGTTTGGGTGATCGAAACAATTCATTTGAATGGTCCTCACATAGATAGGGTGTCCACAAAAAATCAGATCCATAGGATCATCCTAACCATTCAAACTATGGAGGCAAAAAATAGACTAATTTGTGAAGGTTTATACACGTCCATTTTACCTCCACAAATCGTAGGGTTGGGATGATCTTATGGATCTGATTTTTTGTGGACACCCTATCTATGTGAGGACCATTCAAATGAATTGTTTGGATCACCCAAACAATGTGGGCCCCCACTGTATTTTAAGGTAGTGTGTAGGTAACTTACCTACACAAGTGTGTAGGAAATGTTCTCTCTCTCTCTCTCTATATATATATATATATATATATATACATACATATGAGGAAACTGTTGGTGAGCTTAAGCTCACCAAACTTATGGTGAGCTTGCTTGCCCAATCACATAGGGGCCCACTTTGTTAGGATGATCCAAACCATTCATTTGCAAGGCCTTATGATAGATAGGGGGTATATAAAAAATCAGCTCCATAGGATCATCCTAACCCCTCCATTTGTGGAGGACAAAAATGGGGCAGATTTGTGTCTGTCCATTTTTGTCCTCCACAAATGGAGGGGTTAGGATGATCCTATGGAGCTGATTTTTGGCACACCCCCCATCTATGTAAGGGACTTTCAAATGAATGGTTTGGATCATCCTAACAAAGTGGGCCCCCATGTGATTGGGCAAGCTAGCTCACCATAAGTTTCACCAACAGTTTCCTATATATATATATATATATATATATATATATATATATATATTTATCAAACAAACTATAATTCATTCAAAGAAACAGAAATTCTATCACCTAATAAATATTCATTCATCACACAGCAAAACAGAGGATTAAACTCAAGAGTAAGAAACTGAAAATAAATATAAATACCTTTAGGATAGATCTTCTTACTTTTCCTCTCTTTCTAATCTCAGATGATATGAATTTCTTCTTGCAGCCTCGTCAAAATAAGAGATCTGCACTATGTGCCTTCTTGATTTTTCCTCAATCTCTCATACGCTCAAAAAATCAGAAAATGGCCGGAATCAATGGAGTCCACCGGATTTAGGATCACAATGACCAGATCTAAGGTTTCACTACTCGGATCTAGGGTTTTACTGTAGATATTAAGAGCTTTGCCTTAAAAAGAAACTAAAAGGTAAAAGAAAGGGATGAATTCATAAGGAATGGAGTATTTCTAGAAGGAGAATGAAACAGAATATGACCGGAGCGAAGCCGGAGAATGGCCGGAGAAGAAAGGTTGCGCAATTTTAGGGTTTCGGTGATGAGATCTACTTTATCTCTCTAGGTTTTCTCTCTTTTTCTCTCTCTAAAAGGGGAAGAACGAAAAAAATTATTAATTATCTGAGTTTAAATCTGTATTTATAGATAAAGTAGGATGTTGATAAAAGCACTCCAAGTGGATTTGGCGCGCGGTTGCGCGAATTTTGATAGGCGCATGACACATCGTGTCCTACTCGGATTTGAATCGCACCGTTCCAGGATAAATTCGCCCTCTCTCAGGATAAATTCACCCCCTTTCTGGTTTACACTACAGGCATTGTCTTGGCTTGTTCGCTAGGCAAACGCACTCGGATTTCGACGAAATTTTGCAGGGACCTAGCTGATACCCTAACCTACCTTGGGGTGAAATTTGGAGTTTTAAAACATTGGTTTGGTTAGGTTTTGCTCAAACAATTGAGTTTAAGGGTACGGTCAAAATGGGGTGTCTACAGATGCGGCAAAGGAGGCTGTATGGCTGCGGAAGTTTTTGCGTGAACTTGGAGTTGTTCCCTCAGTTGAGAGGCCCATCACGTTGTATTGTGATAACAACGGGGCCATAACACAAGCAAAGGAACCCCGATCTCACCAGAAGTCGAAGCACGTCATTCGGAAGTCTCATGTGATACGTGAGATCATCAGTAGAGGAGATGTAGCTATTGAGAAGATAGCTCCAGCAGATAACGTAGCAAATCCCTTGACAAAGGCCCTCACACAAAGAGTGTTTGAGAAGCTCCTAGAGGGTATGGGTCTAAGATACATGGCAAGTGGGAGATTGTTAGAGTGTATACCCTAAAAGTCAGTATTTGATGTAATGAGTCATGTTCATTAATAATATCATCATTTCATGACATCCATGGGTTCTTATATTGGAGTGTGTGACGTGCTCATTAACACACGGTTGTCCTTAGGTAGCATCGTAGGAAGTGTCATGCCCATGGATTCGCAGATCTTATGGGGCGGGGAGATATGACATTCCGGTTCTTTGCAGACCTAAAAGGTTCCTGGTTAAGGTTGAGGCTGGACACCTCCTCCTGTACACAACCAGCATCAGATCTTACCTCCATACACGAATTGGGGTGACTTATCTCGGTCACTGGGGTAGGGGCCCTAAGAAAGGCAGAATGGGTGCCGTGAATAGTTCGTGCACTGAATAGGATCTTCTCTAGAA
This sequence comes from Tasmannia lanceolata, assembly GCF_043159265.1. NCBI lineage: Eukaryota > Viridiplantae > Streptophyta > Magnoliopsida > Canellales > Winteraceae > Tasmannia > Tasmannia lanceolata. The sequence continues at coordinate 41,224,519 of NW_027518714.1, forward strand.
TAGCTTGTGGACAGGAACATTGGATAAGGCTATTCTACTCAAACATGACCCTTATATGTCCTTAGACCTGAGGGGTCATATTGATCTGTGGGCCCACTCTATGACTTTGGTCTATCTCAGAGTGGTTCCTAATTAGGGATTGCTTAAGGATAGTGCTAGATCATAGGGTGTCCCTCGATGTCAATAAGGATGCCCAATAAGGAATCCTCCGCCTCTTTAATTAGAGGAAAGTCATTTACAGTTTCAGTCTTAGCTTATGCCTCTGAAAATACCTGGCCAGATGATTTGATAAATTGTTTTCAAATTATTTAAGATATATTTTCGAAAGGATTTGCAAATGCATTTGCAGGCCAGAGCTACTATACTGGAAGATATACCATTGGGTGGATCCAGGGGGTACAGAGTGCCCACCCCCGTAGGGCCCAACCTAGTAAATGAGGAATGGAGGTAGGACATACGTATATGATACGATTAGGGGTATTTGATGATCTGACGGTCATCTTCAGGGTAATGTCCCGGTGGGGGCCACTTACCTAAGTGCGACCGTGGTTGGACTACAGGGAATAGTCGCAGTGGGGTCCATCATGGGTTCCGTAGGATAGGCCGTTGGATCCCTGCGTCGATCCCACTCATTACATGCTTGTCCCATAAGGATCATTGGGTGATTTGGGATCTAGATTTTATCATTTGCACGAAGCACCAAATCATGTGGTGCACACATGTGCAAGATATTAATAAACGGGATTTATTAATTTATTTTGATAATAAAAAGATCTTATGGGCTGAGAATATTAAAGAATACTTGAGAATATATGTGAGAGAGATGGAATTTAGTTTCCAAAAATAAAAGTGTTATATTTTTGAAAAACTATTTATTACAAAAAGAGTTGCCCGCAATTTCTTGCTGGTGCTTTGACTTACAAAATCAAAAAAGAGATTTGGTTTTTGGAAATCAAATCCCAGCAAGGTGTTTTAAATAGAATGAGTTTCTATTATATAGTTTCCAAAAAGTAATAGTTTTTACAATCGGATATACATTGCTTGCTAATGGGATTGCTAAATATTAAAAGGGTTTTTGTCTTGGGAAAATCCTTGCTGTCAAAACACTTTTTAATATGAAAAAGTTTCAGCTTTAGTAAGAAAATCCCAGCAAGGTTTTAATTTGAAAACAGATTGTAGCTTGCAATGGAGTTTTTTTATTAAAAGGGTTGTATTTTAGAAATTCTAATTGCAAAGATTTTTCAAAACAGCAAGGATACTATTACAGCAAGCTTGCAAATAAAAGTAGGTAGGATTATTATAAAGGGTAGGAGACATTGGATGTCGACTACTCTTATCCAAGAGCAACTGAAATGCAAGTGTGGCAACCCAAGAGGGGGTGTGAATTGGCTAATTAAAAAATCTTGTCTTAATTAGGTAGATTATTAAAGTTACTTTACCAATTAAGCACTAATTACTATTCTAACCCTTGTTCAATTAAATATGATAATGAAAGCTAGGGTTTAGATATTACTTTATCATACATTCACTAATCCTTGTTCAAAAAAAAACATGAATACATGATAGGGTTAGAGATTACCAATCACCACAAGTACAAGAGAAGGAGAAGAGGAAATGCATCATAAGAAAGCCACCAAGATTTATAGTGGTTCGATCTATCAACAAGACCTACTCCACTCTTCCAAGTTTGGCTCCTTGGATACTCCTGTAAGTCCAAGGGTTCCCCATGGGTTCATTCAATCACCTTGTTTTGATGATTAACAAACGCAAATTGATTAGTCGCTTATGGACTGATCATTTGCCTTGAGCGTTGTGCTTTAGACAGGTCCTACACAAGTCAAATCATTCTAGCACACACCCTGTTGGCCTATGGTTGAAGATGAACCAACCAATGGACAAAGGAGCTAGAGTATACTTGGACAAACCACACCTTGGAGGATCTACCAAGGAGAAACTCAACAATCATCTCAAAGCATTGAACATACAGAGAAGATCATAAAGGCCAAAGCTAGAGGATCAAGAACCAACACAAAGGATCAAGGAGCTTGTACCACAACTTGAAGATGTCGAGCATGGAAGCTCAACCATAGAAGATCCCAGCTCAAGAGAAGAGTTCAAGAGAGTAACAGAAAGGGTAGAATGTATTCCTATCTCTCTTGTATTTTTTCTTGTCAAGGCAAATTGTTTAAACCCTTAAAACTAGTGAAAAATGATATTTTTCAAAGAGACTACAACATACCCTTAGAGCCTAATTGGATTAGTGAATGACCATGTGGCGTTCCATAATTGTGGAACCCTCATGACATTCCATTTAACATGATAAAATTGAGTTCTAAAAGCCCAAAACAAAACATCACTAAAAACAGGAATAACCTGATGTTCATAAGCTTCTCGGAACTCCGAGAAATGTTCCAGGGAGTATAATCTATACTCTGGACATTTTCTCGCAACTACGAGAAATGGTCCGGTAGTAAAATTTTATACTCTGGCCGTTTTCTCTGAACTCCGAGATCTTTTCTCGGAACTATGAGAATTTCTCGGAACTTCGAGAACGATATGAACTCAAAAAAATTATAGCCGTTGGAGGCCCAACGGCTAGTTGACTGTTTGACTCGAAAATAACCGTTTTGCCCCTGAAACGGTCATATTGAGTGGGACAATATATATACCCATCTAATGGGTCTAAAAAATGTGATGAACATTGTCCAACTTCAACAAACCCTAGAAAATTATTTGTGAACTATTTTTGGGTTAATTTCTCTCACAAACCAAACTCATTGTGCCTTGATTTGAGAAAATAATTTGAGATTGGCTTAGGCTTAAACTTGTTTATCTTTGAGAGTGTATTAGGAGCTTCATTGTGCATTGTAGCCTACTTAGAGGCAAATATTTCTTCTTCTTCCTCATTAGATCGGTGGCAAGGGCATCCGTGTTTAATTTCCTTGGGTGAAACGCTTAGAACTCGGCTGAGAAGGAGAGTCATTGTGAAGGTGGAAGGGCATCCTTATTTAATCCATTGGATTGTAAAAGCCTCGGAGCCGAGCTTCATGGAGGTCTCAATAGTGGAAATCCTCAAGTGCGACCTTGAGAAGACTGGAGTAGGCCGTTTGCCGAACCACTATAATTCTTTGTGTCACTTGTGTGATTGATATTTCTCTCACTCTCTCTCACTCTCTTATTTGATTATTTGTGCTTGCATTGTTACTTAGAATTGAGTGAGTAGTTAGCATTGATAATCAACCTAAATATCTTAACCATGCTAACTAGGCTATAAATCACCCAATTAAGTTTGCTAATCAAAAGGATTTTTGAACTTATATAAATTTATAATATTGTTTAAGTTCAACTATTTTAAACTTAATTTAACAAGGGATAAGTCTTGGGTGAAATCTTAGGAAAGGTTTTTAAAAGGCAAAGATTTTATAAACATCCTATTCACCCCCCTCTAGGTTGCCAAACCGAGTCACTCCTCGGATTTCAACTCCACTATGTGATCCTCCTTTCTTATCAGGCCGGATCAAGCAACCCTCTTACAATGGCGAGCTTCTCCTTTCTTATTGGGCCGAAGCGTTAGACCCTCTTACAATGATGAGCTTTTCCTTTCTTACCGGGCCAAAGCGTAAGACCCTCTTGCAACAGTCAAGCTTCTCCTTTCTAATGGGCCGAAGCGTAGAACCCCTCACAATCTTGATTCGCCTTTCTTAACGGGCCGAATCAAAGACCCTCTCAAACACAAATGAAGAACAAAATAGAAAAACTCTTAAAGCCTCTTAATAGGCTTATTACATATATAATAGCTCACATTCACTCCAAAAAGAATAGCAAAGTAAAGCCCTATGGAGGTCCTCTTGATAAATGTAGATTCACAAATCAAAGCATAGAAGAGGAAAACTAAGAACCTCAGATTTTCAGTGTAAGCTCAAAAATATTTTAAAATGATCTTCCAAAAGGTTGCTTAGTTGGTCTAGGATAGGGTTTAAATAGCCCATGGAAAGATATGACCGTTTGGGGGTAAAACCGTAAAAAACGGGGTTGAAAAAGTCAAGCAGCGCAGGCCCCAATGACTAGTTTTCCAGACCAGCGCGGTCGACCGAGGCATTGCGGTCGCCCACTCTATCGGGCGCTCTTTTTTAATTTCAAATTTCAAACCTAAGGGTCTCATTTTCAAGCTTTAAATCATTTTCCATTTTGGCTTGGGTTTGAAGCTTAGAAGAAAATTCTAATTTTAATGTTTCAAGTTCTTTTTCAATGTGAGAAAGATTTTTCTTTAAAACCTTATTTCTACTCATTTGTAAATCCAATGTTTTACAAACCTCATCATATGACGTATCATTATCACTAGAACATGAATTAGAAGATGGATGGGAGCATACCTCATCAACTTCCGTGTTAGCCATGAGACATACATTAGAGTCTTCTTTCTAGGCCGAGATGCATATGTTTGATTTTTCTTCCTTGGAGCTCTCACTTGATGATGAATTATTGCTCTCACTAAGCCCGCCCCAATTTGCCATTTGTGCTCTAAACTTCTTCTTCCCATATTTCTTCTTTTTGTTCTTGAGGAGAGGGCATTCCGGCTTTATGTGTCTTGGTTTGCCACATTCAAAACATCTTATTGAGTCCTCCTTTTCTTCCCTTTTCTTTTCTTCATTTTTCTTCTTGTCTTTTCTTCCCTTCTTCTTCCACATTTTCTTAAACTTCTTGAAAGCTTCCAATTCATCACTATCGGAACTTGAGGAAGAAGATGATGATTTGGCGACAAAGGCAATGGATTTTTCTTTGTCTTTCTCCTTGTGCTTTGAAGCTTCGACTTGTTGGTTTTTCCTTCTCTTCATCTTCATTTCATGTGTGATGAGGGATCCAACTAACTCATCTAACTTCACATTATCAAGATCTTTTGATTCTTTGATCGCAGTGACCTTGGGGTCCCAACTAAATGGAAGACACCGGAGAAGCCTCGTCACCAATTCCAAATTTGCATAGGTTTTAACTAGACCTTCAAGCTCATTCACAATGTTAGTAAAACACGAATACATTTCAGAAATTGGTTCATTTTAATCCATTTTAATAGCTTCAAGGTCACTAACAAGAAGACTAACTTTTGATTTCTTGACTTGTGAAGTTCCCTCATGAGTGGTCTCTATGGTAGTCCAAATATCCTTAGCGGTCTTACAAGTAGAGATCCGATTGAATTCTTCGGGAGAAAGAGCACAAAAAAGTGTATCTACTCCTTTAGAATTCAAAGCGGCCAATTTCTTCTCAGCCGCAGATCACTCACTTCTTTCTTTTGTGGGAGGAGTATATCCATCTTCCATTAGCTCCCACATCTCATAATCATGAGATTGAAGAAAGAAAACCATCAGGGTTTTCCAATAACCGTAGTTAGATCCATTAGAATACCATGAGGGTTTTCCAATAACCGTAGTTAGATCCATTGAAAAATAGAGGTCTAGTTACGGATTGGCCTTCGGCATTACCGGATGAGGTTGCCATGATCTTTTACTCTTTTTAAATTTTCAAATCAAAATTTCAAAAATCTCTAATTAAGAGCTCTGCTCTGATACCAAATGGAATCCCAGAGGTGATGGCAACCCAAGAGGGAGGGTGAATTGGGTTAAAAAAACTTTGCCAAAAAATATTGCGGAATTAAAACTAAATGGCAAATTAAAACCTTTGGAACACAAATGAAACAAACCACAAATGCAAAAAGAGATAGAAAGAGATAGAAAGAGTGCACCCGAGATTTATAGTGGTTCGGTCACTGTCAAGGACCTACTCCACTCCACCAAGACTTCTTTGTGACTTCACTACGGATCCTTAACGGAGGGGAATCAACTCAATTTCAAAGATGGTGGCTCCGCCTCTCAAGACTTGCCAACTCGGAGAAAGCTCTGCGTCTCCTTCACTTGCCTCTGTGGAGATGGCTCCGCGACTCCACACACACTCGCCAAATTACAATGATCGTTGAAGAATAGAAAAATAAAATCCCTTTCAGAGGGTTACAAAGGATGGATGAAAGATGTACAAATATAAGCCTAATCCACTTCTTCGCTTAGAGATGAGAGAGGCACTAAAATACTTTGATTTTCTCTTTAGGATGTTCAAGATAATGCAAAAAGATGTCTTAGAAAGGTTTGGATAGTGTATATATAGCCCATAAAGAAATATGACCATTTGGGGGTAAAATAGTAAAAAACTGGGTTGAAAAAGTCAAGCCCCGCAAGCCCCAACGGCTAGTTTTTCAGGTCGCGGCGGTCGACTGAAGTACGGTGGTCGCCCGCCCTTATCGGACTCTCATTTTTATTTTCAAATTTCAAACCATCACGGTTGACCGAGCCAGTGGCGGTCGCCCGACGAGGTCTCCATGTTTGAATAAAAATTCAGCTCAAAACACTTTCTGCGATCGACCAGCCTATGGCGGTCGCCCGCCCTAACCATGCTAGATTGTTTCTGCTTAGAAGAAACATATCCACGATCGCCCAAGAAACCCCGGTCGACCGGCCCGCTTTGTTTTTGCAAATGCTGGTTTCCAGCTACCTTGCTGCGGTCGCTCGGGACACCCCAGTCGACCGGCCCTGTATAAAATCTATTTTTAACAATTAAAAATCCAGGGTTTTGGGCCATGGTCTTTGGGCTTTAGTCCTACATTTTCAAGTTCATTTTAAACCTTTGTTAAGTGACTTTGACATCTCTAAAAACAAAGGAGAGGAGTACAAACTAAATTGACTTGAAAAGTACTTCAATCTTCTCTTGAACTTCAAGGCTTCAAGTCCACCATGCTTCTTGGATCTTCCTAGCTTTAGGGCACACCAAAAACACTCCAAGTTAGCTTCAATGCCTTGATCCAAGCTTCCTTGATTGCACACTAAAGAGATCTACAACTTAGACAACCAAAAGCACATTAGTGATATAAAATCACTTGTGTATGGAATCATTAAAACAAGAAGGTAATGCCAAGGTGGGAACCATTGGGCTTACAGATACCCTTGGAGGCGGTTTGCAAAGAGGGTTAATCTCCTTGGAGGCGGTTTGCGAAGAGAAGTTATACCCTTTGAGGCGGTGGGCGATTAGGGTTGGCTTGTTGGAGGCGGTTGTGCGAAGAGGGTTTGTTCCCTTGGAGGCGGTGTTCATTGTAAAAGCTTGGGATTCAGCATTTGAAGAATCCTATCATAGTGAAGGTAAATCCCAAGGAAAGACCAAGTACTTGGGTAGTGGAATATGTCTGTTTGTGACCGAACCACTATAAATGTTTGTGTGGTCTCCTTGCTCTCCTTCTTGCCTCCTTTGGGTGATTGGTAATATCTAACGTTTCTTTATGTTTATAATTATTTGTACAAAGGTTAGATTTAGACTTGCATTGATTTCAAAATCCTAATTAAACTTATAATTGCTAATTGTTAAAATTGGTTTTAACATTACACTTAATTAGGGCAAAATTTTTAATAACCCAATTCACCCCACCTCTTGTGTTGCCCATTGGGATTTCACCATTTTAGAATCAAAATAAAAATTTGCTTTGTTTTGATTTCAGATCGGCCAAAATGTGTTGTCTGTTCAGCTTTAGCATTCACGCGACAAGCACGCTTTGCCAAAGAGGGGCATCTGTAGACACCCCATTTTGAGAGAACCCTTATACACCTTGTTTTAATAAAAACCTTATAAAGTGAGTGAACTAGAGTCCCAAATTGTACCCTAGAATAGGTTAGGATTCCATTTAGGTCCCTGTAAAATTATGTTAAAATTCGCCAAAGTTTGCCTAATAGGATGAGTGTAGATAGAAGCATAGTGTAAATAGGGGAGTGTATTAGCCGATTATGCAGTCAACTTTTACACTAGGGAAGCATAGTGTCTAAACAACTTAATGGGGTCAAAAATTATGTTGATTTTCTATAAATAAGAGCTCAGGAGCTCATTTATGCTAATTTGGAGGGCTTAATTGAAAACCTAGCAGAGAGGAGATTTTCCCCAATTCAGAAACCCTTACTTTTTCCGATCAAGTTCTTCTTCTCCGGTCGATTTCTGGCCTACCTCTGGCAAGATTCTGGTCGTGTCTTCATCCTCTCTATCTTCTTCCTCATTAACACCACCTTCTTCTTCTTTTGCTTCAATCTAACCCTATTTTTTCTTCTCAAAACCCTAGCCTTAGATCCAACATAGAACTCATAGATTTTGGTGAAGTTCATTAAAATCGAGGCATTGTCATCTTCCGATTCAATTTACTCTCACAGGATTCTTTTATCAGAACTTGTCTGAAAAAAATGAAATCTTCTCTATTATATTGGAAAGTTAGGTGAGATTCAAGAAGAGAAGGAGATCAGTTCTGCTTATTGAACTCAGGTAATATCATTTCCTTTTATGTTTTTAATTTAATGCTAATAGTAATTCTGCTTTGAATGTTGTAGGTATGATTAGATCTCGACTGTACAGATTCAAATAGGATTGATTGTAGTTGTTGTATTCTTATTGATGTGGTGTTTAGATTAAATGAAGCTTGAATTTCGAATGAGATTCTTACAATAACTTCGATTCATTTCCTCTTTATTCAGGAAATTTCTTAAAATTCGAGTTGATGTAAATTTTTGCTTGATAAATGAACGAATGTCTACCTGTAAAATTCAGAAATCTTGTGAATTTAATTTTGAATAGATTTATAACAAAAATTTTGGTTGTATTCTATGATTCTTCAAAGGAATGTTAAAGTTGTAAACACTTTAAATTTTTTTTGTTAATTTACATGTCCTTTATCTTTTAGATGTGACAAAAGGCAGGGAGAATTCTAGGTTAATATGCAAACTACTAAAATTACAATTATTATTTTAAGCCAAAGACTTCATTTGGCCTATGAATTTAATTTGTTTGTGTTTGTCAAAGAGTTTATAGAGTTGATGTGCTAGTTTTTTTATCAAGGTTTTTAATCCAACGTCATTAATGGAATGTAATGTTATGGTTTTCTTTTGTAATTTTGTAATCCAAGGTCTTTGTGGAAGCTTTACATGATATATAGTTCATTATTATTTTTAGAAAAAGGGTAAAACTCAGAATAATGTTTATGAAATCTTAGACTTTTTATTAAAAAAACTCAGAATTTTTCATTTTGATTTGAGCATTATGTCAAATTAATATACGGTTACTAAACTTTTGTTATTTGAAAAATTGGAAAGGACGACCTCACAGGAGACATTTAGGCTGTTGGATTTAATTCATTATTTAGTTATACATTAAGGTTATTTGATTTTCTGTACTTTTTCTACATAATTTAGGCTTCTTTTGTTGGATTGTGCATGATTTGTCTCAAATTGAATGATTGAAATACTTGGTATTACTTCAGTGATTTTTTTTATAACATTCCAAGTGTATTATGTTTATGAATGATCTTTGATTATGATGAAAATGAAGGGAATACTATTTTAGTTATATAACTACAATCAACACTAATGTCTGGAATTGTAACAGGAGTAGATTCTATTTAACTTAAGTGTTGCTTTGAATTTATTCATTATATTTTTATATCAAAGAAAAGTCATTTGAGATTATGTTTTTCATAAATTAAGGGACAATAGATTTGTTCAATTGAGACTTGTCTAGTTTTAGTTAAGTTTAGAATTTAATCTAAACTGTTTTGACTGTTTTGTTATTCTATAGTGATTCTATGAAATTTCATTTGGGTATTTCTTTCATTGTAAATGCCAATACAACTTCACCCACTACAGAGATTATGGTTGATGACTTTAAAAAGAAAAGAAAAGAGAGAGAGAGAGAGGTTAGTCTACAAGTAATCATCCTGTCTTTGCATTTGGATACATGAGTTTTGTGCGTATATTGATGACATAGATGCACCTAAGTTGTGGAAATAAGGTTAGTCTCTCAAATCTTCATGTTAGTGTAATTAATTTCCCATCTTAAAATGCCCTGACATGGTATTGTACTTGCTTGGGCTGGATAACATATTAACTTGCCGTTCATTTGAACTTCTACCTGTTTTATGAGTTTACCAAATTCCTAAATTCCTCGGTGGTAAGCCATTTTTTTAAGATTCTTTATTCAAATACTTGTATTGCCTGTAAGGATCAGTTATAGAGGTTGAACTTTGTTTATTTTTGGTTTAGCCTGCATATAGATAGTTCAAATGTAAAGTATGTGTAAAGCTTTATTATTCCTTAGATTATCTTTAAAAAAAAAAAAGGGGTACGAAGTGGAGTAGATTACTTTGCTAAGTCATGTTGAGGAAATAAGTGAATTTTTTCTAACCCATATGAGAATAGTTGCTTTGATAAGTTTGTATGTATACAACAGGAGAAACAAGTTTTCTAATTTTTGTATTTTACTACCTAGTTAAAATTTTCTATATGATAGTAAATGTGGCAAGTGATTTAAGTTGAGCTAAACTATAAGCATATTAGCGCTCTAGGTTGTTGATATTAACATCATTATCCTTAGGAAAAGTTTTTATCACATAGGCCTTTTCTATTGCCTGAATATTTAAAAAGAATCCCTTAGTTTATCAATGTGTTAGTTTTATCACTTAGGTGGAGTGGATGTTGTGAACAATGTTGTTGATATAATTATGTTAGTTAAAAATATCCACCGCACACCATATTTAAAAGGACAAATTGTAGTTTTCACTTTTGCAAAAAGACCGAATGGAGAGTGTCAAGCTAGGAATTAGCATTCCCCTTGCTGTTGTTTGCAAATATGGGATCACTTGGGTCATATTTAGTTAATTTTTTGTATTATGCCAAAGATAGTAAGGTATGGCTTCACAATTTTTTATGGCCGTAACTTTCTTTAGCTTGAGAGTGATTTAAAGGTTTATAACATGATTTGTGCTTTACCAAATTGACTATATATTATCTTCTTCTAACTGTATCTGATAAAAGAAAAAAATTCATTATTATTCTAGTATAATTGTATCTCCTCATTTGATTTTTTATGCGCTTCAAAATCTGTGTTTAAGAGAACAGTTTTATAAAACAACTTGGCAAATTTTTTTTAGCAACATGTGCTTGATTGAGTATTTTATTTTATGAACTGCAATAAAAGTTGATGCTGATTTACTGTAGAAGGATGAAAGCAGTTTGGGAGTTGCTAGGGAACTTAAAGTATCCTTTAAATGATGAATGACAAGTTAATTCTTATATAGATATTGAGTCAAAGTCTATGCCCATGATCATGTTTTCACTATTCTTTTAGATATTGACACAGACATTATCAACTCTTATACAAATTTAACCCATTTAATTAGTTTCTTGTATTGTAGAGTTGAATATTTTCTTTATCCAAAGCATAACAAATGAATGAATGAGTTTGAAATGATAAGTGCAAAAGATGTGCTGATTTGAATTTTTAATTTCCTTATGCTCTGTTGATAATATAGCTTGATTTATGTTTGTTTGGAGAACATTCTTTAGTCACATCTTCAACATCAATTTAACTATGGCCTAATCTTGCATGACTTCAACCTGTATCAATTGTTTCAATGGTTTCCTTATAATTTAAGAGAATAAAAATGTTTTTCATAGGTTGTTAGAGTAAGGGATTAAGATAGGTTTGGTGTACATATCAAGTTTAGTGGTGTTCCCCTCTTTCATTTAGTAGACTTGCTTAGTCTTTTAGATTATCCTTATCTATCACAGCCGGAGCCTCTCTTTTAAAGAGACGTACTTTGTCTCAATAGATTATTACCCGTCTAGGAGACAAGTTTTGTCTCATAAGAAAAGTATCTTTTTAGGAGATTGATTAAGTCTCATCATATGCACCCCTTTTTATAGATTTGTTAGACATGTTTTGACTTATTTGCACCCACTTTATAGAGTGTTAGACAAGCTTTGTCTCAGTTGTTAGACATGTTTTGACGTATTTACACTCCCTTTTAGAGTTGTTAGTTTATGAGTCTATCTTATAGACTAGGAGTTTGTCTTTTAGCTAGAGTGTCTATCCCTTAGATAGGAATTATCCTATAATATAGCTTTCTTTTATAGAGACTAGCTCAGTCTTGTTAGAGCTTTACCTGTTTGGGATCTTATCAATCTTCATTTTTACCTTAGGACACTAGTTTACTCGTTTAGGGATCATTTCATTTACCTGGGACACTAGTTTACTTGTTTAGAATTTTCCCTTTAGCCCTAGGAATTTTGCCCTAATGTGTTGTTTTGTAGGTTCCCTTTGGCTAAAAGGGTGGAAGAACCTTTAAAAATTCAAATACACTTGAAATTTTTTTTCAAAAACTCAAAAACTTCAAAAATATTGAAATATTTATCTGAAAAGTCAAAAGATTTTAAGAGCGTATTAGAAAAGTTTGTTTCCGAACTACATTGGCTTAATCCTCTTCCACGAGGTATGTATGCAGCTTAGGATCTTCATCCCAAGTTCAGTCAAATTTTCAAAAAGAAATTATCTGAACCTTTTCAAACAAAGCTTCTCAATAAACCTGTTCTTCAAAAAGATCTTCCTCTAGAGTTATGAGTTTGTCCTAGATATGTTCAGTGTATGATTAAGAGTTTAGTAGTTTGTCCTAGAGTTAGAGAGTCTTAGAGTTAGGAGCCTCTGTGTGGTAAGTTTGACTATATAGCTTGGTGCATAGTCGGCTGATGGCTAGATTTAGGATGCACTTAGTTAGCCCATTATTTTCTCTAGGATACAGCCTAGTTGCACATATGATGTAGGGCCTACCTGCATTAGTTCAGGGCTAACTTGCATTTAGTTAGGGCATATAGGAAGTCCTAAAGTCTACAATCTACTTCAATTTAAATAATCGCCTTCAACAAGCTTTAGTCACAAGTCGAGTCTTTTAGGTAGAGTCTAGTTTAGTGGTCTAGGCACAAATAGGCATTGTAGCTTAGAATAGACCACATAACTACATTGAACTTGATTCTAAAAAGAGGCTTAGATACGTTGGCAGCTTGGATAGCTGGTCATCCAGGTCCAGATCATACCGTTGCACATTTTATTATTATTATTATTTTTGAGTTTTAGGAGTCAGTGGTCTATTGTTTGTCCCTATTTATTGCATAGATGCATGATAATGTGTTTACTTATTTGTCTTGTGTTTATCGTTATCTCATGTATAGGGGCATGTTAGTGTGTTTTCTTCTCTTATTCTAAGTGTTTATCCTCTTTAGATATACCTCTCGCATAGTTTTACTTGTTCATTTACATGTTCAGCCACAACTCTTTATTGCTTGTTTACTTGTTCTTTTAGTTTATCATAGTTCTTTACCGCTTACTCACATGTTTAGCTGTAGTTTATTATGCCTTTATTATTTTCTTTATTGCTTATTGACATGTTTAGATGTAGTTCTTTACTGTCTATTAGTTTATTATCTCCTGATCACATGCTTAGCTGTAGCTCTTTTACTGCTTTCCTGCTTATCTCATCTTATTATAACTGCTCATTTATTTTGCAATTACCTGTTTAGCTGTAGCTATGCATGTGGTTGTATACTGCTTTCTAGATGTGGAGATAGATAGCAGGGTTATTTGATATTGGATTTGCATTGGTGAAATCCCGATAGGCAATCCAAGAGGGGGTGAATTGGCCTAATTAAAATTTAGGGAATTAATTCCAATTTAAAATTAATTAATCCAATTAATAAGTTAAATCAAACAAATCACCCACACTTGTTACTTTGCAAATAGATGTGGAATTAAAATAAAATGCAAAGTAAAGATCTTACCAACTAAGAGAAGGAGAGAGAAGATAAGAGTGCACAAGATGTAAAGTGGTTCGGGAGATCCCCTACTCCACTCTTCCCAAGTTTGGTCTCCTTGGGAAAATCCACTAAGGATGATCCTCCACTCTTAACGGGCCGGATCGTCAGCCCTCTTACAATGGCTTCTCCTTTCTTAACGGGCCGTAGCGTAGACCCTTAATGCTTCACCTTTCTTGGATGGGCCAAAGCGTAGACCCACTTACAATGGATCCTCCTTCTTTAGACGCGCCGAATCGGAAGCCCGTGATTGTTGCGGAAGCTTTGAAGCGCACAATGAATAGCCTCTTGTAGGCTTGATTACAACAATGATAAGCTCTCAAATGATCTCTCAAAAGATGTACAAAGATAAGCCTAGGTTTAATCCCTTTAGATATTCCCAAATTGAGGCACAATGGTGTTTTTCACTCTCTAATATGTTTAGAACAAGTTTAGGAATGAGAGAGATGAGTTCACATGCTTAGGGAGCCCATATATATAGAGAAAACCCATAACTAGCCGTTACAAGGGCATTTCTGTAATTCTGGGCAACTTCCCAACGGATCTATTTCAGGGCATTTTTAGCATTTTTCAGATTTCAGACCCGATTTTGTAAAATTCATATCTCACTAGTTTCTCGTTGGATTTCGATGTTCTTGTACTCGATTTGAACGGATATGATGAGATCTTTCTGTTAAAAATATTTTTAAAAATATTTAAAAATGTTTAGGATATGTTATGATAGGATTTATGCCCTGATATCAAAATTCAAGTGCTAAGTGTACCGATTTGAATCTTTTGCAATTGTAAGCTATCTATGACACTAGGGCTTTGGTCCACGAGTCTTTTTCTTATATTCTAATATTGTTTGGGACCTTATTAGTGACTTGATTATGCCTTAACATGGGATACCTAAGTGGGATTAAATTATACAATCTAACACAAGACTCATTACTCACATCTTCAACTTTAAAGCTCATCTTCAAGTCTTGGTCTCTTGCATGGATCACTCCTTCAAGTTCAAGCTCCTTGACATTGTATGTGGTTCATCTTCAAGCATAGGCCATGGAATGATGTATGTGCTAGCCGGATTGACCTGTGAATTTTCTGTTTATAGCACAACACTCAAGGTAAATTATTAGCCCATAAAGGATTAATCAATTTGTATTTGTTAATCATCAAAACAAGGTGATTGAGAGAACCCATGAGGACCTCTGGGCTTACAATCTCCCCATTTTTGATGATGACAAACCAAATTGATTAGAGAGGTGGGAGGAACCTCTTATGAGGATTATATAAACAATATAAGCATAACTACTCCCCCTCAACATATGCATAGGTTAGTTTTAACAAGTTTAAGCATACATGCATATGGATTATGAACATCTAATCAATTTCATAATTCTCCCCCTTTTAGCATAAACAAAAAATGAATGATTAACCATTAAGCACAATCATAAAGAATGAAAGATTTTCAATGAAAATACATGCTCTCCCTAGTTTCTTATCATGAATACAAGATAAATGAAGTGTAGATCACATGATAAGAGCATAACAACATAGAAAGGGAATATCAACTGAAAATCTAGTCTATCTTGGAAAAAATCAAAGAGACATTACGTTTTAGCACGGTTTTGTGTGTGGTACTATATAAAGCATGAAAGACATTCATATACACCCAATGACCCATTCAAACATGAATAGTATGATATTATAAAACTTATAATATACTTATCATGGAAGAAAATATAGTAAATGTATAACTTAGCATGATAAGCCCCCTTTTTTTATGAATTCCTTATTGAATCTTATCATGAGGTGATAGGTAGATATAATATGAGGTGAAACCAATCATGATAAGTAAGAATAGATATAGAACAAGTTAAGAACTCCCCTTTTGATCTGTCATGCATAAAAATAACTATTTACTACTTTCATGACATAACAGTAAGCTCAATCATGGGTATATGGATAGCCAAGTGAAAATACACATGATAAGCATTCAAATTCATAGAAATTGAGATAAACAAGTTGAGTTACTTCTATGAATGTACATCTAGAAAGATATGCAATTTTTAGCTCTTGTTTAAAAGGATAGATCATTTAAGCTCCTTTTTTTTATATGCAAGTCTGAGCACATCTAGTGGGGATATGTTTGAATGGTCAATGTAAGCATCTCACAATGATCCACATAAACATAAAAATAGCAAAGATTAGCTCTCCCCCTTAGTATTTGTCATTGGCCTTAGGTAAACTTAAGATTTAAGGCATGACATGACACAATAGGCCAAAGATGTGAAAGTGAATACATGGCCAACAAAGCTTATCGTGGATATATAGAATGACTCACATTATAAGAACATGATAATGAGATATTTTCATAGGAAATGAGATAAACATATATAAGAGGGGTCCTATGAAAGAAATTCTAGAGACTATGCAACATAGAGCTTTAGAAAGGGAATACTTATGCTTGGAATATATGATCACATGTATGATCATCCAAGATAAGTGAAGGGCCTAAACTATATAACACTATGGTCTAGGCTATAGGCTTTTTGTCTATACAAAAAGAAAATGATACCAAAATAAGAACACAAGACAAGCTCAAAACAATACACATGGAGAAACCATGCTCTAAATGAGTGTACTTATCATATGAGGAATGATATTCACATTTAGAATCATATAATAAGGCATAAAAGACAAGATTAACTTTAAAGCTCCCCATTTGAAAAAGGATCATGCAATGCATGAATCCAAAGGGTTGTCCTCACATAGACTCCAAGGGATTTTTAAATGAACAATTTTAGGTCAACCCTTGGGCTACAATGATACTCTACCCTTTATGTGTCGGTTTATCATGAATAAAATTATAGCCACAATCTAGCTTTACATGATAAACAAGTATAGCAAAAAAGATTTTCAATCTTTGGCTCACGCTCATCCTAAATGTAATATCATATTTTTCAAATTCAAGCTTTACTTCCCTAAGTATGTAACATACATAATTACCTAGGGAGATCACATATAAATGTATACCTATTCATGTTTGAGATGTTGACACAAGACCACATGATTAAGTATTTTAATTATGATGATGGTACAGTCTCTTAAGAGGGCATAGGCACCGATTTAATGGCTTTTAACTTAAGGTTTGACATCTCATAAATATGGATACTATCAAACAATGGGTGATAACTATAGAATATATATAAACCAATTTGAGCTCAATTTTATAGGAGTAAGAAGTAAGAATGGTCAATAAAGTACCATGTCTTAGAGAGACATCCATGGCTCTTGAAGGTGAAAGTATACCTCATGAGAAAGACATGATCCATATCAAACACATCCATGGATAGTCTACCATGTTTGTACATAAGAACATGACAGATGAAGTACATGGTCCAAACATCTACATCCTACATCCACAACCACCTATGTAAGGACAAGGCATTAAGCATAAAGTGCATAATCCCATGGAAACCCAAAGTGTATGGGAGACAAGTGTTCCCATCACAAAGTATAGTGTTCCAACCACCATAGTGCGTAGATGCCCAAGTAAGGTACTAGATTCAAATAAAATTTTTAATTTTTACTCAAGTGAGTTTTACATGTTGAATATAGACTCATTGTCAACTTTCCCTACATAATGTAATCTTATGACTTTAAGGGAAGAATCCAAGGACTCTAAGGATGTACTTATCAAGTGATAACACCTTGGACACATGTATTCCAAGGAGAACTACCATGACTAAATACATATGATATTATCTAACTTTCAAGGTTCATACTAGTCATGAGCGTATATCCAATTAAAGCTTTCGGGAATACAAATGCTTTAAACCTATCAAAGATTTCTTACTGCTTTTAATGATAACTATTAAGCACATAACAAGAAAGTCTTGTGTGGGGATTGGAAGGACAACTAGGTGCTAAGCAATATGTAATTATATTTACTCACGTAGAGCATAAAAGATGTCTAAGAGGTGATCATTTTCCTAGACATGGCATTTAATTTATTAGTTTTGCTAGAAATGATATATAAATCACTTTAAATACCAAATAATCTAGCAAAAACCAATTTTGTCCAGACTAAAGTTTAAATATGAAAGATATACACTTATGGGTTTAACTTGAACTCATGGGCAATGAAGATGTTGATATTCATATAAGACCAATCATGATTTTCACATTAAGTAATCTATTGTGGCTTGTCATGTTGATGAGTACTACGTGCAAAGTGTTACAAGTCATAATGTGTACACTTAGCCAAATACATATAGATACATAATAATCAAGCAAGATAGATCTAGTGTATCTATAATTTATTTCTTTTCAAAAGAGATGTGATCATGAAGCACATAAGGCTAGGTGCAAGGAAATCAATCTGTTTTAAGCATACACCATCTAGCATGCAAAAGTATAAAAGATATAGCATTAAGCTCAACCTAGATATATAAAAAGAGTTTGTGATGTGCACATGTACCTAGAAATCATAGTTTTCATAAAATTTAACAATTTTAGCACAGCTATAGACTAGATATCAAAATGGGAGATCTAGGGAACCTTTTCCAATGGATATAATAATTAAGTATAAGGATATAGATCCATGATTTTTAAACAAATAAGTATATGGTATTTATTCCATCAAAATCTCTAAAAGAGATTTACATTTTAAGCTCAAAGTATCAAAGTCTTATTGTAAAACAAGTTTAAGCACATAGACTTTGAATTCCAAAAAGAGATTTATCATTAAAGCACAAGCATGCATAGATACATGTAATCAAAACAAGAATAAGCACATGGTATTTATGCAAGCAAATTTTCAAATGATTTTCAATTAAGCACATCCCCTAAATCTACTAAGTACATGAAATGACTCAAGTAGGGGGGTTTAGGAACCCAAACAATTTTCGGTCCAACCAATTTTATGCTATGTGATGTGTCTTTTATTTTCCATACAAATTTGGTTGATTTTACAAATCTAAACATGCATTTAGACTTGTAATGTCCAAGTCTTCCACAATAATCACAACAAAAAGAAGCATGTGTAGATGGATTAGATGAACAACAAGAATGTTTACAATCACACACATGTTTAGCACATTTTTCTCTTAGAGTCTTATATTCCAACTCAAGTTTTTGTTTTTCTAATTTCATCTCCTCAAGTTTATCTTCCAAGAGATCAATTTTATGAGATGAATTTGCTCTTAATTCCTCTTCATCTTCCTTCAAACAATTAAAATTTTCAATAAGCTCTATATTTTTATTTTCCAAATCTTTACATCTTTGAATTAAGCCAACATTTTTGTTTATCAAAATTTTGTTGAGTTGACCTAATTTTTCATTTTTGGAAACGGTTTCATCAACTTCCATTTTCAAATTTTCAATTTGATTTTGCAACTCGGAAATTGAAGTTTTGAAATTGTTCTCGTTTGCAAAAGACTTTTGAGAAATCTTGTTTTGTCCAAAGGTAGTATTTTTCTCATATAAATTTTCAAGAGTGGTCCATATTTCTTTTGCATTTTTACATGAAGAGATTTTCACAAAAATATCACTAGAAATTCCACAACACAATGCAATCATAGCTTTTGAGTTTAAAGAAAACATATTCAAAGCAAGCTTGTTGCAATTTTTAGGTAAGGTGAAGCCTTTATCAATTATGTCCATTATATCATAATCTATAGATTTTAGAAAGAACCTCATTTTGACTTTCCACGATCCATAGCTTGTTCCATCAAAGATAGGAGGAACAAGATATGATCATCCTTTCTCAAAATCCATAGGGATTGCCATTTTAGATCTTTTCTCTTGTAGAAATTTGAAATAATCAAAGATCTATAGAAGAGCCTTTAGCTCTGATACCAAATGAAATCCCGATAGGCAATCCAAGAGAGGGGTGAATTAGCCTAATTAAAAATTTAGGGAATTAATCCCAATTTAAAAATTAATTAATTAATTAATCCAATTAATAAGTAAAATCAAACAAATCACCCACTTGTTACTTTGCAAATAGATGTGGAATTAAAATAAAATGCAAAGTAAAGATCTTACCAACTAAGAGAAGGAGAGAGAAGATAGGAGTGCACAAGATGTAAAGTGGTTCGGGAGATCCCCTACTCCACTCTTCCCAAGTTTGGTCTCATTGGGAAAATCCAATAAGGATGATCCTTCACTCTTAACGGGCCGGATCGTGAGCCCTCTTACAATGGCTTCTCATTTCTTAACGGGCCGACCCTCATGCTTCACCTTTCTTGGATAGGCCGAAGCGTAGACCCATGTACAATGGATTCTTCTTCTTTAGACGCGCCGAATCAGAAGTGCATGATCGTTGCTGAAGCTTTGAAGCGCACAATGAATAGCCTCTTATAGGCTTGATTACAACAATGATAAGCTCTCAAATGATCTCTCAGAAGATGTACAAAGATAAGCCTAGGTCTAATCTCTTTAGATATTTTCAAATTGAGGCACAAGGGTGTTTTCCACTCTCTAATATGTTTAGAACAAGTTTAGGAATGAAAGAGATGAGTTCACATGCTTAGGGAACCTATATATATATATATATATATATATATATATATATATAGAGAGAGAGAGAGAGAGAGAGAGAGAGAGAGAGAGAGAAAAACCCAAAACTATCCTTTACAAGGGCATTTCTATAATTCTGGGCAACTTCCCAACGGATCTATTTCAGGGCATTTTTGGCATTTTTCAGATTTCAGACTCAGTTTTGTAAAATTCATATCTCACTCGTTTCTCGTCGGATTTCGATGTTCTTATACTCGATCTGAACGGAAATGATGAGAACTTTCTGTTAAAAATATTTTAAAATGTTTAGCATCAATTATGATAGGATTTATGTCCTGATCTCAAAATTCAAGTGTTAAGTGTGCCGATTTGAATCTTTTGCAATTGTAAGCTATCTATGGCACTAGGGCTTTGGTCCATGGGTCTTTTTCTTATATTATAATATTATTTGGGACCTTATTAGTGACTTGATTATGCCTTAACATAGGATACCTAAGTGGGATTAAATTATACAATCTAGCATAAGAGTCATTACTCACATCTTCAACTTTAAAGCTCATCTTCAAGTCTTGAACTCTTGCATGGATCACTCCTTCAAGTTGGTTCAAGCTCCTTGACATTGTATGTGGTTCATCTTCGAGCATAGGCCACGGAATGATGTATGTGCTAGCTGGATTGACCTGTGAATTTTCTGTCTATAGCACAACACTCAAGGCAAATAATTAGCCCATAAAAGACTAATCAATTTGTGTTTGTTAATCATCAAAATAAGGTGATTGAGAGAACCCATGAGGACCCTTGGGCTTACAATTAGACTCCTCTGCCTCCTCTTGAGTGATGTGAGATTATTCATATGATGTACGTCCTTTTGCCTGTACATATATTCTCTCATTTGAGAGATAGAGGAGACGACGGATTCTAGTGTTTATTCCGATGTCAGGTGGCACTGATATTAACTCTCATTAGGACTTGGATGTTTTTTTTCCCATCCCCGGGTGATGCATGCTTAGGTAGATGTCTTCTCGGGGATGCCCGTTCCCATTGTACATGATTTTAGTCCAAAACTCTTCGAACATAGTAAAATGGCATAAGAGACCGAGTGTGCTCGGGCGAGTGGGGTGCCTAACACCATTCCTACTTATCTCTGGATTTATCCATTGCACAGAACATATATTTTGGTTTCATGGCCTATCCATGGATGACGACTCTTTATTATTTTTAGGTACGTCTTGATTCAGGACTTTGTCTTCGAATCAAGAGGTATCTCATATATCGCCACTCTTATTGTGAGGGCACCATTTCGAGAGTTCCTTAGTAGAGTTCTCCTTCATATGTGGAGATCCAAAGGATGAAGGGGATCTACATCCTCATCATCCTCAGATCGCGGGTCCACAAATCCGGATAGCATGACCTTTCGAGTAACTTTGAGTGGGATATAGTCACTCGAATGCTTTCTCAAGAATCTGATCATGCTACATACACCCCAAGATATTATTTGAAAAGTCTATACTTGGGTTATAGGCTTTACAAATCGTTTTAGGGTGGAGAAACAAAAACCCAAATCAATTTTCAGAATTCCATCAACTTGTAGCAAACTTTGAAAAATCATATCTCCTAAAATGCTTGTCATATTTCGATGCTTCTTGATGCTTTGGATTTGTATTCGAGTCTGCTTTGAAACCATGTAAAGAGATCAGTCCATAAATTCACCATGTGATTCAGTTTTGATATTTTTGACAAACAGTCCTATGTCTATTAAAACACACAAAGACTAGGAACCTTGGATAGCAGGGATAAACGTCCGGACTTACATCAGATTACTGCACGATCTATCTTTGGTTGCCTCCTAATCTATTCCCTAGTTTGCTCGGATACCACTTGTTAGATTGGTTGTAAAACCCCGAGCAAAATCGCTACACATAGCGGAAGAATAAACCGTGTAGAACAAATATTTTGCCCTAACCCAGGATTCGTAGAGACTAATTGATTTTATGGTGATTTAATAAACACAAATGTAAATCAAATACCTTTAGTTGCTGTAGAGAAGAAGTCGTCCGCTTCATCTACTCCTCGAAAATTCCCCGGCGATCTAATCGACGTGAAACCGCAAGTTGAATCAATGAATTCCTTTTATTGCGCAAAGGTTCTCATGTACAACTCTTTGTTCACTTAATAATCTGATCTAAATCGGATTATAATATGAGAATATATGTTTAGATCAATAGAGCTTAGTTGGATGATTGTCTTTGACCTTCAAAAGACAAAACTAGTCGATAGAATTGAGTGAGAAGAAGAGTAAGACTTTAGGGTGTCTCTACCAATTTTCAGCACATGGAATGTAAGCCCAAGGGTACATCCCACTCTTGTTTTGATGATCAACAAACCCAAATTGATGGTAGTTTGCTAATGGCTTCTCTAGTGTTGAGTTTTAGACAGGTTTCACTCAAGTCAACACGTGAAGCTAGAAGAACAAGGGCTAGTCTTGGAGAAAGTCAAGTATTGGTGGTTAACCTTCAAGCCATATGGTGTATTGACGAAACAAGGGAACCACAAGCACAAAAATATGTTCAAAGACTATCTCAAGACAAAGGAAGACTCATGCAAGCTCCTAAGAAGATTGAAGATCAAGAAGACTCATGGTTCATATGTTTAGAATGCGTAGGAGTCCTCTTGGCATTTAATGTTTGCATGTTTTGATGTTTTCAAATCATATTTAAAACTATTTTTCTATATTTGAAAAAACATATTTAAAGCCCAAAGACCAAGGCCCTAAGTCTCTCTCACAAATATTTTAAAAACAAGTTTTTAAAACAGGGCCGGTCGACCGAGCTAGGCTGGACGACCGCGGGATGCTACCTGGAATTCCAGGGCATCTTGAAATTTATCAGGCCGGTCGACCGGGCCAACTCGGTCGACCACGTGATGATTTCTCAATTTTGAGAAATCATCCAGGTTGGTCTGTGCGGACGACCGCGATATTGTGTTCCAGCCAAAATAGTTTTTGAATAGATAGCCCTCGGCGGGCGACCGTGGTGACCCGGTCGACCGCGGCGATAAAAATTTTGAAAATAAAAATGAGGCACCCGATAAGGGCGAGCGACCGCGGTGGCTCGGTCGATTGCGCTGGTTCGGCGAAATAGCCGTTTGAGCTTGCCACTGGTAGGTGCAACTACCCCACCTACCCAGTTTTATTATGATTTTGCCATTGAGGTTTTCTAAATCAACTATGGGTATTTAAACATGAAGAAAAAACTCATTTCATACCTTTTGAGCATTTATCAAACCCTAGAGGTTTACTCTTTGAAATCAAAAGGATTCTTCTTAAAATCTCTTGAGCATTCAAACTTGCATTCATTTTCTTGCCAAGAGGTTCTCCCTAAGCTTTTAGTTTCAATCATTGGGAGTGTTGTGAGCTTTTAGAGTTGTATACGCTTACAAGAGGCTTGAGTGTGTCTCATTTTCCTTCATCTTTCTTTCATTTGTATTTGAGATTGCAAAGAGGAGTTTCTTGCTTCAAGGCCGGAGTGTAACGAAGAAGAACGTCCTTGGAGGTGGATTTGTAATGCAAGGGTGTGTCCCCTTGTTGAGGTGGTGAATGTTGTATACGCTTTGTGGGGCGGCGTCAAGGAGTCTCATCATAGTGGAGAAAATCCCATGGAAAAGCGAAGTACTTGGGTAGTGGAGTAGGTCAAGTTGTGACCGAACCACTATAAATCATTGTGTGGTCTCCTTACTCTCTCTCCTTTCTCTTGTGGTGTTGGTAATATCTTTCCCTTCTATTTTGAATATAGCTTGAACAAGGGTTAGAACTAATTAGGCTAATCTCAGTTGCCCTAGCTTTTCAAATAGAAAAATTTGAAAACACCGATTCACCTCCCTCTTGGTTGTTGCCCATTGGGATTTCATTTTGTATCAAAGCTTTAGGCTCTTATAGAGATTTTTAATCTAAAAATCTACTAGAGAAAGATCTGTGGCAACCGAAGAGACCTCCTCATCTATTCCTCTACCTCGTCCTGTAGCTCCCTCCGGGTATGTTGAGCGTCATGCATCAAATAGACCTCCATATTTTAATGGATTAAACTACGGATATTGGAAAATTATAATGAATTTTTATTTAAAATCCGTAGACTTTGAAATTTGGGAGCTAGTCCAAGATGGGTATATTGAACCCACAATGGATAGGAAGGAATGGAGTCCAGCCGACAAGAGAAAGGCTACATTGGGCGCCAAAGGAGTGACACTATGATTTTGTGGTCTATCTCCCGAGGAATTTAATAGAGTCTCAACTTGCAAGACGGCAAGGGAAGTTTAGACCTCACTTGAGACAACCCATGAAGGGACAACTCAAGTGAAGAAATCTAAAGTTAATATGCTTATTAGTGATTTTGAAGCCTTTGTGATGCCTGAAGGAGAATCTATCTCCAACATGTTCACAAGGTTTACTAATATTGTAAATGAGTTGAATACTTTAGGAAAAACCTATACAAATTATGAATTGGTCCAAAGGCTCCTAAGATGCTTTCCAGACTCATGGGATCCAATGATCATGGCAGTAGAACAATCAAAAGACCTGGATACCCTTGAACTCAATGACCTCATGGGTAACCTCAACACTCATGAGATAGGTGTGGAGAAGTTGTGATCAATTCCTTGTTCTTTGCAATATAAACTAAAGTGAATGTTTTCAAATTCAGTTCCATGATCACTCCTAATTTTTAAAATCTTGCAATATTTTTCAACTTGTAATCTATTGCATAAAGTACAATTTTTTTTTAAAAGTTTCATCTTTGGAAGCAAGAAAACAAACCTAAGTAAAATGAGAAAAATCATCAACAATTACAAACACATATCTTCTACCATTAAGACTACATGTTTTCATGGGACCAAATAAATCCATATGCAATAATTGTAATGGTCTAGAAGTAGATATGATATTCTTGGGTTTAAAAGAATTTTTATGTTGTTTACCAAGCTGACAACTTTTACAGACAAGATCATTTTCATATTTCAACTTCGGTAAACCTTTCACAATCTCTTTTGAGGAAAGCCTCGACATTAGATCCATATTCGCATGGCCTAGCCTTTTGTGCCAAATCCATGAATTGTCTTCCACGAAGGAGAGACATTTCATATCTTGGTCATCTAGAACTTCTAGGACCGAAGAATATAGACTTCTGTCTCTAGCTGCTGCAAATTTGATTTTGCTTTCATTTTCTTTCTTAATTATGTATTTGTTATTTTTAAATAAAACTTCACAATTAACATCGCATAGTTGGCTAATACTTAGCAGGTTTTGATGCAAGCCTTCAACAAGAAAAACATTTTTTAAGCTAAGGTCTTTGAATTGAATAGTACCTTCCCCAATGATTTTCCCTTTGGCATCATCTCCAAAAGTGACATGTCATTTGTCTCCTATGATAATGCTTGAGAATTTGGTGGGGTCTCCCGTCATGTGTCTTGAGCATCCGCTATCCAAATATCATTTGTCTGTTGTGGATCTTGAGCTCAAGCACCCCTACAAAGAGGATTTAAATCTTGCCCTTAGGTACCCAAGCTATGTTGGGTCCTCCATTATTAGTATCAAACGCCTTATCCTTTCTTACCCAAACAAGGTTAGATGATTTTCTCATTCTACATTGATAATTATAATGTCCAAGTTTTCCACAATAATAACATGTATGAGAATAAGTGCTAAAATTCTTGTAAGGGGTTTTGGACTTAACAAACTTGGTTTTATGAGCAACTTTCTTTTGGAAATCTTGGTAACCAAGATCTTGTTTCCCAATAGAAACCTTGCTTGCTAAAATCTCATCAAGTTTGTCCTTTCCACAAGCATGTTAAGAACAAGTTTATCATTTTCACTCGTAAGTCTTTTGTTCTCAACATACAATTTTTCAATGTCAACATATAATTTTTCATTTTCTTCCTTTAAATGATCAAACTTGCACTTTAGATTTCATATTTTCCTTTGAGTAAGGTGTTTTTCATGAAAAGTTTGTCATTTATAGAAGATTTTTCATCAAGCTCATTCTTCAAGTTTTCAAAATCCTTGGTTATCATTTCAAGAGATTTTTTTTAATTTTTGATTTTTGAAAACTTCAAGAAGTAGTGCTTTGTTGACTTTTTGACAAGTGTCTATTAATTCATTTATGGTAGGTTGTTCATTTTCATTATCACTTTCACTACCACTACTATTATCACTATCACTACTTTGAACAAAAGACTCTAAGATTTGATTTACATTGAGTTTGGAGGAATCACTTGCCATGTAGCACACAAAGTTGGATTTCTCGTCTCCACTTGATTTGCTCTCTGATGTGTCGCTCAGGCCATCCCAATTAGCACAAAACTCTCCTTCTTCTTGTCATCTTTTCCTTTTCTTCTATCCTCCTCCTTCTTCAATAATGGACAGTAAGTACGAATATGTCCCTCTTTGCCACACTCGAAGCATCGAATAGGATCATCATCATTATCTCTTCTTTTTCTATCTTTATTTCTCTTTGGGGAGGTGCTCCTTCTTGAGCTTCTATTTTTCCGATTGAATCTCCCAAACCTAGAGATCCTTTTGGAGAGGAGATCCATTTCCGAAGTTAAGTTTTTCATACTTAAGTCTTTCTCACTGTCATCTTCTTCGCTTTCCACCCTGGCTTTGAAAGCTACATCCTTCTTCCTAGATTCTTCCTTCTTTCCTTTTCTTTTGCTTTCTCTCTTTTGGACGGAAGCCGTTAATATGGCTTGCTACGTCATAAATAGAGTCATGATTAGGCCTCACACTCACAAAACACCTTATGAGCTTTGGAATGATAGAAAGCCAAATATTAAATACTTTAAGGTGTTTGTAAGCCCAATGGTTCCCACCTTGGCATTCCCATCTTCTTTTGATGATTCCAATACACAAGTGATTTAATATCACTAATGTGTTTGTATGTCTAAGTTATAGATCATGATTGTATTAAGACAAGATTGCTTGGATTAAGGCCAAAAAGCTCTCATTGGACCGCATTAAGAAGGCCCAAGACATCGGAGATCCAAGACGCATGAAGACTTGAAGCATCGCAATTGAAGATCGAAGTCATTTTAGAATGTAAAGATCCAATCCTAGTTTAGGTGTATAGAGGCATAAATAAAGTAAATCTCACACCCCTAAATGTTTAAGAGATTGTCCTTGTGGTGTTCCAACACTTTGGAACCCTTATAAACAATCCCAACTTGGTGTAGAGTTGGAAGCCCAAATGAATAAGAAACAGAATTAAAAAACCTGCTGCATATAGGCTTCTCGGAACTCCAAGATATTCCTCGGAGCTCCGAGAATTGGTCCAGTAGCATTTTTCCATCTTCTGTTTGTATTCCCGGAACTCCGAGAGAAATTCTCGGAACTCCGAGACCACTATTTCGGGAAGAAATTATAGCCGTTGGGGATTTTGCCAGATTTACCACTATGCCCCTCAAACGGTCATTTTTGGGTTTTCTATATATATGGGTATTCTAAACTTTCCAACAATCAATCCTAACACTCTAAAAACCTATTGGAACATCCTAAGAGTGTATTAAGCTTGTTTATGCCTCTCATCCTCTAGAATTAGGATTTGGATCATAGGCTTCAATTCGTACATCTTCTACAAACTTTGTAAACCCTTGTGAGGGATTTTTTGTTTCTTTCTTTCTTTATACAAACGATTGTATTCTGGCGAGTGTTCAGAGAAGCGGAGCCCACTATCCGTGGTGAAGATTGCCACTAAGGTTAAAGGCAATTGGAATTGTAATCGGCACCGATCTTCGCCGAAGTACAAGGGAAAAAAGAAGGATTGGAAGAAGAACAAGGGTCTCGTCGCCGCTTGGGATGCATCAAGCACGTCGGGCAAAAGTTCAAGCGAAGGGGAAGCTAATAAAGATGATCTTTGCTTCATGGCACTCACCCATGAAGGTAAGTTATATTCTAAGCCCTCTTGTAATTCATCAAGTAGTGATAGTGGAAACATATCTTATGATGAATTGTGCATTACTTTGCATTCTCAAATTTCAAAAAATAAAGTTCTTAAAAAATCTATTTCAAAATTAGAAAATGAACTTGATGTTTTAAAAAATGAGTCATCTTCTTCCATATCTAAATCTCAAGCACAAATTGAAAATTTTAAACTTGAGATTAAAACCCTTAAGGGTATTTTGGATGAGAAATCTTGCCAATTAGTACAATTTTATAATGTGGCAAGCTCATCCAAATCTTATGAAGATGACACTAATGATTTTCTAAATCAAATAACTCATCTTCATAATGAAAATGAAAGGTTAAGATTATGTCTCCATGGATTCCTAAATAGTGATAAAATTATTGACATAATCTTGAAGAAGGCTAGTCATAGACCTAATCATGTATTTTATGATAGGACTAGTCTATCTAACCCTCATGTTAGATGCCATTATTGTGGAATCAATGGTCACTACCAATTCCAATGTGCATATAAGATTAGGGATTGTAGTGGAACCAAGAAAGCTTGGGTTCCTAAAGCCCCCATATGACTCTCTTCATATGTGTTTAGATTAGGGGCTTGCAATTAATAATTTGTATATCTTTATCTTTGAATTTTAAAATCCCCTCTTCTATTGAATTTGTTTTCCCAATAGGGGGAGTTCTATGTTTGTCTTTTTCCTTAAAAAAGGGGGAGCTTAAAATTGAAAATTTTATCCCTTTGATTTTCTTTTACCCCATCTTTTTGATTGATGCTAAAGGGGGAGAAAAATCTAGTGTAAGGAAATATATGTATGATTTTATTGGAAAATCTCTTGTGCTTGTCATCATAAAAAAGGGGGAGATTATAAGCCCAATGGTTCCCACCTTGGCATTCCCATCTTCTTTTGATGATTCCAATACACAAGTGATTTAATATCACTAATGTGTTTGTATGTCTAAGTTGTAGATCATGATTGTATTAAGACAAGATTGCTTGGATTAAGGCCAAAAAGCTCTCATTGGACCGCATTAAGAAGGCCCAAGACATCGGAGATCCAAGACGCATGAAGACTTGAAGCATCTGTGGGACATGATCCCGCGAGAGGGGCGTGGGGCGCGAGCCGCCGCGCGCTCTCCCTTGGTCTCTCGTACCCACGCGATTGGCGTGTGCTTCTTAGTGTTGATTTAGATTCGTCTTTTATGTGAACTTGGGATCATTAAGACAATCCGAATTCCACATAAAAGAGACTGACAGAGTCGCCACCTAGATGTGGGATCTAGGACCCGTAATTAACCAGAAATCTAGACTCGCTACCTGGTTACAAGAATGGAAGGTATGGGGATTTATCCACCACATGCACCATTCCTGCCTGATAATCGGTCTTCGATTCCAAAAGCTAACTCTTTTAAATTTATTTTAAATGGCTCATTCAACTCTATGTTAATATGTTATCTACGGGACATGCATCCTATGATTTAATTTCAATGTGAATCCTAAATGTGTATTTTGATTTCTTGATTTGTTTGGATTCAATCTAAGTGCAAGTTCTCCTAAGATTCTAATCTCATGGAAAACCCTAACTGATTTGATTAAGTATTTACAAGAAAATTAATATACAAAACACCACAATTTGTTGTGGTGCCGACTCGCGGGTGGTATGCCGTCAGACATCCAAGCTGCCTACGTACCCAAGCCTCACTGGGATCAGAGTCGACGTAGTTCGGTGCACCTAAGCTAAGCTACATATGCCTAACTCAACTAGGACACCGACTTAGACGGATTTGACTGTTTCAACAGTTTTAAGAGGAATTATTTAATTCAAGTTGAGGATTTTATTATCTTAGGATTTCATCTAAGATGCTATATGATTCTTATCTGAATGCAAGTTGTCCCTTAGACTAATGCAGGTTTGCCTACATCCTAGTTTACTAGGCTTGTCCTAGGGAAAGATCGGGTGACTAGTGTAACTAGACCTATGGTACGGTTGCTATACATAGCAAGCGTCCGTGATGAGGCTGGACTCCTAACTCTAGGACTCCCTAAAACTTAGGACACGACACAACACTAGTGTTCCTAAATTGGGCTCTAATGGTTCTTAGATTGGAAACCATAATCCAATGGTTCCGGAAGACTCGAGACAAATCAATTCAAATTCTTGAAGTTAATTAATTTCAGATTTCCTGGATTTTCGATTTATGGACACTTGAGGATTACCAATGGTTCTAGGGTTCACCAATTTCGGCCCAGAATAGCATCCAAGGAAGGGAATCGTGCGTTCTTTCCTTGCGCAATTTAATACTTAGGTTATAACATCTTATTGCCTGGCATATCTCAGGATTTCCGTGGACAGTAACCTCGGAGCCAACAACATGCTATAGCTTAAGTATTCAAATTGTCAAAGATCGGTTGCAATTGGGATACGATTATGGATGCACTGACCATTTTTCCAGGGAATTCTAATGATCCTAAGATTTCTGTTTCAATGGATTAAGGAGTTAATGTGTGACAGAGATTTAAGGTTCTTTAGAAATATTCAGATGATTTTCAATTAATTTCGGATTTTCAATGAATTTTATCAATTTTAAACATATGAGTGATTTTACAAGTGAAATTGTAGCAAACGAATTCGAAATGAGTTGAAATTTCTACAGCAGCAAGATATGATGAAATGTAGCTTACGGAAAGAGTTTTACAGATTTTTACATTAAGCTCATATTTAATTTCGATTTAACAATTGATTGACCAGATTGCACAAATAACACAGAAACCACTAGAAATATGAATCTAAATTCAATGAAATTTCTACATTAATAAGATATAAGTAAAAATAACATACTGAGAAATTTTCATGAATTTTGGAAACCATTTACTATCAGTTTCAGATTTTTTAATTTTCAGACCAGATTATGAATTAACCCTACATCCCATATGAAAACAGATCCAAATCACTTGAAATTTTTACAGTAACTAGAAATGTGAGATTGAAGACTACTGTAAAAATTTTAAGAATTTTAGTTGTGATCTGATGTCAATAACAATTCCTCCAAAAGCTGGTAAATTTCAAAGAAAGCATAAAATAATATACCAAACAAATTCTCAAAATTCTCAAAATTTCATGGTAGAATGTACTGGTATCATATTAGTTTCCCACGAAATTTCATTAATTTTGGAATTCATTTAGTATATATTTTATTTTCGAAACACTCATGGAGATCATGATTTTGAGCATACATATTTAATTTTCAACTAAATCCAATTAAATACTAAAAATCATGCAAATATACCAAATAATTCTAGAAAAATCTAAAAATTAAGTACCTACCTGTGATCGAAATCCTCGCCGAATCCGAGAGCCGAAAAATTCGAAAATCGCACCGCCGCTTGATCCGCTTCCGCTTTCTTTCTCTTTTTCTTTGTTTTATTTTCTTTTATATATTTTTTTTATATGGAACAAGGGAGAGAGATGGGGAGAAACAAATAAGGAGAGAAAGTAGATAATGATAGTGTGAGAGTGAGAGAGTGAGAGATATTGAGGGAGAGAAAGAGAAAACTATCCAAAAACAATGTGTTGTTTTTTTTTTTTTCTTCCTCTCATCACCTCTCTTTATATAGTGAAAAACTTAGTGGAGAGGTGGAAATAAACAATGAGAATGGTGGGTGTGGTGGAGAATAATGGAAATAAACAATGAGAATGGTGGGTGTGGTGGAGAATAATGGAATATATAATGGTAATGGTGGGAATTGTGGTGGGGAATAATGGAATATATAATGTGAATGGTGGGTGTGGTGGAGAATAATGGAAATAAACAATGGTAATTGTGGGAATGGTGGTGGGAATAATGGAATATATAATGGTAATGGTGGGAATGGTGGTGGGAATAATGGAATATATAATGTGAATGGTGGGTGTGGTGGAGAATAATGGAAATAAACAATGGTAATTGTGGGAATGGTGGTGGGAATAATGGAATATATAATGGTAATGGTGGGAATGGTGGTGGGAATAATGGAATATATAATGGTAATGGTGGGAATGGTGGTGGGAATAATGGAATATATAATGGTAATGGTGGGAATGGTGGTGGGGATAATGGAATATATAATGGTAATGGTGGGAATGGTGGTGGGGATAATGGAATATATAATGGTAATGGAGATAATGGTGTTATTTTAAAGGGAAAAATGAAGTTAGTGGAAATGGTAGAGAAAGTTAAGTCATGCTAATGGTGAGTCCCACATCAGCGGGTTCCGCACAAGCGGGTCCCACATCAGCGGGCCCTACACAAGCGGGTCCCACATCAGCGGGTCCCACACAAACGGGTCCCACATCAGCGGGTCCCACACAAACGGGTCCCACACTAGCAGGTCCCACACTAGCAGGTCCCACACAAACGGGTCCCACACCAGCGGGTCCCACATTCTCTTTTGCTCGGATTCTCATGAATAAACCTTCTCAATACTCAACGGAAAAAAATCAGAACATTGCAGGAATGACCAGAAAGATTTGAGAAAGCGTAAGGGACGAACACCGGAATAGAAAACTCTGAAAAATTGACAGCGAAACCCTAATTTCTTTGTTGATCAGAGCGGAGCAAAATGGGGTGTCTACAGATGCCCCTCTTTGGTAGAGATGACGTAGTTATCGAATTTCAAAGCAAAAGTGACAGTGCCATTTTGCGTAGCTTTGATCGACAAAGGACTCCCTAGACACAACGCAACCTAACTTAATGCAAGACCCTAGATGAAATCCTAGAATTTGAACATATATCACAATCGCTTACTCTAAACACCATGAGATGGCAGTTTAGAATAACGGAGAATCAGATTTACTCTAGGTGCAAAAATCTTGCAATCGAGAACAAAAATGATTATGATGCGGCGCTGTTTTCGAACGGGCAACGAAGGAACGGGATACCATTTTCAAATGAATTTTCAGAGGGAAAAGAATACCGTTTTTGAACGGTTTCAGATGAAACAAGACGCCATCTTCAAATGGTCTTAGAGAGAATGACTTTCAAAAAGTTTTTTTTTTTTTTTTTTTTTTTTTTTTTTTTTTTTTTTTAAATAACGAAGCCTCATTTTTGAACGGGCTTAGACACGAGATATCACTTTGAATGGATTCAACAAGAAGGAGGCCTTGCATTCGTACGGGGTCGAAAGGCTAAGAGACCGTATTTGTACGGTCTCCCAAAAGAATGAGCAGCCATATTTGTATGGATCCCAAAGAGAAATAAGAGACTATTTTAGAATAGACTGAGAAATGATGAGATACCGTATTTATACGGTACTAAAAAAGGAGTAAGAGACCATTTTCGAATGGACCTGGAGAGAATGAATCAACATATTTATATGAATTCCAAGGAAATGAGACATCACATTTGTATGATGCTCAAAGAAAATTAAGGGATCATTTTTTTTTTTTTTTTTTAATGGACTTGGATAAGATGAAATACCATATTTATACGGATTCCAAAAAAATGATACATTACATTTGTATGATGTTCAAAGGGGATAAGAGACCATAGTTGTATGGACTTGAAGAGAATGAAATACCGTATTTTTACGGAGTTCCAAGGATATGAGGTATCATATTTGTATGATGCTCAAAAGGGAATAAGAGACCATAGTTGTATGGACTTGAAGAGAATGAAATACCGTATTTTTACGGAGTTCCAAGGATATGAGGTATCATATTTGTATGATGCTCAAAAGGGAATAGACCATTTTTGAACGGACTCAGAATGAAATACAGCATTTTTACGGCTTCCAATGAGATGAGACATCATATTTGTATGATGTTCAAAGAGAAAAGACCATTTTCAAATGGACTCAGGGAGAATGAAATGACGTATTTATACGGATTTCAAGGAAATTAGACACCATATTCATATGATGTTCAAAGAGAAAAGACCATTTTCCAATGGATTCAGAGAATTTGAGCTTCGACAGAGATTATCAAAAAAAGGAAATTGAAATCTCCAATTAACAACTTTGGAAGCGAAGGATTCAATACTACCATGCAGCAAAGGACTTTCAAGGCTTGAATATGAGATGCCACTTCATTAGCAGCCTGCCCCAATTTGAGGCATTCTAACCTTCTTCCATTCATTGACCAGAGATCATTCTTTAGAGATTTTTCGCCATTCGCGGCAATCTCGCCTTTTTCCAGTTTCTCGGAACCTGTTAATAAACCTGCCTTCAGAGTGATTGCACCCTACAATTCTAAAAATAGAGTTCGTAAATTTGTCTAAAAAAATAAAAAATAAAAAAAAACAGAACCACAGACATTCGTAATAAAAAGACAAAATAAGAAAGATTACTCAAGTAATCTCGTGATGCTTCTGACTTATCAGTATTTTCTTTTGGGTTAGGCTAACCTCTTTTAAAGAATATTTCTCCATTGATAAACATCTTCACTTATTTTTAAGACAGTGATACTTCATATATCTTTCTATCAACTTTCGGATTGCTTTGAAATTAATGCCCCTAGTTTCAGGAATCATTATTATTAGCTTTGCCTGACCTACCGTGAGTTCAGAGATTGATATAATTCTTCTGGCGTGAACCCAATCTTACCACGACCAAGTCTTCCTTTTTAGATTTTCAACTTGGCGGACCGCTCAACCTTAACTTTTGCCTGAATCGTCTTTTTAGGTTTTCGACTCAGCAGGCCACCCCTTAACTTTTGCCTAAGCCGCCTTTTCAGGTTTTCAACTTAGCAGGGGAATGATCCTAAATTCTGCCTAGATTGCCTTTTCAGGTTTTCAATCTAGCGGATCTTCAAGCTCCATTTTCTTTTTCTTTTTCTTTTTTTTTTTTACTTGAACACCAAAAGGACTTTAAGGTGAGGTAGGGCTTTTCAAAGAATGGCTTAAGGTTTTGCAAGAGTTTCGACCGAACCTGTGAACAGGTTGCCTACGTATCCCAGTGTAGGAATCAGGTCATGCGTAGTTTAGGGCGAATGCCCCTAGTATATTGGGTTTTGAAAGAAAATTTTATTTAGGCTCAAAAGGGTTTGCAAAATGTTATAAATTTTTTGATTTTAGGTTATGAATTTGGGATTTATTTGGCCAAAAGAAGGCCTTCTGGTGTTCAAGCATAGAACCTCTTGAGTTGATCAAGGTTTGTTGGTTCTGGTAATATTTCTCCATTTAAATTACGGAGCTTGACGGCTTTTCCGGGTAAGATTTGGTCCACAATGTATGGTCCTGACCAATTTGGTTTGAACTTGCCCCTTGGGTCAAACACTGGTGCTCGATTCTCTTTCAGAACCAGATTGCCTTCTTCTAAATCTCTGACCTTAACCTTTTTATTAAAAGCCCGGGCTATTCTGCGCTGGTAACCCTGTACATGGTAAAGTGCTTTTAACCTCTTTTCATCTAGCATGTTCAGCTCTTTATATCTGGCGTCTGCCCATTCATTTTCTGGCAACTTGACTTCAGTCAATACTCGGAGCGAAGGTACACGGATCTCCACAGGTAGCACTGCTTCCATACCATAAACAAGAGAGTAAGGGGTTGCCCCAGTTGAAGCTCTAATTGATGTTCTGTAAGCCCACAATGCGTACGGCAACTTATTCGACCAATCCTTATAAGTTTCTGACATCTTGCTAATGATAGTCTTGACATTTTTGTTTGCAGCTTCCACCGCTCCATTTGTCTGCGGCCGATAAGGTGAAGATTTATGATGCTTAATCTTGAACTCTTCGCAAAGAGTGATAACTTCTTTCTTGAAATGAGATCCGTTATCTGAGATAAGTTCATGGGGAATTCCATATCTGCATATGATGTTGGTTCGTATGAATTTAGCAACTGATGCGGATGTAAGCTTTGCATAAGAAGCGGCCTCAACCCACTTAGTGAAGTAGTCAATTGCAACGAGTATGTACTCGTGACCACTAGATGACTTAGGGGAAATCTTGCCAATTATGTCAATTCCCCATACCGAAAATGGCCAAGGAGAAGTAAGAGAATGCAATTCGGTAGGTGGTACATGAATGAGATTCGCATGTATCTGACATTTATAGCATTTCTTCACAAATGTGTGACAATCTGCTTCCAATGTTGGCCAATAGTACCCCAGACGTAGGATCTTCTTTGACAACATCCTCCCATTCATATGAGGTCCACACACCCCTTCATGAACATCTGCGAGAATTTCTTCTGCCTGATCTTCAGTGACACATAAGAGTTGGATTCCGTCGAAGGACCGTCGATACAGCTCTCCTCCACAAATGACAAAGTTAATTGCCAATCTCTGCAAAGTCCTTATCTCCTTATTCGACGCCTCATTGGGATGCCCCTGGCCCGAGATGTAGTTCTTTATGTCCGTATACCATGGTTTACCATCGGGACATCTTGCAGCTATCTCTATAGCATCAACATATGCAGGAGCCCATTGCTCTTGAACCGTGATGGGCCTCATCTTCATATTGTGAGGTATGTCAATCATAGAAGCTAACGTCGCTAAGGCATCGGCGAATCTATTCTTCAACCTTGGCAAATAACTGAAAGTGATGTGCTGGAATTGCTTAGCGAGAACATCCAAGTATTCATGATATGGCAGCAACTTTTCTTCTTTGGTTCTCCATTCTCCTTGGGTTTGGCAAATGATTAACATTGAATCTCCATATACGTCAAGATTCTCTATGCCTAAGGCCAACGCAGCCTCAAGCCCAACAATGCATGCTTCATACTCTGCCATATTGTTGGTGCAATTGAATTGTAACTTAACGGCAAGGGGAACATGCTCATTTCGAGGTGACACAAGCAATGCCCCTACTCCCTGTCCTGTTTGGTTTGCTGCTCCATCAAAATAGAGGGTCCAACCAGTTTCTGGATATTCATCTTCTACCATCATGATCTCTTCATCTGGGAACATCGTCTTGAAAGGCTGATTTTCTTCTTGGGGTGCTTCTGCCAATTGTTCAGCAATGGCTCGGCCCTTTACTGATTTTTGGGTTACATGGGTGATGTCAAATTCAGACAACAATAACAACCATCTGGCAGTCCTACCTGTCAGGGCTGGTTTTTCAAAGAGATATTTCAGAGGATCCATCCTTGATAGGAGCAAGACCTTATGTGATAAAAGGTAATGCCTGAGTCGCTGAGTAGCCCAAACCAAAGCTAAGCAGGTTTTTTCTAGGACAGTATACTTCTGTTCGTACTCCAACATCTTCTTACTAAGATAGTATACAGCCTTTTCATGCTTGGTTTCTGGATCTTGCTGTGCTAACATACAGCCCATTGTGGTTTCTGTTACTGACAAGTAAAGCAGCAATGGATGCCCCGGTATTACTGGTGCTACTATCGGTGGTTCAGACAAACTTTGCTTTATTTTCTCGAAGGCCTGTTGACATTCCGCCGTCCACTCTTTGGAAGAGTTTTTCTTTAATAGCTTGAAGATAGGTTCACAAGTTGAAGTCAGATGAGCGATGAATCGTCTTAGGAAATGTATCCTTCATAGGAACCCCCGTATTTCCTTCTCGGTTCTAGGCGGCGGCATCTCCTGGATAGCCTTAATTTTCTGAGGATCCACCTCTATGCCCCTTTGACTCACCATGAATCCAAGCAACTTACCAGAGGTAACCCCGAATACACACTTGCTAGGATTCAAGCGAAGCTGGTATTTGAGTATTCTTTCAAAGAACTTCTTGAGGTTCGGGATGTGATCTCTCCTTTCCTTGGCTTTTACAATCATATCATCGACATAAACTTCGACTTCTCGATGTATCATGTCATGGAGTAAAGCTGTAGCTGCTCTTTGATATGTTGCACCAGCATTCTTAAGACCAAATGGCATTACCCGATAGCAATATGTCCCCCATTGTGTAATGAACGAGGTTTTAGCCATGTCTTCGGGTGCCATCTTAATTTGATTGTAGCCCGAGAAACCATCCATGAAGGATAGTAATTCATGCCCGGCCGTATTGTCTACCAGGATATCGATATGTGGTAGAGGGAAATCGTCTTTCGGACTTGCCTTGTTCAGATCTCTGAAATCTACACACATTCTCACCTTTCCATCTTTCTTCGGTACAGGTACTATATTTGCAAGCCATTCTGGATATTCCACCACTTGTAGGAACCCAGCATTCAACTGCTTAGTAACCTCTTCTTCTACTTTCAAGACCCATTCGGGCTTCATTCTCCTTAGCTTCTGCTTTTTAGGTTTAATTCCTGGCAACAAAGGTAGCTTGTGCTGAACAATGTCTTCGCTCAACCCGGGCATATCTTTGTAGGACCAGGCAAAAACTTCCTTATATTCCTTAAGTAGGTTTATTAATTCATCGCGCTCTTCAGAGGATAGAGTATTTCCAATTCGTATTTCCTGTATTAAATCTTCTGTTCCGATGTTTATAATTTTGATTTCATCTTTAAGAGGCTGGGCTCGGCGTTCCTCCTCTTGTTTGAGCATATGCTGCAATTCAAGGGGAGTTTCGTCGATCCCTTCTTCCTCGTCTGAGGAGGGAGTGTTATCATTATTAAAGTCAGAAGCAAACACAGAGACATACTGAGAATCGGATTTCATTGAATTGAAAGAAATTACATCATTATTCTTGGACTCATCCTGAACAGGCTCAGGATTCATATAGTAAATAAACTCAGAAAAAGACTCGCCTGGACTAGGCACTGACACTGATTCAGTTGGCTTGACTAGACTTGCCTTAGCCATAAAATAAGATGGAAAAATATCAGAACTCCAGTTGGAAAGATTTTCTGTTGCAGGTGCAATCTGACTCTGAGGTTCAGTAAAGGCAGCATCGCCCTGAATAACCGCCACTAGCACATCTTCACAGTCAGTCTCTTCTTGCTTTTTAGAATGATCTAAAACGGGCAACTCCTGACAAACAACATCAGGCACATCTTCTTTGAACAAAGACCCCAACATATCTGGCTCAAGGCAGACTATCCAATCCTCAACAGTTTTTTCAACACAATATACCGGCGGTTCTGTTTCTGGGAGAGCAAGGCCACTGAATATTTCAAAACCCGGTATCATGATCCCTGTTACTGAGTCATACCATGGTTCAGAAAACCCATAGTATGGAGAAGTCTCACCTTCTTTGCTAAAGTGACCATTCATTGATAAGGAATATGGAGTCATTGGGAGTACCCTTCCAGTGCGGCGGATTTCTTCCTTCAATTTCAACAATTCTTTCATGGATTCCTCCTCCTCCTCAGTAGGTATATACCCTAGACCGAAAACTCCAGAGTTTGCTTTGATTGGGCGCCAATGAGACGCTTTGCTTGGATCACGGCCTAAATTCATACCCGGAAAGTAGTTCATTTTTCTCATCATCTTGGCAACCACAGGACTGATGGCAAAAGGCAAATACAACTCCTCCCGAGAGGCATCTTCATAGGAAATAGCAGTAACATCGAATGCGAAACCATTCAAGTTGTAATCATCTGCTTTTGTAACTGGAAGGATCCGAGTTTCTCCTGTTATCTGCCCTATTTCTGGCTCTTCGTCGCCTCTGACAGTGATCAATTTTCCTTCTTTAATGAACTTCAGTTTTTGATGAAGGGTTGAGGCAACAACACCTTCCTTATGCAACCAGGGTCGTCCCAGAAGTATATTGAACGAGGCCTTGATATCAATAACTTGAAATTCCACCTCAAATTCTTGACCGCCTATAACGATCCTGGTGGTAAGGACTCCGACCACATTTCTGCGGGTATTGTCATATGCGAGGATACCAAGGGTTGATTCGGCAAAATCAGTGGGACCGAAACCCAAGGTAATGGCAGTTCTTAATGGACATACATTCAACGCGGATCCATTATCTACCAGCACAGACGGTACTTTCTTGCCTTCGCAAACAACAGTGACATGAAGAGCTCTAGCATGATTCCGACCTTGAGGAGGCAGCTCCTGGTCTGAGAAACTAATGGCCCTGGTGGCGTGTGTCAGAGCGACAACTTCAGCTAGTTGCTCTGGAGATATTTCTGAGGACACCTGTGTGGTATTCAGTTCTTTCAACACAGCCTCTCTGTGTTTCTTCGATGCTATCAACAACCCCCAAACAGATATGACAGCCTGAGTTTTCTTCAACTGCTGAACAACTTCATCATCTGGGTCCTTCACGTATTGCGGCTCCTCTCCTCGAGCCAATGCCCCTGGATTTTCGACTCTTAATTCAGCAGGTTTGAAAATTCTTCCACCCCTTGTCACATGTCTGACTTCATCCAATTCTGGCTCACCATAGGTGATAATTTGAGGGACTTGTGGCTCATAGGTGATTACCAAGGGAGGTACAGACTCCCTCAGGTATGATTCATCACAGAAGATGATTTCGGGTTCAGAAATGGGTTCTAAAGCACATATGAGGGTGAGAGGGTCAAACTCAGGATCTCCTATGGTTATGGCATTAACGGCAGCGGGAGGATTAGCATGACCAGGTAGCGGGTTTTGGGTAACATTGGGTCTTGGTTGGAATGCAATGACTTTCTCATCAATAAGTTTCTGGATTCTGAATTTCAAGGCGATGCAATTGTCTGTAAGATGACCAGGACCCCTGTGATACTCACAGTGTAGGTCGGCTCGCCAATTGGCAGGTAAAGGATTGGGGGGAGGCCGGGTGGCAGGTAGGGTTATGCGACCTGAAGCCAGACACTGCTTAAGCACCTCCGAAGATGGAATGGGAAGAGGAGTAAATTCTACCCGGGCTTGTTGCCGAGGTGCGGTCGCAGGTTGAGCATAGTCCATTACTAGAGGTTCCTGGGATTTAGAGGATTGAGCATTGGAATGGGAGATACTACTGACTTGGGCTGGTGGGGATTTTTTGAAATCTCTAGGATTTGGGTTGCTACGGTTGAATACACCTTGAGCCATAGCCTC
This sequence comes from Tasmannia lanceolata, assembly GCF_043159265.1. Classification (NCBI taxonomy): domain Eukaryota; kingdom Viridiplantae; phylum Streptophyta; class Magnoliopsida; order Canellales; family Winteraceae; genus Tasmannia; species Tasmannia lanceolata. The sequence goes on from NW_027518714.1 coordinate 41,265,527, forward strand.
CTCTATCTGGGTGCCAGCCACAATGAAGTGTTTGAAGTCTGGATAGTATTGCAATGACATGTGATACTGGAGCTGGGGGGAAATATTTTTCATGATTATCTGGACTTGCTCCTCCTCAGACGGGCGCTCCATCATCTGAGCTGCTATTCTCCTCCATCTTTTCACAAAAATCAGAAAGGATTCTCTCGAGTCTTGTTTTGTTCTCTCTAAATCCTTTCTGGTGATTTCTGTCCCATCATCATATTTGAACTGCCTGATGAATTGCTCGCCGATATCCTTCCATGTCCTGTAACGAGTCTTGTCCAAGACCATGAACCATCTCCTAGCAACCTTGGTTAGGGAAACTGGGAACAATTGAGCCATTTGCTCAGGAGATAAGCCTTGAGGCTGACACATGATGGTGAACATTTGTAAATGTGTGATTGGACAACCCACACCATCATATTTGTCGAAATCGGGCATTTGAAAATTAGCAGGAAGGCGGATTTCGGGAAATAGAGTAAGATCACTGGGATTGAAACTACCCTGGTCTTGAAACTGAATGTCTTGAACTTTTCTGGTAAGAGTCTCTAATTTCTCAATAACAGACTTATCAACCATGGACTGAGAAGGTCTACTACGATTCTCGCTATACTGCTCTTTTTCCAAATCTTCTTCGGTTTTATCATGGATATTGATGAACACTGGCTGGACAGGTGCTGCTGAAGTAGCTGCTTGGTGCACAGGCCCTTTATCCTTGGACAACGATTGTCCGAACTTCTCAGAAAGTTGAGCCTTGATAACTTGGTTCTCTTCCTTGAGTTCTTGAAGCTGCCGGAGAATCAAGGTAAGAGTATCGGTGATAGCAGCGAGTGGAGGACTGTCCTGGTTTTCTGCCATTGGTGAGGATGAGGACGGGAAAGAATGAGATGCTGGGGTTCTCAGAGAAGGTGGCGGGGATACAGATTTCCTCTGTAATCGAGAAGAGACCCGAACCCAAGGAGTATTAGGGTTAGCTATGGTGTCTACGGCCCTGTAATATTTGAAAGACATATTTAAAATCAGAAAGAAGTAGACACTGATGTATGCATAGACGAAGATACTGAAAGAAAAAGGTGAACTTTTATTGATAGATCATTAAAGCTTGAGTACATGGTTCGATCTTTCAAAGATAGACTGATAAGAGAAAACATGACATTAAGCACTCTTTCTAGACTTCTTCTTTGGACGACTATCTTCCTCAACTGACTCCTTGAAAGATTTGATGACTCGAACATCCCAAGCAGATGAAACGGCTTTGACAATCTTGGGCTTGAGATCCTCAGGCGGATAGAAATGACGAAGGGGAGGCACAATGGATTGCTCCCTTCCATACTGACGCTGAATCCTGGCAGGAATATAAAAGGAAGTCTTTTTGAGGCCAAGAAGGCGAACGTAGTTAGCTTCTCCAGTATTGAAGACAGCTTCTTGGATTCCAGGGATTTGCCAATAAATCTGATCTTCATGGCGAGAACTCAACCACTCAGCCCAATCGCCTTTATGATTGAAAGAAACATCATGACGCCATCCACTGAAGGTGTATAACGTATGATCAAAATGCACAGGAGCTGCAATTTTTAGCTTGTGGCATAACCACACGTGAAGTAATGCAGGACATCCTGAGAAGGACCCAACAAAAGATCGAACATAAGAGCCTGGACCTGAGCTGGCACGAAGACGAGCCATCTCATCCAATCCATTGAAGGTTTCTGCAAGCATAGTAGGAATTGGATTGGCGCCACGATCCATCTGATCAACGAGGTCCAAGAGAACAGCTGACGCACAGCGAGAAGGCTGGACAGTGAGGAACCTAGCAAAGGAGCAGAATCTCAGAGCGCGACCTCGGGCTTTTTGAATATCAACAGCACCAATATGCCCAACAGGAGGGTAAATGTCAATCAGTTGTTGCATGGACACTTCCTGATCTTTGATGAAAGAGTTCATGGATTCATCTGGATTATTCATCAAGCGAAGGAACAAAGGACGATAATCCGACACGTAAGATGGCTTCACCAGAGGGCCATCTACAGGATATTCCAATAAGGCACACCATTCTTCAAAGGTGGGACACATTTCTTGGTTGCCAAAACGGAAGACATGATGATCGGGATCCCAACACTCTGATGCAGCATAGAGTAATCCCCAATCGAGCTTGATGGTGGCCACGTAACCGAAGAGATTTTTCTCTTGCTCACTTATGGCATAGATATGGGATTCTCTTAATGTACCACGGATCCAATCAAGAATTGTACGAGTAGACATGGTGTCTGTAAGCCAGGAGAAAGGATACAGGGATAATCAGGATTACATGAACATGAGATTAGGATGAGTTCCTACCAATATAAAGGAAGTATGGATACTCGATCGAATCAGATAATATAAGATTAAAAATCGTACGATCGAGATGAGATGAGATAGCATAAGATTGCTTTCAACGGATGGATCATGAATGACTAATCCTATGAGATCTTTGGAAATGAATGGGATTTAAATCCTAACCCCAAAGGGAAAGTTTTTTAATCTTTGCACATTTTATCAGTGTTACCTGAAGGCATCAACCCTAATCCTAATCTAGCGGAGTGGAGAGAGGATCTCGACTCATGACTTTGTTTGTGTACCTAGGACCGATCGTAGCCATTAGAAGATGGTCTACGGCCTAATCTAGACACAAATAGGTAGGATATCCTAAACTAGGCTCACACACGTGATGCACATGTGTTCGTATACTACATGCATGTGTGGGTTAATCTAGGGGTAAGGCCAAGAGTTCCCTTAGCGCGAATCCCTGTTCGATATACTGTACCAGTGTCCGGCGTATCAGTACGTGAACAAGAGATCCGTTTACGTACCATAAAGGTACTAGGCTAAGGGTGGAATGCTTCTCTAGCACAGAGGCACCAGGTGATGAAATCCCAGTCAACCATGCTAGATAACACTCCGGGTTCCTAAAATAGGACGTGTGTGCATGTGAGATGCAGGGGTTTAGATGAAAGTGATGTAAGTGTGTGCAATAAGTTCGCGCAATCTATGATGCCTTCAGGTTTTGTTAGATTAAGTTTGAGTATATGTGATGAGAAAATAAAGCATACAAACTAATCTAACAAGCATAAAAGAGATAGAGTTTTCATGAGCCAGTTAAAATAGATTCAAATGAGTTATCCTTTGGAATTGTAATGAAGTTAGGTGTTCCCCAGCAGAGTCGCCAGACTGTGGGACATGATCCCGCGAGAGGGGCGTGGGGCGCGAGCCGCCGCGCGCTCTCCCTTGGTCTCTCGTACCCACGCGATTGGCGTGTGCTTCTTAGTGTTGATTTAGATTCGTCTTTTATGTGAACTTGGGATCATTAAGACAATCCGAATTCCACATAAAAGAGACTGACAGAGTCGCCACCTAGATGTGGGATCTAGGACCCGTAATTAACCAGAAATCTAGACTCGCTACCTGGTTACAAGAATGGAAGGTATGGGGATTTATCCACCACATGCACCATTCCTGCCTGATAATCGGTCTTCGATTCCAAAAGCTAACTCTTTTAAATTTATTTTAAATGGCTCATTCAACTCTATGTTAATATGTTATCTACGGGACATGCATCCTATGATTTAATTTCAATGTGAATCCTAAATGTGTATTTTGATTTCTTGATTTGTTTGGATTCAATCTAAGTGCAAGTTCTCCTAAGATTCTAATCTCATGGAAAACCCTAACTGATTTGATTAAGTATTTACAAGAAAATTAATATACAAAACACCACAATTTGTTGTGGTGCCGACTCGCGGGTGGTATGCCGTCAGACATCCAAGCTGCCTACGTACCCAAGCCTCACTGGGATCAGAGTCGACGTAGTTCGGTGCACCTAAGCTAAGCTACATATGCCTAACTCAACTAGGACACCGACTTAGACGGATTTGACTGTTTCAACAGTTTTAAGAGGAATTATTTAATTCAAGTTGAGGATTTTATTATCTTAGGATTTCATCTAAGATGCTATATGATTCTTATCTGAATGCAAGTTGTCCCTTAGACTAATGCAGGTTTGCCTACATCCTAGTTTACTAGGCTTGTCCTAGGGAAAGATCGGGTGACTAGTGTAACTAGACCTATGGTACGGTTGCTATACATAGCAAGCGTCCGTGATGAGGCTGGACTCCTAACTCTAGGACTCCCTAAAACTTAGGACACGACACAACACTAGTGTTCCTAAATTGGGCTCTAATGGTTCTTAGATTGGAAACCATAATCCAATGGTTCCGGAAGACTCGAGACAAATCAATTCAAATTCTTGAAGTTAATTAATTTCAGATTTCCTGGATTTTCGATTTATGGACACTTGAGGATTACCAATGGTTCTAGGGTTCACCAATTTCGGCCCAGAATAGCATCCAAGGAAGGGAATCGTGCGTTCTTTCCTTGCGCAATTTAATACTTAGGTTATAACATCTTATTGCCTGGCATATCTCAGGATTTCCGTGGACAGTAACCTCGGAGCCAACAACATGCTATAGCTTAAGTATTCAAATTGTCAAAGATCGGTTGCAATTGGGATACGATTATGGATGCACTGACCATTTTTCCAGGGAATTCTAATGATCCTAAGATTTCTGTTTCAATGGATTAAGGAGTTAATGTGTGACAGAGATTTAAGGTTCTTTAGAAATATTCAGATGATTTTCAATTAATTTCGGATTTTCAATGAATTTTATCAATTTTAAACATATGAGTGATTTTACAAGTGAAATTGTAGCAAACGAATTCGAAATGAGTTGAAATTTCTACAGCAGCAAGATATGATGAAATGTAGCTTACGGAAAGAGTTTTACAGATTTTTACATTAAGCTCATATTTAATTTCGATTTAACAATTGATTGACCAGATTGCACAAATAACACAGAAACCACTAGAAATATGAATCTAAATTCAATGAAATTTCTACATTAATAAGATATAAGTAAAAATAACATACTGAGAAATTTTCATGAATTTTGGAAACCATTTACTATCAGTTTCAGATTTTTTAATTTTCAGACCAGATTATGAATTAACCCTACATCCCATATGAAAACAGATCCAAATCACTTGAAATTTTTACAGTAACTAGAAATGTGAGATTGAAGACTACTGTAAAAATTTTAAGAATTTTAGTTGTGATCTGATGTCAATAACAATTCCTCCAAAAGCTGGTAAATTTCAAAGAAAGCATAAAATAATATACCAAACAAATTCTCAAAATTCTCAAAATTTCATGGTAGAATGTACTGGTATCATATTAGTTTCCCACGAAATTTCATTAATTTTGGAATTCATTTAGTATATATTTTATTTTCGAAACACTCATGGAGATCATGATTTTGAGCATACATATTTAATTTTCAACTAAATCCAATTAAATACTAAAAATCATGCAAATATACCAAATAATTCTAGAAAAATCTAAAAATTAAGTACCTACCTGTGATCGAAATCCTCGCCGAATCCGAGAGCCGAAAAATTCGAAAATCGCACCGCCGCTTGATCCGCTTCCGCTTTCTTTCTCTTTTTCTTTGTTTTATTTTCTTTTATATATTTTTTTTATATGGAACAAGGGAGAGAGATGGGGAGAAACAAATAAGGAGAGAAAGTAGATAATGATAGTGTGAGAGTGAGAGAGTGAGAGATATTGAGGGAGAGAAAGAGAAAACTATCCAAAAACAATGTGTTGTTTTTTTTTTTTCTTCCTCTCATCACCTCTCTTTATATAGTGAAAAACTTAGTGGAGAGGTGGAAATAAACAATGAGAATGGTGGGTGTGGTGGAGAATAATGGAAATAAACAATGAGAATGGTGGGTGTGGTGGAGAATAATGGAATATATAATGGTAATGGTGGGAATTGTGGTGGGGAATAATGGAATATATAATGTGAATGGTGGGTGTGGTGGAGAATAATGGAAATAAACAATGGTAATTGTGGGAATGGTGGTGGGAATAATGGAATATATAATGGTAATGGTGGGAATGGTGGTGGGAATAATGGAATATATAATGTGAATGGTGGGTGTGGTGGAGAATAATGGAAATAAACAATGGTAATTGTGGGAATGGTGGTGGGAATAATGGAATATATAATGGTAATGGTGGGAATGGTGGTGGGAATAATGGAATATATAATGGTAATGGTGGGAATGGTGGTGGGAATAATGGAATATATAATGGTAATGGTGGGAATGGTGGTGGGGATAATGGAATATATAATGGTAATGGTGGGAATGGTGGTGGGGATAATGGAATATATAATGGTAATGGAGATAATGGTGTTATTTTAAAGGGAAAAATGAAGTTAGTGGAAATGGTAGAGAAAGTTAAGTCATGCTAATGGTGAGTCCCACATCAGCGGGTTCCGCACAAGCGGGTCCCACATCAGCGGGCCCTACACAAGCGGGTCCCACATCAGCGGGTCCCACACAAACGGGTCCCACATCAGCGGGTCCCACACAAACGGGTCCCACACTAGCAGGTCCCACACTAGCAGGTCCCACACAAACGGGTCCCACACCAGCGGGTCCCACATTCTCTTTTGCTCGGATTCTCATGAATAAACCTTCTCAATACTCAACGGAAAAAAATCAGAACATTGCAGGAATGACCAGAAAGATTTGAGAAAGCGTAAGGGACGAACACCGGAATAGAAAACTCTGAAAAATTGACAGCGAAACCCTAATTTCTTTGTTGATCAGAGCGGAGCAAAATGGGGTGTCTACAGCATCGCAATTGAAGATCGAAGTCATTTTAGAATGTAAAGATCCAATCCTAGTTTAGGTGTTTAGAGGCATAAATAAAGTAAATGTCACACCCCTAAATGTTTAAGAGATTGTCATTGTGGTGTTCCAACACTTTGGAACCCTCATAAACAATCCCAACTTGGTATAGAGTTGGAAGCCCAAATGAATAAGAAACAGAATTGAAAAACCTGCTGCATATAGGCTTCTCGGAACTCTGAGATATTCCTCGGAGCTTCGAGAATTGGTCCAGTAGCATTTTTCCATCTTCTGTTTGTATTCCCGGAACTCCGAGACCACTATTTCGGGAAGAAATTATAGCCATTGGGGATTTTGCCAGATTTACCACTATGCCCCTCAAACGGTCATTTTTAGGTTTTCTATATATATGGGTATTCTAAACTTCCCAACAATCAATCCTAACACTCTAAAAGCCTATTAGAACATCCTAAGACTGTATTAAGCTTGTTTATGCCTCTCATCCTCTAGAATTAGGATTTGGATCATAGGCTTCAATTCGTACATCTTCTACAAACTTTGTAAACCCTTGTGAGGGATTTTTTGTTTGTTTCTTTCTTTATACAAACGATTGTATTTGGGAGAGTGTTCGGAGAAGCGGAGCCCACTCTCCGTGGTGAAGATTGCCACCAAGGTTAAAGGCAATTGGAATTGTAATCGGCACCGATCTTCGGCGAAGTTAAGAAGATCAAATAGTGAAGCCATCAACGGGTTTGGTTGGTGGAGTGGAGTAGGCCTCGCGTTGGAGGACCGAACCACTTTAAATCTCGGGTGCATTCTCTCTTATCTCTTGCTTTATATTTGCATTGCACTTAGGATTTAACTTGTGTGCTTAATTTTTATTTTTGATCTCTTAATCTTCAAATTTGGGTTAGAGTTTTCAAAAGATTAAAACTTGTTAGGAACCTAAATTTTCCCTCCTCATAAGTTAACATTAGAATAGTACTCGGGTCTACCCTTGGAATTTCAGTGTTTGGGTGCAAGTGTTATGTCTTGAATATCAAAGACAACCTTCACAAATTTGATGCTAAATCCGATGAAGGAATTTTTCTTGGATACTCTACTAGAAGTAAATCATATAGAGTATTCAATAGAAGAACACTATGTGTTGAAGAAGTCATTCATGTGAAATGTGATGAACTTAGTGAAGAAATGAAAAGATCACATGATGATGAAGATTATGAAGTTACCCCCCGAAACACAAACCAAAACGAAATTGAAAATGAAGTGCCTATTGATAATATTAGTGAAACCTTGGAGACACTAGAGCTAGAAAGTCCTCCTAAAGAGGTTGATGATCAAGGTAAAGGGAAACAGATTCTATCCGGTCACCCAAGTACTCAAATCATCGGTGATACCTCTCAAGGAGTCAGAACAAGGTCTCATTATAGAAATGTGTGTGAGTTTGTTATATTTTTGTCACATATAGAGCCTAAGAGTATAGATGAGGTGGAGAAAGATGATTTTTGGATTATTACCATGCATAAGGAACTAAATCAATTCGAAAGAAACAAAGTTTGAAAATTAGTTCCTAGACCTAGAGACCATCCCGTTATTGGCACTAGATGGGTCTATAGAAATAAGTTGGATGAACAAGGGAAAATTCAAAGGAACAAAGCTCGATTGGTAGCCCAAGGTTACAATCAAGAAGAAGGAATCGACTATGATAAAACCTTTGCACCCATAGCCCAGTTAGAGGCCATTAGGATACTTCTTGCATTTGCTTGCCATAGAGGATTCAAGCTATATTAAATGGATTTCAAGAGTGCATTCCTAAATGGATACATAATGGAGGAAGTTTATGTTGAACAACCTCCCGGATTTGAAGCCGGATTTGAAGATTTCAAAATTTCTAAGCACATCTATAAATTGGATAAAGCCTTGTATGGATTAAAGCAAGCTCCTAGAGCTTGGTATGATAGGCTTAGTTCATTCTTATTAGACAAGGGCTTTGATATGGGTAAGGTGGATAAAATCCTTTTCATCAAACGTCAAGGAAATGACATACTCATTGTACAAGTATATGTTGATGATACCATATTTGGATCAACAAATGAGAGTATGTGTAACGAGTTTGCTCAATGCATGCAAGATAAATTTGAATTGCGCATGATGGGAGAACTCAAATATTTTCTAGGTTTCCAAATTCATCAATGAAAAATTGCATATTCATTAATCAAGAAAAATACACAAGAGAATTGCTTAAAAAATTTGGGATGGATAGCTCTCCAACAAAGCCTACTCCTATGAGTACATCCACCAAACTAAGCAAAGATGATCTCGGCCCATCTATTGATCAAAAGAAATATAGGGGTATGATAGGGAGTCTACTATATTTGACTGCTAGGACCAGACATTATGTTTAGTGTTTGTTTATGTGCTAGATTTCAGTCAAACCCTAAGGAATCCCATTTGCAAGGTGTCAAAAGAATACTCAAATATCTCAGGTGGACTCCTAGCCTAGGTTTATGGTATGAAAGTTTCAATAATTTTAACCCAGTAGGGTATTCAGATGCTGGCTTTGTCGGATGTAGAGTGGATAAAAAAAGTACAAGCGGCACTTGTTAGTTCCTTGGTAGATCCCTTGTATCTTGGTTTAGTAAGAAGCAAAATTCAGTCTCCTTATCCACTACGGAGGCTGAATATATTGCGGTAGGAGCTTGTTGCGCACAAGTCCTTTGGATGAAGAACATCCTGGAAGACTATAGTCTCAAATTTGATTGTGTTCCAATTCATTGTGAGAACACAAGTGTGATCAATCTAACCAAGAACCCTATTCAACACTCTAGGACAAAGCATATAGAAATAAGGCATAATTTTCTTAGAGATCATTCACAAAAATGTGACATATCAATTGAGTATATTCACAGTGATGCTCAACTTTCTGACATATTCACCAAACCTCTAAGTGAAGAGAGATTTTGTGATCTTAAAAGTGGTTTGAATATTGGTCACTTTAACAGGTAAAAGAATTTTAAACTAGGCATGCACATACATATATTCTATATACTTAATGGTTGTGTGTTATGGAGTGCATGGTCATGATGTTAATTTAATTTTAAAAAAAATCCACTCAATTTGTACTCTTAGTCCTCTTACTTTGTAAGATGGAGAGTGTACACTCATTTTCTAATTAAAACATGTAATCAGTTGGCTTATTGCCTCATCAAGACCATGCACATGTCTATTTGCTTGATTAGTACTATAATTACTTAGGCATGTATTCTATAAAATAGGGAGAGAAAAAGGTTTTACAAAAGGTTTTACATTTAAAAAAAAAAGGAAAAAAGGGAGAATTTTCATTTGTTTTATCTTTTCCCATTCTTTTTTATGTGACGAAAGGGGGAGAAGAAGGGTAAATTGATTATGTATGCATGTATGCTCTCTCATTCCATTTTCGTATTCCATGCATATGATTTCCCTAAGTCACCATGTTAGCTCTACCTATGCTTATCTTGTGCTCATTGTTATATGCTCTAAATATTTGCATAAATATCTTAATAATCATATTTATGATAAGCACATATTGAGGGGGAGGCACAATTTGCATAAATGTGTTATTAAGGGGGAGCCTCCAACCCCATAATCAATTTAGGTTTGTTATCATAAAAAAAGGGGGAGAGTGTAAGCCCAAGGGTGCATCACACTCTTGTTTTGATGATCAACAAACCCAAATTGATGGTAGTTTGCTAATGGCTTCTCTAGTGTTGGGATAGATTGAATAATGGGGTAGAGATAAGAAGTTTTTTGGGTTTGGCAGAATATTACCGCCGTTTTGTTGAGTACTTTTTGCGTATATCTGCCCCTTTGATCCATTTGACACGGAAGGGGATAAAATTTGTTTGGTCTGAAGATTGTGAAAAGAGCTTTCAGGATTTGAAACAAAGGCTAGTCTCCACCCTCATTTTAACATTGGCTGTTAGTGGAGAGGGGTTTACAATCTATAGTGATACTTCAAAGAAAGGGCTTGGATGTGTATTAATGCAGAAAGGGAAGGTCATTGATTATGCTTCACAACAACTGAAACCTTATGAAGAGAATTACCTAACCCATGACATAGAACTGGCGGCCATCGTGTTTGCCTTGAAAATTTGGAGACATTATTTGTATGGAGAACCGTGTGAGATATTCACGGATCAGAAGAGCCTGAAATACATTTTCACGTAGAAAGAATTGAATATGATACAAAGGTGTTGGTTGGAATTATTAAAGACTACGATTTAACCATAAGCTATCGCCCTAGAAAAGCCAACATCATGGCTGATGCTTTAAGTCGGAAGTCATCTATAAACCTGTCAACTTTTATTATATCTCAGAAATATATTTTGTAGGACTTTCGGAGAATGGAAATAGAAATTCGTGGTCCAAACATTGCGGTATTGACAGCAACACTCCAAGTTCGGTTCACATTGCAAGAAAGAATCAAAATAGCTCAGGAATTCAACTCAGAATTTTATAAAATCAGAAATAAGAAGAAGGATCTAAATCTGAATTTCGAATTCAGAGTGATGGTACCTTAATGTTTGGTAACCACATTTGTGTTCCAAATGACTCTGCTTTGAAAAATGTGGTTTTGAAAGAAGCTCATAGATCTCACTACTCTATGCACCCCGTAAATCCTAAAATGTACTAGGACTTGAAAGGGAATTACTGGTGGAACAATATGAAAAGGGAGATAACTCAATATGTTGCGCAGTGCCTAACTTGCCAGGTGATTAGGGCGAACATCAGAGACCGCCTGGAACATTGCAACCACTTTTCATCCCAGAATGAAAGTGGGAGGAGATTAAGATGAACTTTGTATCGGCCTTACCTCATACTCCATCGAGCAATAATTCTGTGTGGGTAATTGTGGATAGATTGACAAAGACCGCTCATTTCATACCCTTTAGAACGGTCTTGACAACGGAAAAGTTAGCCAAATTGTATGTTGATCAGATAGTTAAGTATCATGGTGTGCCTAAGGTCATTGTATCCGATAGAGACACCCGTTTTGTATTTCAGTTTTGGAACAGCTTGCATTTAGCAATGGGGTCTTCCCTCAAGTTTAGTACAACTTTTCATCCTCAGACAGATAGGCAGTCCGAGAGGACGATCCAGATTTTGGAAGATATGCTCAGAGCTTGTGTGATGGATTTGAAAGGATCTTGGGATGATCATCTTCCCTTGATTGGATTCTCTTATAATAACAACCAGTATTCAGATGGCACTTTTTTATACCTTATATGGGAGGAGATGTAGATCACCTATATGTTGAGATGATGTAGGTAAGAGGAGACTCTTAGGACCGGATTTGGTTCAGCAAGCAGTGGATAAAATTCAATTTTGCACGGCACAAAGCCGACAGAAGAGCTATGCGGATGTCAGACTGACACCAAACAAATGGAGAAGAGAGGAGGAAACACAAGTGAAAAACTGAGATGAAACAGCCTGCCACCCAAAGGAATCCACCCAAGGGATAAGAGCAAATAAGACAAGAAGAAATCCTTCTTCTTCACAAGCCAAAGGCTAAACTTGATTCAAATTCTCTGCAAAAGTCCCTTCTCTACAGCCCAAATAAACATTTAAGTAGGCAAGGAACAACCGTCCAGCCATAGGTGCACTTCCAAAGGCTTAAACAACATTTCCTAGCTTGACAACACAAGTTTCAAGAAAGAAGGGAGAAGAAAACTAAACTTTCTTTGACTAATACTTAAGGCTATCTTACTAAACTTAATGGGAGTCTTTGTGACTTAATAAAGCATAAATATAACATAAAAAATAACTTAAATCATATCCAAAAATGCTTGGAATAATGGGCTGGACAGCAGGCAAAAAGAAACAAAAAACTGTTGAAATTCGTATGTTGCAGGCATCTTAAACACTTCCCAGAAAAATGACCATAACTCCCTCCATAGAACTCCGATTTGCGAACCATATATTGCGTTGGAAAGTAGACTCATAGACCTTTCTAACCATGTATGGCTTGCTATTTTTAGAGCTGTGAGTAATTTCAGTTTTGACCCAAAAGATGACCCAAAATCATGGACTGCAACTGTTTTTGGACCTCTAAGCTTGGGGCTTAGGCTTGGTGGGCCTAGTGGGCTTGGTTTGAGGATCCATCGAGATAGCTTCGGCATCAAACGCTTCTGTTACGAACAAACTCGCCCTCAAGTTACACTCGTTTTCTTCATCATGGTAGGGAGAAAGATATGCTACATTAAAAGTTGTTGAAACACCATATTCTCGCGGTAGCTCAATCTTGTATGCATTCATACCACTATGCTTTAGTATATGAAACGATCCATCGACCGGGTCATGCAACTTGCTCCGTTTACCCTTGAAAACAATTCCTTCTGCATGTTGATACAAACAATGTCTCTTTTAAATTTCACATGCTTCCTTATCTTATTGGCAAATTCTTAAAGAAGGGGCGGAATTATGAAAGGGACCTCCTTTGTTTCTCCATTTTTCTCAATCATCACAAGGGCATAAGCCTCATCAGCTCCCTCCAAGGCTTTGTCAAATTCAGATTTAGAGAGTAAAGTGCTTCCCTCTCCTTTTAAAGCCTTAGGAATACTTTCCACCTTAGATGGACACAACAATAAGTGACAAGAATACATAGGTACCACATCAAAGAATTGAGCATCTTGATGTTGTGTGCCACGCGAAAAAGAAACTAAACAGTGTTGATTAGCAAGTACCTCCTTCCCTTTCTTGAACCATGCAAATTTGAAAGTCCTAGGCCTCATCTCGGTCTTAAGGTTGATCATGTCAACCATCTCTTGTGCCACCACATTCTCACAGCTCCTACTATCAATGATAAGGTTGTTGTAAATCTCTTCATTCGATGTACATCCTTTATCAAAAATATTATGCAGGAACCCCTCATGATTTTCTTCCACTTTGGCCATATTCATAGCACGCCGAATAACTAACGCCTTTCCGCTATCATTCCAAGCGATCTCATCACCCTCATCATCATTGTAGTCGTCAAAATGTGGTTGTTCATCACATTGTGGAGAAGCCTCTTCACTCAATGCTTGATTACGAGTGCGATGAAAGGGTTAATCTCTTCTTCGTTAGTTGTAGCATTCTTTGACTCATGATGCGAATCATCATGTTCCAGGTGTTCGCAGTATTCAAAATGCTGCTGGAGTTGTTGCACTTGTCTCCTCAAATCATCCATTTCAACCTCATGTAAGGCTCGTTCATGAACCGGGGCTTCTTCGACATTTGGTGCGCTACGACGACGACCAGCCATGAAACCCAAGCTCTGATACCAAAGTGACACCAAACAAATGGAGAAGAGAGGAGGAAACACAAGTGAAAAACTGAGATGAAACAGCCCGCCACCCAAAGGAATCCACCCAAGGGATAAGAGCAAATAAGACAAGAAGAAATCCTTCTTCTTCACAAGCCAAAGGCTAAACTTGATTCAAATTCTCTGCAAAAGTCCCTTCTCTACAGCCCAAATAAATATTTAAGTAGGCATGGAACAACCCTCCAGCCATAGGTGCACTTGCAAAGGCTTGAACAACATTTCCTAGCTTGACAACACAAGTTTCAAGAAAGAAGGGAGAGGAAAACTAAACTTTCTTTGACTAATACTTAAGGCTATCTTACTAAACTTAATGGGAGCCTTTGGGACTTAATAAAGGATAAATATAACATCAAAAATAACTTAAATCATATCTAAAAATGTTTGGAATAATGAGCTGGACAGCAGACAAAAAGAAACCCAAAATTGTTGAAATTCGTATGTTGCAGACAGCTTAAACACTTCCCAGAAAAATGGCCATAACCCCCTCCACAAACCTCCAATTTGTGAACCGTTTGTTGCGTTAAAAAGTAGACTCGTAGACCCTTTCAACCATGTATGGCTCGCTATTTTTAAACTTGTTAGTAATTTCAGTTTTGACCCAAAAATGACCCAAAATCATGGACTGCAACTGTTTTTGGACCTTTAAGCTTGGGGCCTAGGCTTGGTGGGCCTAGTGGGCTTGGTTTGAGGATCCATCAAGATAGCTCCGGCGTCACAGGTGAAGAGAATTGGAATTTCAGGTTGGAGACAATTTGCTTTTGAAAGTGTCTCCCACCAAAGGTATAATGCAATTCGGAGTTAAAGGTAAACTTAGCCCGAGATTCGTGGGACCCTTCGAAATATTGGAAACGATGGGAAAGGTAGCCTACAGATTGGCCTTGTCTCCATCGTTATCTGGTGTACACAATGTGTTTCACGTATCAATGTTGCGGAAGTATACACCAGATCCGAGTCACATGATTGAAATGGAGTCTTTAAAACTAAGAGAAGATCTGTCATTTGAAGAGCAATCCGTTCGTAGTGTGGATCATAAGGACTAAGTTCTTAGACGAAGAACTATTCCATATGGGAAAGTCCAGTGACAGACTCACTCGGAATGTGAAGCCACTTGGGAGATGGAGGAGGAAATGCGATCAAAATATCTATTTTTATTTGAAGAACCAGGTACGTGATAAATAAATTTCGAGGACGAAATTTATGTAAGGAGAGTAGAATGTAAATACCCATTATTAAAAATTTGTCCCCTTCTTTAAAAGATGGGCGTTTTTGTCTTTGAGAATTAGACTTGTTTTAGGACTTCTTAAGAAAGCCTATAAATATATCCTTTGGGAGGTTTTTGAAGGCTAAAAAACTCTAATTGTTTTTTCATCCTTAGGAAAGGAAATGAGAGAGAGAGAGAGAGAGAGAGAAGAAAAAGACCAAGGAGATCGCGATTTTGGAATCGAAGTCGTGAATCAGGGTAAGATATATGTTCTACGAAGGATTTTGGATGTTTAAAAACCCTAAAAACAAGATTTTGGTGGATTCCTCTCTTTGTAAGGGATCTATCGGATCCGACCTCGCGCAATTTGGAGTCCGAATGAAGGAGATATGAATTTTTGAAGTTTTGAGGAAATCAGAATAAAATATGGAATTCTCATGCAAAACCCAGCCCGCGCTTCGAACGCCATATTAAGGGTGTTCGGGCGCCCGAAGGGTTGGTCAAGCGTCCGGTTCGGGCATCCGAACAGGATTGGAATCGAAACCCGAGAGTTGGATTTTCCTTTGGAAATTCTCAGAGATGTTCTAAGTGGCTTCCGAAGGAAATGTTCGGGCGTCCGAAGGTCCGGTTCGGGCGCTCGAACCCGCCTGGAAATTGGAATTTGTTTTGAGATTTGGATTTCGAACCTTTGGTTCGTGAGTTACTCTCAAGGACCCTTATGTGATGTTTTTCCATTATTCAGATTAAAGATATTGAATCGTTCATTGAGATTGCAAAAAGAAACATCCGTTATCGAGGTACATAATAACGTACTACTTTGGGTGCTTCTTAAACACTATACACTTCGAACTGATGTTGACTTTGAAACTTTGTATTGTAGACACCCCATTTTGATCGTGCCCTTAACCTTCAAATTTTATGCAAAACCCCATCAAATGAATGAATTAGGATCCCAAATTTCACCCTAGGCTAGCTTAGGATCCCAGCTAGGTCCCCATAAAATTTCGTCAAAATCCGAGCGCGTTTGCCTAGCGAACAAGTCAAGAAAAATCATAGTGCAAATTCAGAAAAGGGGGGTGAGTTTATCCTGAGAGGGGGCGAATTTATACTGGAACGGTGTGATCAAAATCTGAAAAAGACACGATTCGGTCGTTCACCCATCAAATTTTCGCGTAACTGTGCGCCGATAAAAAATGGTAGTGCCAATATCATCACCCCAAATTTTCTATAAATACGAATTTAAGTCTTTTTCTAAAAAAAAAGAAAAAAGAAGAAGAAGAAATCCGTTTGAGAGAGAGAGAGAGGAGAAAATCCCTTTTGCCGAAACCCTAGCATTCTTCTTCTTCTTCTTCTCCGGCAATACCTCTTGTTTTCTGACAAAAAAACTCCGATCTCTTCAGAAATCATGAATCTGTTGCAAATCAGAGAGCGAGAGGGAGAGGGAGTGAGAGTTTTCCCCAAATTTAAGAGAGAGATTTCCGGTCATCTTCTCCAGTGTTTTCTCTCTGCTCTGGCCATCAATTTTCGGTGAGATTTCAACCACTCCTTCAATACTACTCACAGTCAACATCTCTTATAGATCTAAACCCCTAAATCCAATCCATCATCATCAGTCATCATCTCAAACCCTAACCTCCTTGCCCCCCTCAGATCTGTCCAGATCTGAACCGCGCCACCTCCGGCAAAGCCACGCGCTGCGGCTCTCCTTCGTCTGAGCTTCGCCTAGTCACCCTTCCCTTCAGTTAACCACCCAAACCCATTTTATTTCTACATCTTCACCTCAGATCCAACCAAAACCCTCTTCTTCTCCTCTATTTCATAACAGCCACCTCAAATACTCTCTAGTTTTCAGATTCATCTGAATTCATAACCTCTTCCCATCTTCTTCTTCTCCGATCACCTTGCCGAAGGTCCGACCAATTTCCGGCAAAATTTCCTTCTCCGGTCAGTCTTTTTGTTTTCTCAACTAGCTATTCTTCTCTTTTTGCCTCATTCCAAACCCTAAGTGAAAAAGATTTTTTTTTTCCAATTTTTCCAAACCCTAACACCACTACCATCTCTATATCTAGATCCTATCTCATTTTCTTTGATTTGTTCCTTCGCTTTCAAGATCCAACATATTCTCTTGTAAATTCTCAATCTCAGTACAAAGGAAAGAGCATCGAACATTTTTTTTTAAAGTCAAAATCAGAAGCAGATCTGCTCATTTTCGGTCAGTATAAGAGAGATCAAAGAAGGAGAAAGAGTGAATAGTTATCGGATTGCGAAGATCTTGGGCTCAACATCAGTTACATTGGAATCCATCACTATCTTTTTAACAGAAAGGAACAGAAGGTTGGATCAGCTCCAAGGTATTTTACCTGCTCAACTTGAAATTCCCCCATCAATCAGGTATGATCTTGCTTATTCCTTCAGTTTTAATAGCTGAATAGAAATGATGATGTAATTTTGGGTCTAATGATTTCTCTGAAATTGTTGAGTGTTGATTGATTATTTTTGTGTGAATTTGATTTGCTCTTGATCTGTTAAAAAAAAAAGGGGGTATAGAGTTGCAAATGTCTTGTTAGGAATATGCTCTTTCAGGAAATTTCAGTATGTTGTTTCCGCCAAGTTACCCCTTTGGTATTCTTCATGATTGTATGTATCACGTTTATTTTCATTGTGAGGCGTCCACTGTACATATGTTCTTGTTAATTACGCGAGGTCAACTCTTCTCTGCTTCCAGACAAGTGATTTCAGGTCAAAACAGGGTAGTGAAACTACAGTAGTTTTAAGGATTGTATGAGAACAATCTTTAAAGACATGATAATATTACCCTTTTCCTTGGTTGTTGAGTCATGGTGGGTGATTGACATATTTTTAGCAATTTAGAAAGTGTATTTGTTTTCCCATTTGTTGGACTGAGTTGAAGTAGAGGACTTTAGCTGATTGCAATACCATGGTCTTAAGGCATGTTAGAATTTATTCTTGGTCAATTGTCTCTTTTAGGGTGCATAACCTCAACAGAAGTTTAACTTTTATGAGATTCCATGAAGATTTGATGCTGTGATAAAACGTTTATAGCTCCAGATTGGCACATGAAAATCATATCTATCAATGATAGCATCAAGGTCATGCTAGGTTTACTGAAGGGTTGGCAAGGGATTGTTAAGCATTTGTACGAGGGTTTTGAGGGTAGCAAGTCAACGACAAAAATTCCTCGGCCCTCTAAAAGACCATTCCAACAGGATGATTCTACTCACAGTTCTAGAAGTAATTCCCAAGGGGAAAGAAACCAAGATTTCTCAGTTGGGCAGACCTTGAGAATTCGTGTAGGTCCTCTAAAGGGTTACCGTTGTCGTGTTGTGGCCGTCTATCGCTTTGATGTCACAGTAAAGCTGGATGCTCAACAAAGGTTTTACATTCAATTCTGGGCATCTTTCTGAGGTTGGTATGAAGGGTTATGGAAATTCAACTAACATGGAAGTTGCCTGTAAGAGATTCTGGAAATCCTTTTGACCACTTTAGCACCGAAGGAAGAATCACAAAAGATGCACTGATGGATGAGGCAACAAAAACATCAATGGAAAATAGTGGCTGGAATCTGGAGCTTCCATCTAGTGCAAGCTGGGACAAAGTAATTGGCTCAAGTGGAGATCAAAATACATGGTTGAATAAAGTAACAAGTGAAGACAAATTTACCGGATCTATAACAGACTCTTGGGAGAAAGCAAAACTTCTCAGTGCGGACTAAGGAAGCAATTGGAAGACACAAAAATCCATTGGGAATCCACCTTCTGGATGGAATAAAGGATTAGCCACGAATGAAGATGATGGTGTGAAGGGCGATGAAGGCGTTAGCCCAAGCCCATCGTTGGAGGGAGTTACCCGGTTGTGGTAATACTTTTCTTTTTCTCTCTTCTTCCCTTTTTCTTTAGGTAGAGACTTCTTCTCCTTTCAGGTACCTTTAGATCTTATATGGCCCTTCCTAATAGAGGGCGATGAAGGCGATAGCCTAAGCCCATCCATAGGGGACTCGCTTAGTCCTATTAGCACTCCCCTCATTTATTTTTAAGACTGGCCCAGTCTTTTAGATACCGTTAAAACCTTAGAAGTCCTTTCATTGCAAGGGCAATGAAAGAGTCATCTAGAGCCCACTCTTTTTTTTAAAGAGACAAGCTATATCTCAGTAAAAAAAGTCAAATCATTTGGAGACATGCTTTGTCTCATTAACACCTCCTTATTAGAATTACTAATTTTAGAGTCAGTCCTTAATATAGGATTCTATCCTTAGCTAGAGAGTCAGTCCTTCTTTCAGGAGTCTGTCCTATCATCATAGGGGTTAGGATTTTTTCCAACCTCTCAGCAAATCATGTGATTTTTATCCGCTCCTGCAAGGTATATGATGCTGTCCAACCCTTGCAGAGTTGTTATTTTGTTCATTCCCTCACAAAGCATAGGATGCTGTCCAACCTTTGCGGGATATCAGGAGTCTGTCCCACCCTTATGATGATAGGATTCTGTCCTCTTGTGACAAAAACATTTCAAAAACACTTGAAAATTCAAAAACATCTGAAAAACCAAAAATCTCAAAAATCTTGAGTCGTTCTAAGAATAGTTAGGAAAGTCTGTTCCGAACTACGTTGGCTTGATCCCTTTCCACAGGGTACGTAGTGCAGCTTGGGATCTATATCCCAAGTCCAGCCAAACCTTTAAAAATAAACATTTCAAACCTTCCAAAAATACAAAAATTCTTCAAAACCTTTTCAAAAAGATCTTCCCCTAGAGTTAGGAGTCTGTCCTAGATATTTGGGGTGTTTTAGAGTTAGGAGTCTGTCCTAATTTGTATTGATATGGTGTGTCCTGTCGTGTGAGTGTCCCTAGAGTTAGGAGGCCTCGAGTTGATCGGTTAGACATTTAGTCGAACCGATGGCGAGACTAGGAAGCATATAGTCAGCCCGTGGTTTTCTTTAGGATGCACAGCCTAGTTACACATAGGATGTAGGGCCCACCTGCATTTGCTTAAGGCTAACCAACTTGCATTAGTTAGGGCATATAGAGAGTTCTAAAAATTACAATTCACTTGAATTTAAGCAATCGTACAAAAATCTTTAAAAATCAGTCGAGTCTAGTGGATCGAGTCTAGGATAGCGGTTCTAAATGGTTAGGCATTGTAGTTTAGAATAGGTCATCGAACTGCGTTGACTCCGATTCTTCCCGAGGTTGGGATACATAGAGCAGCTGGGATGGACGGCCATCTTGGTCCGAGTCAAGTCCTGCATTAAAGTTTCAGGATTCGTCTTGTTCAGTCATGTATAGAGTTGATTTGTGTTGTGTTTTTTTTGCTGTGTTTTCTTACTTTCATGTACAGATCCTATACTTTTAGCTGTAGCATGCATGTGTTTGCACACCAGAACTTAGACACCAATTAGGTATGACATTCATAACCTAGCTATTCTTAGGCGACACTTCTTTCATTTCTTTTATGTGTGCTTATTAATCATCTCCGAGACATGCATGATTAGATAGACGTCTTCTCGGAGATATTCGTTCCCATTTCATATGACTTTCGGCCAAAACTCTTCAAAATTAATAAGTAAATGGCATAAGAGACCTGGTGTTTGCACTTGGGCGGATGAGGTGCTCTTCGGACCTTCCAATTTCGTAACCAGGCATGAACCTTCTTTTTATATCTCTGGTTATCCGTTGCAACAGAGCATAGTATGGGATCCATGACCCACTTCCTTGGATGGCGACTCTTCTTTGTTTAAGGTACGCCTCGAATCTGGGCTAGTCCCCGAATCGAAAGGTATCTCACCTTATATCGCCACTCATGCTGTGAGAGGCACTTCTTTCGAGAGTTCCTTGGTAGAGCTCTCCATTCACGTGGATGATCCTGAGACTCGTGTGGGGCTTGTCCCCGCCTCTCTCGGATCGGGGTCCACATGTATTCATATTATACCTTTGAACCTTTGAGACTACCTTGAATCTGGCATGCCTATTTGTATTTAACCTCTTTGGTTATGATACCATCACTACTCTGGACCTTTGATAATAACCGTTATGAATCTCCGTTTTAAAATCTGAACCTTTGAAACTATCTGTTATGGACTTTGGACATACTTTCTGGACATTTCTGTGGAGGCTTGGGTTATTTTTATGGACCCATCATGGGGGTAAAACACTGGAACTCCTGGCCTGTTAGTGGGATAAAGTGCTGGCCCGGTCGACTTGTGTCTGAACTTTGAGGAACTAGTTCCAACACCGTGTACGGTCGGTGTAAGCAATAGCTCGTCTTCTCGAACATGCCGATGATTCTGAAGTGGATTTGTAATCTGGACACCTTTTGGCCTTGACCATAAGTTTGATATTGAATTTCTCTAATGCATTCTTTTTCAGTATTCTGTTTGACATGCACCTATGATTATTGTTGTGCCCATTATTTCTGTTGAGACTTCAATATTCAGTTTTGACCCTTATTGAACCTTGGCATGCTTAGACCTATACTTAGAGTAGTATTTTATTATTGTAAGCCAAAGGGTTCCCATGGGTTCAATCATTCAACTTACCTTCTTGTTTTGATGCTAGCAAACACAAATTGATTAGCATTGTCAGACTAATGTGTTGCTTTGAGATGTTGTGCTCTACATAGGAATTTGATATGTTATATCGCCATTACACAACTCTTCTCAACACATGGCTTGTGGATCAAGAAAGCAAAGGAACCAAGAGCTTGCACCTATAGTGGAGACATCAACATTTGGAGATGTCTATATCAAGAAGCTCATCATGAAGATCCCACAAGTTCCCAACAAGTGTCAAGAAGGAGCTTGAAGATGAACATGCTATGGTGACTCCTCATACACCTCTCAACATGATTTGAAGATTGGAGGAAGTCACATGAGCGAAGACAAAGTCTAGATGTTCACTCAAGCCAAAGAAGTCCGAGGAAGTGCAAAGGAGCCAAGACATTCTAAGAAGACTCAATGGTATACACTATTAGAATGTATTTGGAGTCCTCTTGATTTTATATTTAAATACACTCTCAAAAGGTTTTCAAAATGGTTTTCATACTTAACATTTTACATCTTTGAAAACCATCAACACACACCTAGAAATGTGTTTGAAAATCTTGGACTTAAGCCCAAAGACCATAGCCCAAAAGCCCCTGGTTTTTAAAGTTAAAAATGGAATTTTACTCAGGGTCGATCGACCGGGCTATGGCGGGCAACCGCGGGATGCTAACTAGAATTCCAGGGCATCTCAAAATTTATCGGGCCGGTCGACTGGGGTAAGTCGGGAGGCCGCTGATACGTTTCTGTTTTAGACAGAAACAATCCAGTAGTATGGTCTGGGCGGTCGACCTCCATGGGTTCGGTCGACCGCGATTGTGTTTTTTAGCCGAATTTCTATTCAAACAGATTGCCCTCGCCGGACGACCTCGTCGGTATGAAATTTGAAATTCAAATTTAGAGCTCGATAAGGGCGGGCGACCGTCGTGCCTCGGTCGACCGCCGCGACAAGAAAATACATCTGTTGGGGCTTTCGTAGGTTGACTTTTTTAACCTTGTAAATTAGAGTTTTACCCCCAAACGGTCATATTTCCTTGTGGGCTATATATATACACTATCTAAACATTTTTAAATAACCTTTTGGCAAGATCAAATCACATCTTCTTGAACCTAAACTTTCACTGAAAGGTTAATCCTCTTTAAACTTATATTTTTACATTCTCAAGAGGATCTCCATAGGCTTTACATTTGTATCTATTCCTTGGAGAGTTTGTGAGTTTTTAAAAGTTGTAATCAGCTTATCAAGAGGCATTGAGAGTTCTTTCTTTTTATTTCTTCATTCTACAGTTGAGAGTCTTTCATTTGGCCCCGAAAGAAAGGTAAATCAATTGTAAGAGGAAGGTGTCCTCAGAAAGGCTTCGTTCATAAAAGGGTATGATCCCTTTGAAGAAGGACTTGGTGTACGGCTTTAAGCTTCTCGCGTTGAAGAATCTTATTGGTTAGTGAAGAATCCCAAGGAGGAAAACTTGGAAGAGTGGAGTAGGTCAAGTCGTGACCGAACCACTATAAATCTTGTGCCTCGTGGATGCTTTGTCTTCTCCTTTTCTTTGCACTTGAGTGTTTGGTAATCTTTCCTTTTACTTATGTTTATGTTTGATTGAACAAGGGTTAGAGTATATATGCATAAAGTAAAATCTAATCTCTAGCATAAATTATTTTTATTGATTAATTAAGGGTTAAGCTTGTTTAGGCTTAATTGGTAAGTTGATTTTAATAATCTACTTAATTAAGCTTCAAATTTTTAATTAGCCAATTCGCCCCCCCTCTTGGGTTGTCACCTTATATTTTTAATTGGTAATCTTAAAGAGATTTTTAAATTCAAAATCTACAAGAGATAAAGATCCATGACAATCCAATGGATTTTGAGCTAGGCCAATCCGCTATAATTCCTCTATTTTTTTATGGAACAAATTATAGAACTTGGAAAGTAAAAATGTTTGCCGATCTCAAATCCATAGACATTGACATCTTAGATGTCATTGAAAGGGTATTTTCTATTCCAAGGAAATGCACTAAAAATGATGCAAAATTATTTTCATTAAATTCAAAAGCTATTATTATAATATGTTGTGGACTATGTCCTAATACTTTTGAGAAAATATCATCATGTACAAATGCAAAAGATATTTGGACAAATCTTAAAAATTTTGATGAGAAAAATAATAATCTCTCTTCAAATGATAAAAATATTATTTTTGAACAAAAAGAGACTCTTCAAAAATCTTTTGCAAATGAAAATTCTTTCAAACACTCAATTTCCGACCTAGAAAAATAAATTGAAAATTTGAAGTCGAAAGTTAATGAATGTTTGACAAGAAATGAAAAATTACGTCATTTGAGCAAAATTTTTATAAAAAAAAATGATGACTTAATAAAACAGTGCAGTATCAGTGGAAAAGAAAAAGAAAGCCTTGATAACACAAACAAAGATTTAAATGAAAAATATAAACTTGTTTGTGAGAATGAAGAAAAATTAAAAGCTAATTTATCTCAATAAACAAATTGCTTCGAAAATCAATCGAATGAGATTAAATTAGTTAATAAAGAACTCTCTATGAAGAACCAAAGAATACAAGAAGAAAATGACAAACATGTTTGTCATCATACGTATTCTTGTGGTTCCAGTTGGTCTTCATCTACCCACACTTATTCAAGTTCATATTGTGGTAGATTAGGGCATCACAAATCTAGGTGTAGGCTTAGATTTGTGAAATCAAGCAGGTTTGTGTGGATAAGAAAAGATACACTCCCACACACAAACATGGTTGGAACCAGATTGATTTGGGTTCCAAAATACCCCACTCAACTTATTGTTTGAAATTATCAATATATGGGGTTGTGCTTTAATTGCTATATCATATGAATTCTATCTAGATACTATTCAATAGTACATTATTTGTATCTAGATCACTTGTGCTTTAATGTCATATCACTTCATAATTAAGCATAGATACATATCATCAGTCATGTTGTTAATAGAATATATCCTTGCTTATTGAGCTTCATGATCACGTCATATATCTCTTATAGTCTATAAAGAAAACAAGAAACTAACTCTGTAGACTATATGTTGTGCTTTATTGAGAATCCTTTTGAAAAATCCATCTAAGTGCAAGAACATATACATATGCACTTAGCATCCACAACTAGAAGAGCTAATATGTCAAACATTGCTAGACATAAATAATCATGTATTATATTGTGTATTTAGCAAAATTCATCTAGAGCATTCACAAAGAACTCCATTGAAAACATATGTCCAATCATCCTCTTGAGCATCAATGTTAGAAAAATTAAAATGAATTTTTAGATGTTCTCATATTGCCTAGGGATAGAGCTTGCATGTTCATTAGAATCCCATAAAGGCGAGAAAAATAGGAGAAAATCGATTTGTCCACAAAATTCCTTGAGAAATATAAAGAAATTGAAATAGGGATGTGGCGGTCGACCGAGCCTCGGAGAACGACCGCCGAAGGTCGAAATGTAAAAAATAAAAAATGGACAGTAGCATCGCGGCGGGGGACCTCCATAACCCGGTCGACCGCGACGATCGAAAACTGCTTTTAAAGGGCTTCCGCCGTTTCATTTTTTCACTTCTGCCATTTGTTCTTCTCCTAGGTTCTTTGCTCCTCTTCGTCTCTAAAGCAATTTTAAGAGTCAAAGCTTCAAGATTAAAGGGTTCTAGTAAGGTTTGATCCATTCCCCTTCCTCAATTTCTCATTTTCTTTCCTTCTTCTTCGTTTCTCTCCATTAAATCTCTCCATTGTTCATCTTCTTCATCTCTCTCGCCATATCTCTCTCTAATCCACTATTCTCTCTATTCATTCATCGTCTTCATCCTTTTTCATCATCCTTTACCTAACCCATCATCCTTCAACTCATTTTTCTCTCAAAATCCTAGAATCTAAAATGTGAAGGAAAACCATCGCACATAAGGGCAAGCGAGCGAGAACCAAACTCGAAGAAGAAGTGTTCCCCACCGAGCGCTTCTTCAATAAAAGAGCAATGGACCGCTACGAAGATTATTCAAGGCGTGTTCTCATTTCTGGAAAAAGGGTAATATTTAAGGACTTCGACAAATTCCAACTTAGGCCGCTCTTCGCTCATCAAGGTTGGCAATTCTTTCTTGAATTTAGTGCTATAATCTATCCCGAATTGATCAAATATTTCTATGCTAATCTTGATATTTCTCAAAACGGTGTTGTGATGAACACATATCTTAAAAAGGCGGTTGGGCTAAATATAGCAGAACTCTGTAAAATTATTAAGGTGCCCAATGATGGTCAAAGAATATTCTTCTGGAATAAGAATGAGATTGACAATCACTTCAGCATGACAGATGTATATAGAACCTTAGGAACTGTACCTCCTCAGAGCGAAAAGATAAATATAGTTGCCAGCTCCATGAAGGATACTGCTAGATTGATTCACAAAATAGTCGCCTACAATATCATGCCAAGGGCTGAAAATTTTGACACCGTAAAGCCTTTTGAAGCCTTAGTAATCCACTGCATTATGCAGAAAATTAAACTGAATTTGGGATATATCATTTTTGGATACATGGATGAGGCGGTTAAGAGAGGACAGGGAGGACTACCTTTTGGGATGCTCATTACTAAGCTTGTAAGACATTGGAAAATTAATATATCAAATAAGCCCTACAAAAACCCTGATCCCATGCTCAACCAAACCACCATTACGCTTATGAGGATCCCTATACCTGGTCAAGAAGGTCCTAGTGCTGTTACACCAGATGAGATTGATGAGGATGCAGATGAAGCTGAACGAGTGGCCCAGGTGCAGCAACAGAGGATAGCACATGAGCGATCACAGACTCAACAGCATCAGGCTCCTGCCGCTGGCTCATATGAGGATCTCGTCAGAGATATCACCTCCTTGAGGTCTGGATTAGATACCATCACGACTAGACTGGAGACTCCCACGACCGGGTTTGATACACTATCTACTACCTTTATGACTGCAGAGAGCCAGAGAGCCTCTGATCATGAGAGACTTATGCAGCTTATGGCGAGGTAGCATAGGGAGATGATGCAAGCTTATCAGAGGAGTCAGTCCACCAGACACTACACCTCCCGATCTCCATCTCGTAAGCATCAGCCTCCTTCTCAGGATTGACAGATGACCAGCACCTTCTCGGCAGCAGTTGCAGTTGATCACATCCTTTAGCTGCTTGACCATTTTTTTTATTCCCTCTTCTCGCCCAGTTTGGGCTTTTGACATTGTATTTTCATTTTCATCATAGATGATGTTTTATGCCCGATGTGGGCTTTTATTTTGGTCTATATATGTGCCCAGTATGGGCTCAGACGACTATGTGGATGGTGCCTTAGATGGGCTTGTGGATAGTATGGTTGGATGCCCAGTATGGGCTTTTTGATATGTTGATAAATATGCCTTGTATGGCATGATTATGGATGTACAGGATATCTGCCCAGAGGGGCATTATGCTTAATGGTTGATTTTATTTTTCATGTTCAGAGATTATGTGATTTCCATTGTCATTTCTGAATCTCTAACATGTAGTTCTGATGTGAAGAGGGTGTGTCTCTTCCATCGCTCATTCATGTATATGGGATCTTTTCCTGTCTCATCTTTATATATACATGAGTTCTTTTGGTTGCCATGGATGTGTTTTCCTTTTATTGTTTATTATTTTGGTATCCATGTGTTTATTAGACTGTATTTGTTTTAACTTTATAATCCTATGTCTAATAATCATCCATTCAAAGTGTTTCTCTCATTTGAATGGAGCAAAAAATTGATATGAGTAAGGTGATTAAAATTATGGGCCTATGTGCTAAAGACAATTACATTTAGATTAATCGCACATAGTTAGGGGGAGCTGTCACTTGCAAATGTATAATCATCTAGGGTCAAACAACTCAAACACAAAAGTTATTTTATAATTCTGAGCATGTTCATGCTCAGGAAGAGACTTCTTTGCCCTATGATAAGAAAACCCCCATATGAAGCAATTTGTGAATCTAAATGCTTATATCATAAGTCTGAGCATATTATTGCTTAGGTAAAAATTCAATTGATTTCATAGTTGGAAATGTAACCCAAGTGTTCAAATCATTCACCTTGCATCATTGTACCTTGTCATGCCCTCCAACACAGGTTTCACCTAGGGCCAATGACAAATTCATAGGGGAAGAGTTCAATGGTTACATATTCATGATTATATAGACCAATATGATATGCTCATATGGTTTACTACCCTTATTATTGTGCTTAACTTGCGAATCATTTGATCAAAATTTTTTTTAAAAAAAAAGGGCCTTATCATGCATTTCACTTTTATTTTCTCTTTGATAGGAAATACAAGAGCTTAAATTTATTATCATGTACAAGGCACATAGCTTAGCAAAGCTATTATTCATCTTGACACCCCACTTGTACTTTCACTTGTTTATCCCTACCTTTTTGCTGTTGCCAAAAAGGGAGAATTTTGGAAATTGATTAGGTAGTCCAATTGTATATGCACCATATGTTTTACAGTCATAATTATATTTGTGCATATAGTGAGGGGGAGCTATGCTCTATTGTGTATATCATATCATGCTTATTTATCTATTGATTGATATCTCCTTACTCCCTAATCAATTTGTTTGCCATCATAAAAAAGGGGGAGAATGTAAGCCCAAGGGTTCCCAAGGGTTCAATCATTCACCTTACCTTCTTGTTTT
Organism: Tasmannia lanceolata; assembly: GCF_043159265.1. Taxonomy (NCBI): domain Eukaryota; kingdom Viridiplantae; phylum Streptophyta; class Magnoliopsida; order Canellales; family Winteraceae; genus Tasmannia; species Tasmannia lanceolata. Next base: position 41,294,081 of record NW_027518714.1, read on the forward strand.
GATGGTAGCAAACACAAATTGATTAGCATTGTCAGACTAATGTGTTTCTTTGAGATGTTGTGCTCTACACAGGAGTTTGATATGTTATATCGCCATTACACAACTCTTCTTAATACATGGCTTGTGGATCAAGAAAGCAAAGGAACCAAGAGCTTGCACCTACAGTGGAGACATCAACATTTGGAGATGTCTATATCAAGAAGCTCATCATGAAGATCCCACAAGTTCCCAACAAGTGTCAAGAAGGATCTTGAAGATGAACATGCCATGGTGACTCCTCATACACCTCTCAACATGATTTGAAGATTGGAGGAAGTCACAAGAGCGAAGACAAAGTCAAGATGTTCACTCAAGCCAAAGAAGTCCGATGAAGTGCAAGGAGCCAAGACATTCAAAGAAGACTCAATGGTATAAACTATTAGAATGTATTTGGAGTCCTTTTGATTTTATATTTAAATGCACTCTCAAAAGGTTTTCACAATGATTTTCATACTTAACATTTTACATCTTTGAAAACCATCAACACATACCTAGAAATATATTTGAAAACCTTGGACTTAAGCCCAAAGACCATAGCCCAAAAGCCCCTGGTTTTTAAAGCTAAAAATATAATTTTACTCAGAGCTGGTCGACCGAGCTATACCGGGCGACCGCGGGATGGTAATTGAAATTCCAGGGCATCTCGAAATTTATCTGGTTGGTCGACCAGGGTAAGCCGGTTGACTGCGGATACATTTATGTTTTAGACAGAAACAATCCAGTATGGTCTGGGCGGTTGACTTCCATGGGTCCGGTCGACCGCGATAGTGTTTTTGAGCAAAATTTTTATTCAAATAGATTGCCCTCGCCGGGCGACCGCTATAGAGCCGGTCGACGTTGTCGGTATGAAATTTGAAATTCAAATTTAGAGCCCGATAAGGGCGGGCAACTGTCGTGCCTCGGTCGACTGCCGCGATAAGAAAATACATCGTTAGGGCTTTTGCAGGTTGACTTTTTTAACCCTGTAATGGACCCCAATCCGAGAGAGGCAGGGGGACGAGCCCCCACGACAGTCTCTATAGATCATCCACGTGAATGGAGAGCTCTACCAAGGAACTCTCGAAAGAATGTGCTTCTCACAGCATGAGTGGTGATATAAGGTGAGATACCTCTCGATTCGGGGACTAGCCCAGATTCGAGACGTACCTCAAACAAAGAAGAGTCGCCATCCAAGGAAGTGGGCCCTGGATCCCATACTATGCTCTGTTGCAATGGATAACCAGAGATATAAAATAAGGTTTGTGCCTGGTTACGAATTTGGAAGGTCCGAAGAGCAGCTCATCCGCCCAAGTGCAAACTCCTGGTCTCTTATACCATTTACTTATTGATTTTGAAGTGTTTTGGGAGAAAGTCATGTGAAATGGGCATACATATCTCCAAGAAGACGTCTACTTAATCATGCATGTCTCGGAGATGAATAATAAGCACATATAAAAGAAATGAAATAAGTGTCACCTAAGAATAACTAGGTTATGAGTGTTGTACCTAATTGGTGTCTATGTTCTGGTGTGCAAGGACATGCATACTACAACTAAAGGTATAAGGTCTGTACATAAAAGTAAGAAAACACAGCAAAACACACAACACAATTCAATTCTATACACGACTCGACAAGGCGAATCCTAAAACTCTAATGCAATACTTGACTCGGACCAGAATGGCCATCCACCCTGGCTGCTCTACGTATCCCGGCCTCGGAAAGAATCAGAATCAACGTAGTTCGATGACCTATTCTAAACTACGATGCCTAACCATCTAGAAACACTATCCTAGACTCGATCCACTAGACTCGACTGATTTTTAAAGCTTTTTATACAATTGCTTAAGTTTATGTGAATTGTAATTTTTGGGACTCTCTATATGCCCTAACTAATGCAAGTTGATTAGCTTTAAGCTAATGTAGGTGGGCCCTACATCCTATGTGTAACTAGGCTGTGCATCCTAAAGAAAACCATGGGCTGACTATATGGTTCCTAGTCTAGCCATCGGTTCGACTAAATGTCTAACCGACTAAGATTCGAGGCCTCCTAACTCTAAGGACACTCACACGACAAGACACAGCATATCAACACAAACAGAACAACCTCCTAACTCTAAAATACCCCAAACATCTAAGACAGACTCCTAACTCTAGAGGAAGATCTTTTTGAAAAGGTTTTGAAGAATTTTTGTATTTTTGAAAGGTTTGAAATTCTTATTTTGAAAGGTTCGGCTGGACCTGGGATAAAGATCCCAAGGTGCACTACGTACCCCGTGGAAAGAGATCAAACCAACGTAGTTCGGAAACAGACTCTCCTAGCCACACTTAATGACCCAAGATTTTTGAAATGCTTTGAGAATTTTTCAGATGTTTTTGTTATTTTGAAATGTTTTTCAAGTGTTTTTGTTGTTTTTTTTTACATAAGAGGACAGGATCCTATAATCATAAGGGTAGGGCAGACTCTTGATATCCCGCAAAGGTTGGACAACATCCTATGCTTTGCGGGGAGGGCTGGATGGAATTGCATCTCTGCAAGGGTTAGACAACATCCTATACCTTGCAGGAGCAGATAAAAATCACATGACTTGATGAGAGGTTGGACAGAATCCTAACCCCTATGATGATAGGACTGACTCCTGAAAGAAGGACTGACTCTGTAGTTAAGGACAGACTCCTATGCTAATGGAAAAGACTTTCTGGTTAAGGATAGACTCCTATGTTAGTGACTCTGAGAAGGGCTCTAATGAGACATGACATGCCTCATAAAACCAAAGGATAATTAGGGCTAATGAGACAAAGCCGTCTCCAAAGGGTTTGAATTTTCCTACATGAGACATAGCCTGTCTCCTCAAAGGGGTGGGCTCAAGATGACTCTTTCGTCGCCCTTGCAATGAGAAAGGGAATCTAATGGTTTCAAAGGTTCATATTTAAAAGACTAGACAAGTCTTAAAAGAGGGGAGTGCTACTTAAACTGAACAAGCCGCCTAATGATAGGCTTGGGCTAACGCCTTCATCACCGCCAAAATTATAAAGAAGAAATATTAAATGAAGCAAAGCAATTGAACAGATGCAATACAAATTTTTGTTAGAATTAGAACGTTCATAACTTGATAAAAAAAATTGATTTTATCAATCAAATCTAAGAACTAGGGTAGGTATGATAAGATAAACAAAACAACATATACTTTGAACAATACATTTCCCTAGAAATAATAGTTCACAAAGATCAAATTATATTTACTACTGTGTGAAATATGATCAAGAATTAGCACTTAATGGCTGCATCTATGAATATTCAACTAGGAAAACTATTTTAAGTAAGCAATCAAGACGAAAAGTTTCTATTGCAGAAGATAACTTTACTATGAGACAAACTCTCATATTACTTTACTAGATATAATAAGTTCCTCTTTACCCTTCACAATTTCCAAGAGGAGACAAATGAACCAAATACGTAGTCAACACTTCAATATTATACTCAAACTCTTACCAGGCAATAATCAAATTAACCGAGTAAACCTATAACTTGTACAGAAGACCTCAAACTTTAATATAAAATTCTATACTCCCCTCCTCCCAAATTCCAATTTTTACAAAGCAGTATAAATGATTCAATGATCATGATAAGGCTAATTTCTTGAGGGACTCCCAACTATCATAGGTCCCAACTTCAATTCATGGCACAAACTAAATTGTACTGACCACCATGAAAATTCTATACACAAGCATAACAGTACTTTTACTCATCAATAAAAGAATAAGTTACCATGAGTATCAACTTAAAAAATTAATTGTTATGGGTGTCATTAAGTTTTAATAAAAACAAAGGCTGTCATAGACATCACCATAACCGAATTAACAAAAAGGGGGGCTGCTATGAGTATCGCCATATTTCACAACACAAAGAGGGCTGCTATTGTCGCAAAGGTATGGGGGCTATCAATATCAAAATATGAGGACTGCTACTATCAAGGGGATGACTGCCAAAGCAAATGAAAAAAAAACTGCAACTACCAAAGTAATGGCTGCTAAAATCCAAATGATAAGTGGCTAAGGGTAGAAACTGGTCAAACATGGAGTTTGCCCAGATTTATGTCAAAGCATCAAAGCCTTTTCTTTTCTCTCTCTCTAATTTTCAAGCCAACAAAAATGAGCTCCTTCTAAATGAATCTAAATGAAGAAACTCCCATGAATATTTCAGTTATAATTTAGCTTATTTCAATTTCCGGGAGATTTATAAGCTTATTGAAAATGTATCTACCAAAGTATGACTAACCTAATATCACTTCCTATTTAATGTGAAAACAAGCTAAAAAAGAAGAAGAATGTACAGGTAACATAACATGGCTGGACAAGTATGATTATAAAAAATAATAATAATTGAAAAGACTATACTTGAATGTATTAGATATCTGGACACTTCACTCTCACATACGCACACCTACATGAACATATATTCTCACAAAGACACACATATATATACTCATAGCTTTCAGTAGAGTTTTAATCCTCGAACTATATACCACAAATAGGTTGACTCTTTTTTTTACCCTGGTTTATGTTCAAAACTGAGAGACAAGCATAAGAACAACTAAGTATTCCCTTCAGATTGCTATAAACACAAGAAAACTAGTATCAAAGCATTTCTCTTATCCCATTCCTTATTGATTATTTATACAAGACCATATTGAAACCCAACTACATATAGCAACAGGGAGATTATGAATAACATTTTCCCATTTATGTGCATATGACCAGGACATCTCATGCACTTCATCAAATAACTTTGAGTGAGATTCAAAATATTCTCAAAGCTGCAACCAGGGGTATCAAATAAAGCAGATGGCAATTATATTCAAACCTAAAAGAACTTAAATGCAAGTAGACAATATCTTTTTCCTGAAAATTACACATCCGAACACTTAAGTAAGAATGACCTCATGTTTTTTACAAGCATTTGAAGCAACTTGAGTGCATTTTTGCTACGAAAATAAAATCCTACAACAAACTATCTAGTATCTTAATGAAAGTTGTGATGTCAAATATTCAACAGCTACATATAACAACCTCTCTTGAGTAGGAAAACCCAAAGCTTGATTACAAATCAATGACAGGGCTCAAATAGCTTTATACCAGAAGGACAGATCATAGTGAATTAATAAGCAGGTACAATAATTATCTCTAGATGAACAAGCCTTGAATCTATGTAGAGTTTAATCAGTGAACCTCTAAAATTCTATTGGGCCATGGGAAGTGTAAACTAAGTTTGTGCAATTTATAGTGCCAAATACAAAGCAGAAAAGCGATTTTGGGCAACTCGTAGTGCCACAAGTGAGGTGAAAAATTGACTTTATGCATCTTATAGTGTTAATAGAATGGAGAAGAATATAAAGGATACAACTAATAATGATAATAATGCATATAATGAAAGCTGAACAGCAGCCTTTTCAAGACATAAATATATGTATCCCTCTATAAAAGCTCATACACGACCTGAAATTATGTAACAACCAAAATCACCTTATGTCACAAACGCTTTTTTCCAAAATAAATATATCACTTATGGGATTTCTACCACTTCAATACCACACTATATGGATGGACTATATCAAAAGATGGGTATAGCTCAAGGGCCTAATCCAAAACAGGGCTTGAAACAGGAACTGATCATAGCTTTTTTCTACCATATGGCTGAACTAATATCATTTCTTGATTGAAAATAAAATTTAAAATGATAATAAATTATAATGATGGAGTTAACATACTTTATATCTTTCCTCACAAAATTTAAATCAAGGAGACCTCACAATTCACACACTCACCTACATATTCTACCTGACCTTAAAATAAAGAATAAAAAACTGGAATACATGCCTGTTTGATTCACAAATCATGCCATACAATAATTCTCTTTCAACCAACTTTCCAAAACATAAGGCATGTGAACTAGACTAACATGAACTTATTCACTCTATCAGATGTCACTGAGACCTTAAAAATATAGAGCTATTACACTCAATCATGTCAAGTCTAAGAAAAATTTTATACAAAGGAAAAGCACACAGTTGCTCAATCATAAGTGCAATTACACATATTCTTCATCAACAACAATCATTATCAAGAGATAAGTCAAAAACAAGACTCAGAACAAAGCTCATATACATTTTTAACAGAATATCATAAGCAAAAGATCAGCTATTGATGACAAAGATGAGAACAAAACTAAAGTCATTATTCAAAGGTGAATAAAAGAAAATAAGGTATGAGACTAAATTACCTGGAAAAATTCTTAATCCTCGTTATCTTTCTTGCCGAAAAATGTCAAAAGCTAAATCAGATTTCTCTCTTCATGGACCTCTACATAGATCTGAAATCTTCTATTTCTGAGAAAATTATTGCTCCTCTGTGCTTATCAGCCAAAATAGATGAGAAACTTCTTTTCTTTTTTCCTTTCTTTAACTCTAAATCCAACACAAAACACGCATATCAGAGCGCTGATTGCAAAGGAAATAAATCGAGGAATTTCTGATCTAAGATTTCTTTTAGAAACGCAGGAAATCTGAATTTTCAAAGCTGAATTCAAGATTTTGATGAAAAAATTAAGCTTTGAACATAAGCTAGGTTTTTAGGCATGGAGATGAGAATATGAAAGAATCTTCACAAGGCAACAAGGTGAGATCGAGATGGAAAAATACTCATCCAGGATTGAAAGGATAGCCGGAGTATTGCCGGAGGTATGCCGGAAAAGAAGAAGAATGATCGGAGAAGAAGAGAAATGAGGGTTAGGCTACTCAGATCTGTTTTCTCTCTCTATTTTCTCAGAGTTTCTCTCTCTAAAATTAGTAGAAAACCCATAATTAATCTCAAATGAGGGTTAGATTGATATATATAGGCGAAGAGGCTGTGGATAATGGCACAACAAGTGGATTAGGCGCGCAGTTTTTGCGCGAAAAATTGATGGGCACGCCACGGATTCTTGTCCTATTTGGCCAATGTACGTCCTTTCCAGGATAAATTCGCCCCCCTCTCAGGATAAATTCAACCCCCTTTCTGGTTTATACTACGGCACTTACCTTGGCTCGTTTGCTAGGTAAACGCACTCGGATTTCGATGAAATTTTGCAGGGACCTTGGTGGGATCTTAACCTACCTTGGAGTGAAATTTGGAGCTTTGAAACTTTGATTTGGTTGTGTTTCGCACAAACATGGAAAGCTTAGGGTATGATCAAAATGGGGTGTCTACAGTAATTTACGATTTTACCCTCAAATGGTCATATTTCCTTGTGGGCTATATATACACTATCTAAACCTTTCTAAACAACCTTTGGCTAGATCAAATCACATCTTCTTGAACCTAAAGTTTCACATGAAAGGTTAAACCTCTTTGAACTTGTATTTTTACATTCTATCAAGAGGATCTCCATAGGCTTTACATTTGTATCTATTCCTTGGAGAGTTTGTGAGGTTTTAGAAGTTGTAATCTGCCTATCAAGAGGCATTGAGAGTTCTTTCTTTTTATTTCTTCATTCTATAGTTGAGGGTCTTCGATTTGGCCCGAAAAGAAAGGTATATCAATTGTAAGAGGAAGTTGTCATCGGAAAGGCTTCGTGCAGAAAAGGGTGTGATCCCTTTGAAGAAGGAGTTAGTGTACGGCTTTAAGATTCGCCCGTTGAAGAATCTTGTGCCTTGTGGATGCTTTCTCTTCTCCTTTTCTTTGCACTTGGGTGTTTGGTAATCTTTCCCTTTACTTATGTTTATGTTTGATTGAACAAGGGTTAGAGTATATATGCATAAAGTAAAATCTAATCTCTAGCACAAATTATTTTTATTGATTAATTAAGGGTTAAGCTTGTTTAGGCTTAATTGGTAAGTTGATTTTAACAATCTGCTTAATTAAGCTTCAAATTTTTAATTAGCCAATTCACCGCCCTCTCTTGGGTTGTCACTTTGTATTTCAATTATGTACTAAGCTTTTCAGCTAACTGTGGTTTATAAAATTTTCAGATTTTGATCCTCGTAAGGTGAACGAGGAATTGGACGCTTAGCTTTTGGACTAGTCTAGCTTGGAGACTAGTTAGTTATTTGATTTAGTTTCACTGCGTATTAAGAAATAGTGTTTAAGACTATTTTTATATTTATTTTATTATTCAGAGGAGAATTGAGATTTGATTTGGTTGTATTAGATTCTTACTATTGGGATGTTGATTATTAATGAGTATGGAATTGGTTAAGTTTGGTTATGTTATTGCTTTGTGGCCTTGTATGCTTGTGGGATTTATCTTGTAGGTGTACGGCGCTTTCAAGTCCTATGTCAAGAGTGAGGTTTGGGGTGTGACAATAGTTCGCACCCAGTTTGGATTGCGGGAAAAACAGTTCTTAAGGAAACTTTCTTCTTAGGATGTTGTTGCCACTGAAATCTGGACCGGACTATCAAAAGTGAACCGTGCTAATCTGTTCCCGGAAAGATAACCTGCAACTTGCATACATAGAAGTGCATCAGAGAGAGGGCCGGAGTCGTACTAATGGGGTGGCTGTGAGTTCTAGGGTTGCTAGGGCTTCCAGAGGAGCAGCGAAATTACCCTTTTACCCTCTACTCCCTTAGTATCTCTTGGTTTCACATGTCGTGTTCTGATTGGATGCCAAATTTTACCCCAAACATACTCCTCTCAATTTCTTGGGTTTCCCCCGACCAAGGAAGCAATCATCTATTTCGATATCTCTAGATCGATTCATTGGGTTGCAAGCAATTAATGAAGATCTCCCCAGCTGATTGATATAGGTCAGCGGCAACAACTTATTTTAGGGGCTAACCTCATTGACTTTTGCTTATGTAACTCGTGCTACTTTCACCTCGGCTTGCGTAGCTTGATCGAGGTCTCTGACTGGAGGAGCTCGACTAGAGTAGCTCAGTCTTCGGGGGTGCTTCACTTGCCTAGTTGAGGTTGGAACTAGGACCGTTAACATTGGTCTATCTAGGTCAGTCTTCAGACCGACTACTTCAGTTTTTAGAACTTGAACGAAGATTTTTGTACTACCTCGGTATTGGATTTCCTTCCACCTTTGTTTGAATCGCTCGGGCGGATGTTCATCATTAGGTTTTTGAATACATATTTGAGATCCGTTTACATCGGTTCATCAAGCACGAATTTAAGATCCATTCTTAACTCGGTCCATTTAGGTCGTCAAATAAAAATTTCTTCACCAGCTATTTCAATAATGGCTCGCCAAGCATAACGGTCAGCCGACCAAGATTCGAGTTATCGAGCTTGATGAACACATTTATGTATGAATTGTAGGTAGGAAAAATATGCATATTTTATGGTTAGAGCAGTACTACTAAGGTATTTTGCTTGTTTTTTGTGTTTCAGGGATATTGTTGATTTTTCACGAAAAATGGAGCTAAAGAAATGAAATTCTAAAGAATTTTCCATCATTTGAAGGGTTTAAATCATCTATGGCCTACCAATTGGTTGGTTCGGATTGACCTTTGGAAATGATTTGGAGTGGTACAAACAATTTATCCCAAGGCCCATCGATTGAACGGTCTAGATGAGCCCACAAAAATGATGCAAGAGGTGCAACAATTGGTAAGATTGAAATTCACATCGAAACCTATTAATTCAACGGTTAGGATTGTCTCAATGGAATGGTTTAGTGGTGCAAGTAATTTTCAAGTTGACCGTCAAATGGATGGCTTGGATCGCTCCTGAGAATTAAAGAGGGGAAAAGGGAATTGTTAGTTGTTTTGTGTGTAATACAAATGAAAGGTAGAGTAGCCATTTACAAAAGTATATAACATTGTTGAAATTAATTAGAAAAGTGGGGATAAATTGGTCGATTCACAATACAATGCAAGAGAGAAATAAGGGAAAGATGCCCAACCGATTCTCTCTTCTCCATATTTCGGTGGATGGTATTTTCCTAATTTTTTGCTGCCTAACACCCTCACTAATTCGTCTCTTTTTCCCTCATCTCCTATTTCGCTTGATATGTGATAGGCCATCAAATATGTGGTTAGGATCATCCCATGGGGGAAATATTGGAATTGTTACCCGATCTATCTTACGGCCCAACAACTGGACGATTTGGATCATCCCTTAAATATAGAGAATGGGCCCACTATTGCCAATTCTGAAAGATATGAACGTTTGTGCGAGGTGGGGTTCGACCAAGCTTGAAGGAAGGGGCCCACCAATAAATGTTTTGATTATGGGTGGACGTGATATACATCAGCCCCTTATACTGTTATGGATATATTATGCATGGGAAAAAATATAATAACGAAAAAGAAAGAGGTGCCAATATCAACTTGCACAGTGCGCATAAGTAGGGAACTAATTTTAGATAATCGAATATGTGATGTTCGGCAATACTTGAGGTCCCCACCATGATGGCCGAAAAACCAAGAAAAGGAGAGAATGACATTTTTCTAAAGAGATGAAGTTATTGGAAGAAGAAAGAGGCAACTTGACCAACCACTTTCTATGTTTGCATCACATGTGGACCCTACATGGTGGATAAAATGCTTGGAGAGGGAGTCGGTTGATAAAAGGATCATCTTGGTATAAAGCAATTACTAATTTAGTTGGTATTGGAATTAGCATGCAAGATTGGCTGTGACACCATGCAAAGTCCATGTTAAATTATTTAGAAGTGGGACCCACGCTTTCCTTTAAAATACAATTGAATTTCTATTCTCAAGGGGTCGGTTAATATATGTTGCAAGTGTTGCATGGCCACTATGAAGAAAAAACAGGGGGGGGGGGGGGGGGGGATGGATTAATATTAGTGGGGCCTACTTGAGGTTTGCCTCAATTCATAAAAGTGTATAGATTTGTGGACGTTATTAAAAGAAAAGGGGCTGTAGTTACTAATTTGGAGTTTCTAAAAATTTAAATATGTTGACCATGGTAGTGAGTAAGATGCCACGTTTAGAATTTTTGGTTCTATTCTTGCTTCAAGAAGTCACAGCAGCCACGTTTCCTTTTGTTAGAAAATAGAATTTTCTAATTTTATATATTGCATATACATACATGCAAAAGTGGGACCCACTTGCTACAATATATTCTCCCATAGCTATACACTCGTGTAACTAACTTAGCTACACCGCCGGCTTAAAATATAGTAGGCCCACATTGTTTGGGTGATCCAAACCATTCATTTGATAGGCCCTCACATTGATAGGGTGTGCCCAAAAGATCAGCTCCATAGGATCATCCCATCCCTTCAAACTGTGGAGGCAAATATGGACAGATTTGTGAAGGTTTATACACGTCCAATTTTGCCTCCACAAATCGTAGGATTGGGATGATCCTATGGAGCTGATTTTTTGGGCACACCCTATCTATGTGAAGGCCCATCAAATGAATGGATTGCATCACCCAAACAATGTGGGGCCCACTGTATTTTAAGCCGGCGGTGTAGCTAAGTTAGCTACACGTGTGTAGCTACACTTTTCTCATATATATATGAGGAAAGTTTTTCTAGTCGGCCGACTCGATAAGCTCCTCTAGTCCGCCGACCAAAACACACAGTGTGCCCATGTTGTTTGGATGATCCAAAGCATTCATTTGATGGGCCCTATTATAGATAGGGTGTGCCCAAAAAATCAGCTCCATAGGATCATCCTAGCCCTTCGATTTGTGGAGGTGAAAAATGGACAGTGGAGGTTAAAAACACAGTGACCCCATGTTGTTTTGATGATCCAAAGCATTCATTTGATGGGCCCTGACATAAATAGGATGTGCCTAAAAAATCATCTCCATAGGATCATCCTAACTCTTCGATTTATGGAGGTTAAATGGACGCGTATAAACTCCACAAATCTGTCCATTTTTAGCCTCCACAAATCAAAGGTTTAGGATGATCCTATGTAGCTGATTTTTTGGGCACACCCGATCTATGCCAGGGCCTATCAAATGAATGTTTTGGATTATCCAAATAATGTGGGCACACTGTGTTTTTTGGTCGGCGGACTAGAGAAGCTTCTCTAGTCGGCCGACTAGAAAAACTTTCCTCATATATATACTTGTTTTTGTCTTGTTGCTAAAAAGACCGCTCATTCCCACGTTGAAAAGTCAAAAACAAGAGAAAAAGTTACCAAAGAAAAGTCAAAAGTTGGTGAAGTTCTTAAGAAGAAAATAAGAAGTTGGTGAAATTACAAACAAATTGTGGAAGTTGCTAAATTACCAAGGACAGGTGGTGGTTGCCAAAAATACAAGAAAAAAATTGCCAAGTTTGTGTCTTTTCTTGTGTGCTGAAAATAGAAGGGTGCTCTCTCTATATATTGACGTGAAGGCTCTCTTCTTTTATTCTCTTCACATTCTCTTTACTCTCTTGTTGCTCTCTTGTTCGCTTTCAAGCTCTCTTTCTCTTTCTCTTTCTCTCTCAACCACGGATCAATCAACCATCATTCAAGGCTCAAGGTGACATCAAGGCATTGAATGAGGGGGATTTGGCCATTGCAAGGAGGAGAAAAAGACTAAGTTTATCTTATTTTTGTTCTTTATTTCAATTCCAATTCCATGTATATATTTTTGTTTTCAACAAGAATTAAAAAGGAGTTATTTTTGTTTCTTTTCCCTTTTCTAAGTTCTTGACGGCACTCTATTTTCTTGTTTTCTTTGTTTCTTTTCCTTTCTCTATGAGTAATTAAACCCACCTACTTAGGGTTTAGATGAAGCTATGGGAAAGGAGAAAGATGATTAATTAAAATCAATGGCATAATATAACATCACATATAAGGGTTTATATTTGTTGGATCCCAATCACTCATGCCACAGGCTTTTCCCTTTCGTATGAGTAATTGCCGATAAACAAGTATAATTTCTTATATAATCTATAAAATTGAGTAGTATGTTTGATCAATCACTCATGGGCAATGACATCCATTGATCTTATTCCCCATTGACCAGATTTATCAAATACTCTATCCAAAGCAAAAATTGGTTTAGTTGATTATCCAATCCAAACCCATGGTGGATTCTAACCCTATTCCTCCAATCGAATTCCAATTCTCTTTAGAGTAGGTTTCCAATCGAATTTTCTAATTAATTTAGACTTTAGATTTTAGTTCTCTAATTAGATTAGATAATTAATATAATTTCTTTTGGTTCACTTTGCCTAAATATAAGGATTAACTTGGTAATCGTTTCTTTATTATTTTCGATCCTTGTCTATTTAGTTTATAAACTTAAATATATTATTGGATTCGAGGCTGTAGTCCACAGAAATCCTGAGTCCATTCCAGGCAACAATGTATCATAAGTTTATTTTCTAAGTAGTATAAGGATGGAAATCACAATAACCTCTTCCCTGATTTCGAACCGTATTTACACGATCTGTGCACTTGCGGTTATTTAATATCACAATCAAGTTTTTGGCGCCATTGCCGGGGAAGAGTACGGTTACTTTAATTCTTATATTATTCGAAGTGATTTTTATTTTATTTTTTATTTTTAATTAGTTGTTTGTTTACTTTGGTTTTTGGCTACTTCTTTTTCTAACTCGGCTATTTTCAGTGTATGAGTGCAGGTTGGGTGCGCAACTCTGTCAACCGCTTAGAGAGAGAGAGTAATTCGATCAAAAACACAGACGACATTCAACCAATTCTAATAGCCATGGCGGAAGGGGACGTTCCCAAAACCCTCCGCGATCGTTTCTACACTGCCCGAGCCACACAACCTTCTTGTATTAGATTGCCAACTGCTCAAGGCAATAATTCTGAGCTTAAGTCGCATTTTATTTCCATGCTTCCCCATTTTTACGGGCTCTCATCTGAGGATGCCTATTTATTTTTACGTGAGTTTGAGGAGGTTTGTGCTTTAATTAAACTACAACGACTTTCTGATGATGCGGTAAAGTTGCGGTTCATCACCTTCTCACTCAAGGAGGGAGCCAAAAAATTGCTCTATGGTTTGCCCAGTAACTCCATCACCACTTGGGAGGGGTTCATGGTTGTGTTTCATAAGAAGTTTTCCCCTTTACATAAAACAAACAAGCTAAGGAACAATATTTTACAATTTAAGCAAAAACCATTAGGGTCGTTTTCTAAATTTATGTAGAGATTCAAAGCTCTACTCTAAGAGTGCCCTCATCATGGTCTTGATTTGTGGTCCTTGTGCCAAATAGTATATGAGGGCATTGATTTCCAAACCAAACAACTTTTAGAGTCCATGTGCTCTACAGGGTTCACATCTTTTACAGATGAGAACCTTGCTTGGAGTTTCTTGCTCGATTTGGCTGAGAAAACACGTGAGTGGGAATTCACTCAAGAAAGCGAGAGAGCGACCTCAAGAAAGGGATTCTTTATTGAGGGTGCCATGGCCAAGGAAGCCCAATTAGATAGCCTAATCAAGATGCTTGAGGCTCCAGTTGTAAAAGGACCGCCACAGGTCAATCACATCACACATGGTGTCCCCATGTGTAATTGGTGCCAAGCCACGGACCATGTCATGGATGAATGTCCAAATGTTTCAAAGTCTGGTAATTCTAATGAAAATGTGAGTGCTATGTTTTTCAATGATCCATATAGTAGTACTTACAATCCAGGATGGAGAAATCATCCCAATTTCTCTTGGAGCCAAGGGGACTAGCAAGGTGGGCCAACTAATTTCCAAGGCTAAGGCCAATTCGGCCAACCTAGGCCCACTTTCACTCCCCCTTAGGTTCGGCCACCCCCTCCACCTCCTACTTTTTAAAATCCAATTTTAAATAATGTTCCAAATCAGCGACCTCCGAGTTTTCAAAACAAGGGGAGTCGGCCCTCATAGCTTCCTTAGAGAAAAACATGAAACTTCTCATGAGTACCTTCATGACAAACCAACATAACATGGAGAAGCAAATTTCTCAACTCGCTACGGCTTTGCATGAGAGGAAAAAGGGGAAGATGCCAAGCCAACCCATTCCTAACCCAAGGAATGTGCCCTTAAATGTGAATCAACAACAACCGCCTAATCAGTTGAATTCCATTCAACCAGTTGTAGCGCAACAGGAGTCCTTCGATCACTGTAATGTTGTATTTGCTTTAAGGAGTGGCAGAGAATATCAAAGGGAGGAGGTCAGATCCGAACCTTCTAAAGATGCTCAAGAACCTCCAATTAAGGTAAGGGAGGAGTCCTCCTCCACTGGTTCAGAAGAAGAGCCTGAACAGGTAAGTACAGAGCAGGCAGTTTCTCCGCCTGAAAAAGAATATGTGCCCAAGGCTCCTTTTCCAATGAGACTTTCTAATAATAAGTGCACATTAATATTCCATTGCTAGACGCGATTTCCCAAGTCCCGACTTATGCCAAAGTTTTAAAAGACTTGTGCACTAAAAAATGCAAGTCTAATGTACCCAAGAAGGCATTCTTGGCTGCAAACATTAGTTCCATCTTGTCTCAACAGATGGTGGCTAAGTACAAGGACCCTGGATGTCCTACCATTGCATGCACTATTGGAAATACTCATATTAATCATGCTCTTTTAGATTTAGGGGCTAGTGTGAATTTATTATATTTTTCTGTTTTTAAGCAATTATGATTAGGAGACCTCAAACCCACCACCGTTACTCTTCAGTTGGCGGATAGATCGGCGGATAGATCAGTGAAGAAACCTAAAGGGATGGTTGAGGATGTCCTAGTTAAAGTAGGAGACCTCTTCTGAGACTAACTGTGAGAATATTTTGGATGCAGGATTTGAAGAATGTCTGGATGAAGAATGCTTGGAGGATGCAAGAGATGTAGGGGACTGCTTTTCTGATGACCTTAACATCCAACAAATAGAATTTGGAGGATTTCTATCTCCACCCCTTCCCAAGCGACCTCCCAAAAAAGGCCCCACAGTTAAATTTGTAGCCTTTGCATTCACATTTAAGAAGAGCATGTTTGGGTAAGAAGTGAACATCTTCTGTGAAAATCAAAATGGACTTAAACTTAAACTCGACCCAAGAGGAAGAGTTAATTATTTATTTTTCAAGAAAATAAGGACTCTACTTGGAATGACAAGTTTCATTTGCTAAGATTGAAGTCCTTTGTTAAGTTACCAATATCGAATTTGGAAGAGGTCATGGATCTCCATGAGCCTCTCTATTCGAATACTTCTTAAAATGCTAAGGTATGCCCCTCTCTCTTTTTCATTGTCCTTATTTTTCTTTCTATTTTTTAATGCATCGAGGACAATGCATAATTCAAGTATAGCGGGGTAGTCTTTTGAAAACTTTTCTTTTGTGAGTCTTTTATATTGTTTAAAGTAGGATATTTCTCTTTTCTTTGTTTTTGGTATTTTCTTAAGATAGAAATAACTAGCTATTTTTGGAAAGAAATTTGTTTTCTTGTTTTAAGAAAGGAAATTAGTCTATATTTTAATTTTGAAATTTAAGAAACTAAAAAGAACGCTTTCTACTTCTAGATTTGTTTTCTTTTGGAATCTTGTTTATAAAAGATTTTATTCGGAAATGGAAATAGAAAGTTGGCTTTTATATGGTAATGTGAAAAAGGAAAGAAAAGGTGGAAAAGAAAAAAGAAAGAAAAAAAAGTACTTTTTGATCTAGTCTTGACTTGTAGCCTTTTTTACTCGAGCAAGTAAGTCCGAGGGGTGTTCTACACCTAGTTCCTTAAAGTTATCTAGTTTGAGAGTAATTGACCAAAAGCTCGTTACATGGATCATCTAGAAAGCTTAAGAGATCAAGACATTGCACAGATCAAAAATTTTAAACTCTTACTGCATCAATTTCTAAAGATATATGCAAGAGTAATTCCGACACTGCTTAGTAACTTGGGTGTCTGGTGCAAGCCCTGCATGTCATTCACACCAACGGTAGTACATGAATAATTGAGTTCAATTCTTAGAAATAACGGAAAAGTGGAAAGAAAGGTGGAACCATATAATTGTTCAATTTTCTATTAAATTTCTGATTCAAAGTCTTTTGTGACTAAGATGACACTAGAATCTTATCTATGGGGACAAAGGTGTGAAAAATATAAAGGAGGATTCCTTAATTAAGATATGAGTTGAATTTCCCAACTTAGGATGAGATGACAAAATTCAAGTATGGGGGTATCCTAGTTGTTCTATTTTGAGTAAATTATCAAAGCAAATGGATTGGAAATATTTGGCTTTATTCTATATTAAGGAATTGTAAAAGAAAGTTTTATTTTTGAAATTTTGTGTCTATATTCACTGCAAACACTCACGAGACACAACTCGTCCACTAGGGTAACCTAGGGGTTTAAAGGTTTGTTACACGTGGTAAGTGCAATCGTGATTCTTACGAAAGTGAGTTAGGTTGTTTTTGTTTAGTTTTTATTTTATTTTATTTTCTTTTTGTTTGCTCGAGGACAAGCAAAGCTCAAGTATGGGGGAATCTGCTGAGCACATTTATATATGAATTGTAGGTAGGAAGAACATGCATATTTTATGGTTAGAGCGGTACTACTAAGGTATTTTGCTTGTCTTTGGTGTTTCAGGAATATTGTTGAATTTTCACGAAAAATGGATCTAAAGAGATGAAATTCTAAAGAATTTTTCATCACTTGAAGGGTTTAGATCATCTATGGCCCACCAATTGGTTGGTTCAGATTGACCTTTGGAAATGATTTGGAGTGGTACAAACAATTTATCCCAAGGCCCATCGATTGAACGGTCTAGATGAGCCCACAAAATTGATGCAAGAGGTACAACAATTGGTAAGATTGAAATTCACATCAAAACCCATTAATTCAATGGTTTGGATTGTCTCCTTGGAATGGTTTAGTGGTGCAAGTAATTTTCAAGTTGACCGTCAAATGGATGGCTTGGATCGCTCCTTAGAATTAAAGAGGGGACAAGGGAATTGTTAGTTGTTTTGTGTGTAATACAAATGAAAGGTAGACTAGCCATTTACAAAAGTATATGACATGGTTGAAATTAATTGGAAAAGTAGGGATAAATTGGTCGATTCACAATACAATGCAAGAGACAAATAAGGGAAAGATGCCCAACTGATTCTCTCTCTCCCCCATCTCTCCCAAATGATTCTCTCTTCTCCCTATTTCGGTGGATGGTAGTTTCCTAATTTTTAGCCGCCTAACACCCTCCCTAATTCGTCTCTTTTTCCCTCCTCTCCTATTTCGGTTGATATGTGATAGGCCATCAAATGTGTGGTTAGGATCATCCCATTGGGGAAATATTGGAATTGTTACCCGATCTATCTTACGGCCCAACAATTGGACGATTTGGATCATCCCTTAAATATAGAGAATGGGCCCACTATTGCTAATTTTGAAAGATATGGACGTTTGTGCAAGGAGGGGTTCGACCAAGCTTGCACTACAAGAAAAAGGACATTCACCGACGTTCACTTACTGGCGTTTTATATAAACGTCCCTAATGGTGTATATGCACCGACATTCATAAATTAAACGACAGTGAATGGTTACTCTCGCGCCACCGCCCTAAAAAATAAGTTGTACGTATTTACCAACGTTTGGTGAACGTCACTAAAGTGATTCTTTACCGACCTTCTACAATTAAAACGTCGCTAAATAAATTGATACTTATGTTAGGCCTTTCTGACGTCTTAGAAACGTCTCAGCTTATGAGATCCACCAACGTTATTTCATGAATGTCGGTGAATATACATGAAAAAAAGGCGCGCGAGACTTTGGTTTCCTGACCCTTGAGCTTTCTAAAAAATTTCCCCTTTAGAATAGAATTGAAACCCTCACATTAAAAAAACCCATAGCTAGCATATTCGTCGTTCCTAAACGAAATCATCGAGAAGGAACCCTAATTTCATTTGAGGAAAACCCAACAAGGTAACCTACTTCATCTCTCCATTTGATTTCCCCATCCAATCGAACAAAACCCCATTTACTCGTTAGGGTTTTCTTTTTTCCTCTCTGAAACCTTCTTCTTTTCTCCATTTAGTTTCCCCATCCTGTCACTAACAAAACCCCATTTTGATGTTAGGGTTTTCTTTTTTCCTCTCTAATAGTTGTTGCAATTTTTCTATTTGATTCAGCAATTTTGCTCTGTAGGATCGAGGCCTCATCGTTAGAGTTTCTGAGAAAGATTTTTTTATTTTGAAGGTAAGGTCTCTTATCAATCCCGGTTTAGTTTTTTAATCCGAGTCAGATATCTTCTCAATTGTGCTTTCATTTATGTTCTTAATTTTATAATTTTTTTCTTATAAATTACATTGTTTTGACACTGTAGGACCCGATCCCGCGAGAGGGTTGAGGCGCGAGCCGCCACACTCTCTCTTGGTCTCTCGTACCCACGCGAATGGCGTGTGCTTTTTATTATTGATTTTAATTACCCAACCAAGCCATAGGGTGCAAACAAACGTGCAACCCAGTACCCATAAGGGCAGGGGTAAGCCGTCGAGCCTAGCAAGGTGTGATTTAATTCATCTTTTCCGTGAACTTGGGATCACTAAGGCAATCCGAATTTCACACAAAAGAGAGTGACAGAGTCGCCACCTAGATGAGGGATCTAGGACCCATAATTGACCAGAAATCTAGACTCATTTCCTGGTTACGAGAATGGAAGGTATGGGGAGTTACCACCACATGCACCATTCATGCCCGATAATCGGTCTTCAATTCCAAAAGTTAACTCTTTTGAATTTCTTTTAAATGGCTCATTCAACTCTATATTAATGTGCGAACTACGTGACATTCATCCTAAGATCTAATTTCAATGTATTCCCTAATGTGTATCTTGATTTTCTTAATTTGTTTGGATTCAATCTATGTGAATATTCTCCTAAAATGCTAATTTCATCGAAAGTCCTAAGTGATTTAATTACTTTTAATTTAAGGATTAATGTACAAAACCCCACTACTTATGTGTGGAGCCGACTGAGGCTTGGTATGCCACTCAAGTATCCAAGTTGCCTACGTATCCTAGCCTCACTGGAATCATAGTCGATCGTAGTTCGGTGCCTAAACTAAGCTACATGCCTAAGACATCTAGGACACCAATCTAGACTGGAAGGATTGTTTCAACAGTTTAAGAGAGATTATTTAGTTGAAGTTGAAGATTTTATTATCCTAGGACTTCATCTAAGATGCTATATGGTCCTATGTAAGTGCAAGTCTTCCCTTAGACTAATGCAGGTTAACCTACATCCTAGGTAACTAGGCTTGTCCTATGGGAAAATGGGTAACTAGTGTAACTAGATCTATGACTCAATTGCTAATAATAGTAATCGGTCGTGATGAGGCTGAACTCCCTAACTCTAGGACACCCTAAAACCTAAGACGAGACGTAAGTGTTCCTAATTTGTTCTAAAGGTTCCTAAATGAATTTTGAATTCACAGGCTCTTAGGAATCTTGAATTCTTTTGGGTTTGCAGAAACTTTTACTGATGAGGTTTATATAGTGTTGCTAGGTTATTTATTTCAAATTCTTTTAGTTCACGCTCTAGTAAATTTGCATAAAAAAATTGTTTTTTTGAAAACTTTGGGTGAGGTTTTGGTCTTGTACAAATGTCCTTTATAAAGTCACTTGAGAAAATTGACTTCATTTGGTTTGACTCATACATACAAACAATTATTATTATTTTATTTTTAGTTGAAGAAACTTCCAGTGTATTGTAGCAATTGGTATTTGTGCTCTCTTGTTGAACATGTATATTTATCTTGTTAAGGGTACGAATAGGGTAGAGTGAAATAGTAGTCATCTGGATATAAGTTTCCTTGAAAGGTTAAGGCTGAGCTGGATATGATAGGATTGGATAATAATAGGGCTGGTATGGATCTTCAAGCATAAAATGCTTTATAGTCACTTGTACAGGTTATCCAGCTCATTATATTTTGATGGTTTAAATCATTAGTTTGTCCCTTTCTATTATTTTATTTATGAATTTGTAGTGGTAACCTGTCGAAACATGGTCTTGCCAATCCAATATTATTGTGTATGTGATCTTTGATTGCCATATAGTTTGCATAGGAAATCTAAATTCATCTAGTTTGATACCTGTTTCAATATGTCTCTCAGATATCCAGTTTATATTTTTAGTTAGAGACTCACCATTACATTCTCATCTTATCCCTTATATAATAAGGCTTTGAATATGAGAGAAACAACTCATTTTATTTTCATTTCACTAAAGATACTTTATCCCTAATCCTTGGTCAAGTTTTTATTCAAATTTCATCTGTAAATGGATGCCCATGTTTAGGGCTAATTCAACCTTTTTCTTTCATTTCAATATTGACAGTTGTAGTTGTTTTTTTAGAAAGTCATGACTTTGACTTTATTGTGATAAGTTTCAATGATTTTTAAATGGCTAATTTAGAATTTGTAAAGGAAAGAGTATTAGTACAATGACATCTGTTACTTTATTATCATGTATAAGGCTTTGGTTTTGTTTTTAAGTACATGGTGATTTTTAGTCTAGATTTGCATATTCGAATGATACAGGAAAAAGAGTCATAGTTCTTTTTTGTTGCTTTCCCTTTTACTGTAGATGTTCCAAGGAAAGTTTATAATTAAATATTCAAGGTGAAGTAACCTAATCAAATTTATACTACCTTGGTTTTAGAATAACAAGACTTTAAGAATATTCTTCATCTTTTGATAATAGTTTTATTATGGTTAAAATTATTTATAGCCCATCTTTTAAAAAGACTTACCAAGTCCTATGTAGTATCATTTTCTCTTTCTTTATTTTAGGTGACTCTTTAAGTCTTTTAGACATCTCTTTTAGGCATTAGATTCTCTGTTGTCATTATAAGGCAAGGGCGATGAAGGCGTTAGCCCAAGCCCATCCTTAGGGGACTTGCTTAGTCCAAGTAGTGCTCCCCTTTTTATTTAGTAGACTAACACAATCTTTTAGACACCTCTTAGATAGTAGAGCCCTCATTAGGAGACACACTATGTCTCATTAGGTAGTTCTCATTTGGAGATAATCCTCATTTAAAGCTTACCCTTAGGGAGTGTACCTAGTTTAACAGAGAGGTACCCATAGGAGGCATACAGTGTCTCATTTATAGAACCTCTCCTACTTGTACCTCAATTTGTAACCCCTCTTTAGTGTTGCTTGGTTTAGAAGTTTATCCTTAGAGACTAGCTTAGTCCTGTTCGAGTGTTGACTTGTTAGAAATCTTATCCTTTCTCTTTTACTTTGGATTTTAGTTACTTGTTTGTGGTTTAGTTCAAGTGTCTTTGACACTAGTTTGCTTGTTCGGGGTTTCCCCGTAGCTTTAGGATTTTGCCCTAGTTTGTTGCTTTGTGTGTTCCCTTTGGGTCTTTGACTAAAAGAGTGAAAATGTTTTAAAAATCTAAAAAAACACTCGAACACTTTAAAATTCAAAACAAAAACATTTGAAATATCTTAAAATTCAAAAACATATGAAAACTTTAAAAAATATCAAAAGCTTTAAATCATTTGGAGTGTTAAGCTTTTTAGTGGTAATTAGGAGAGTTCATTTTCGAACTACGTTGGCTTGATCCTCTTCCGCGAGGTACGTAGTGCAGCTTGGGATCTTCATCCCAAGTTCAGCCAAACTTTGTAAATAAATACTTTAACTCTTTTTTCTTCAAAACCTTATTTTCAACAAGATCTTCCTCTAGAGTTATGAGTTTGTCCTAGATAGAGAGTTTTAGAGCTAGTAGTTTGTCTTTGATTTGTTGTGTGCTTGTTTGTATTTGTTTTAGAGTTAGGGGTTGTCCTAGAGTTATAGGGGCGCCTCCGTCCTGTCAGTTGGCGATTCACATCGCCGACTGATGACTAAGTCTAAGATACGTTAGTGATCTCATGGTTTTTCTTAGGACACACAGCCTAGTTACACATAGGTTGTAGGAACCACCTACATTAGCATAGGGCTAACCTGCATTTAGTTATGGCATATAGGGTGTCCTAAAATCCACAATCCATTGGAATTTAAATAATCGCATAAAAAGCTTTAATAACTAGTCCGATTTTTTAGATCGGTCTAGGATAGAGGTCTAGATGTCTTAGGCATCATAGTTTAGAATAGGAGCAAAGAACTACGTGACTCTGATTCTTGTGGAGGCGGAGATATGTAGGCTTCTTTGGATGAACATCAGACCATCCGAAGACTCGGGTTAAATCGTTTAGAGTCTTAGGATTTATTGTTTTGTCATATTATATGTTTTATTGTGTTTTCTTACTTTCTTGTAGAGACCTTATACATTTAGCTGTAGCATGCATGTGTTTGTCCACCAGAACTTAGACACCCATTAGGTATGTCACTTATAACCTAGCAATGCTTAGGTGACACTTCTTTCATTTATTTTGTGCGTGATTACTATTTTATCTCCGAGACATGTATGATTAGATAGACGTCTCTTCGGAGATATATGTTCCCATTTCACATGATTTTGCCTAAAGTTCTTTGAAATTAATAAAATGGCATAAGAGACCAAATGTTCACACTCGGACGAATTGGGGGTGCTCTTTGGACCTTCTCCATTTGTAATCAGGCACGGACCCATACATATTTTTGGTTATCCATTGCACAGAGGATTTGATTTTGGGGTTCCATGGCCTATCCATGGATGGCGACTCTGAATTATTTTAGGTGCGTCTTGGTTTCGAGCCTTGGCTCCGGATCAAGAAGTATCTCTTTCTTTTTATATCGCCACTCGTGCTATGCTATGAGAGTGGCACCGTTTCGAGAGTTCCTTGGTAGAGCTCTCTTTCGTGTGGAGATCCAGAGGCCGCTGGGAGCTCGTCCCCCACCTCTCTCTCGGATCGAGGTCCACACCTTATATGCTATTTTCTTCCCTATTTCTTGTGGCCTTTCTACACTTTACCTTACTTCAAGTAGGCTGGATTCGAGCATATACTCCTTAGATCTAATATTATAAAGTATGGATCTAAAGTTCTATAGCACAAACTAAGGTTTTAAGAAAAGTCAGTCACATATCTAGGGTTTGAGTTTGGGTAAAACGGTCGATCGAAGGTTTCAGAGCTTGGATCCGTGGTTTAAGAACTCAGATGTGAGCTTAAAAAGCAAAGAAAAGATTTCTAAGATGAGCAAGAGTTAATCAGAGAATGGCCAGAAAAGTTGGCCGGACTTTTGCCGAAATCTTGCCGGAGATGAAAAGAATTGATCGGAAGCAAGGGTTCGGGTGTGAAATATTTTTTCTTCTCTTTTCTCTCTCTAGCTCACTCTAATTAGAAAAGAAAACCCTAGATTAATAAAAAATGATAGAGATCCTTTCTATTTATAGACATTTAATAAATTTACACCCCCATCTTAGCTTCATACAGCCCCCTCGTAGTTACATTTAGCATTTCCTTGGTAAAATAGGGTGGTCTATAGGAAAAACCTCAATGAAAAATTTAGTAAAGATGATTCACCCCCATTAAGTTCCTGGACAACCCCCCTAGCAAATGTTTCATTCTATTTATTGGTTAAGTTGGGTCAGTGGATAATACACTCCCCTTTTACACTGTCATTCTCACTAAGCTCGTCCTATTAGGTAATTTTGGCCCGAATTTTTTGAAACTTTGCAGGGAGCTACTTAGGATCCTAGCCTACCGTAGGGTAAAATTTAAGACACTAATTCGCTCATCTGAAGAAATTTTATTCACACATAGTTATTTAGGGTTCGTCAAAATGGGGTGTCTAGAGATGCCACTCTTTGGCAGAGTGTGCCTGTCACACGAATGTCAAAGCTGAACAGAAAACATATTTTGGCCAACCCAAAATCAAACATTTTGACTTTGGTTTTGAAAACGACATTCAAGGGTAAATTAGTGAAATAGCCTTTCACCGGACTCTAACTCTGTAAGCATTGGGGAGATAGCTGAAATACTCAAGAGGGGGGGTGAATTGATTTTAACACTAAATTAGCCCTTTTGAAAATTACCTATGAACCCTAATTGGAATTTTTCTTCACTTAATTAAATATTTGGTTAGTGCAAATATAATTGAAAGCAAAATGAAATGCCAAACCAAAAACAATAATGAAAGTACAAGACAAGAAAGAACACACCGATGTATAGTGGTTCGGGCAAAGCCCTACTCCACTCTTCTTAAGATCGTCCTTAAGGATTTCCACTATTGGAGACCTCCACGATGTCCGGCTCCGAGGCGGTTACACTTCCAAGGGATATTAAATGAGGATGCCCTTACACCTTTACAAAGACTCTCCTTCTCTGCCGAGTTCTAAGCGGTTGCTCTCTAGGGAATTAAAAAAGGAATGCCCTAGCCACCTATACAAGAAATGAAGATTGAATAGCTTGGCTTCTTCTTGAAAGCTTGATGCTCTTTGTAGATCCTTGATTGCTCTTCAATGATGGTAGTTGCAAGTGAAAGCTCTAAGTATCCCAACTCAAGAAATTTGCAAGTGCAAGGCAAGTTTGAGAAGAAAACAAAATATCAAGCACAAATAGATTGCAAGTTTTCTTTGATGCTCAAGTATGTTTTCAAAATGATCAAGAGAGAGGAAAAAATCCTCTAGATGTTGTATTTATAATCCCTCAAGAGAATATGACCGTTTGGGGGTGGAAATATCAAATTTCACAAATTAATTCAAATCCCAACGGCTATATTCTTACCTGTCGCGAGGTTCTAGGAGCTCCGAGAAATATTCTCGGAGTTCCGAGAAAACGGCCAGAAGAACAAAATATTCTACTGGACCATTTCTCGGAGTTCCGAGAGAACTCTCGGAGTTCCGAGAAGCCTAAAAATCTGTATATTTTGAGATTTTATTTCTTGTTTGATTTTTGGCTTTTGGAACTCAACTCCTATGATAATTATGGAATGTTTATGAGGGTCCCAACATGTTGGTCCACCACATAATCATTCACTAAACCGTTGAAGTTCTTTAATTGTTGTGTGAAAAACAATTTTGAAAAACACTTTGAAAACGTTTTGCCTTGACTTGAAAATCTAAAGAGAAGGGATGTACAATGATACCTATGCAACCTTCAATTCCTCTTTAGCTTTGGTCTTCAATTGATCTTCCATCTTTGTATGCTTCCTTGAGTGATGATGTGAGCTCCACTTAGCTCCTTTGACTCTTGTTGGGTACATCTTCAAGCATGACCATGTTGTGTGTTGGTTTCTTCAATGATCAATCCTATTTTAAACACAACACTTCAAAGCAAATCGATTAGTATTCAAAAACACAATCAATTATGTTTAGAATCATCAAAACAAGATTGGAGAGTAGACCCTTGGGCTTACAATCTCCCCCTTTTTGATGATGACAAACAAAATTGATTATGAGGTGTGTGTGGAGTGACATAGTAGGCAAGTGAATACTGGAACTCCCCCTCAATATATGCACACAGATAAATGATACAAGTTATAAGCATGTGGTGCATATAGTCAATTGAATAGATAATCAATTTCAAACCTTCTCCCCCTTTTGTCATCGACAGAAAGGGTGTAAAAAAAAATTTAGGAGTAGATAACTCCCCCTAAATCAATGCTTATGGTATAAAAATATATAACCAAGTAATGCACATATACCTGTTCATGATCGAGATGTTGACATACGTCAAAATGTTAGGTATTTTAATTAAAGTGAAGGTACCTCTCCAACTTAGAGAACTAAGAAGGCTAAGAGTACCAATTGAGTGATTTTTAAGATTAAAAATTTGACATCTCATTCATGCAGATACTACCAAACAAAGATGATATATATATAAATACTATATAGATAAGCTGGTGAAAGGCACAAAGTATTTATATGGCAATTTCTTTAACTTGATCCGCACTCCATATGTTTAAGGCACTTCGGATATAGCAAATTCTATCATCACTAAGGGGTTTTGTAAAGATATTCGCTAATTGATCTTCAGTGTTGATATATTTTAAGCAAATATCCCCTTTTTGTGAGTGATCTTTGATGAAGTGGTGCCTAATCTCAATGTGTTTTGTTCTTGAGTGTTGTATGGGGTTCTTTGTTAAGCTTATAGCACTAGTATTGTCACATTGGATGAGAATATTTTCCATTTTGATTGCATAGTCCATCAATGTGCTTTTCATCCATAGGACTTGAGCACAGCAAGCTCCAGCTGCCACATATTCTGCTTCTGCTGTGGAAAGAGCTACTGAATTTTGTTTCTTGCTAAACCATGAAACAAGTGATTTTCCCAAGAATTGACAAGTCCCACTAGTGCTTTTCCTATCCACTCTACATCCAGCAAAGTCTGCATCTGAATATCCAATGAGAGTGAAGGCAGATGATCTTTCATACCATAGTCCAAGACTTTGGGTTCCTCTTAAGTACTTGAAGATCTTCTTGACTGCCGATAGGTGAGACTCTTTTGGATCCGATTGAAATCGAGCACAAAGACAGACAGTAAACATAATGTCTGGTCTGCTGGCTGTCAAATAGAGCAAACTACCTATCATACCCCTATACAATTTCTGATCCACAGATTTGCCAAATTCATCCTTTTCTAGCTTAGCAGTAGTACTCATGGGAATTCTTGATGTCTTACTGCTATCCATGCCATACTTCTTTAATAACTCCTTTGTATATTTTTCTTGATTTAAAAATATCCCATTTTTGTATTGTTTAATTTGGAGTCCTAAGAAGTAGGTTAACTCACCCATCATGCTCATTTCAAATTCATTTTTCATTAGAGTTGCAAATTCATCACACAATTTTTGATTAGTTGAGCCACAAATGGTATCATCCACATAGATCTGGACAAGGAGGATATCTTGATTTTCTCTTTTGATAAATAATGTTTTATCCACCTTTCCCATCTCAAAACCTTTTTCAACTAAGAAAGTGCAAAGCCTCTCATACCAAGCTCTAGGAGCTTGCTTTAATCCATATAAAGCTTTATCAAGCCTGAAGACATGATTTGGGTGTTTGAAGTCTTCAAAACTTGGAGGTTGCTCAACATACACTTCCTCTTGGATATAGCCATTTAGGAAGGCACTTTTGACATCCATTTGATATAGTTTAAATCCTTTATGAGATGCATATGCCAAGAGTATCCTAATAGCCTCCATACGGGCAACAGGAGCAAATGTCTCATCATAGTCTATTCCCTCCTCCTGATTGTACCCTTGGGCTATCAACCTAGCTTTATTTCTAGTGATAATTCCATTTTCATCCAATTATTTCTATACACCCATCTCGTGCCAATGACTGGATGATCACTAGGTCTAGGCACTAGCCTCCACACCTTGTTCCTTTCGAATTGACTTAACTCTTCTTGCATGGCCATCAACCAATATTCATCCTTTTCAGCTTCCTTGATGGATTTTGGTTCTAATTCGGATAGGAACGCCAAATTGTTGCTCGCACTACGATAGTATGATCTAGTTCTCACTGGCGATGTGGCATCACCTAAAATTTGAGATTCAGGATGATCTACCAATGTTCTCCTATCCCTAGGTAATGAGTTGTCATTTTCATTTTCTACTTCCTCACTAGGTAGTGTATGACTTGTAGATGCATGAGGAGGAGCACTCAATTTTGGAAAAAGATGTTCAATGGGTTCATCCTCATCATGTGGCATTTCTTGAGGTGTTGGCTCTCTTTCATCAAATGTCACATGCATGGATTCTTCTACCACTAGGGTTCTCCTATTAAATACTCTATATGCCTTGGTATGAGAAGAATACCCTAAGAATATTCCATCATTCGACTTCCTATCAAATTTGTGTAGATTATCTTTGATGTTTAAAATGAAGCATTTACATCCAAACACTCTAAAATAGCTTATATTTGGTTTCAAGTTTTTCCAAAGCTCATATGGTGTTTTCTTAGAAATTGGCCTTAAATATACCCTGTTTATGATATAGCAAGCGGTGCTAACCGCTTCCGCCCAAAAATATCTAGGGAGATCATTTTCATGCAACATTGTTCTAGCCATTTCTTGGAGAGTTCGATTCTTTCTTTCTACTACTCCATTTTGTTGAGGTGTTCTAGGTGCAGAAAAATTATGTTTTATGCCATGTTCATTACAATAAGTGTCAAAATGTACATTTTCAAATTCCGTTCCATGATCACTTCTAATGTAAGAGATAGCAATACCTCTTTCATTTTGTATTTGATTGCACAATATAAGGAAGTTTTCATAAGTTTCATCTTTGTGTGCTAGAAATATGACCCAAGTAAATCGTGAGTAGTCATTCACAACTACAAACACGTACCTCTTTCCACCTAGGCTACTAGTCTTCATTGGTCCAAAAATATCCATATGAAGTAGCTCCAAGGGGTAGGAAGTTGAAATCATATTTTTAGGTGCAAATGAGCTCTTTAATTGTTTTCCTAATTGACAAGTTCTACAAATGTGATCTTTGGTGTATTTGAACTTAGGCAATCCTCTAACAATTTCTTTTGAGGAGAGGGTCGAAATGAGATCCATTCCGGCATGACCCAACCTCCTATGCCATAGCCAAGAATCCTCACTAATGGCATTAAGACAAGTCACATTTTGGAGTCTAAGATCATCTAGTCCAATTGTGTAAATGTTATTGTCTCTAGAACCTATGAATTTTACTTCTCCATCTATCTTATTTTTAACAATGCATTTATCGGGATTGAAGACAACTTCAAAACCATTATCACATAATTGACTAATGCTAATAAGATTATGGGACAAGCCATCAACAAAGAGTACATCATGTATGGGAGAGGTAGAGTTACCTATGGTGCCTTCACCTTTGACTTTTTCTTTCTTATCATCTCCAAAGGTAACTTCTCCACCATCCTTGAGTGATAGCGATGCGAATTGAGTAAGGTCTCCAGTCATGTGTCTAGAGCATCCACTATCAAGGTACCATGTGTTCCTCTTGTTGTGGCTTTTAAGGCATACCTACATATGAATAGGCAAGTGAGATCCCTTAGGTACCCAAATCTTCCTAATCTTGCTATGTTCATTTATTTTCACTTTAGAGTTCAACTTGATCTTATCTTGTTTAGCATGCAAGCAAGCTACCTTATAATGACCTTCTAGACCACAATAAAAGCAAATTTTGGTACCGCTAGAAGAAACCTTTTCAAGTTTGTTTTTATAGTTAGATATTGTGGTATTCCATTTATGTCCAAGTCCACTTTTGTCACTTGACATTCTTTGAAGATTAACAAGCTTATCCAATTTCAATGAACTATTTTCAAATTTTTCAAAAAGTTTCTTTAGTTCATCATATTCAAAGGATAGTCTACCATTTTCATGCTTTAGCTTGTTGTTTTCATTAGAAAGTTCTTGTCTGTTTTCATTTAAGATTTTGATAGAAGCATTTAACTCATGAATTTCTACTTTGTATTTTTCATTTTTATCATCTAAAAATTCATGATCTTTCTTTAACCAACCAAATTCTTTTGTCATGTTAGCAAGAGAATCTTCAAGTGATGCAATTTTATCAAATTGAATTTCAAGTTCATCATTTGCATTTTGTAAGGAATGAAGAACTTCTTTTAAAATAATGACATCATTTAAAGTGTTTACCTCGTTATTGTCGTTTGTTGAGGCCATGAAGCACACATTCCTTGCCATCAAACAATCTTCGCCATCATTTTGTTCGCCTTCGCTTTCAATTTCCTCATCCCACGTGGCGGTCATTCCTTTCTTGCCTTCTCTTCTCTTGAAGCGGTTGTTTGAAGTAGGTTCATTGTTGAGTGGACAATCCGGGCGAATGTGTCCAAGCTTCTTGCAACCGTAGCATCGGGGTTGAGAAGATCCATCACCAAGTTCTTCTTTCTTCTTGAATGGGGGATTTGTCCTTCTATTTCTCATGCCTCCATGTTCCTTTGCAAGAATTTGATCCTTCTTGTTAGGAGGGCAACCTCATCTTCCATGTCTTCCTTTGCATCTTCATTTTCACCTACATTATATCCAAAAGTAATTCCTTTTCCTTTTTCAATTTTAGTTTCAATTTCGGGTGCTTTTGTTTTGAAAATCATTTCATGGGTGATCAAGGACCCTATTAGTTCATCTAGGTTCAATGTGTTCATATCCTTGGCTTCGGTGATTGCGGAGGTTTTGGATTCCCAAGACAAAGGTAGGGACCTAAGGATTTTAGTCACTAAATCTCTATTGGAAAATTGTTTTCCAAGACCCCTTAGTCCATTTACAAGATTGGTGAATCTAGTGTACATGTCGGCAATTGTTTCATCGGGTGTCATTTGAAAGAGTTCATATTGCCGAAAAAGATGGTTCATTTTAGATTCTATGACTTGATTGGTTCCTTCATGGGTGACTTCTAAGGTATCCCAAATTTTCTTAGCCGAATTCAAATTTGATACTCTATTGAATTCTCCGGGAGATAGAGCACAAATAAGGGAATTCATAGCTTTGGCATTATAATTTGAAGCTTGTTGTTCGGCTTCGGTCCAATCATTTAGATTTCTTGTGGGTAATGTGTATTCATTATTAATGGCTCTCCACATTTGATAATCTTGGGTTAAAAAGATTTTCATTTTAGTTTTCCAAAAACCATAGTTTGTTCCATCAAAATAGGGTGGTCTAGTGTTTGAATAACCTTCATGGTGTTGAGGGTAGTTTGCCATTTTAGAATCTTTACTCTAGACCGGTTAGGGTTTTCTAAAAATTAGAAACGAGGCTTTGATACCAATTGAAATACTCAAGAGGGGGGGTGAATTGATTTTAACACTAAATTAGCCCTTTTGAAAATTACCTATGAACCCTAATTGGAATTTTTCTTCACTTAATTAAATATTTGGTTAGTGCAAATATAATTGAAAGCAAAATGAAATGCCAAACCAAAAACAATAATGAAAGTGCAAGACAAGAAAGAACACACCGATGTATAGTGGTTCGGGCAAAGCCCTACTCCACTCTTCTTAAGATCGTCCTTAAGGATTTCCACTATTGGAGACCTCCACGATGTCCGGCTCCGAGGCGGTTACACTTCCAAGGGATATTAAATGAGGATGCCCTTACACCTTTACAAAGACTCTCCTTCTCCGCCGAGTTCTAAGCGGTTGCTCTCTAGGGAATTAAAAAAGGAATGCCCTAGCCACCTATACAAGAAGTGAAGATTGAATAGCTTGGCTTCTTCTTGAAAGCTTGATGCTCTTTGTAGATCCTTGATTGCTCTTCAATGATGGTAGTTGCAAGTGAAAGCTCTAAGTATCCCAACTCAAGAAATTTGCAAGTGCAAGGCAAGTTTGGGAAGAAAACAAAATATCAAGCACAAATAGATTGCAAGTTTTCTTTGATGCTCAAGTATGTTTTCAAAATGATCAAGAGAGAGGAAAAAATCCTCTAGATGTTGTATTTATAATCCCTCAAGAGAATATGACCGTTTGGGGGTGGAAATATCAAATTTCACAAATTAATTCAAATCCCAACGGCTATATTCTTACCTGTCGCGAGGTTCTCGGAGTTACGAGAACCATTCTCGGAGCTCCGAGAAATTCTCGGAGTTCCGAGAAAACGGCCAGAAGAACAAAATATTCTACTGGACCATTTCTCGGAGTTCCGAGAAAATGGCCAGAAGCTACTGGACCATTTCTCGGAGTTCCGAGAGAACTCTCGGAGTTCCGAGCTCGGAGCTCCGAGAAGCCTAAAAATCTGTATATTTTGAGATTTTATTTCTTGTTTGATTTTTGGCTTTTGGAACTCAACTCCTATGATAATTATGGAATGTTTATGAGGGTCCCAACATGTTGGTCCACCATATAATCATTCACTAAACCGTTGAAGTTCTTTAAGTGTTGTGTGAAAAATAATTTTGAAAAACACTTTGAAAACGTTTTGCCTTGACTTGAAAATCTAAAGAGAAGGGATGTACAATGATACCTATGCAACCTTCAATTCCTCTTTAGCTTTGGTCTTCAATTGATCTTCCATCTTTGTATGCTTGCTTGAGTGATGATGTGAGCTCCACTTAGCTCCTTTGACTCTTGTTGGGTACATCTTCAAGCATGACCATGTTGTGTGTTGGTTTCTTCAATGATCAATCCTATTTTAAACACAACACTTCAAAGCAAATTGATTAGTATTCAAAAACACAATCAATTATGTTTAGAATCATCAAAACAAGATTGGAGAGTAGACCCTTGGGCTTACAATAGCCTCTCACCGAACTCTAACTCTGCAAGCATTGGGGAGATAGCCTCTCACCGGACTCTTAACTTGACAATCATGACACATCAGTGAGATAGCCTATCTCTGGACTCGTGACTTATCATCTATATCGATAAACAATGACTTTTACTTGAAACAAACACACTAGACATTCTTTTGCATTGACAAACAATGACTTTATCAAGGCAATCATACACTAAACATTCACTTATTTGTATTAATGAACAAGGACTTTTACCGACACAAGGACTCACAAGTATACCTGTCTCCCAATTTGGGTTGCGGTAAACAAAGGGCGACAATTAGATATACCATTGCTTGTCTAATTATCAGAGCAGCTATACAGACCATTACTCAGAATCCATCCTTAGTAGCTACACAGGTAATCTTGACTCCTATTTTTCAAGGTAGCAGATCACCCAAATTTATATGGGCCTGTGGAAATGCTCCATATAAATTGACGCAGACATACATGACTCCTAATCCTTAGGTAGTGGTACATTGCAAGGCGATGATTAGACAGGCCACTATTTGGCATCTCACTGCTACTCATCAAGACTTACCCAACATACTTACAAACAAAG
Source organism: Tasmannia lanceolata (assembly GCF_043159265.1). Lineage (NCBI taxonomy): Eukaryota > Viridiplantae > Streptophyta > Magnoliopsida > Canellales > Winteraceae > Tasmannia > Tasmannia lanceolata. The sequence goes on from NW_027518714.1 coordinate 41,327,651, forward strand.
TTTTTTATAAAAGCACACACCAAACTTTCTTACTTGTATCGATAAATAACTACTTTTATCGAAACAAGCATACTCCAGACACAAGTATACCTGACTCCAAATTTGGGTAGCGGTACATACAAGGAGACAATTAGACCATCCATTGCTTGGCTAATTATCAGAGCAGCTATACAGACCATCGCTTAGAATCCATCCGTACTAGCTACATAGGTAATCCTGACTCCTATTTTTCAAGGTAGCGGATCATCCAGGATTTATATGGTCCTATGGAAAGGCTCCATATAAATCCGCGCAGATATACATGACTCCTAATTCATATGTAGCGTTACATTGCAGAGCGATGATTAAGCAGGCCACTACTTGGCATTTCAATTGCAAATAATCACGGTATTCAAATATTTGGGGAAACTACTTTAGCCCAAACACTCAACACAGGGTGAAATTACTTTTCACCAGGCGATAGCTATACAGACCATTGCTTAAAATCCATCTGTACTAGCTATCCGGGTAATCATGACTCCTATTTTTCAAGGTAGCGGATCACCTAGGATTTATATGGTCCTGTGGAAAGGCTCCATATAAATCCGCACAGATATACCTAACTCCTAATTCATTAGGTAGCGGTACATTGCAGGGTGATAATTAGACAAGCTACTACTTGGCATTTCTTTGTCTAATTACCATGGGCGACAAACTGGAATGCGAGCGAGCCAGAGAGTCAAAGCTCTGCTTGGTTGTGAGCAAACCAGAAAGCAAAGGGGAATCAAGAAAATGCCAAACCCCAAAGCACGGAGCTACTTCTCTGACAATTTCTTACTTTATTAGTCTTTTTACACATCCAAAACTTGATTGAAAACTTGACCAAACTTTGATTGATTTCACTGAGGAATTAGTTTTCTCTTGTAGAGAATGACTAAAAGTGCATGATCTTTGCCGAAGACCAAACTCAATTAACTTGAAGGGATTTTTGGGTATTGACTCTGTTTTTTAGAGGTGAATAGCATTCTGCTTAGGTTTTAAAACCGCAGGAGTGAATTCTAGACTCCACTGGGAAAATTAATTTTATGTGAAAGTTGGCTCTTCTAGAAAACATTTTGGTTGAGGAGTTCGACTCAAAGGAATGTGTTCACGCTCCTCTTATCTCTATTTGCTGAGAATAGCCATCTCAATTATCATTGTTTGTTTGACATCTTTTATGACCTGATAGACCATGTCATAAAAGATGCCCCTAGTATGATTTTACTCCCATGACAAGATTCATTGGAAAGCAAAACAAAAGGGATGAACATAAAGTTTTTATTTCATCAACATTCAGGGGTACATGGCTTTCAAATGTACAAGAAACTGATTCTGCTTGTAACTTTCTTTCATCTGTGCTATCTGCCGATGCATCAGATGGGTTTGAGAGCCTGCCATCTTCTGAACTCTGTTCTACTTTGCATTTGTTTTCAGGAAACGTGGTTCCTTGCTTTTGGACCTGTCCTCCCAGCTTTGGAAGGGATACTGACTAAACATGACTTTTGGACTTGACATCGACTTGACAAAGAAAAGACTTTGACAAGTAATGAACGAGGACTTTGACAAGTACATTACTCTAGCTCTAAGAGAGATTGAATATGCTTCTTAGCCTGATAAGTATTTTAAGATAGTAACAGTCCACCACTCTTGGAATCCTTTGAATACCATGTTTAAAGGTGTTTCATTCCTCTTTTCGGTATTTCCGTCATGGTTATTATCCCTTTGGATTGCTTAGTTTCAACCTCCTAACTTGAAGAAGTATCAAATGGAGTCTTACTGGTGCTCACTTAGACTTTGGAGTAATGCTAATACAGAGATGAAAGTACAACTGGCTTTCAGAAGTTCTGTCCTTTGTGAAGTCACTGCAACGACCAAATCACCATTTTAGGTTTTCAATTTGGCGGACCGCATGCCTTATATTTTGTCTGGACTGCCTGCCCTTGTAGGTTTTCCATCCAACAGGCTCAGCACCCTAATTTTTACCTAAATCGCCATGTCGGATTTTCAACTTAGCGGGTGAATGACCTTATCTTTTGCCTAGACTGCCCTTGCCTAGACTGCCCTTTCGAGTGTTCAGTCTAGCGGGTCTAAGACTCCATCATTTTTCTTTCTTTCTGTTTCTCTACAAACCTGGGCCTAAACACCAGAAGGACTTTTAGGTAAGCTTGGGTTCAAAAGGATTGGACTTTGGTATGTTTACATGTATTTGGACCGAATTTTGACCCTCCAGACTGCCTACGTACTCCCGAAGAAATGGGGATCAGGTCCGCGTAGTTCGAGTTTTAAAATGCCCCTAGTTTGGGTTTGACAAAGAAAGTTTGATTTTTTTTCGGCTCAAAGTGTTTTACAAATGGTTTTTGACATTTGGATTTTTGGCTTTTAACTCTGATCGTCCAAAGATGGCCTCATTGTGTTTCAAGCATAATATTTCTTTAACTAATCCAAGTTTGTAGTTTCTGTTAGTTTTTCTCTATTTTCATCGAAGAGTCTTACGGCTTTTCCCGGCAGGACTTCATTAACAATGTTAGGACCAGCCCAGTTTTGTCTGAACTTCCCTCTTGGATCAAATACCAATGCCCTATAGGACTTCAAGACAAGGTCTCCTGGCTTTTAGTCTCGGACACGGACCTTCTTGTTAAAGCCCTTTCAATCCGCCTCTAATATCCTTGAATATGGTAAAGAGCTTTTAGCCTCTTCTCATCTATCATTTACAATTCTTGATATCTAGCCTTTGCCCATTCTTACTCTGGCAGGTTAGCTTGCATCATTACTCTTAAGGATGTGATTATCAGCTCGACAGGCAGGACTGCATCCATTCCATACACTAAGGAGTACGGAGTTGCACCTGTAGAGGATTTGATCCATGTCTTATAAGTCCATAAGGCATATGGGAGTTTATTCGACCAGTCTTTATATGTCAGTCATTTTGCTGATAATAACCTTGGTATTCTTATTTGCTGCCTCAACAACTCCATTGGTCTGAGGTCTGTAAAGAGATGACTTACGATGCTTGATTTTGAACTCCTCACACAGGTGTACCACTTCTTGAAGTGTGACCCCATTATCAGTGATTAACTCATGTGGTACTCCGTACCTGCAAATGATATTCGTTCGGATGAACTTCGCAACTGATGCTGAAGTTAAGGAAGCATAAGAAGCAGCTTCTATCCATTTTGTAAAGTAATCAATGGCTACTAGAATGTACTCATGTTCACTTGATGACCTTGGATAGATTTTTTCAATGATGTCAATCCCCCATACTGAGAATGGCCATGACGAAGAAAGAGAATGCAACTCTGAAAGAGGCACATGAATAAGATTGGCATAGACTTGACATTAGTGACATTTCTTAACAAATGTGAAGCAATCTGCTTCCATTGTCAGCCAATAAAATTCAAGTCTTAAGATTTTCCTCGATAGCATCTTGCCATTCATATGAGGTCCGCAAACTCCCTCGTGTATTTGTTCTATAAGTACAGCTGCTTGATCTCAACACACATGAATTGTATTCCATCAAATGATCGCCTGTATAACTCTTCACCACAGATAATAAAATTGGAAGCTAACCTCTGACGAGTTCTCTGCTTTTTTCCTGAAGCTTCAGGTGGATGCCCATTGCCTAAAATGAGGTTCTTGATGTCTGTATACCAAGGCTTTCTATCTGGACACCTAGCTGATATCTCAATTGCATTCACATGTGTCGGAGCCCATTGTAACCTTCCAGCTAGCGGTTGGACTTCCATTGTCGCAAAAATATCTAACATTGAAGCAAGTGTATCTAGAGCATCATCGAAATGATTCATGGTCCTTGACAAATGAGTGAAAGTGATATTCCTGAATTTCTTGACCAGAGATTCTAGATAAGTGTTATAAGGGATCAACCTAGTTTCTCTTGTTCTCCATCGTCCATTAATTTGGCAAATGATTAAGATTGAATCTCCAAACACATCTAGATCTTGAATGTGCAAGGCTAAAGCTGCTTCCAATTCTACAATACATGCCTCATATTCTGCCATGTTATTCGTACATTCAAATTGAAGCTTAATGGATATAGGAATGTATTCCTTCTTTGAGTATATCAACTCTGCCCCTACTCCTTGACCTTGGTTGTTAACTGTTCCATCAAAATACATTTGCCATTTAGTACTTAGAGTCTCTTCTTCTATATCCATAATTTCTTCGTCAGGGAACTCAGCCTTCAGAAGTGCATTTTTCTCTATGAGAGAATCGGCCAACTGCACGGCTATGACTCGCCCTTTGATTGTTTTCTAAGCGACGTAAGTGACGTCGAACTCAGACAGCAGCAATAACCACCTTGTTGTTCTTCCAGTGAGGGCGGGTTTCTCAAACAAGTACTTTAACAGATCCATCCGTGAAAGCAGTACCTTGTTTGATAGCAGATAGTATCTAAGCCTCTAGGTTGCCTAGACTAATGCTAGAGAAGTCTTTTCCAAAATGGTGTATTTCATTTCATTTTCTAGCATTTTCTTGCTGATGTAGTAGATAGGCTTTTCCCGCTTAGACTCTAGATCTTGCTGAGCTAGCATATTCTCGCCTGATTAAACGGACGAGAAACGGTGTGATGAGAAACTTTAGAAACGGTTATTTATCACTTCGTAGAATCCTATTTTTTAGTTGAAAAATAAGAGAAATTGGCAAAATTTTAGAAACGGACCTAAACGGGTCACGTAGCCGAACGAGATTTTAGAGTTTTTTCTGGCTTTCCTCTTTCTACACAACTAAAAAAGGAGAAAATCCAGGAAAAGAATAGTTGTTGAACAATGACATAAAAAAGTATCTTATTTTTTTGACAAATCACTTAAACTCACTTTGTTTGAAGATCCAAACGGTTCAGTTGTTGTGATCCAACATACACATGCCTTTCCCTACAATCATCTCCCTAAGATGAACCTAACTCTTTGAACTGTAGAGATTTATTGGAGGGTTAGGATCATTCAAGGGAGATGATTTTTGGGGCACAACCTATTTATGTTGAGGTTCAACAAATGATCGGGTTGGATCATAAAAAACAAAGTGGTCCCAATGAATTTTCTAAAGTTTATGTGATGTAAAAAGTACCATATAATAGGTAGGCCCAAGTATGTATTACGTCCATAGGAGAGTCTATATCTTTAAAAAGAGAGATGCTATTTTAACGCCCCTGCAGTACGTATGCAATACACTTATAATGTGATTTGACGTGAAAAGTGGGCAACTTTAACACTTTGTGACGTCAAAACACGTTATAGGGAGGAGCATGCATAATGGCGGGGGTGGGGGGTGTGGGGGTGGTTTGGTTTGAAAATATCATCACCCTTTTGAAAAATACAATAAAGCCCACCTTCTTCGAAGATCCAAACCATTCAGTTGTTGGGCACCAATGTTTCCAGACTCTTCCCAAAAAATTATCTCCATTGGGCATTGGATGATCTTATCTCTCTAATCTGTAGATAAACTATACCATTTAAAATCTATAGATTGAAGAGTTGGGATCATCCAATGGAGATGATTTTCAAGAGACAAAGTATTTACGTTGGGGCCTAGCAACTGAATGATTTAGATCTTTAAACAAGGTGGGCCCCACTCCATTTAAAAAAAAAAAAATGTGCACCTAAATTCATACATCAGGCAACACATATTTATTAGAAAATTCATTGCAGCCCACGTTATTCTAATATCCAAACCATTCTGTTGATGTGCCCCAATGTAGACCGGCCTCTACGCAAAAATCATCTCCTCAGTAGAGGCTAATCGGAGGGTTTGAATCATCCTATGAAAATGATTTTTATGGGAAAGGCTTATTTACGTTTAGGCCCAACAAATGAAATGGATTGGATCTTCGAATCATGTGGGCTAAGTGATTTTTCAAAATAAAATACAATTTTTATGGTGTCCTCCTTCAAAGATCTAAACCATTCATTGTTGAGGCCCATCAAGGGTTTGTACTTAGAGAGACGAGAAAGCCCATCAAGGGTTTGTACTTAGAGAGACGAGAAAGCATTGGTTGTGAGATTAAGTACAAGTGGAGCCCACCTCTTTCAAAGATCGAAATAATTCACTTGTTAGGGCCCACCAAAGGTTCATGAAGAGAGCGGGTTGTACCCTTTATCCTCCCAAGGGGTGAATTTATCACCGCCATTTAGGAGCTTTTCATCCTCCCCTAATCTCTTACGAGTGGCCTTATAAAAATTCCATGGAAAACTTTACAAGGTTTCCAAACATGGGTAGAGTAATCGTGACCATAGGAAATCATTTTACCTGCCCCCGCTAAAAAATAGGAGGGGCTTCGCTTTATATAAAGTGGGATTTGTTACCCAATTTCGCCGGAAGCCATTTTGTGGCAGGCTTTTGCAAGAGAGAACAGCCACCTCAGATGAGTTAAATGAATAGGAGAAAATCTGCAGAAATGTGTCCTGTTCATTCATGCAAAAGTCGGCCAAAATATGGCTTCCCGTGAAATGGATTCCCGTGAAATGACCTAGCAAATCCCACATAAAGTATCTATAAATCACAAAAAATAGGGGAGTGATTTGGGGAGTCGATTTATCACTGCCCAAAAAATATTCAAATCTACGTCATCTCACTTCAATATACAAAAATTTTTTACAAAGCTTGAATCTTCCATTGCCAACATAATAAACCTTACAAACCCTTAATTTCCAATATATTTTATCTTCCTGCTTCTGAGGATCACATATGTAGCATTTGCATTTTAAAATTTAAACACTATCAACTAACAAGGATGCAATAAAATACAATTATCAAAATTTAAGGTTTTACATGGAAGAAACATACCACTGGTACATGCTTACAAGTATACAAAAGAGTGGTGCATTACGCGTGGTATATCTGATCATTACACACATATTCTGCCAAATTTTTTCTCTCTAGTTCTGTAACTTCATTTCTCCTTCTGTCTTCCTTCCTCGGCCAGGTCCAAGTTTTTCTGTTAAAATACATTTCTGCTCCCGCTAGAGATAAAAGTAAGAGTAAACAGAAAAATATGGCTCACAAAATAGCAGGCTCTTGGATCTAATAAGTATACTGGGGATCAAACCTCCTCCTTCCTGCTCGCTTGTAATAAGGTGTTTCGTCGATTGTCCTCCTCACATATTCTACAAACGGCTGAGGTGTCTGTGGAGAGTGCTGAATGTTACCTGGGGGACTAAGGTTACGAGTTGTAGGACCTGCAGTAGCTGATGTGGCAGGCACCAACTGCCTGGATCTGTTGGGTCTGTCCAGCAACCATATGTAGATGAGGACAGTTAGTATCAACACAACACTCCCAAGAATGGCAGCCCATACAAAATTTCCCATAATTGATGATGTGGTTCTTTCTCCAGTCTCATAGTTGACATCAATTTCCTCCCTATGGCCTGTAATAAGAAAACATTACGTCATTGTTTTTGTAGTAAATTCCAAGAACCGCTACTCTTGATAGTTAAAAATTCTTTAAGCAGGACATCCTCCCTATCCTAGTATTGATTGTCATGATAGACGCAAAAATGGTAACCAATCTGTCAGCAGTCACTATGGTCAAGCAGTAGAAAAACAAGTTAATATAGTTCAACAGAAACTACATCTTCATGCAAAGCTTCAGAATTTCTCATGAATTTTTATGGATCTCTACTAATCAGAGTGTTTCCTCCTCCCACTGTCATTTGTGAACCATTTAAATGCATCAACTAATGGTATCTAATCTTTTAAAAGTAATGTGTAAAGCCTGCACCTTTTTACTCAAGTCTCAGTCAAGGTGGTCTTCAATCAAAGGAAGTGTAGGAGTACACTCCCAAGTATCATACAAATAAGATAGTGAAACTTTGAAGTATCACAAAAGGAAATAATGTTCACATTTTTTAAGCCTATAAACTTTTGGGCATTTCCATGAACAGTTAGAAGTCTACTGTTTTCACACAGAATAATATCAACTACGTACCAGTGGCTGGAAGTGTGATGATAATCTTATCCACAAAACTTTGACCTTGTAGAACTCTGACCTGAAGATGTGAGAAACGGCATTAGGAAAGAACTAAAAGTAAAATTGTAACGATATATATATATATATTTGAAAGATGACAAATTTCATTAATATTCAAAAAGCATTCGAGACCGGTAGTCCCATCCTGCAATACAAAATATTAAGATGAATCTGCACGGGCATACCCGAAGCCAATTTAAAAGTAGCCAGAATAAATTACAAAAAACCAACTATTCCTTTCCTCTATTGTACTGCATATAGTTCTTGAACTACACTTAATTCTAATCTGCACATAATCCTTTCCTCTATTCCTTTATCTATTCATTTCTTGACTAATCACAGTAAGGACTCCCAGACCAAAGTGCCTCGCCTAGCGAAAGACCATGGTCTCTCAAGCTATTGAGGAGCTAAATCTTTTCTCAACTCATCTAGGATCTGGAGTTACCTAGCACAAAGACTAACCCCTGCGATCATTCATTCTAGCAAATTACCTTACCCCCAACCTATAGAACTGAAACCAACGTCACAATTTCCACCACCTCCGTACTGAGTTCCCGCCTTCCTGCAACCATCTCCTTCCCAACCAGGCTCTAATAATTAAATCAAACAAAAGCATCATGTCTAAATAGTGTTCCACCAGAAGTCGAATACACAGTTCCACAAATAACGAATTCTCCTTAAATAAGATTTTTGGAAAGCAATACACGATCCCTGTAACAGTTACCAACTTCTCAAGATAGGATCCTTTAATCTCATAATCCAAGTTCTGTTTCAGCCTCCTTGACTCTTTCTATTTTCTCCGCTGCGACTCTGGTTTGCATTGCAAGGAACATTTCTCTGGTCTTGCCTAGGTTTCCTGATAAGAGATCCCAAAAACATCTCCCATTGCAAAGAAATCATTAAAACCCTCCAACTCTGGGTGCCTAGGTTCCTCTAAAGTCGGCGATAACAAAACTCCCATTTCCTTTGTCATTTCTATTGGACTCATTAGACTGCATTAATCGCCGACCATCCTCCACCTCTGGGAAACCTCGCCCCCGATCCGGGTCAGCACCCAAGGCCTCGCGCCTATTTTCCAGACTTGAGATCTTGAGATATTTCTCCTCCTCCCACAGACACCTTCGGGTGCGCCTTTCCTTTTCTAAAATCTTCTTGAAAATTGGCAAATTACGAAGGGGCATGTGAAGTTCTTCCTCACTATTCAAGGTGGTCTGGGAAGGAGACAATCCCGAGTTTCGACTACCTGCTGCCCTTTCTTTCATTCATTGTTTCTTAAGGAATTGACTACCTGGTGGTAGGCGCTTCCTTCCTCGCAAGCTTTTCATTATATTTAAGTTTTTTTAGGAAGTCAAGGTCTCCATCCACTAGGGTAATTACACCCTTAGCTACACTAATTGTATCATCAGATCGATCATTACCAGACATACTTGAACTAGGCGAGTTTTGCCGGATTCGTAGGTAATGGTGATTTTCGGATTCAAGAATTTTCTTTCTGACTTCCTTCTTTCGATACAAACACTTAATCTTCCTGTTAAGTACTGATAGGCCGCCACGGGTAGCCAAGATACAAGCATCATTCCCGAGGCCTCTCCTGAATTTACCTTTACCCAAACATGTACCATTTCCATCGACACTCTAGCCTATAGTTACCAAGGTGGGAAACGGAAACAGGAAACGAAACGTGAAACGGAAACGGGAAACGCATGAAAAAAAGTACAGGGGAAACGAGAAACGAGAAACAATAGAAAATCATACGAGAAACGTCTAAGGAAATTATGTATTTTTTCCACAATGACTTTCGTAAGTTCCACATATGTTTCCTAAACATTTCATTTGATTTTTCTACGAGTATTGCATATGTTTATTACGCATTTACCATATGTTTCCCATGTGTTTCAGAAATATTTCTCCAATTTTGTATCATATTTTAGAAACGTTTCCGAAACGTGTTTCCCTCATTTTAGGGGAAACGAGTTTCCCAACCGCAAGAAACGCGTTTTAGGGGAAACGGGTTTCCCACTCGCCCAAGGAGTTTCCGGCAACTATGCTCTTGCCTGCCTTGAGGAACCTATTTTTTAATTTTAAAGCCTTCAGCTCCTTCGTCGACTTTAGGCTAAAAGAGTCTACAACATCTTTTCTACCCGCCTTTCCTTTTGAGCTACATGGAGCTGCCAATACTGATTTTGGTGCTATCCTTACATTAGGCAGGCTCATAGGTCCCCTCAGCTTAGCCTCCCTACTTTCTGACGAGACAGGGGCAATCTCAGAGGGGACAGGCGGGTAGGTGGGCAATTCAAAATTTGAAATGGGGACCACTACCGGCTCCGATCCGCGGCCAGTGGCCACTACCACCTTTTCCGGTGGGCAGACCGCCGCCGGTGAGCCTATATCGATGGGAATCTGATCGGATCCCTCAAAAAGAGTCAAATTGTCTTTACTACTAGATTTTGCCACCACCGACATTGCCAGATAATTTATACTATCCTCAGACACCACCTTAACTCCTACCAAATAAATGGTAGAATCTACCCTTAAATTAATGGATTAAGGGATGGATTTCCACAAGGGGAAATAACCAGGGCAGAAGCAAAGGCCAAACAATGAGTGTGATTCACAAAAAGCTGGGTCTCCAGGACCTGACCCAGATGTAAACCTAGGATCTTCACCGTGGCAGAAGATCATGCATGAAGTGGAATGTCATAAAACCGCAACCGAACTGTTCTAGCCCCTATATTATATGCCGGGAACTAGGGCTGGAGGGAAGAAAGATATCCCCCAAAAGAGTCACCTCCTCGTCGGAGAATAGAGATAGCCTGGATCTCAGAGTCGAAGCGAAATATGATGTCCACTGTGCTAATAGCGAAAGGTTTTCCAACTCCGGAAGGCCCTACAACTTTTTGGCCCAAACCCAAACATCATCTAAGTGCCAAGAGCCAGATTTCAAACTCCCAATAAGGCAGCTCTTAAGATTTCTTTTTTTTTTCTTCTACTACTGAAGCTGGAATGTCCAAACATCGATCCTCGTCATGAGTGGTGACTTGGATCTTTTTCGGTCTCCACACTATGTTAGGGTTCTCTCTATTTCTAGGTTCCAAGCATTTCCTGCATATGGTGCGTGAGCCAAAGTTTTTGTAGTTACATTTTAAGCACAGCCAGTCACTCCCACTCGAGAATGGCCTTCAATTAGATTCCACAGCTCTGCGACCAAGAGCCTTCGTAGCTCCCAGTGTTCTAAAAAGCGCTGGGCGGAGATGGGCGGCTGACTGACCTGCCAGCGCCCAGGCGTTTTTTATTTTTTTTAGATATTAATATATTTTCATAATATCTTGCATTTTTTTATATAAAATATAAATACTTGAATACATAACAATCCAAACCATTTTATGCATAAGCACTAAACATTAAATAATAACAAAAAGTCAAAAACATAATAAGAAATTAAGCATAAAATACTTAATAATTAAGTATTTAACAATACCACACAAATCCATGACTAGAAAAAGATTAAAATCCAAGCACTTCTTCAGTCTTCACCAATCATTGTCCTCTCCCTCCAAGACCAAGACTCTATCTTCATCTGAGTCTTCAAACCCGCCTAGGCCCATGCTCAGTGCCTGGGCTGTGCCTCATCGCCTGGGCGGCCGCCTAATAACGCCCAGGCGGTGAGACCGCTTTTTTAAACGCCCAGGGCCTGGGCGGGGCGTTTTCTCTGCGTCCAGCGCCTAGGCGGTCTGGGCCGCCTTTTAGAACAGAGCTAGCTCCAAACTCCAACCTCCTCCCCTTATATATATATATATATATATATATATATATATAGAGAGAGAGAGAGAGAGAGAGAGAGAGAGAACGGTTTCTACACACAAGCGTAGAAAAGTTATCTACACACTAGCTTAAAATACAGTGGGGGCCCACATTGTTTGGGTGATCTAAAGCATTAATTTGATGGGCCCTCACATAGATAGGGTATGCCCAAAAAATCAGCTTCATAGGATCCTCCTAACCCTTCGAACGGTGGAGGCAAAAAATAGACAGATTTGTGAAGGTTTATACACGTCCATTTTACCTCCACAAATCATAGGGTTGGCATGATACTATGGAGCTGATTTTTTGTGGACACCCTATCTATGTGAGGGCCAATAAAATGAAAGGTTTGGATCACCCAAACAATATGCCCTCCACTGTATTTTAAGCTAGTGTGTAGATAACTTATCTACACTTGTGTATAGAAACCGTTTTCTCATATATATATATATATATATATATATATATAGAGAAAACGGTTCCTACACATATGTGTAGATAAGTTATCTACACACTAGCTTAAAATACAGTGGGGGCCACATTATTTGGGTGATCCAAACCATTCATTTTTAAGGCCCTCACATAGATAGGGTGTCCACAAAAAATCAGATCCAAAGGATCATCCTAACCATTTGACCTGTGGAGGCAAAAAATGGACTAATTTGTGAAGGTTTAAAGACATCCATTTTACCTCCACAAATCGTAGGGTTAAGATGATCCTATGGATCTGATTTTTTGTAGACACCCTATCTATGTGAGGGCCTTTAAAATGGATGGCTTGGATCACCCAAACAATGTGGGCCCCCACTGTATTTTAAGCTAGTGTGTAGAGAACTCTCTACACATATGTGTAGGAACCGTTTTCTCATATATATATATATATATATATATATATATACAGAGAGAGAGAGAGAGAGAGAGAGAGAGAGAGAGAGAGGAATATGTTGGTGCGTGGTTATAACTTATAACGCCTCCCATTCGTGTAAATGTTTGGGTCCTGCTTAAGCGAACCAATGGGCGGCGTTATAACCACTTCAGCACACCAAAAAAATGTTTCTCATATATATATAAGCTTACCTGCACAGTTTTACTTTTACATACAGATTTGTGAAGGTTTATACCCGTCCAGTTTTGCCTCCACAAAACGAAGGGTTGGGATGATACTATGGAGCTGATTTTTTGGGCCCACCCTATCTATGTGAGGGCCCATCAAATGAATGCTTTGGATAACCCAAACAATGTGGCCCCCACTGTATTTTAAGCACAGTAGATAAGTTATCTACTCCGGGGAGTAGGAACTCTTTTCTCATGTATGTATATATATACATTTTTCCTATATATGTATTATGTATGGAAACATACTCACCTCAAATTCTGCCTGCCCACCAATCCCCATGTCATCTCTGCGGAAGGGCCTAATCAACATTAAATCTTTGGCATGCCAATTGATTTCAACATCTACAAAGAGGATATGATAAATACCAATTACCGATTCAATTAAAATTAAAAATTTTAAATACAAAATCTGTTAGATCAGTCATCACCTGTGTTCCCAATAACTGTTATGAAACTCTTGTTGGAGTTTGGTGTCAAATTCAACTGCAGCAATTTTAGTAAAAGGCAGCAGTTCACAATGTAAGAAACATTGAAAAAAATTCTTCAGTTCCCTAATAATTAATTTTCAGTCATTCATGCTGGAATTGATGAGAGAACGATACTTTGTAGTTTTAGGCATCCAAAACTGGAACTGAAAAAAGACAGTACCAATACATGCCCAAATGCTTGTCTCTGCACGTGGAATAAGTATTTTTCTCTAAAACATGATATTACCTTCTTTATTTCCAAAATTGAAAATCCTCCAACAAAAGGTGCATTTGCAGATCCCATAATCTGCGGTGCTCCTCTCAATGAGGCTATGACAGAAATGTACATAAACCCCTCACTGCCGCTACTCTTAAGTTCAGGTCTCATAGCCATCAACTTGGGCATAGAACGAGCCAAATACTCTGGAGAGTAAGGGAAAAAGAGGCAAAATGAATGGCCAGTATCAAGATCTGTCCATGGCTTTGCATACCTGAAAATCCACCAAAAGAAAACAATATAATAAAGATGAGAGGAAAATTATAATAGTTCCTAAACAAAGAAGTACAGAAGAATAAAATAGGAACATACCCAACAAAAGGTGGGTCAACTTTACAATCATACTGGAGTCCCTTACTACTCCCATTGGCTTCAAACTTGTCATTGTACGAATCACTTTTTACAATCAAAGAAAAGGATGAAAATCTGTTAAATAGTCATATGCACCAAGGTATCTAAAACAACAGTTAAATAGTTAGATGAAAGACTGTCTAGAGCATGCCAAACTACAAAGCTGCATATATTAGGAGTGGCATAATTGACTAAATAATTAATTGACGAACTACAGCGATGGATTATCGAATAAGGAGAAGGTAAACTTAGGGAATACATAGTTCATAAAAGATATACATCACATCTCAAACATTTCTGCTTTATTTCTCTTTGATCTATGCTTTTCACCCTTTTCTTAATTGCCTTCATTGTCAGCCTAGCAGATGAAAGGGAATAATTAAAGTGAATTTACTAAATTATTTATGTAGAGAAATTACAACAAATTGCAACAGAAGACTAACCCTGACAACAGAATTTATTATAAATCTGATGATTTCGATTAGTTCAGTTCATTATAGGACAACACAAAAAGAATAATGCAAATTAGAGGCCAATAGAAAAGCCAAGGTTTCATGTTTCTGTTTAATTATGCATTTCAGTCATCATGAAAATGGAAACATGTCAGTTTCTGATGGAATTTCGGTGGAAATCCTATAAATACAGGAAGCTTATGAAAACACATGCAAATGATGGGCATTTAAGATGAAACTTCAAGAAGTGCCAAAATAAGCACAAATAGGGCATTTAAGATGAAACTTCAAGAAGTGCCAAAATAATACTGAAATACATGATAAAAAGAATCATCACATAAGAAAAAACCATTGTGGTTTAACAACAGACAGACACGTAGTGATATCCAAGTACATACTAAATTTCATATGGAATTCATATAAATATTTATGCATAATACATACACAACATTTTACATGTAATTCATATAAATAATTATGTAACACATACTAGAATAGTACTTCTAATATACTAATAATTTTGGTTTAAGTTTGTATTTCAATTTTGGTACGCATTTAGTGGGGGTGGAAATGAAAAGATTTGGCGTGAAGCAATGGACAGTTTGTCGTGGCACGGATCTCGGTTGATCTATCCCTCATTCCGTCATTCCGCATAAGAAGCAGAAGTTGAAGTATTTGTGCCCAGTTTCATCCAAGCATGTCATAGCATTTGGTCCCAACTTAGATGCTTTATCATCAGAACTGGGATTCATTTGAAAGCTCTTTCGAAGACGTAAACAAAGGTAAATAATTTACACATTTTTCACAAAGTCTAATCAGCAATGAAAACAACTACTTGAAAAGGCCTTCCTTCTTCATTGTCGAAGGAGCTCTTAGTCTCAAAGGGTTTTGGTGAGGCTTTTAAGGTTCTTGAGGTGCGCAATTTTTGTTTGAAAATTCCACCCCTAGGAGTTTGAGATGCATCGACTTCTATTTTGAGAGGACAAGACCGTGTAATGCCAAACGTCATGCTTCTGAGTCTTACAAAGATACCTCCAAGCAAAATGGGCTGTAACCACATAAATTTGACATTAGTATATTTGGAGATGGTGCACCTATGGGGTATTAGCATGCTAAATAACAACTTTTGTTTTCTTTTTTTGGTGGGTAAGCTGGGGTTTAGCATGATCCCTATCGGTGTATTAAAATAAAAAGATAATACACCTGAGAATACCAAACACCATCCCTATCCCTGGAAACAAAATATCTAATAGATAGAGGAACAAACAGGGGCAGGATAGCCCTTGATCACAATTACAACAAACAACTATTCAAATTCAGTCCAGACGACTTGGTGTTGAGAATGCCAAGCCATCTGCTTCTTTTTTTTTTTAAAATGATACATTTCAATAACATTCAGATGGGCCCAGCCTGCAATACAAAATATTAAGATGAATTGGCACCGGCATACCAGAGATCAATTCAAAAGAAACAAAAAGTGCAGTAGAAACTAACTAATCCTTTCCTCTGTTCTGTAGCATGCCTTCTTTACATCTTTCATAGCATTCTTTCAAAACTTTCATCTGTACCTTTTTAAAACTGCATACTAGTCTAGATCCCCTAAACAAATCTCTCTTGAAACTACAAGTTGACTGATTCATCTGAAACTACCAAGCCCGCCTCCTGAAATTCCAAAACTCCAGATCTATTGTAAAACTCCAATAACTGCTTCTTTGAATGAGCATTCTAACATCTCTTTTGTTTTGGAGCACAGGCCCCAAGGAAGTGAATTAGACTATTCACTATTTCTTTTGCCCGGGAACCATGGTTTTAAATTTCAGCCGAAACATTTCGTTTGGACGAAATATTTCGATTTCGGCTGTGGCCAAAACATCTGCTTCTTTGAATGAACATTCTAACATCTCTTTTGTTTTGGAGCATAGGCCCAAGGTAATGAATTAGACTATTCACTATTCCTTTTGCCCAGGAACCATGGTTTTAAATTTCGGCCTATGATTTGTGGACACGGACATGAGTCTCATGTGTCGACACTGACACGGAATGTCGGACATGGCAAACCCCCAAAATTTAGTAACGGGGATACGACTAAAATAGAAAGTATATATAATCATAATTTGTCGATATGGATTTGTGTGCCGAGTTTTGACACGGAAATGAGTTGCCTGACTTGACAACATCTAAACCTCTAGAAGTGGTGACACCGTGACACACACATGCAAAAAATAATTGATTATTACACAAATATGTGTTAACACACCCACATTAACTCTAACACTCCTAACATTTCATTGACCGTATGGCGTGACATTTTGAAAATGTCAAATGTCACATGCTTTTAACAAGTGTGTTAGGTTTAGATTTTATTCGGGGGATAGGATTAAATTTTGTAGTGATGTATGGTGTGGGGATGATCCTCTTATGGTTGTGTTCCCAGATCTATATAGTGTAGCTTCCAATAAAGAGGCTTTTGTTTGTGATTGTTTTGTCCGCGATGGGGGTAGTTTAGTTTGGTCTCCGATCTTCAGGAGGAATTTCTTTGATAGGGAGTTAGAGTCGGTATCCCAATTTCTTAAGCTTCTAGATGGGTGCTATATTAAGAGGACCGGTTTGGATAAAAGAGTATGGACTGCGGTATCTTCTGGTTTTTTCACTGTCAAATCTTTTTATTTATTCTTGATGCCTTGCGATGTATCCTCTATCTCAGCCAAGGTATGAAAATTTCATTGTCCATCTAGAGTTTGTATCTTCGGATGGGCTGTTTGTCGCGATCGGATTCAAACGATTAACTTCCTTAGGAAGCGAGGTATGTTGCTTGTGGACCATTACCCCCTAAGCTTGGATGATGGTGAATCTGTGGGTCATCTCTTCATGCATTGTTCCTTTTCTCGTCAAATATGGAGCTATATACTTCTGAGGTTTGGCATATCTTGGGTTTTTCCTTTATCTATTCCGGATTTGATGCATCAGTGGGAGTTTGTGCCGTGGAGAAAGAAAGGAAAATTATTGTGGAAAATTTGTTTGCTTGCAACATGGTGGGTGATTCGGAAAGAGAGAAATTCTAGAGTTTTTGAGGCGGTTGCTAAATCTCCTTACTGGCTATATATGAAAATTATTGCCCTCTCTATATCGTGGGCAAGATGTCTTTCGGCATTCCGATTCGTTTCGGCCTTTGACTTATGGGAGGGGTGGAGAGAAGTTTGCTTTAGTAGGGAGGCTAGGTCTCAGATTGCTTAGCAGTGGGAGGCTCCTCCTATTGGGATGTTCAAAATTAACTTCGATGGGTCGAGTTTTGGGAACCCGGGCCCAGCCGGGGTAGGTGGGTTATGTCGTGATGATTGCAGCGAAGTTGTGTGGGCTTATTCTGGCCCTCTTGGGGTATGTGATGCCTCAGAGGCCGAGGTAAAGGCGGTATATCATGGTATTAAAAGACTTGATAGAGAGAGCATGGGTCACATTATTGTGGAGGGTGATTCACTCAATGTAATTCGATGGTTGAAGGGGGCAGTGTTGCCTCCTTGGAGATTTTCGTCATCTTTGATGAAATAGATGATCTAATCTCGGGCTCTGCTATTGTTTTCAATCATGTGCGGAGATCTGCCAATGGGGAGGCGGATTCTTTGGCTAGGGGTGGGGTTAGTCGTATGACATTGGAGTGGTTTGACTTCCTCCCTCTTTGAGAGTTTTTTTGTATCTTTATTTTTATTGTTTCTCGTGTACTTTCGGGAGTGGTCCTCCTCAGCCCGCTCCCTTATCTAATGAAATCATTCTACCATTTCAAAAAAAAAAAAGTGTCCAAAGGAGTGTCGACATGTGTGGACACGCGTGTTGTGTCGGACATGGCAGGACATGTGTGTCGGCAATAAATTCAAGGTGTTAGCTAAATCATTGATTTCGGCCGAAATTTTTTGTTTCGGACGAAATATTTCGATTTCGGCTGTGGCGGAAACAAAATCCCACCTGGATTTGGAAAAATATCAGATTTTGTCTGAACTTTCGGGATTTCAGCCGAAATTTCGGTCGAAATATGCGAAACAAGCATCTTTTCAGATAAAAAAGCAATGTTTCGGTCGAAATGTCGCAACCTTGACAAAAAAAGAGAAGAACAACAAGATTCCTTTAAGATATTTCTAAAAAAGGACAAAAATAAAAAGCAAAAAGAGTGGTGAACTATCTTACCTGGATTTCAGTCGTGATTCGTACCGAAATGTTTCTGTGATTTTACAAGATTTCAGCTGAAATTTAGTACCGAAACAGAAATGTCTTCTGTTTTGGTTTCGCTGATGATCGAAACCAAAACCGAAACTGAAACAGGTATTTAAAACCTTTTCAGGAATTGTATCCTAATAATCCAGGCCCCGAAGGAAGTAATTGAGAATTTGGTCGAGTTTGTGAGGGGGCTTGTTGAGCAGCAGTTTTGCTAGCTTGACTTAATCTCATATTTGTCAGTCATGGGGGAATTGGATTCTGGTCCACATCATCACCTCCATTGTAGTCATCAAGCTGCATGTCACTTTGCTCTTCTGATTTTTGGTTTACTGTTTTAGCCTGCCTAGAGGTGGTTTGTGGCAGCCCTCAGTTGTGTGATTGAAATCCTTGCACTTAGCACATGATTTCGGTTTCCAGTTGTAAACTGTTGCTGCATGACAGCTTCTATTGGGGTTTTGATTTGAATTATGTCTGGGAGCGGTTTCCCAACAGTGACTTTAACGCAAACCGTACCGTAGTCCAAACCTTGACGCTTCTACTGTTTGGGTGTCCATGTAGAGTGGCTTCCCAATAATACTTGCTATCTTGCTTGGGTTGCGGGGAGTACAGAATTTTAGGTGCAAGTTCGGGAGACAGATCCCAGTGGGGATTCCAGTAAGTTTCAGCCTCTGTAGGGATGTGTCCGGGCTCCATCTTTGTAGAATTAGGGCTCGTCCTCCATAGTTGTGGTTTGTCATTTCCAAGACTTGGGGACAGTCCTCCAGGTTTGTGAACATGAATAGAAAGAAGCCGTTCTCTAATGTAACGAGTTGAAAATCTCCTTCCAGCTTCCACTTCGGGTGACGGCTTCTCTAAGTGCAACAAAGTAGGGTCTCTAATGTAGATCTTGGCTAGGAAATTCAAATTTTCATCAAAGAAGTAATGCAAGGTGGTTGATATTGCAAATCAGATTTTTTTTTTCAGGGAACTTGCACAAGAACTGTTCAAAAACTGTTAATTGTTATAAAAAACAGAGGATGAACAGTGTTGGTGTGAATGTCACCCCCCCCCCCCCCCCCCCGGGCGTGAAATTCCCCTCTACCCCACCCCACCAACTGTAAATTCCCTAAACCCCTTTTTTTCTTGACCTAGATTTGTCATCTTTCTTTCCCCTCTCTTCTCCCATGGCTTAAACTCCTAAGCTATTCTCTTTCTTCTTATTCTCTGCGGCTCCTATCTCATTTCTCTCTATCACGTTTCTTTTTCATGACAACAAGGGTTTCTCTCATGCCCTATTTCTCATTAGTCTCCCTCAGAAGCCACCATCTCCTTTATTGACTTCTCTTTTTTATTTCCTCTCGGCATATTACTTTTTCGTCTGTCGATTTCCTACCTTTGCCTATTTACTTATGGATAGCCCAATCATTGAGGATCCCACTCGCTTATAGCCCTCTGAGACTACTATTTCTTCGACTCGCCCATCATCATCTTCATCCTACATTACCTCGTCTTCTTCGATGGATGGCTCCTGTAGGATGTCGTTGGGTATATATGGTCAAATATTTGCCTGATGGATCTGTTGAGCGCCTTAAGGCACGCTTGGTTGCCAAAGGGTACACTCAGACGTTTGGGGTGGACTATTGTGAGACCTTTTCTCCTGCAACGAAGATTCCATCAGTGTGTGTTCTCATCTCTCTTGCTGTCAATCAAGGCTGGCCTCTACATCAATTGGATGTCAAAAATGTATTTCTCCATGGTGAGTTCATAGAGGAAGTTAACAGGAGTAACCTCTTGGGGATGTTGCTCATGGGGAGATGTTAGCCTCTGTGTGTAGATTGAAGAAATCCATTTATGGTCTCAAGCAGTCTTCTAGAGCGTGGTTTGGACGGTTCAGTGATGCCATTATGCGCTTTGGCATGAAGCAGTGTGCAGTTGATCACTCTGTCTTCAGCTGCCAATCTAAAGTTGGGTGTGTTCCCTTGATAGTTTATATCGATGACATCATCATCACTGGCAGCGATACAGTCGGATCCAGAAATTGAAGACATTCTTGCAAAATGAGTTCCCTACCAAAGATTTGAGCCGTCTCAGATACTTCTTGGGTATTGAAGTGCATATTCGACAAAGGGAATTTATCTCTCACAGAGGAAATATAGAAGGTTACACAGATGCAGATTGGGCAGGGTCTCCAACTGATAGGAGATCTACCATAGGTTATTGCACATTTGTAGGAGGTAACCTTGTGTCATGGCGGAGTAAGAAACATGATGTTATTTCCAAATCTAGTGCAGAGGCAGAATATAGAGCTATGGCACACACAGGTGGAGAGCTCATTTGTTTACTCTCTCTTGTCAGAAATTGGCTTCTCCCCATTATCTCCTTCTCAATTATATTGTGACAACAAGGCTGCGATTCACATTGCCACAAATCCAGTTTTTCATGAGAGAACTAAACATATCGAAGTTGATTGCCACTTCATCCGCCACCGGATTCAAAAGGGTGAAATATGCACCGTGTTTACTAGATCGGTTGACCAATTAGCGGATATGTTTACCAAACCGTTGAAAAAAGCCAAATTAAGTGATAATTGTAACAAGCTAGGAATGTTTGACATATACATTCCAGCTTGAGGGGGAGTGTTGGTGTGTGCCTATGGGTATATTGGTCTTTTGTACATCTCTTATTATATAAATACATAAGTGAGGGGGAGATGACCTAACTCACTTCTTCTCCTCTCAATCTCTTCTAACAAACAATATGTGGCTGTAATACATTAAAAAAATGATGAAATTGCTATCTAAATCAGTGTTTCAAAATGCGGATCTAGGTCAAAACGCGGTCGAAGAAAATCCTAGTCGACTCGGCATGACGAAGTTAAGTACTCGGTTGACGTGGTTGAGTACTCAACTGAAGTGGTAATAACTCGGGAGAGCCAAAGGAGTTTTTATCGACTATGCACGGCAAAATGCGGAACACGGCCAAGGGAAAAGGGAGTCGACTTGGTGGAGTACATGATGGCGTGGGGGAGTTTAAAAACTATGATCTCAATCACAAATGCTAAGAGAAAACAAAGAAAAACTATAGATTTGTTATGACACAAGCTAAATTGATGAAAAACACCGCAAGATATTTAAAACAAAAGATGAGAAGAAGGAAATTGTATTTGATATTGAAACTGTAATAGAAAAAAGTAAGAAAGGACTTAGCTCAGCAGAAATATGAAGCCGAGAAGAAGAGATGAAAGGCCTTTGATTTCCAAGAATTTCTCTCTAACTTCATTCAAAGTTCTTCCCTCACAAGAGCTCAAAATCTCTCTCTCCAAGCTGATGCACATAAAATTTCTCAAATTCATCAAAAGTTCTGAAATTTGAGTAAACCTCCGATTTACAGTGGACTACCAACTGCATTCCCTCCTTTTAAAATTCAAATTTCCCTCTTTTACAATTAACCACACTACCCGGCCACTCAAAGGCCCTCTTATTACAAGGCTACCCCAATACATCACACCCCTTATTTCTTGCTATTTACAAATCATGTAACCCTTACATAACACACTACTTGTCACACCTACTACACTAGGCCCTTGTACTCTCTGGCCGGTACCCAGTCCACATCAGTCTCCGCCCCCAAAAATAGCCAATGAGACTGTTTTCTCAGTTTTCCTTTGCTTCCTTGGAATCCTCTTATTCAAAATACACCTCTGGGTTCTCTTCTTCCTCTGTTGGTGTGACGTATTCCAGTTTGGTGGGGAAACTCTGGTCTATGTTCTTTGAGAAGAGTGGGCTCCATTGTTTTTCAGGGGTGGTTGCAACGTGGTTGTTTCATTTGCATTCCTGTGACTTCAGCACCTTTTTCGACCTTTATAGTCTCGATCCCTGAATGCAATAATGCCAACTCGCCAGAAATGTTTCGGCTCATTTCCCTATGAAACTTTTTGTATAAAATTATAACAAACAAAGCCTACTATGTGTATCAAAGTGGACTTACTCAAAGCATTGGACAATGTTAATGGAGATGCCTTGCTATCGTTCATGCGAAAGCAAGGATTTGATAAGGTTTGGTGTGAGTGGATTCGCCAATGCTTAGGTAAACCCTCTTTATCAGTCGTTATTAATGGCTTCCCCCTTGATTACTTTACCTCTAACAGTCTAGGACAGGGAGTTCCACTATCACATCTCCTTTTTTGTATAGTGACGGAAATGCTTTGTCACACTTGATGAAGTAGAGCAAAACGGTCTCATATCCACGCCATTCACCAAAGGTAACCAATGAAGCACGGATACGGGTATGGGGTGCGGGTACGACACGATACGGGTACGTGGATATGTGAATTAAAAAAAAAAGGGATACAGGTACGTTGGGGGTACGCTGAATATAATATATTTTTATATTTGTTTTATATTTATAAAAATAAAAAATTAAATATTTTGTTAAAGAATTCAAACAATTTAATTGGAGAACAATCAAATAACAATAACATCACTAAAATCTAATATTACTTCTAAGTTGTTAGGTTTTTAATTACGGGATATAGATATATTATTGATATTTTGATATATATTTTTTTTGAAATGATATTTTGATATTTTGATATATTCAACCCCCCTTTTGTTAATTGGGACAGCCCCTTTATTGTAAATCTGTAATTTTCGATTTAATTTGAACCGGGTGCGCACCCGATATGTACACAAACCTGGATGCGTACCCGGTACGCACCCAAAGAGTACCCAAGAGCACCCGCAACCGAAACGCACCCGACACGGGTACGTGGTCCTCCGGAGAGTACCCGTGCTTCTTAGAAGGTAACCACTCCACCTCTCACGTTTTATTTGCCAACGATCTTATGATTTTCACGACAACAGATATGAAGACAGCTCAAGGAATTCTAGATTGCCTCCACAAATTCAAGCTTCAAACGGGACTTGAAGCTAACCTTAAAAAGTGTAAATTTTTTTTTCAATGGAATCGTCCACCAGTGCACGGGTCTCATTCTCTAGAAGCTGAATATTAAGGACATCTTCCTATAAGATATCTTGGACTACCACTTTTCACATCAAGATTAACGACAAAGGACTGCTTGCCTCTTATAGGGAAGATTCGAACGAAAATTGCCACTTGGTATAACAAACACTTAACAAGAGTAGGACGAATTGAACTGGCAACTCTTATTGGACCTATTGGACTTCAACATTCCGAAGGGAAAAAACAACATTCCAAAGGGAGTCTTGGAAAGTATTGAAAAGATCTTCAAGGACTACATCTGGTCAGGAAATGACATGAAATGCAAGTACCACCCAGAATCATGGGGATGTTATACGCAGGCCAAAAATTGAAGGAGAGCATGGTTTTAAATTTCGGCCGAAATCCGAAATTTCGATTTCCGATTTCGACCAGGACCGAAACCGAAATTTATACTGGAATTTTACGATTTACAACGAAATTACAGAAATTTCCACAGCTGAAACCGAAACCGAAATTTCAAACCTTGGCCCTAGGCATTAGATGGCTAGCCGACATGAACAAAGATTCATCAATCAGGCATCTCTGGCACATTGTTAGCAAAAGAGAAACTGAAATACCACAAATACCCCCACTTCAAATTTTGTTCCGCTTTAGTGTAAGAGGGATGTTTTTGTCCTTTGGGATAAGTTGTAGTTAGGGTTTTTAATAAAGTCTATAAATACCCACTTTCGTGGGTTACTGAGAGATTAAGAAAACCTAAAACGTTTTTCTCCAACCCTTGAACGTGGAGTGCGTGTGGAAGAGAGAGAAGTGGATTTGGAAGCCGAGGTTCGCGATCTAAGGTAAGGATCCTATTCCTATTCAGTTTTGTTCTTGGAAAAACCCTAAAAAGTTGAATGCATGATTAAAGAGATGTGATTTTTGGGTGTTCGATCACGTTTGGAGGAGTTCCTCTTATGGATCTAGAGTTCCTTGGGCTTGATTGTGCCATTGGATCCCTATCAAACCCTAGATCATCATGTTTTGACCATTGAAAGCGAATATTTGCGATTTTTGACCTAAACTTCGATTTTCATCACCGATCTTCATCCGGTGATTTTCCGACGACCAAGTTAGGTTTGATGAATCCCCCCCCTCCCCGTCATACGGAGTCCATCGAATCCAAGCAGAATTGATTTGGATGAGTATTCATGATATTTGGATCCCCCAAAGACTCAAAATCTTGGAATCTCGCGCTTCGTGCACTGGACGATCGATCGAGGAAGCTCAATCGACTATCTAGAAACCCACTTTGTGATATCACATTCTAGACGGCCGACCGAGCCTACTCGATCAACTATCAGAGTCGACCAAGCAGGGTTGGCCGACCGAGCAGTGCACAAATGCACTGTTTTTTTCTCCTGCTTCCGGATTTTGACTTTTGGTATTTTCTTACATTTCTTTTGTTCCCCATTGTTAATAATGAGATGAATTACATCATTAGGTGACCAACTTTGATTTGGAAGAGTTGTGAAGATAATCAATTGAGGTACGTAATTTCATACTACTTCGGTGTTGGATATTCAATTTGATTGTGGACCCCTTGTGTTCCCAACTTTTATAACTTCTACCAATATATGAAAAACCATGATATAACCTTGACGTTTGGTTTGGGTCACGCATGCTCAATCCCTTTATTGTTTGAAATCTATAGAACCTTATACTCATTAACACCTTCTGTTATTCGTATTGGATGTGTGCCCCATAATAAAGGACTTCTAGTGCACTTTTCGAATAATGTGTACCCAACTACATTGAAACCTTTGTAGAACCCATGTGAATCACTGCCACTTGACCTTTGCAATCCTTTTGAACCTGACGTATACTATATGTGGACACCTTTTGTGGAGGCTCAGGTTTATATTTGGACTATGAGGGCCCTCACCAATGGGGCTAGTACGTTGATTATATGGGTCCCGTTAGTGGGACGATACCCTGGACCTATCGATAGGTATGTGGATTGAGGAACTAGTTCCGACACCCTGGGCCGTGTAAGCAATAACTAGCTTTTTGGACTAAGCCGATGACCTTGAGGTGGTATCGTTCTCAGCTTGACTACATTCAGTGATCCCTCAGGACTTGTGACTCTCTTTGTTGTGACACTTTTGATATACGACCTTTTGGATTATGCTTCTCACCTACTTATTGTACTTATCACAGTTGTGCGGATTCATGTTAGCCGTTTCATGTGTAGCTTTGTACTCTCCTTGTTTATTTTTTGATTACCTTGATATTGGCATGCATGTAAAGACCCGGCCCACACGGGCCTAGAAAGTTAATAACCTTAATTAAATTTGGACCGTAGATCCCCAGACCAAAAATCACAACAGTGTATTTTCGTTTTTTTAGTATAAGCTATTTTCGACATGATTTTGGTCTCGGTGGATGGGTATTTCGAATACCTATCCAACGGACCCAAGACTTAGCGATTCGGACGTGATTTGAGCAATTTTTTCGATTAGGGTTAGGCATAGTTACGAGTTTAGTCTTATTAGGCAACTTTTGGGTTTTTATTTTCATTTAAAACTTAGTTTAGTTGTTAAATTTGATAAGTACACCCTTAGAGAGTTTTAATAAAGATGGACTCTTGCTAATTGTGGAAGACTTAGATTAGGAAACTAACTTTTAATATTAAATCTAATTGGAAGACCCACTTTAAGCACAAAACTCATTAGCTATTAAAAATCCAAAACATGGGCTTTTGCAACCCTACTTGCGCACACCAAGAGAGAACAAAAAAAAAGAAGAAAAAGAGAAGAAGAATTGGTGTTTTTTCGTTTTGGGTTTTCGTATTCGAGTTCCTTTCCGATTGGTACATAGAGCTTCACGTCTCATTCTACACTCAAACTATAAGGCAAGTGATGACTGACTCTTGTAATAATGGTTACATTAATAATTTTGTTATTGTAGTTTTGTTTCATATGACTGTTCTTATATCCTAGAAAATGTATCCTTGAACTGTTGACAAAATCTGCGGTTAGAAGTGCCTACTTAGGATTTTTATTTTTAGGCCATATGAGATATACGCGAGAACCTTTGTTGCCTCATACTAAGGTATGAGATGTCTCTTTATGTATATGGTTTTAGATAGCCACAGACTACGGTTTGTGATGATGCTCACTGAGTATATACATATGATGTATTAGAGAGCGGTAGTATCTTAATCCCTGTGTCTCTTTTACTTGTTACGTGTTGTCGTCATATTTAGTTATCAGTTGATACTCTCACATATTTCACGGTATTCCATATCCGGATCATTTATCTTGAGATTTTTGTTGTTTCCTTCTTATCATGTGAATACCATAAGAACCACTACTATAATGCAATTTACATTTTTGTCACTCTTACTGCTTGAGCCAGTCACATGACCTTGCTATTAATTTAGTTTATTTTCCAGACTTTGTAGGTGAGGAAAGCAAAGGAGCCTTTGCCGATGAACAGGTCTAGGTGGCACTTAGGATGGGAGAGAGCACTCATATGATTTCTTCTGGGGTTGAGATAAATCATGTAATAGACATTTTGCTAATGGAATATAATTTTTTTTTTGTTGTTTCCCTTTTTGGGGTAGCGATTCGGATTTTGGGATTTTGAAAAAAAGAAATCATGTCTAAAAATTTGCCCCAAATCTGGGCCTCGTTACAATCATGGTTTTAGATTTCGACCGAAATCCGAAATTGACTAACACCGAAATTGACCCCAAAACCGAAACGGTCATTTATTTCGGCCGAAATTTCAGAATTTCGGTCGAAATTTCGGTTTTTCCAAAATTTGACCAAAAAAAACTGTTTTTTAATATTAATTTAATATTTTACCGAAATTTCGGTAATTTCGGCCAAAATTTAATATTAAATAAAATAATCATTTCAGGTTATGTACCAGATTTCGACTGAAATTTCAAAATTTCGGTCGAAATTTCGAAATTCCAGGGTCCGAAACCAAATTTTAAACCTTGGTTACAATGCATGACCCCACTGTTGTAGTGCATTATTATGTACTGAGCTTCAACTGACTGTGGTTCCTAACATTTTTCAGATTTTGACCCTCGTGGTGTGGACGAGGGAGAAGAGGCGTGACTCTTTGACTATTATCTCTATTCGATTTACTTTTAGTTTCCACAGACAGTGAGTATTGTTTAGACATTGATTGACTGATACTTGGTTATTTTGTTATTGCGGGACTTGGGGAAAGTGAGGGTTTGACATTGATTAATTGGATTATGTATGACTCTTAGCTTTTATATTTGTTCTACCATGAATGATTTTGGTATTGCTTGGTTAGCCTTGTATGCTTGCAGGGTTCTCTTTGAAAGTATATGGCACTGCCTTCTCCTGGGCTGTGTCTGTGGTATGGGGCATGATAGAAACTACTTATACGGCACTATCTTCTCATGGGCTGTGTATGTGGTCTGGGGGCATGATAGAAACACCTTAGAATACCTAGTCAACAATAAATATCTCAAGGAAAGAAACATTGGGCAAATCAAAATGTCCCAAACCCCTCAGAGGGTTTCAGAAGTGTACTAAAATCAAGGGAACATGCAAAAAGCAGCATATGCTTCATTATTGGAGACCGAAAGACGGAGATTTTTGGGAGGAACCGTGGCACCCGAATGACCCTCTTCTAGAGAAAATACAAAGCAGAGCCATATGGTTCCCTTGCAAGATCGGTGTTGATAAATTATTAACCAATGGTAAATGGGACCAATCTTCAATAAACATTCGGTTTGAGATCTCAAAGAAGTACTATCAAGATCATTTATCATCACTGGCAACCACAATAGACCGATTTGGAAGAAGACTACAGAAGACCCCTTTACCCTCAAAAGTCCATGGAATGTCATAAGGAATCACAAGCAAAATGTGTCATGGAAAACCTCAATATTGTTTCCTGGCTACATCCCAAAGCACGCCTTGGTTACTTGGCAAGCCCTTCAAGACAAGATTAGTACTTTGGATCGTATGTATTTCTTAACTGTTCATCACAGCTGAACCTGCACGTTATGCAATGTGGAAGTAGAAAACATCAATGATCTATTTTTCACGTGTTCATATTCGGCTCAAGTGTGGAGATCAATATTATGGAGGTTTAAAGTTTAAACATAGGAGAAAACCACGAAGGAGCTTGGCGGAAGAAGAGGCCTAGATGAGAGCAAATTCTAAAAGTAACGGAGAGATAACCACCGCAATGAAACTGGCTTTCATTGTAGCAACTTATCATATATCACTGGAAAGGAATGCAAGAATCTTTGAATGCAAAGCAAAACACAAGAGAGTGCTAATTCACGACATTCTCAAAACCTTCGTATTAGATTGAAATACTTGACCCTTGAAGACGAAAATAGCAAAAGAAATCAAGTGAGAGCGGCTACTAATGGATATATAGTGAAAGAAAACAAAAGTGAAGCGAAACGAACCATTGCAAGTGGACTAAGCCAGAGGCAAACTGCTATAAACTCAACATCGATGCTTCCCTTGAGAGCAAGGGTCCTCTATTGGAGGGATCATAAGAGATTCAAAAGGCTGCATCACAGGTATGTTCTCTACAAAGACTGAGGTGGAAGATATCTATGCACTGGAACTTTACACCGTTCACAAAAGGTAACTTCTTGCAAAGGAGCTATTGACCAATAATCTATGGATAGAATCCGACTCGATGGCGGTAGTCATCGTCATCGAAGCCCACCATATATGTCCAAGGAGGAAAAGAACAACACTTGCCAAGATAGAAGATTCCCTCCCTAAGATCTCCCAATTCTTGGAAGATCTCACACACATGGAGAGATGCAAATGCAACAGCGGACTTTCTTACTCTTACCTACCAAAAAGAATAGGAGAGACCAAATCAAGTCCCAAGATCTGTCCCTAGTATTTAATAATGGCTCAACACGATTACAATAATACCCATATTATATAATATATATTTGAGGGGGATAAGCGTAAGTAAGCTCATATCTAATCGTATACACTGAAATAATGTCTGTAAATATTTTTTTTTCCAAATACACTTCCTTGGGACTAACACCAAATAATGGTGTATATAAGTAGGCTATGTTCCACATACCCGTGCCCACCATATCTAAAATCTCCAGGCCTAGGAATCGTATTTAGGTCATCAATAGCTTCTACAGGTCCTACAATGTTATTACCAACTTCATTGCCACCTTGGTCCTGGTTATCATCATCATCACTGCAATATTGATACCATCTCATGATGCTACTATTGAAAACTCCGTACCTCTGGAAGCCCCAAATATATTCCAAAATGATTTCAGCGTCATTAACACTAGAGACATGCACTTCATTATTCAAATATTTTCTGCCTGTCCATATATTATGCTATTTGACTTAGTTAATGATAGAATATTGATCATCTTAAGACATTAGGAATACTACTGGGGTTAGGCCTGTAGCTCAATGGTTGAGGTTTGGTTTCTAAACCTTGAGGTCGTAGGTTCGATTTCAGCTTACCTACCCCCAAAAAAAAAAAAAATTAGGAAGACTAATGAGATTTGAGGTTCAACAAGTCTTATGTTTTGTGTATTCGTCCCCCCAAAAAAAATCATAAAGTACCCAGCCTATGGCTAGAAAAACATACAGAGATCCTCTAGAAAGAATAAACATATAAAAGTTTTCACTGTAAATTAGTTAATGCATTATATAACATCCACCTTGTCTTATCAAGGTTTGGGCTAAATTATGTCACAGAATCAAAAATAAATTCAAAGATGTAACATTGGTAAGATAGCACACAAAATATCCGTGGAATATAATTCTGATTGGATTAGCTATAATTGATTGTTTTCAATAACGAAGCTTAATATATACAAACCTAAATCTTATGGAGAAGTTATAGCCCTTCATTGGGAAAGGAACATTTGTTAAGGTCTCCACTGGAGCATCAACTGAAACCGAAGCCACCCTCAGCACCTTAACTGGTGTTCTTAGTTTGAAATTCAAACCTTCGAAGATTACTGTTAATGGCAGACACCATTCAAATGAGAACCTAATCAGCAGTTCCATATTTATGTTGCAAGTAATGAGAATGATAGAGATATTAGTGAGAAGGGTTTTGCTAATGAGTGCCCTACGGGCATTCGTTAAGGGGCATTTAATTGCCCTTGGGATCATATTTTACACATGTTTTGATAATAAAATCTCAAAAGACGTGTAAATATTTCAAATTATGTGTAAAATCACGATCTCAAGGGCAATTTAAAAGGTGAACCTGAATTCCCAAAAATTGACCCGAGTTGCAAAGATCCCAACACACTCCCATAAAGCTAGTCTATCCCGAGTTTTGAATCTCCCTACCTCATGTGTTCCAAGTCGGGGATGGCATATTGTGCCTGTAAATGTAACATCTTTCATTTTATCAAATAAACCTGTAGGGGTCCCGTCAAACTCTAGATTACCCAAAAAAGAGAGATTCTATAAGGTGTAACCTTGTACAATCCCGTAATTTTCAAAAAGTACAGTACGTCGCACACCATATGATGATCCAAACTGTCCATTTTATGGGCCACAATAAATTGTGAATAAAAATCATTTCTATAGGATGATCCCAGCTCTCCGATGTTTAGAGGAACAACATGTTATGAATACCTCTTTTGATAGGAGGATTGGGATCAATAAAGGTACCCGTACTAAGAAATTCCTCTATAGATCGGAGGGCTAGGATTGAACACTCATTAGCAAAACCCTATTAAGAAAGTCAGTGATGCTAAATTCCTTTCGTAGTTACAGTTGCCACTTGAGATGAAAGATAGTTTGACACATTACCTTGAGTGGTGCCTTCACCAACAGCATGAGCCTCTCCAGACAGCCTATCAATAGATAGCACACTTACATTGGCACTTACCCACTGTCCAGATGCTACATCATTCAATCCTGCTAAATAAGGTACTTATCAAGACAACAGTAGCGACTACATGAAATGTGCTGCTAACAAAACATACAGTGGTATTTATAAGAAAAAAAATACAAAAATAACAAATTACGGACCTTTTATAGCATGAAGAAAATGTTGAATTCAATTTGAACGAAACAAGATTCTCTCTCTCTCTCTCTCTCTCTCTCTCTCTCTCTCTCTCTATAACACCCAGCCCCACCAAGGGTCAGGAAAATTAATAAATGTTAGCCCAAGAGTTCCCATGGGTTCATTTAATCACCCATGTTTTGATTATCAATAAACACAAATTGATTAGTTCTTTTATGGACTATGTGTTGCCTTGAGAGTTATGCTATAGACAGGTATTCACAGGTTGATTCATGCTAGCACATCACAACACATGGCCTATGCTTGAGAATGAACCATACACAAGTCAAATGAGCTGGAAGAAACATGAATCATCATGCCTTGGAGGTTCAGCCAAGGATAAGCTCAATCTCAAGCAGCCCAAGCAATTGAACAAGCAAGGGAAGATCATTGACGGCCAAAAGTTGAGGATCAACAAGCAAAAGGTCAAAGAGAATGAATACATGGGTGACATCATCCCACAAGTAAAGACCTCAAAGAATGGAAGATGTCAAGCAAAAATACCCCAAAATGTTTTTAAAAAGTGACCCAAAACCAAGTGGCCCCAAAGTGCTAAGTTAAGTTTTAAAATGGAAAGACATGAAATTAGCATTTGAAAAATGGATCCAGCACAAATCCTATCATAACTGGTCCAAAACATTTTCAAATAGTTTTGAAAATATTTTTAGCAGAATGATCTCATCCTTTCCATTCAAATCGAGTAGAAGAATGTCGAAATCCGATAAGAAACGAAGCAAATAAGAATTTTACAAGTTGGAAGCTGAAATTTGGAATCTAGTCACAGAATTCCGTGGGATCCCACGGAGTTCCGTGCACCGAGATTCCGTGGGATCCCACGGAGTTCTGTCCACGTAACTCCGTGGAGGACGCTGGAACTTAAAAAATATAACCGTTGGAGTTATAAAAGTTGCACAGAATTATCGTTTTGCCCCTGTAACGGCTAGTTTTGATTTTTGGCTATATATATATATATATATTTATATATATGGGTTTAAACTTGCATTTTAACGAGATAAAAAGGTTTTCCAACCCATCTGAGGCCTATACAAACACTTTCAAACCCTCTTTGCCTTGAATATCTCTCTCCACCTCATTTATGCCTTGATCTTGATTAAACCCTTTGGAGAGTGGATTTAAGCTTTACTTGTAATCTTCGAGAGAGAATTTTTGTGTGAGCCTCATCTTGTAATCAAGCCTACATAGAGGCTATATCTTTTTCTTCTTCTTGAGATACAACATCGTAATTGGTGGAAGGGCACCGTTCTTAAAACCCTTGGAGTTTAAAGACTCAAAGAGAAGGGCTTTAATCTCAGCCGTTAAGGAGAAATTGTTGGCGAGTGTGGAGGACACGGAGCCATCCTCTTGTATCAAAGTTGACTTGTAAGGAGCCTTGAAGCCAGGCTTTGTGTGGTGTTCGAATAGTGGATACCCTTGACTACAACCTCAAGAAGAGGGGACGTAGGCCTTGAGTTTGAAGGCCGAACCACTTTAAATCTTGTGCGCAATCTTCTTCTCCTTATTGGTGCACTCTCTCTATCCTGCTTGATTGATGTGAATACCTTTGATTTATGTTTATTGAAGACATCTCTTGGATTTGGCCCATCAATTAACTAGTGCTTATTTGTGTAATCAAATTACATTGATTAAGTTAACAAACTTAAAACTAGTGTTGAATGCTAATTGAGTGTTAAGTGTTGTTAATCAATCTTCCATTATTTAAGCTATTAAAAACAACACTAGAAATCTAAATAGCAAAAGTTTTTAAAAGATAAAATTTTATAAGACAACCAATTCACCCCCCCTCTTGGTCGCCTAACTGGGATTTCAATAAATTTTAATTAAATCTTGGTCAAAGATCCTTTGATCAAAGATCAATGGTCTAGATTGTGATTTGTAGCCTTTCGGACCGTTTGATCGATTATCGGATCCCTCGGGACATCGATCAAGCTCGAATGGATGACATATTATGTCACTTGAGTATCGATCCCATTTCATCCTCAAGAGATCAAGAGATTGGGGAAAATCGACGGCTCGTAGTGTAATCCAGTCACTTTACTCACTTTTGGGACGTCAAATCATGTCCGTTCGACGTAATTTAGGATCTGTTAGATGGGTTTTTCAATTACGCATCCAATGGACCCAAGATTTCACGATTTGGATGCGATTTGGCGAAGTTATGGGCCATTTCCCATTAAGGTGGGGCCTTATGACGGGATTTGTCCTATTAGACCACATAATGTTAAAAAAAATCAAATATTAGTTTCCTTTTTTTGTAATTGCTTTATTGAATAAGGATTGAATTAAAAAAACCTAAATAAAAAGAAACACTTGCCATTCCTTTTAGGATTAAAATAGGAATATACATTAAATAAAAGAAAAGTTGTGTTCTCTTACCATTCCTTTTAGGAGTAAAATAGTAATCATACATTAAATGAAAGAAAAAAAAGAAGAAGTAGAACACAATTTCTTCTCTCCACTCACGCACGCACTATGCACACGCGAAACCGAGAGAGAACGAGAAAGAGGGAAAGAGAGAGAAAAAAGAGAAGAAAAGAGAAGAAAAAGAAACGAAAAGAAAAGGAAGATCAAGGGCTTTTTTCCGATCCGGTTTTTCGTCTTCGAGGAAGTGCCCGAAAATAATATTTTTCATAATTTCTTGTTTAAATTCAAAGTTTTTGCTTTTGTTGGTCTTGTTACAACTTAATTAGGGTTTCTAACAATGTTTTATTGATTTTCTTACTTTCTTTTGAATAAAAAAACTTATTTTAAAATTTCTTTTTAAGATTTTATGCCTCAAAAATATATGTATTGTATTTTTCTTATGAAAAACCCTAATTGGAGTAATCTAGAGTATAATAGGAATGATATTTGGAAGCCTAAACCGATGCGTGTGATTTTGTAGGGGATTTGTCATTGTTTTCCTTAAAAAATAGCACTTAAAAGTGGCTATTTTTCAGAGATTTTATCGAATACTTGTCGTATAAATCATATAAGATGTTTTTCATGAAAGATATGATACCTAGGTGTGTTATATATGATTTTTATGGTTGTTTTCAACAAAAGCAGTTAAAACACAGTGTTATTAACTACTGTTTTGTATGGTTTTCCTATGATTTTTATGGTTGTTTTCCAGAAGCACCCATATCTCTTCCAGTATTAGGACCCTCACCCGGGCTTCCATCAAACTGTTATTTCTTCCAAAAAACAAAATTAAAATTCTACAAGTGTATCATCCATATAAATTATTAAAAATTCATTCTTCTTCTTTTTCTATGTTTCAGCTTCCAAAAAACCATCCATCAATTTCCAAAACGAACCTTAGGTTAATAGTATCACGCACATTCGCTCAGCTCCACGATTAGGATTCCGATGTCTAACTCTAATTCCATATCATCCCGGAAAAAATCTAAGGCAAACTGCGGATAGGGAACCTCTTCCACCAGGTTCTTCCGGATAGCTATAAGCTCTGCTATCTTGCGAATGCATAGGGTTCGTTTTGCATCCCATTTAAGCCGTCGCAGGGTATTGGTATATTCCAACCAGCCTTGGAAAAAAGGAAGCTTATACACAGGTGTACAAAACTCCTTTAAATGAAGTGTACCTGTTAGAGGGAAAAACTCTTCGGCAATGAGTTTGTAGTCTTCCTGGAATTGCTTCCACTGACACTTAATAATCCCTTTAACTTGTTCCGAGACGGTGGGGTCTTCCACCGAGGCTTTTGTAATATTAT
This sequence comes from Tasmannia lanceolata, assembly GCF_043159265.1. Taxonomy (NCBI): domain Eukaryota; kingdom Viridiplantae; phylum Streptophyta; class Magnoliopsida; order Canellales; family Winteraceae; genus Tasmannia; species Tasmannia lanceolata. The sequence goes on from NW_027518714.1 coordinate 41,363,061, forward strand.
CTTGCAGGCTACGAACCCATTGACGATGTTGAAACCACTCCAGGTGCGTTTGGATGGCAGGAATGAGGAATCGGTATCAACATCAGATTCCAATCCTATTCCAATTCCCCTTGTAAACAGAATGCAACTCTGATTCTAGTGTTTGGGTGAGGAGAGAAATTCAACAAGGGAATAAGCCGTGATTCTGATTCTAGAGTTTGGTAGCGTCCCAGCTAATGTCGAAATTTTCATCAAATTTTCATCAAATTTTCTATTATATCAAAACAAATTTTAAGAACTTATGTAGGCATGATAAATTCTCCAAAAGGGCAATGATGAATTTTGCTATTGTAGTTATAACTTATAAGAACATCTGTAGGTATTAGTTATACACTATCTTACTGGGTGGTGCTCTTACGCCAAGTGATGTCGTCACTGATTTATGCCCAATTTTTGAAGATGCTCAGTCCAAAGAACGAGGCTTTGGCCGAAACTATCTTACTAGGTGGTGCTCTTACGCCGAGTGATGTCGTCACTGATTTATGCCCAATTTTTGAAGATGATCAGTCCCAAGAACGAGGCTTTGGCCGAAACTATCTTACTGGGTGCTGCTCTTACGCCAAGTGATGTCGTCACTGATTTATGCCCAATTTTTGAAGATGCTCAGTCCCAAGAACGAGGCTTTGGCCGAAACTAACTCTGCTCCCATAATAGTATAATACTAGTAATTACCCAGTACTCGATTAACAACTTGGTTTGACTGTCTATAGCTTGTTAAAGTCTCCACTTTCAAGTCTAACATTCAGCCCAATGAAGCTTCAGCATGAAAAACATATGGCTAAGTTTTATATGGGTTGGAACCAATCAACACATAATTGAAAAGCATCCAATTTCAATGCTCAAAACCATTGTTCATATGGGCATAAGTGTCTTTATCACAGAACTTTGAATTCATTTGAGCCCTTTGAAGACTTTCTACAAACAGCTTAGATGCAGTAGGGACTTCTATGTAATTAAACACCAGTCAGCTCGCGTAGAGATCTTCACAATTTCAATACCCCTGTAATAGCAGCCCAAGTCACGCCTTAACTTCATCGGCGGCCAAGCTTTATTCGGAAACGAATGAGGCCTGATCCATAACCACGTAAAACACAGATTGCAAGAGGATTTTCCCCCAAATTTCCCAACCCCAATTCATTTTATTGAAGAAACCGAAAATGGAATGCTTTCATGCAAATGGGATCATGCAAACCTTCTATTTACATCCAAATGGAGTTCAGTGCCCATTTTGCAGCGGCAAGCTATTTTTCTAAAGCGTTTTCTTCTTCGACTACAAGCTCTCTCCACCCTGGATTTCTCGGGCTTTTTGGAGTGACGAACGATTTTGAGCGTCGTTTTAAGTCCGATTCCAGGAATCAGAATACCACCTCCTTAGGTGGGTAACAGGTGACCCCGTGTATTCCACTCAAAATTCCGCCTGGAGTACTTCATTCCATTCCATAATCACAGCGAAACATTGGAATCGCCGAATTTGGAATGGGACACCCATTTTGATTCCTGATTCCGGCGATCCAAACGCGCCCTCCGTGTAATCTGGAATCTCTCTCCGTGGTCTCTTACAGGTACAGGGAACAGATGAAGTAGAGGAAGAAGCAGCCATTCTCTTAACCACCAGATAAGAGTATTACTTACCTTTGCTTAAGAATACGAACAGACCTAATAAATTGACCTAATATCCCATTAAATAAAACCCATATCTTCGCATCCTGGGCCCACAACCTGTTCTCGATAATGTCAGTTGTTACAAAATTAGGTTGTTTGCCTGACAAGGCAAATCCTAATATCAACAAAGAGCTGTTACCGTCAAAAGTGGCCGTCATCACATACCCATATCCTTTTTCATTAGGCAAGATAATACCGTATATACTACTAGCTTACTCAAACCACCCTCTCAGCAGAAATATTCAAAATTTTAACTAATAGATGCCTATCTACAAAATAGGAAGCCTATCTACCAATTAGGAGAACTCATCATCTACAAGAAACGAGGAGATTACGATGCAAGGCGGTTTTACCAAATGAGTCCAAGTGGGGCCCTACTACATTTTCCTTTATCTTGGATCGGGATCCCCTACGAAAGATTGCATCATGCATTGTTATCTAGGGATTCTTCACGCGACCCCCTTGGCAACTTTCTGGAAGGGATATGATAGATCTTTCTCTGACAATACCTAAATATTTCCTCGATCCAGCAAAACATTCTTTGCTTGACCAAGTGCGAAAAGGACTGACATGCCTTGATGGGCTCTACACCAGAGATTTCTTAAATTTTAACCCATTTCCGGTTCTAGGCCGGATATAGCCCAGGCAACAGGTAGGAGACCATTCTGACAAGGAGGGAGGTTTGAAATTTGAAATCAAAGGGGAGGGCCCAGAGGGTCCAACGGTTCCCTGGCCAAGATTTTCCGGTGAAAGAACAGGCGGACATTCCACCACCAACACAGAATTTTCCAGAATTTGAGAGCCAAAATTCAAGGGGTTGGAGCCTGATAGGAGTGATTCTTTATTCGGAGACGATAGCCCCCTACTCCCCAAAGGTTCGATTCCGATTGTATAAGCTTATCCTGAAATTTGAATTTGAACAGAGGGTGGTAAAAATTTCCACCACGGAGCATGAATCTTAACAGAGACGAAGGTTATATAGTGATTATGGCTCCCTTCCATTTTTACTCTAGGACTCGACCAAAAAGATTACCAAGGGCCTGAACTGTTAATATGGTCCAAACATGAAGAGGGATACCATAAAATCTGACCCAAAATTCCTCCAACCCCGGGGAGAAATCTTTGAACCAAGGGAGGAGGGAGTGAAGGCGATCTTTCGACAAATCATTGCCTTTGTCCAGGATCTCTGCAGCTTCTTGTTCTGATTCGAAGATAAATAAAACTTCGTCCGCAGATAGCAGACAAGAACATGAGAGGCAGGGGAGGTTCAAGATTCTTTTGGCCCACCACCAAAGATCATAAAGATTATTGTTAGCCGATATAGAGAGGGCCGGAGATCCAAACTCTTTTGTTTTGCCAATTAGACAACATCTAAGTGACGATACTCTTGATTCCACCTCGATTCCGGAAAAGGAAAGGACAGGAGAGCCTACCTTAGAGATAATGAAAATTGTCCCCGAGTCGGGCCAAAGATCATCTTGATTAAGATCCAATTCGGGGTCCATATTATTGTATTTCTCACCCGGAGGATGAGTCCCATTCTTTGATTCCATACTACATCTCCGGCATCTATCTCTCTAGCTAAAATTGAAATATTTACAGGAGGGGCAACCCCAATCTGCTAATTCCCCATTTAGAATCATTTTCATCACTTTTTTTTCTCCTTTTTTGTTTTGTTTTTTCTCCACTGCCATGAATTTGGGGGAATACTTTCGGGTGCATTTTGCCGATTATGTTGCTTTTCCCAGCGGCAAAGCCACCTCCATTGCCGATTATGTTCTTGATTGATATTGATTGTGTTGGTGTACACAAGGGTCAATATTCATAGTATGGTATCGACTCCTAATTCGGATCTACCATATGCACGTATGTGCCAGTTAGACTTTTATAGTCACAGTTTTGCATCAGGATATGGTGTTATCTGAGGGAAGATGCAACAGTTAATCTCCGTTGAGACAGTGTTAAGGCTTGGTTACTAGTGTACGAGACTTTTTCTAGACCGTCGAAGTAAAGTCACGGATCAAGCCGCAGTATCACCTTTCGCAGTATTTTCAAGGATGAAATCATGTATGAGATCGTTGGGATTCGGCTTCCTACGAGTTAGTAGGCAGGTTCCATTGGCTACATAGTCTAGCAGTACTAGTCTCACTACACTAGGCATCAGGTACAGTTACAGTTACAAATACAGTTATGCATGTTTATGCCAGTTATACAGTTTGCTAGCTAGATTGCTATGCCAGTAACAGTTTTTACTTATATTGCCAGTTACTCTGTTATACTGATTGATATCATGCTATTAGTGTAGACATGTCTATTTCACTGGGCTTTAGCTCATTCCACGCATTCTATGTTACAGGTGGAGAACAATAGATGCCTAATTTCGCGGGCTTGGGAGTGAGCAAGGGCGACAATTTAGGATTTGTTAATTTCAGTTATTCAGACAGTAGCTTTAGTTGGAATGAACATTTAGCTATTTAATTTGGCTTGAATTGATGTAGTCCGTTGGATAAAGATATTTAGTTTCCGCATTGATTACTCTGATTGTAAAGACCCGGCCCCACATGGGCCTAGAAAGTTAATAACCTTAATTAAATCTGGACCGTAGATCCCCAGACCAAAAATCTCTACAGTGTATTTTCATTTGTTTTAGTATAACTAATTTTTGGGGCATCAAATCTTGTCTGTTCGACATATTTTGGTCCCGACAGATGGGTATTTCGAATAGTTATCCAAAGGACCCAAGATTTAACGATTCGGACATGACTTGAGAAAGTTATGACCTTTTTTCTATTAGGGTTAGGTATAGTTACGAGTTTTGTCTTGTTAGGCAACTTTTGGGATTTTATTTTTATTTAAAACTTTAGTTTAATTGTTAAATTTGATAAGTACACCCTTAGGGAGTTTTAATAAAGATGGACTCTTGCTAATTGTGGAAGACTTAGATTAGGAAACTAACTTGTAACATTAAATCTAATTGGGAAACCCACTTTTAGCACAAAACTCATTAGCTATTAAAAATACAAAACATGGGCTTTTGCAACCCTACTTGTGCACACCAAGAGAGAGAGAGAGAGAGAGAGAGAGAGAGAGAGAGAGAGAGAGAGAGAGAAGGAAAAAAAAGGAAGAAAAGAAAAGAAAATGAGAAGAAGAATTGGTGTTTTTCGTCGTTTTGGGTTTTCGTCTTCGAGTAAGTGCTCGAAATCATATTTTTCATGATTTCTTGTTTAAATTCAAAGTTTTTGCTTTTATTGATCTTGTTTTAACCTAATCAAGGTTTCTAACAATGTTTTATTGATTTCTTTGTTTTCTTTTGAATCAAGAAACTTGTTTTAAATTTTCTTTTCAAGATCCTATACCCTAAATACATATGTATTGTATTTTCTTTATGTAAAACCCTAATTTGAGTAATCTATAGTATAGTAGAGATGGTTTTTGGATGCCTAAACGTATGTGTGTGATTTTGTGGGGATTAAGTCACTGATTTTAATACAAATCAGCACACAATAGTGGCTGTTTTGCAAAGATTTCATCTAATAATTGTTATATAAATTATTTTTCATGAAGGGTATGATATGTAAGTATATCTCATATGCTTTGAAGGGTGAATATTCACAAAAATCAGCATAAAAACAGTAAGTTTATGGACTGTTTTGTGAAAATTCTATCACATATATATCATATAGCATGTATATGTTGCTTTTATGAAGTTAGGGATATAACTAAAATATATTTATGCTTTAAAGGGCAGATTTGCTCAAAAATCAGCATGTACGAGTGTTTTTATGGGCTGTTTTATGTAAACTCTCTTATATACTAGTTATATAATGCATGTATATTGTTTTTCATAGAAGATATAATATATATAAATAATATATAAGCCCTACAGGGCTGATTTTCATTAAAATCAGCACCTAAAAAGAGTTAGAAAATTATTTTAATCATAGTTTTAAAAAAGATCGGATTTATAAGTATTAAAATAATGATATACAATTGTTTTAAAAAGAAAATCAGTACTTAGGTTTAAAATTTAGCCTTAATGAGTTTTTATAAGGAAAATGTCATAAATAGGATATGATTACGAAAGTTGTCTTTCAAAGAAAGCGGGTATAGGTAGGTTTATGAGTAGGAATAGATTTGAAATAGATTTTTCAAGTGGGAACAAATAGGTTAAGAGGAACAAGTAGGAGTTAAGAATATTAGGGAAACCGATTGACACCTTCGGCATGTTATATTTACAGGTTACCCTTCGATTTGCTATATAGAGCTAACTTTTGCCGTCTCATCGTACTCACGAAAACTCAAGGCAAGTTGTAGTTGACTCTTATGATAATGGTTCACGTAATGACTTGGATATTATGATTTTGTTCTTTATCTATCATGCCATTATCTATCATTTTTTTATGCTTTAGGAACTTTAGAAATCCTTATTTTGGATCTTTTTATTTTGGCCCATATGCATATACATGATGTTTTTGTATGGTACTCTTATTTGATCTATATATACAAAAGTATATATATATAATGACCTTGATCCGCATACAATAAGTATGTGATGTATAATCCATGTATATACATATGACGCTATAGATTGAGAAATATTTCCACAAAAGGTGTGATACTTCCTTTTTAACTACCCATAATTGTATCCTTTTGACATCTTAACAAGTTACATTATTGATATTCCATATTATGTTGATTCTCTCAATTGCTTATATTGGTTACCTTCACTTGTCCTTCGCATGATCTTTTTGAGGCACTCATTTTGCTTACTTTGATTGATTGCCTATCTAGGCTTAATACATTTAGATCATTATTGTAATACAAATTCATTATGGTTCTTTTATTATACGAGTCTACTATAAACTTGTGCAGCTTGCCTGACTTAGTTACTACAGTTCTTGTAGGTTGACATTATGACATGAACATAAAAGAAGGGAGCTAAAGGGATCGAGAAAATAGTGTGGCCATGCAGCCTTGTCGGGCAAAGTGCCTTTACTTTGTGAGTTGTGTTGGATTTTTTTTTTTGTCCGCTTATTTCCCTTTTGGGGTAGCGATTCGGATTTTGGGATTTTGGAATTTGGAAAAAAAAATTATGTCTAAAAATTTGCCCCAAATCCGAGTCGTTACACTGATAGTTAATTAATTTGGTTAATTTTAGTAGCTTTGTTTATTGCATGGTTCCAGTATGAATGCCTTACATATTCGTGGTTGATGAATATGTGGCGCTGTTGTGTGCCTAGACCGGAAACTCGGTTTGGGGCGTGACACGACCAGCCCGAGAGCGTACGACAGCTGGTAGGCCATGCATTTGAGAGGAATCCTTGTGGTGAACCGATCGAAATCCTAAAGTGGATCACATTCCATTAGGGAACGGAGGGTCCTCGAGGGTCAATGATCACCGGCCAGGCTAAAAAGCCACCACTGTATATGAGAAGAAAACCGATGGGGATTGCTGCATGATCATTAGGGAAAAAGGAGAGAACATTCTAATTATGACCCGTGCATTTGCATTTTGAACTTCATCATTAATCATTGTGTTGTTGAATACTACGAAGATTGCTTAAGTTTCATGTTTTCTTTATTGTACCATTATTGTATGAAGTATTGTAGTACAATTCATGTTACTCATTTTCATTATTCTGAGAGTTACCTTTACTTTGTTCTAACCCACCTATCCTACAGCAAATGTAGGTGAAGAGGAAGGAGCTTTCGCCAACGAAAATATTTGATTAAACCAATGCGGGAATGGGGAAGAGCTCATGTCGGAAGTTCAAAGTGACATGGTGTGATTACCGAGAGTTGTGTCTAGTGGACTTTAGTTCTTTTTTATTTCAATTGGTTTTAAGATTTTATTATAGTTGGTTTTTAATTCGTGGTTGGATTATTTTAATTTTGTGGTTAAGGAACAAGGTTGTTTTAATGATTGAGGTAAACAATTAAAGTAATGCTTTATTTGGATTAAATTCTTATCGCTTCCGTTTATATTGGATTGGTATTTTAAAAAAAATTATGTGGTTTTTGGTAGCTAACTCAGGCAACGGAAGCCGGATCGTTACACACACATACACGTGTGTGGTTAAAATCCTAACTACTAAACCAAACATTATGAACCTTCTTTCAAAACCCAGTGCAAAACATATTTTACTATGTACCCACATCTTAGATACTCACACAGTAACAATATTCCTTCAACCACATGAAGCCCATTCAACATGCACTAAAAAACACATTCATATGCATGTGTGTTCAAATATGTATTATATGGAGATATATGCAATGAAGTGAAATGATATTAAGAAATATTTTATATCAGCATATAAATACCTTAACATAAACAAAACAATGGCAACTGTTAAAGATTTTAAGTTAGATAGGGCCCACTATATTTCCAAATGTTCTTATGTTCATTAGACCGAGTTATTTTTAAGTTTATTTGATAAGACCCTTCTTTCAATGGCTTTAATGGTATACTTGTAATATTCATAATTGAGATCTTATAAATATAATGAATTTGTAGAATGGGAGGCACAACCTTCATGAAATCTCTTCTCTCCCTCTTCTTTTCTCTTTTCTTGTTCTCCGGTTCTCCCTCTTCTATCTAGTTTTTCTTCCACCATCAATGTGTACGCATGGATGAAGATTCTCAACAATAACATGATACCAGAGCAAAGTTATCATAAAGAAGTAGGCTAAGACCTATTTTTGGTTTCTTAGTTGGCCTCCATCTTAATTGGGGATAGCATCCAAAAAGAAACCTAAGATATAATTCTGTTTCCATTCTAAAGTCCTCTCGTCTCTTCAAAAATTCCACATCATTGGATAATGCTAATATACATTCAGTTCATCATCTAAAGAATACATCACCCTTGCAGTGTCACATACTTCTTTGGTAGCATATGAAAACATCACATTAGCAAACAGTAATGTTTTCATGATATTCCATATCCAAGTCATAATTTGACAATTCTCTTGCTTATACTCTTCACACCTCATACCAAATTCATCTAGACCTTCCTCAATTCAATCCATTAACTTCTCCTTGGCACCCACGGGCCACGGCAACATTTACATATATTATCCCAGAGAAGATAGCCGGTCACCTTTAGCTTTTCTGAGATAAGTTGTAAACCCGACATCATCATAAGGTTGGATATGATAGGTTTACCATAACTCGTCAGAACACAACCACAACATAGTGCTACAAATCATGCAATTTACGAATTATAACAATGTCCAGATGAGATTCAACACACACAAATACGGATTAGAGGTCCGAGTATACCTAGAGAAGATCCTAGCAAATCAATAGGGATCAAAGATATGCAATTATGTCCAGATATCTCACCCACAAGAACAAAAATAACACTATATTCCACCCACGTTTAACATTTTGGGAAACAAATACTTGAATTCGATCAGCAACTAGAAGTTTCACACTTGATCGTTGGACAAGATTCCACAGCCTTTAAAACACACCATGCAAATAAGGACCGCATCATATCACTTTTCTCTTTGATTTGACCTAATGGGAGATGAAGAAATTCACCTCTTTATATCAAAACACACAAACACCAAGAACCACATAGATTTTGGCACCCTTAAGGAGGGAAAACCCTCGATGCTGTGGTTAGATCAGCACACGACAGACATTGGGTTTCCAAGGGAATATACATATTATAAATAGGAAGGAAAAAAGAAAAGAAAAAGGCGTCAACAGCGATTTGAAGATCAGAAGCATTAAATCTTCGATGCCTTGTTAGAGTATAAATAAAAAGAGAATGAAAGAAAAAAAGAGAGACAGAGTTGTGAGGTTGAAAAAAATTGTTCATCACACCTCACGACTTCTATAATATGCCTTATAGAAAGGGAATTCGAGAATACTACATACGTGCCACTCATAAGTGGAAATAAAAGAGAATGACTAATCCACCCTAACATTATAAACAATAATGATAAATACTGGAAATAAATATGCTTTATAGAAATGGAGTTTCAGAGTATGACATGTGTGCCACTCCTGAGTGGAAATAAAAGAGGATCACTAATCCACGCCAAAAAAATAACCAATAATGATAAAGAACAGAAATAAACTACAACACTTCTCAATGGAGGGTATTGCATAGTACTTCAAGGGTGTTCCTATAATTTCAAAGTAATATGGATATAATAAACACAAGGATCCATTACACATAGGAGCCCAACTAACATGTTGAAAGAAAAATACTGAACAAGCTGGTGTGGGTACCTCTAATTTGAGGTAAACTAGTAAAGACGAGATTGTTTTTGAGATATGGTGATATTAAAATGAAATCAGCCCCAGCATTCAAAACAGACTAAGAATATGATTACCTTCTCCAGTTATACTGAAGTTACGATAATGCCCAACATGAAGAAAAGGATTCTGAGGACTTAAACGAGCACCCACTGATACCTGATAAACATCCAGTAAGAATGGTCAAGGCACAAAATGTCAAAGCCATGGAAAAATGTGAATTTCTTAGCCAAATAATCTAACCAGCCTAAATTTAAATAGTGTCACTGTACCGCATGAAAGGGTTAAAGAACTGTTTCATTTTTTCTTAAAGTGTTTGTTAGAATAAGCCCAGTAGGGGCATTATAGTCATTGTATCTATTTCTATCTCTTAATATATAAATACAATAGTGAGGGGGAGCTAGCTTTAACTCACTTTTCTCATTCTCTCTCAACATGGTATCCATCTTCTTCATCAACCCCAACCCTAATCCCTCTCTCTAACCTAACCCTAACCCATATCACACCCCATGCCGCCTCCTCTCCTCCATTCCCTGCTACAGTAACCTTCCCCACGACCCCACTTTTCCCCCTCCCAACCCCACCATCCTCCTCCACCCGCGACCCCCCCCCCCCCCCCCCCCCCCCCGATGTGAAAAATGCCATATTACATGGCGACCACCTGTGTTGCATGGATTCGGATTCCCGTGTCGGGATCCTACACGAATTCTAGGTGTCGGATCGGCAAACCCCAAAAACTAGGATTTGTGGATTCGGTAATTTTTAAATAAAATAAAATTTTTAAAACTATAAATTTAAATATATATATATATATAGATATATATATATATATAGATATATATATATATATATATATATATATATATATATAGAGAGAGAGAGAGAGAGAGAGAGAGAGGAAAATGAAGCTACACCGCCGGTGTAGCAAACTTACTACACCGCCGGCTTAAAATACAATGGGCCCACATTGTTTTGGTAATCCAAAGAATTCATTTGATTGGCCCTCACATAGATAGGGTGTCCACCAAAAATCAGCTCCATAGGATCATCCCAACCCTACGATTTGTGGAGGCAAAAATGAATGTGTAAAAACCTTCACAAATTTGTCCATTTTTGCCTCCACAGTTTGAAGGGTTGGGATGATCCTATGGAGCTGATTTTTGGTGGACACCCTATCTATGTGAGGGCCAATCAAATGAATTCTTTGGATCACCAAAACAATGTGGGCCCATTGTATTTTAAGCCGACGGTGTAGCTTCACTTTCCTCATATATATATATATATATATATATATATATATATATATATATATATATATATATCAATCAAATGAATTCTTTGGATCACCAAAACAATGTGGGCCCATTGTATTTTAAGCCGACGGTGTATCTTTGGATCACCAAAACAATGTGGGCCCATTGTATTTTAAGCCGACGGTGTAGCTTCACTTTCCTCATATATATATATATATATATATATATATATATGAGGAATAAGATTGTACGCTCGACCGTACCTAAAGTTAGGTACGGTAGAGTGCCAAATCACATGGGTCCCACATTTTTGGTGAGCATCTAAACCATTCATTTGCAAGGCCCCATCATAGATAGGGTGCATACCAAAAATCAGCTCCATAGGATCATCCTAACCCATTCATTTGTGGAGGCCAAAATGGACAGACAGTGTTTGTCCACAAATCTGCCCATTTTGGCCTCCAGTTTTGGAGGGGTTAGGATGATTCAATGGTGCTGATTTTTGGTATGCACCCTATCTATGATGGGGCCTTGCAAATGAATGGTTTAGATGCCCACCAAAAATGGGGGACCCATGTGATTTGGCACTCTACCGTACCTAACTTTAGGTACGGTCGAGCGTACAATCCTTTTCCTCTATATATATATATATATATATATATATATGAGGAAAGTGAAGCTACACCACCGGTGTAGCTAACTTAGCTACACCGCCGGCTTAAAATACAATGGGCCCACATTGTTTTGGTGATCCAAAGAATTCATTTGATTGGCCCTCACATAGATAGTGTGTCCACCAAAAATCAGCTCCATAGGATCATCCCAACCCTTCAAACTGTGTAGGCAAAAATGGACAAATTTGTGAAGGTTTTTACACGTCCATTTTTGCCTCCACAAATCGTAGGGTTGGGATGATCCTATGGAGCTGATTTTTGGTGGACACCCTATCTATGTGAGGGCCAATCAAATGAATTCTTTGGATCACCAAAACAATGTGGGCCCATTGTATTTTAAGCCGGCGGTGTAGCTAAGTTAGCTACACCGGTGGTGTAGCTTCACTTTCCTCTATATATATATATATATATATTCATGAAAATTTTGAGGGTGAAGGATTGATGCGTTTGAATTTAGAAACGGAGGAGGAAGGGGAGTCGATCTTCCAGGGTCGAGGCGCTAGGGTTTTTAGTAAGAAAGTACAGGTTGCGCCTTCATTTAAAAAAAGTTAAGAAAAAAAAAATTTAAGGGGGAAATATATATAGGATTCACATTTTAAAAGAGAATCCGATGAGTCAGATTCATCCGAAAAAAACAAGATTCGTGCGGGACACGGCTATTACAAGAATCCGGGTGTGTCCCACGAGAATCCATGTTCGATTCGCGTGTGGAGGCGTGTCGACACGGATTCGGCATAGGGGGCAAAGAATCCATGCAACATAGATGGAGACCTTCATGAAGAGGTTTATATGAAGCAACCTCCAGGGTATGTTGCTCAGGGGGAGATGTCCTCTTCTGTATGTCGCCTCAGGAAATCTTTGTATGGCTTGAAACAGTCTCCACGAGCATGGTTTGGCAGATTCAGTGAGGCTGTTATGCGGTTTGGTTTGAGACAATGCGTTGTAGATCATTCGGTATTTAGTCATCAGTCCTCAGCAGGGTGCATTCTATTGATCGTGTATGTTGATGATATCATCATCACAGGTAGTAATTCAGGTGGAATACAGAAGCTGAAGACCTTCCTGCAAAGAGAATTTGCTACAAAAGACTTGGGACGCCTCATATATTTTCTTGGGATAGAGGTAGCATACTCCTCTCGTGGTTTGTCCCTATCACAGAGGAAGTATGTTTTGGATTTGTTGGAGACTGGGAATCTTAGCGTAAAACATGTGTCTGCACCTATGGATCCCAATACAAAACTAGTTCCAGAAGAAGGAGATTTGTTGGAGGACCCTGACAGGTATAGAAGACTGGTGGGCAAGCTCATATATCTCACTGTTACTTGCCCTAATATATCTTACGCTGTAGGGGTAGTCAGCCAGAATATAAGCTCCCCACATACCTCACACTGGAGTGCAGTGATTCAGATTCTTAAATACCTGAAAGGTGCACCAGGAAAGGGCCTATTATTCAAAAGACACGGTCATATGAGAATTGAGGGGTTCTCTGATGCTGATTGGGCTGGATCTCCTGCAGACAGGAGATCAACTACTGGGTATTGTACCTTTGTAGGAGGTAACCTGGTGTCATGGAAAAGCAAGAAGCAAGACGTTATTGCAAAGTCGAGTGCTGAAGCAAAATACAAAGCGATGGCGCACATAAGCACAGAACTTATATGGTTGAGATCACTTTTGTCTGAGATCGACATTGTATCTTCTTCACCGTCACAGTTGTACTGTGACAACAAGGCAGCCATCTATATTGCAACAAATCCAGTCTTCCATGAACGAACAAAGCACATCGAAGTCGATTGTCATTTCATCCGTCAGAGGATTCAGAAAGGGGAGATATGTACTGTGTTTACTCGTTCCGTAGAACAGTTGGCTGATATGTTTACAACGCCATTGAATAAAGCAAAGTTGAATGATATCTGTAACAAGCTAGGAATGTATAACTTACACATTCTAGCATGAGGGGAAGTGTTAGAATAAGACTAGTAGGGGCATTATACTCATTGTATCTATTTCTATCTCTTAATATATAAATACTATAGTGAGGGGGAGCTAGCTCTAACTCACTTTTCTCATTCTCTCTCAACAGTGTTAATTAAAAAAACTCATCAATTTCGATAACACTCTGAAATTTATGGTTTTTAAGGAATCACTAAATAACTCTTCAAATTTCACCAAAATATGTGAAAAGATGAATACCAGAATGTAGTCAGCCTTCTGCGGGTTATTGTTGATTGATATCCGGACTAGAGCTCTACCATGGTGTATTGCCTTCATAAAACAAGATAGCCAAAGAGAGAGATGAATTTATTAAGTGAAACATACGGAGAGAATAATAAACTGAACTAATGTGTTTAGGTGCTTCAAGATCTTAAATTTGTGTCTCCTGTACATCAACAGAAAGAGAATAACAGACCTGGATATGGACTTCTCCATTGCTATCACGTATCCGACTACCCCCCTTTGAATTTTGAATGGACACAATATCAGGATAATTAGTCTCAATATCCAACGGTACCACACCATATGCTTCATAGAAGGGATTTCCTACACAGAAAGACAATTGACAAGAAATTGACAAGTAAAGCCTCAAATAAGAAAGAAGTGAAAGGAGAAACAAAAGCACTTCAGTTGTACTGCTGGAATAGAAATACCTAGAGCATCTGTGTAGTTTATAACCAATTCCAGTTTAGCACCAATGCCAAGCTCAGCCACATGGAAAGGAAATTCTTTAGTATTTACTCTTATTTGAGCTACCTGATCATAAAATGAACATATCTCCAAAGTAAGCTTTAGACAAAACTCATAAGATATTCCAAACAACTTAACTACTCATACAAGACGAACAATATTGACCAGATGATATTATCAATATAAATAATTTAAAATAAGGGTAGGATAATGCAACAATCATGGCTTTACATTTCCACCGAAACTAACAGGAAACAAACAAATGTTTCCATTTCCATCCTCACTGATACGATACCGAAACTGAAACATATACCGAATCTAAAATCGCAAATGCATTAGTGGTATACTATATCAATATGTATTACATAATTATATTTATATGAATTGCATGTGAAATGTGGTGTATGTATACATATTTATATGAATTACATATGAAATGTGGTATGTACTCAATTATCAAACATGCATGCCAGCGCATGTAACTAGGTGTTCGATGTTATTAAACCATTATGGATGGTTGTCTTGCTTATGTGATGGTCAAGTGCGTATTTGTGTTTATTCTAGCATTTCTTGAAGTTTTATCTAAAAAATTATATCATCTGCATATATTTTCATACATTTGCATGATTTTACAGGATTTCTACCAAAATTTCCATCCGAAACAGAAACAGAAACGTTTCTGTTGTGATCGAAACCAAAACCAAAACTGAAATTTAAAACCTTGGCAACAATCTAGCAAAGAAATAGGAGTATTTTTCTCAGCAGGTGTACTTTAAGTGAGGTGAGAGAATACAGTACATCTCGTAAGCTGTCACACACATTACATTAATTATACATGTTGGACATGAGTTGGGAGAAATCATCTATAATATATACTAACCATGTTTTTCTCCATTGCCATTTTTTTTATCCATGGAATTTTTTTGGAAAACACTTTCCTCTAGAAAATCGGTTTTGCTCTTGCTACTAACTATATTTTGCCACTAACTTCCAATTTTCAGCTGGCTAATTAGAAATTATGTTTTACTGCTAACTTCCGATTTCCCACAATTCGGTTTTGTGCTAATATACAGTTTTCCCCAACTAATTTGGTTTTGCCATATCCTTCTCTCTCTCAAATAAACAGTGATTTTTCAATGCAATAAACCCGCCAACAGTCCTTCATATAAAATTACTGGTTTTCCCAGTTGTGCAACCCTCCAACCCTTCAGATTTCCCACCGTCATCTCCGGCCAAATGACGACGAACAACCAGACAAAGGTCTTACCCCAAGATCAAGGAAATCACTATAAAACCCATTTTTAGGATCCGCGGTTCGATGCCTGTTTTTTCGGTTATCTCTTGCTGCCGAGGCGATTTTCTCCACCGGCAACCCCAATCATGTTCGCCCTTTTCTCCGAGAAGATGGCACCCACGTTCATTTTGGATTGTTCTGAAATGATCGAACAAAAAGGGAGGATGAACAGCCAAGACCGTCCTGCGATCTAAGCCCACCCTTTTTTGGTCGCCACGATAAGAAATGAAAACTCACTGGGTATCTGTTTTTCCTTTCTTTTTTCAGGAACATGTGACTATACAAAAGGCTCTAATCACCATGGAAGATGTTTAGATGTCAGTCGCCGAAGCTAAGGCTTCTTTTTCTCCTTTTCTGATTTTTGGATTTCATTTTAATTTCTTTTTTACAATGGATTTATATTTCATTTTCATTGTCTGTTTAATATTATTTGGGCCTTTTTCTTCAATTTCTAGCCTTTCCACCTTCCCCAAACATCAAACCCCATTCTTTGGAAGATACAACAGTGAAATGATGCAGTCAACGGAGATCAATCGAAGTGTTGAGGGTGAGTGCTTCATTCGGGATGCACAGGGTGTGGAGACACGACTAGCGATGATTGTCGACCGTGAGTCTGCCCTGAACCATATCTTCTGAGTTCTGACACCTTTGGTTAGATCTTGACACCTGGCTCACCGTATGTAGTACTTACTACTACTACTTCCATTTTCCATTGTTGAAAATCTTCGTTTCTGCATTCCTTCTATAGCAGATTTGGTAGTCACATTGGAAAGAAGTACCGGAGAATAGTTTAAGGGATTTCTTTTACTCTATTTCCTATCGGACAAAGTAGAGATACTGATAACAGATTTTTCAGATTTATATTCCACACTGAGCTTCGGTGTTATTTTCTTTATTATTTGAGTTTTCAGTCAACAGGTAAGTTGGGGATATTGTTGCATCTTTCAGACATCCATATGCGAATGTTTCCCATTGGTCTTGGCCCGGCCTCTCTAACATATCCAAGTTGTATTTTCTGAAAGCTAGCAAGAGTTAGGTTAGGTTAAGTAAAATATACCATATTTCATCATAAACTCTTTTTGTTATTGCTGTTTTAAAAGTAGAGAGCCTCTCTTTTCATTTTGTTTCTTCAAGTTACGCGTTTTCATTGGTCTTTTACCATTGCCCCCTCTCCATTTTCATCACCCCATGCATTGCACAGGTAGTCTCACCAATCTCTCTCTCTCTCTCTCTCTCTCTCTCTCTCTCTCTCTCTCTCTCTCTCTCTCTCTATATATATATATATATATATATATATATATATATATATAAATGAAATTATTTTCCTTCTTAATTGAATTTTATATTGGGTATAGAAGAAATAAGTCCATTTCATAAGAGCTTTCAATTGGTGGGGATCGGCCAGAGCTGGTGTCTGCCTAAGCCTAGCCCTAGAGAGATGGCATAGGTTCAAGCCCAGTGCACACCCACGAGAAACTGATAATCCTACGCATGGTACTGGATTGACGCAATATTTGAAGATTGAGATACGCTCTGGACATGCCTGTGACGAATTTCAACGCAGATAGAGAATTTGGAAATTCGGCTGAAAGTTTCAGATGGATAAATTTTGGGGACAAGTAATGAAAAGCGAGTTAATTGACGGTAGAAGAGCAATAGTCAAATCAATGTAAATAATGTTAACAATCTTTGAGTTCAAATGTTAATCTAGTAAAATATGACAAACAGATACTAGAAATCACCTAAAAAGAACTAACTTTTAGGAAACTGTCCGTTTTGCTTCTCTTTAGACTCTTGGATTTTAAGTAAAAAATCCAGGTTTTAGAAATCTCTACCCCATCCTGAGATTGCTAAAACCTGGAAACATGGGATGATCTCCTACTCTCTTGCCGATGGAAAGAAGGGCGAGAAATCAGAAAATGGCATCTGGTCTCCTTCTCGTGTCTCCCATCTACGATCAAGGTTTTAAATTTCGGTTTTGGAGTGCGTTTCGGTCCTCACCGAAACCGAAATTTCGAAATTTCGGACGAAATCTGGCGAAATAGAATAACGTAGTATTTTATCCCCGACAAAATTTCGGGCGAAATCCCTGAAATTTCGGGATAATATTAAATAATGAATAAAAATCTGATTTTTTGGTGATATCCCTTAAATTTCGGGGAAAACGAAATTTCGATCGAAATTTTGTAACGTTTCGATTTCAAGCCATTTTGATTTCTGTCTAGACCGAAACCCGAAATTTCGGTCCGAAGTTTCGGATTTCGGTCGAAATTTAAAAACTTGTCTACGATTTTGAGGATATCCAAAATTCTAAAATCCGCGTATCCAAATGGCCCCTTAGGCTCCATTTCTTTCGATGTAAAAATGGATGTAAAATTTGTTTTATGTTGCAAAAAACATAAACCAAATTTTACGTCCATTTTTACGTCAAAAGAAACAGAGCCCTACCCAGAGGAGAAAATACTCTCAAGCTAGAAAGCAAACAACATTCCAATCATGAAAATCAAAGCTTATGTAGAAAATAACTGCTTCAAAGATCTCGAAAGAAAGATGCTTGTTGATGTTCTACATGAGAGAGAGAGAGAGAGAGAGAGAGATTGAGAAGAGAAAAGGGGGCATGAATGGGAGAGAACTGAATATTTCTCTCTGACCCACGATTTCACTATATATATATATATATATATATATATATATATATATATATATATTACAATGTGCAGAATACCCTTAACACTCCTCCTCAAGCTGGAAGGTATATATCATACATTCCAAGCTTGTTACGAGAATCTTTCAATTTCACACACCCTAATGGTTTGGTAAACATATCTGCAAGCTGATCTGCAGATCGAGTAAACACAGTGCAAATTTCACCACTCTGAATCATATGACGAATGAAGTGACAATCTACCTCAGTATGTTTGGTTCGCTCACAAAACACTAGATTCATTGCAACAAGAATTGCAGCTCTATTATCACAATACAACTGTGGTGGAGATGTCGATGAGAACCCAATCTCTGATAAGGAGTGAAGCCAGATTAGCTCACCACTCGTATAGGACATGGCTCTATACTCGGCCTCTGCACTCAAGATAGACACAACATCTTGCCTTTTACTTCTCCTCAACACCAAATTACCTCCGACAAACGTACAATATCCATCAGTTGATCTCCTGTCAGGAGATCCTGCCCAATCTGCATCACTGAATCCTTCTACTTTTTCATGTCCATATTTCCTGAAGCAGAAACCTTTACCTGGAGTACCTTTTAAATATTTGATGATTTTAATGACAGCCGCCCAGTGTGAAGTACGTGGAGAACTCATAGAGCGACTAACAATGCTAACTGCAAATGATATGTCTGGACGGGTAACAGTCAAATAGACTAGTTTCCCAACCAGTCTTCTATACCAACCAGGATCATCCAGCAACTCTCCCAGATAACTCTCCCTGATGAGGAAGAAGTTTAACATTTGGATCTATAGAAGTAGTAGAAGTTTAACAATAACGGGACCCACGTCAACGGCCTCCACCATCTCCGCCTCCCACTGCTCCACCATCTCCGCCTCCCACTGACTCTCGGCCACTACCACCGCCATGGCCATGACCACGGCCACCACCGTCTCGGCCGTGTCCAAAACGACCCCCGCCATGACCACGATCAGTCCCAACATATGTCACATGAGCAGACCCATCCACCATAGGGTCGCTCTGTTGAACAACTCATACGTTGTACACGGGAGAAGGCATCTGCCAGGGTGGAAATCGAACCAGAACTAACAAGCTGCTGGCGGAGCAGGAGAAAGTCAAGCCACAAAGAATCAAGAAACCGAACAACTTGTATCTCCTCCTGAAGCTTTTTAAGAACATCAGGATCAACAGTAAAGGGCAACAATATGTCAAGCTCCAGACATAGTGCAAGGTAATCACTGTAGAGGGTAGCCACATGTTTGTCTCCTCTCTGAAGAATAAACCACTCTGAAAAACGATCACATATAAGGGTCATATTATCCACCCCTGAATACATCGTAGCCGCCTGGTCCCATATTTCTTCCGAAGACTAAAGATACATCATGGAAGTAGCAATATGAGGTTCCACAAAACCCCAGAGAAAGGAGCGGATCACAGCATCATCTTCACGCCACTGATTATATGTTGAGTCAATGCTAGCCGAAGGGGAGTGCTCAAGAAAATTGATTTTCCTACGTCCAACTAGATAAAGTGTAGACACGCATCTTCCACGGGGGGTAATTTGTCCCATCCAGTTTTATTGAAGTCATCTGAAGGGAAGGCTCGACATGGGAATAACTAGACTGAGCATTATACGATGACGAACGGACCTCATCAACCTTGAGAGCAGAAAGTTGCCGAGCGGAGGGCTACACTAAATCCATAGCAAGAGCACCACAAACAGAACAACCAACAAGTATACCACAACCACAACACAAATAAGAACCTCCAACAAGGCACTCAACAACCTACTGCAACACCACATTAGCACCAACAACAAGCACAAAGAGCCTTCAACACCTCAGCCACATATGAAGGCAGTCACCAACAACAAGCACCACAGCACCCCCATGATGAGGCAACAACAAGGAGGCTATTATACATGTAGCAAACCATCCGTAAGTCAATCACCACAACTGTGCCAACAACAACCACCAACAACACATGCAACAGATGCACCATCCAATAATCATCAAACCCCGAACCAAGGTTATAAATTTCGACCGAAATTTCGAGTTTCAGTCAACCCTGAAACTAAACTCAAAATGTAACAAAATTTCGATCAAAATTTTAATCGTTATCCCTGAAATTTCGGTCCAAAATTTAAGGGAAATCTCCAAAAATTTTGGAATTTGTTCTTTATTTAATATTATACCGAAATTTAGGTAATTTCGATCAAAATTGTGTATGAGATAAAATATTATTTAATATGATTTCGTTAGATTTCGTCCGAATTTCAGGTTCCAGTGAGGAATGAAACGCATTCCGAAACCGAAATTTAAAACCTTGCCACCAACAATATCATCTCCAACACGTGTCCGAGATAGAACGAATCATTAATACCACGAGCCAGCACATATATCGCAATAAAAAATGAGGTTATGATATGATTTAGATATTTTTTATCCACCCAAGGTGCTGATTTGCAAAGAAAATGAGGTTATGATATGATTTAATCACCAACCTCGGTTGTAGAAGTCCCAAAGATCACAAATAGAAACTAGGGTTAGGGTTTGGATCAATTTAGGGTAGGTTGTAGGGATGTGAGGAAACACAAGCTGGACAAGGGAGCCGGGGGGGGGGGGGGGGGGGGGGGCGGCGGGTGCGAAAAAAAACTATGGGAGTGAGGGATGGTTCGGCTAGGGTTAGGGAAGGATAAAGATGGACGACTTAGATGGGAAGTAAAAACCCAAAAAATAAAAGGGAATGAGGGTTAGGGTTTGAGAATAAGACAAACAAAGAAACAAAAGGGGGGGGTGCGCGAAAATCAAAGGAAGGGTATAGGATGATTTTTGGAGAAGGATTGGGTTGAGAACACTAGATGGTTAGGGTTGAAAGAAAAAAAACCGAAAAAATTGAAAAAAAATAGGAATGGAATGAAGAACCTTCGTTGATGTTGATGCGGATCTCTCAAACCATTAGCTCTAAATCATGAAAGTTTCGTAAGGGGACTAGAGCAGGCTACCATGGACAAAAGATCTGCTTTCTAAAGAGATTCGATTCGGAACTATTATATGTCCAAGGTCCAATATTGAAATCATTTCAAAGGTTTTCCATGTTGAAGTACCACATGATGAAGGAGAGAGAGATAAAGTATGAGAGAGAGAGATTGACAAGAGAAGAGGGGGCATGAATGGGAGAGAACCAGTTCTCTCCCACCCATGATTTCACTATATATATATATATATATATATATATATTACAATGTCCAAAATACCCTTAATACACTTAACAATGCTAAACGAGAACCAAAAGCCCAAGATTAGAAGATGCCAACACATACACGAAGCTAAAATGGAATTCTTGTATCTAAAATGACAGATGGACTTTTTGTCTCACAAGGAAAATAAGAAATTTCTGCTTTCAAGACCCTAATTCCAATCTCCATTTTTCTCCAATCATTTTGCACAAAAATCTCTGTTTTCTCATCATTTCTTCATTTGATTTCAGACCTTTCATTCAAAAGTTTCAGAGATCTTCGGAATGAAAGTTTTTTCGAGTTTGCTGTAATGGCTATTGAGGGACTGCTTTTGGATTCCCTCTTTCACCAAATCCCATTTCTCATTTTTTAACGTGGATTTAGAATAGAATTCCTAAAAGTAATTGATAAATCAATACCTTCCCCATTTCTTCTACTACTAACAACAAACAATCAAGACTGCAAATTGAGATTAATGCACTGCAGAAGAACCAGCGAAAGAGGGCTGAAACTGAAAGCATATACTAATGTTCATTGCAAAAATAAAATTGATAACTGTGGTGGTCAATGTTGAGTGGATTAAAATCATTTAGCATCATGAAGATGAATGCATATCCATACCTCAGCAACCCTTACACAGGATGCAATTACAGCTTTTCCCGTTGCCCGGTCTTTTGCCTGAATGCAACCAAGACTATTACCCTCCCTCGTCTTTATTCTACTGCCATCAATAGCAATAGCATCGTGTTGTGGAATTTCACCACCAAGTCTCAATAGGGAATAGATAATACTTCTTTTTTGGCTATGAGAATCCCATTTACCATATGATTCTGATGATCCAGGCAAAAGCTTTGATGTAGCATAAAAAGGTGGAAGGAGCCATGTTATCGTCTCTCCAAGAGCTAGTGGAGGATCAGATATCACCACTACTGATTTAGATGCATTATAAGATATTGTGTGCGAGGGCCCCGAAGAAATGAAATCACAAGTAAGTGAAACAGCGACAGTTGTTCTGCCAGCAGATCTGGTGTAGAGGAAGACATTCAGGGGCGAACGTATCAATGTAAAAGCAATTTTGCATATATCAACTTGTAATGCATAGATCTTGAAATTTGTGAAAAAATTGCAAGTACAAATAAGTGAACACACTCGTAATGGAAACTAAATTTAACAAAAAAAATTGGGGAAAAGGTGAAACATGAGCAAATCAGTAACCATATTTTTTACCGAAAACATTTCAACCAACTCATAGTTAAGCATAGAATTTCCCACGCTAGCTCGCAATTTAGTCGAATTTCCATTAGAAGTGCCTTTTATAAGCAAGAAATGAGCATGTAGCACCATATCCTAAAACAACAACGGAATCGAACAAAAATTATGTTTCATCCTAGAACTTCAGGGAGAGAGAGCCAAAAACTGAAAAAAAGTTAACTGCCTCTACATCAATAAATCATATAGAAATAATACTTCTAAAATGCAATTGGTTTTAACAAGCATAATATGTGTCCGCTTGAGAAATACTGCATTTAGCAAGATATCCAAACACTAGACGTTCAAAGGTAGGGTTGCAAGTTGGGCCTGGTTTTACACGACCCGCATCAAATCGACCCGAAAAAACCATGGCTCGGGTTTAGGAATCTCGGGTTTTTAAAAAAATAACGCGACCCGACCCGAGAATTCTTCTAGGGTACGGTAGGGTTCTGGAAAAGACGACCCGCCCAACCCAAGTTGCAACTCCAGTATATGTGCATGTCACTTCCATCGGGGGGATCTAGGGCTGGCAATTTCACCCGAAAAAGCGGGGATCCGCCCCGCCCCGCCCCGTTTGGGGAGGGGATTCCCCGATTTGAAAGGGGAAGGGGAAGGGGAAGGGGAATATAAAAATTCCCCGGTGCGGGGAGGGGAAGGGGAAGGGGATGGAGTTGTCCCCGCCCCGCCCCGCCCCGCCCCGCTAATCAAATAATCAATGCCATTTTTTTTTGTAAATTTTTAAGGAAAACTACTAGAAACTCTGTGGATCGGCTACAAGATTCCTCCAAACATAAACTTAGCTTGTCTTTTCCTTTTACTTAGCTTCTGAGAGCATTTTGGGAACTATAATAACCTTTTCACAGATGTTGAAATAATAAAGACAAGCTGAGACGCTGAGTGTATGCAATTATCAAAAAATCGTAGTGCCAACAGGCCCAATATCGGTGGCGAAAATAAAATAATAAATTGCATTTTTATTTTGGTTAGGGACTTAGGGAGTTAGGGTTTCCTTAATTCCTTCCCACGAAAGAAACGGCTTAAAACTGATCTGAACGATCCTAGCCCCACAATAAAAATGTACAATTTATTTGTGGGAGATGATTTTTCGCCCCCTAGTTGTGGATCAGCTAATCTCAAATCTAGCAGGCAGTGGCCAAAGGCCCAAAGTGCCAATTGCCAAACCATACCAACAGCTCGGATCACCTTGCGTGTGTGCCACGTACCACATTACTACATTAGATCACAAAAAACAACAACCCAGAACATGACTCGCTTCGGATGATCTGGATTGTTCATTTGCTAGTCCCTAATTTGGTATGGTATTGAACGGCCAAAAATCATCCCAAATTAGATGGTTTCGATCATTTCCCCAGTAATTAGATTGAGATGTATCATTTCCCCACTCCCCAGTAAATCAGTAATTAGATGGTATGACTATGGTATTGAACGGCCTTCACAGAGACTGAGAGACACAACACATAGAATATCAAATGGACACTAAAATAATAGGGATAATTACATTTACACCCCCTCTAGTTTCTGACACATCCACTTCCACCCCTATAGTTTAAAATGTGACAAATACACCCATGTAGTTTCAATTTGTTTAAGGTAGGCCCCCTCAGCTGAACTGCTGAAGGTTCGTCCAAAGATTGAAGGGTTAGGATGATCCGATGGAGCTGATTTTTTGGGCACACCCTATCTATGTCAGGGCCCATCAAATGAACGCTTTGGATCATCCAAACAATGTGGGCCCACATTATTTGGATGATTTTTTGGTAGTGTTTGGATTCGGGTATGGGCCCACATTATTTGGATGATCCAAAGCGTTCATTTGATAGGTCCTGACATAGATAGGGTGTGCCCAAAAAACCAGCTCCATCGGATCATCCTAACCCTTCAAGACTTCATACACTTGATCTGTCTAACAATTTCTTCACTGGCGAAATTCCCTCTTCTTTAAGCCACTTGAAAAGCCTTGAATACTTGTAAGTACCTTGTTGATGAAGAGAAAAGTGCTTCTGAAGTTCGATTGTTTTAGTTCTTGAACAGAAACCCATAAAGAAAAATATATCAATTTTTTGAACCATTGAATTATTTCAAGTTCTTTGACTTCTTTCTCTGAATTGACAAGTAAAAACATAGATGATTTTGTATTTGCAATTGTGTTCTTGGCCTGATTCTGACATTGGATATTTGATTTGAAAGTTGAAACATCAGGAGGCTTAACAATAACAGTCTTTCAGGAGAATTCCCTTTGTTTCCGAAGGATGCGGGGCGGGGCGGGGAGGGGAGGGGATTTTGTCCCCGAAGGATGCGGGGAGGGGAAGGGGAAGGGGAAGGGGATTAGATATTCCCCGCGGGGAGGGGAGGGGGATTGCCCACCATCCCCGCAAAGGGGAAGGGGAAGGGGAGGGGGAAAATTCCCCGCAGAGGGGAAGGGTTAGGGGACCCCAACATCCGGCCCCGACCCGCCCCGTTGCCAGCCCTAGGCCGGGGATCATCGGAATTAATCATTATCAGTCCATGCAACAACAATAATTTCTTGGGTCGTAGCGATTCTTAATGCACTAAGATTTAATACCGAAGATTAAACATCATTTTAATGTGGGCATCGAGCATGAACATACACGCCTCTCTGAGTGTTGATTTATCATATTGGGAGGTCTTATGAAAGGAAAAACTGTTTAGCAAGATGTGTTCCAAATATTTAAGTTCAACAGTTGGATTGGAATAGATCATGCACCATAAATTCAACCATGGTTATAAATTTCAGCAGAAACGAAATGGCCGAATATTTTGGTTTCGACCATAGCCGAAAGGAAATTTACATGAAGTCGTTTCTTTACAAGATTTCGGCAAAATTTCACCGAAATTTTGAAATTTCGCCGAAATATCAATTTTAGTTGAAATTTCATTTATAGCCTTCTTTACAAAATTTCCACCAAAATTTTAAAAGGGCAGTGATAAATCAACCACCTAGTATCTTAAATCGACCCCCATCTCTCTCTCTCTAAGCCTGCCCTGCATGGGGGTTGATTTAAGATATACGGGGGTTGATTTATCACTGCCCTTTTAAAATTGTCAGCCGAAATTTACACCGAAATTTTAGACATTTCAGTCAAAATAAAAAAAAAACGAAATCATTATCATATTTTTTACATGATTTCGCACGAAACTGAAATATTTCGGTTTCGGTGGTGGCTGAACCAACACCGAAACCGAAATTTAAAACCTTGAATTCAACTATTGGAACATAAATCATGATGCATGTATCAAGAATGTAGAAAACCCGGTCAAACACAACCAGACCCGAGAAACTATCTTAGGTTGGGTCAGGTTTGGGAATCTTGGGCTTTTTTTTAAATATCCAACCCGACCCGACCCGACCCGAGATAGATTCTCAGCGAGGGTAGGGTTCTGGAAAACCCTACCCGCCCGACCCGAGTTGCAATCCTATTCAAAGGCTAGTTTATCATTTCCAGCTTCTCTCATGCTAGAGTGGTGCCTTCTCCACAAAAGAATTAAACAAGAAATACTCCAATTAACCATTATAATATATACTTCATAAGGAAATTCAAAGCAAATTTGGAAAGAATGTAGGCATCTTGCATTCTAATAATGCCAAAGAATATTTTTCAAGATGAATCAAAAGTATGTTAAACATTCTACTCAAACTTCAAGGCAAATTGGAGCTGTCTGATGTAAACATAACCATCTCTCTAAAGTTGGTTGAACCCTTCTACTTAATATGAATTGTTGAGTATATGCATATCTATTACCCACTTATGGGGGTACATTTGTCTTCTCAATTTATATATATATATATAGGAAAATGATATCTGTGCTCTAATGTTTTGATATTCCGCTCATGTTTCTTGTCTTTTAGCATTTAAAGGGCTTGTGAGAGCTTTTTGGGAACTGAAGCGCTGAAATCATTTCCCTATATATCTACATATAAAATGTCGATAATACCCTCATATGTCTAACACTCCCCCTCAAGCTAGAATGTATATATCATACATTCCTAGTTTGTTACATGCGTCCTTTAATTTTGCAGGCCCTAATGCTTTGGTAAACACATCAACAAGTTGATCTGTGGATCTAGTAAACATGGTGCAAATCTCTCCTCTTTGGATCCTCCAACGAATGAAATGACAGTCAACCTCAATATGCTTGGTTCGCTCGTGGAAAACTGGATTCTTGGCAATAGAAATAGTTGACCGGTTATCAAAATACAACCGTGATGGTCCTGAAGGAGGAAAACCAATCTCCGACAAGAAGGAACGTAACCAAATTAACTCTCCAGTCGTATAGGACATAGCTCTGTACTCGGCCTCTGCACTAGAGTTAGACACAATATCTTCCTTTTTACTTCTCCAAGACACCATATTACCACCAACGAATGTCTTACTTTTTACTTCTATAGGACCCACTATTCCAAAGGTCTAGAGTTCAATAAATATTTGAAGACAATATTCCAAAAATCACTATTCCACTTTCTTGTGTAAGCTTTTAAAGACTACTCCTTTGAGCTGCAACTCCGGTCGGGTCGGGTCGAGTTTTCCAGAACCCTACCCTACCCTACCCTAGAAGCTATCTCGGGTCGGGTCGGGTCAGTTTATTTTTTGAAAAACCCGGGATTCCTAAACCCAACCCATGGTTTTTTCGGGTCGGGTTGATGCGGGTCGGGTAAAACCTAACCCAAGTTGCAACCCTAAGTATAACCCTTTGCAACTAACCTCGCTTTTAGGCGCTTAGTTGTCCCATCGGGCTAATACTTAATAGCAAATACCCATCTACAACCAACTGTCTGCGCACCAGAAGGTAGTGGAATAAGTTGCCATGTTCGATTTAAGTGTAGGGCATCCATCTCTGCATCCATTGCAGCTCTCCAGCCAGGATGAGCCATTGCCTCTATAACTGATTTAGGAATAGAAATAGTAGAAACACTGAAAACAAATGAGCGAAATTTGGGTGAAAAATGATCATAAGAGATAAACTTTGAAATAGGATGAGCATTCGTACGTAAACGAGTACGAGTAGCAATAGGAGAACCAAAAATAAAAAGGGGATTACATGAAGGATGAGCAGTCGTACGTGAACGAGTACGAGTAGCAATAGGAGAATCAGAAAAAATAAGGGGATTAGCTAAAGGATGATCATCAGAGAAGTAGGATTGGCTTGTTGAGGAGATGGAGACAAAACTACCTCTTTTGGACGTCGGCTGTATACTTTTTGTGCTTGCACTATATGAACTTTCGAAGATTCTCGCATACGTGCAGCCGAAGAGGAAGAATCTTCCATAGGCTCAGCCGAAGGAGATTCAAAACTATCGGTAATAACGTCCGGAGCATGGAGAGGTAAAATTAAACTTAGCGGCTCTGCGACAGAAACCTGAGAGTCTAAAAATTAGGGAGTATCCTCAAAAAAGGAGACATATGCCGAAACAAATGTTTTTCGTAGGCTAGGACTATAGCATTTGTATCCTTTCTGAGTCCATGAATAACCCAAAAAGATAAATTTTTCCGAACGAGGGACTAATTTATCCAGTCCCCGGGCTAACTTTGTGAACAAAGCAAGTACATCCAAACACACGAGGCAATAAAGGGAAAGGATTACCTAGAGGATAAAGAACTGAGAATGGGGTCTCACCAGAAAGTGCAGAGGATGGCAGTCGATTCCCCCTACAAAACATGCCCTGAGTATGGCATCACCCCAATAGACCTTTGAAACTCGCATTTGGAACATGATAGTGCGAGTTATATCTAAAAGGTATCTGATCTTGCGCTCGGCAACCCCATTCTGTTGGGAAGAATAAGCACATGAAGACTAATGAATAATGCCTCTAGAGTCTAGAAATTGATTGAAACCACTACTACTGGAAAATACTCTTTGGCATTATCAGTACGCAAATAAGAGATAGAGCATTTAAATTGATTCTCAATTTCAAAATAAAAACTACAAAAAGCAATAAACAGATCAGAACGCTTCTTGAGAAGATATAACCATGTAGTACGAGAAAAATCATCAACAAATATAACAAAATACTAATATCCATATAAAGAAGCAGTTCGTGTAGGACCCCATACATCTAAATGAATAAGCTCAAAAGGTCTAGACGACCATCGACCACCACACGAAGGAAAAGACACTCAATGGTGCTTTCCCAACTCACAAGACTCACATGAAGAAGACTCAATAGACTTATTAACGAAAGGAGATTTTCGTAATTTGTCTGCAGGAGGATGTCACACGACAATGCCAGTGAAAAGCGTCGACAGAGGTAGTAAGAGCAGCGCCATTAGATACAGAATCAAGGTAATATAAGCCACCCATCTCACGGCCCCAACCAATCCTCGTCCCAGTCTTCAGATCCTAAAAAGTGCAATAAGAAGGAAAGAATGAAACAAAGCACTTCAAAGTTTGTGTCAAGTGAAGCACAGATAATAGATTAATCGGGAAGGAACAGATGATGATAAGAGACCATTAGAGATGGACACCAACACCAGAGACTGGTGATGTAGTCCTGTCTGCTAATGTAACAGTACGAGGCGCAGTAGGTAGTGCTGACTGGAAAGAAGAAAGAAGTCGAAAATTACCAGTCATAATCAATGAGCCATGATTCAGAGGATGGACGAGAAAGGAAACAAGACGAGCTACCTGGCTGGGCAAAGGTGGGACCAGATTGCTTGCCTTTATCAAGCATGCGGATGAGATCTTCATATTCAGCACGACTGACTACCATTTGATCAGCAGTAGGCAAAGTGGCAGGAGGCAAACGTGGAAGAGTAACAATAGCAGAACCAGGGCCATCAGATGTAGCAACAGAAGCAATAGGTAAAGGGCAAAGCTCTGGATGTAAGTTATAACAATAATCAATGTTGTGGTCTTCCAACCTCCAGTGGGTACAAAAGCGAGACCCACGGCCACGACCCCAACCACCACGGCCAGATCCTCGACCACGATCAGTACCTTAGGAGGTAACAAGGGCTATCAAGAGTATTATTTGTTGTCGGAGGAGCCCTCATACGACGAACCCGAGAAAATGTCTCCTGAAGCGATGGTAAGCTACCAGAACCAAAAATCTGTTGCCGAAACTACAGGAAATCGGGCCCTAAAGAATCCAAATATCGAACAACGCGCATCTCCTCCTAAAAGGCATGAGTAAGTCTAACTGCTGACAGAGAGCCTGATAAGAGCTAAAATGGTCTGAAAGAGACATGTCATCACGCTAGAATCCTAACAAGTCAGAGAACAGGTTACACATTCGTGTGACATTATTAGCACCGAATAAAAGGTTGTAGCATACTCCCAAACTTCCTTAGAAGAGTGAAGAAACATCATATTCGCTGCCACTTGATAATCGATACAACTCCAAAGAAAAGACCTGACGACAGCATCCTCCTGTTCCCATTTTTCAAAGAATTCTTGATGGGCGGAGGAGGACGTTCCAGAAAACGTACTTTGCCATGACCAAGATAAGTACAAACGGCTCTCCTCCAGGGAGGATAATTCTTCCCATCCACACGAATCGAAGTCATCTGAAGAGGGGCTTCCGCATGCGAGTAGCCCGTAGAAGAACTAAGTGCAGAAGAAGACACCACATCAGTTTTCAAGGACGCCATCGGCGACGATGACTGAATGGGAAAAACGGTAGAAAATAATAAGAAATGAACAACGAAATAGCCAACAATGCAACTTCAGGCCACCACAAGTATAGTCAAAAGCCCGCAGAATCACAAGCAACAACATACCAGAAAAAGCACCACTGAGTATCAACAACACAAACCTCCAATAAAACTGCGAAACACACACACGATAGGCACAACAATCGTCAACATACTACGACCACCAATGCGAACAATCATCAATCATCACCAACACACGACCATCAATACGAACAATCACCACAAGCCAGCCAACACTCAAATATCCAGGACACTAACCAATTACGAAGAACATCGATAAAAATCACAATATACCATCTATCACCACCTACAGACAACCATTAATATCACCACAAACACGAAGGAACCCCAAACTACCCAGAAACAATTAAGAAACAACTATCCTTCTACAGTTAAGTCATAAAAGGGTCATGGATGGAGAAAAGAAAACGGACATGACCCAGAAAGGATAAAAAGAGGGGTAAGAGGAGGAGGAGATGGCACTGGATGGCGAAAAGAAAACGGCCATGACCCAGAAAAGGGGATAATGGGAGAGTGGGAGTGTGGGATTGGGGGTGTGGGAGTGCGAAGGGGGCTGGGTGGGGATACAATTAGTAAGGGTGTGGGGTTTACGATTTGGAGGGAGGTACGGCAACACAAAGGGTTACGATTTGTGTCGTAGGGGGGGGTATACGACCAACATAAAGGGGGCTGGGGGGGTGATACGATTAGGAGGGGTGGGGGTTGGATTAGGATTAGGAGTCATAGGGGGGTTGGGATAGATTTGGAGGGAAGATGGGTTATGGCAAGATAGGATTAGGGTTACAACAAGATAGGAAAAGGATTAGGGTTAAGAGGGTTACGGCAAGATGGGTTTGGATGAAGAAGGGTGACTCATCCACATGGCTCTAATACCATGTTAGATTGAGAAGCTGAGAGAAAGAGAGAATCGTCAGTCCTTCTCTCCCTCACGCTTTATTCTTTATATGAATATATATTTACATATAAAATGTTGATAATACCCTTATATGTCTAACAGTACTAAATCGGTCATTTCCAAGGTAGGCGTAGTTTCTATCTCTAAAGACCTTTGCTTATCCTCAGTTCTTTATGTTCTCTCATTTCCTGTTAGCTTATTGTCTGTGCATCAATTGACGAAAACTCTGAACTGTTCTGTTTCTTTCTTTCCTTCTTATTGTATTTTTCAAGATCTAAAGACTGGGACGAGGATTGGTTTAGGACATGAGATTGATGAATTGTACTATTTCGATTCTACTCTTATTGGTGTTGCGCTTCACACCTTTGTTGAAGCTTATCAGAGGCATTGTCGTTTGGGCCACTCTCTTGCTGGTAGTCTTAAGAAATCTCCCTTCGTTATTACATCGGTTGAGTCTTTTTCTTGTGAGTCTTGTGAGTTGGAAAAACATCATCGTGTGTCTTTCCCTTCGTGTGGTGTTCGTCATGCGTCACAACCCTTTGAGCTTATTCACCCAACTGTGTGGGG
The DNA here is from genome assembly GCF_043159265.1 of Tasmannia lanceolata. NCBI lineage: Eukaryota > Viridiplantae > Streptophyta > Magnoliopsida > Canellales > Winteraceae > Tasmannia > Tasmannia lanceolata. The sequence continues at coordinate 41,395,287 of NW_027518714.1, forward strand.
TCTCACGTACTGTTCCTTTATTTGGATTTAAATACTTTATTATCTTTGTGGATGATTTCTCTTGTGTTACGTGCTTGTTCCTCTTGAAGGATTGTTCTGAAGTTTTTAATGCATTTCGTAGTTTTTACTTTGAAATTGTTAATCACTTTAAATTTTCTATTTCTTGCTTGCATACAAATAATGCTAGAGAATATATTTCATCATTTCCTTGATTCACGAGGCATCATTCATCAATCATCGTGTTAATATACTTCACAACAAAATAGTGTTGCAGAGAGGAATATTAGATATTTATTGGATATTAGTCGCACTATAATGTTTAAGATGCGCGTACCTAAAGTCTATTGGGGAGATTCAGCTCTTACTGCATGCTACTTAGCGAATCGACTCACCTCTTCAGTGTTATATGGCCAGACACCTTTCTCTACATGATACCCGTTAGGTGACCCCTTTCCAGTACATCCATGTGTCTTTGGGTGTACATGTTTCGTTCATAAACATTAGGACCTGGTTTTGATAAGCTGAAGGAAGGTTATCCCCTTCAGGCAAGATCGCTATGCGCAGCAGAACAAAAATTACATAAAACTTTAAATTTTCTTTTTGATCTTGCTATTGCCCAAGATCCTAGAGTCTAGATTAGTTAATTATGTTAATTAAACATAAAGAAATACATCTTTGAAGAAAAAAATCAAAGAACCACGCTGCTTCATCTACTCCTCGAACAGTTGCGATCGTTCTCAACGTCGCGAACCCCGCAAGTTGAACAGACGGATTATTTTCTTTGCACCGTTGAATGTGGAAGTGAATAACACTTATTCACTTCTTGAAGGTCTGATCTAATCATTACCTTTGATATAAAGATCAGAGAATTATATTAGAAGCCTCTCTCTTTGAAACTATAGGGTGAATTTCCAACAATTGGAAGAAATGAAGAGAGAGAGAGAGAGAGGGTGTGAAAACGATTTTCCAAGGAGAGGAGAAGTGGCTGACGAATTTTGGAGATGGAATACTTCCAAGATTCGTTCAGCCCTCTCACTTAAATAATAAGAAGCTTGTTTATCTCTCCCAATTCATATCCAATACGAAGACTAGTTGCATTGACTCCTTGACGAATTGGGACTCTTCCCAAACGTCCAAGGTTTTGTGGGGACGCCCAACAAACCTTGGGAAACGTGTATTGAAGTCTCTCCTTAGCCCTTGTGGCCTTATCTCATCAGAGTTGATGTTAGAAACAAATTGCTTACTTTGTACATCCTACATTTTAGCAATTCTTATCCAAAGATGAGTTTGAGTGCAACTCAAAGTCCCTGAGCACTTGAGAACGTTTTCCACAGCTCTCCAACTGTTTTGGGAGTGTGGTGGGCCCCATCAACCTTATCCAAATGTGTAGTCCTCTCCCAATTCCCAATTCCATTCCAATTCTGCAACTTTTGCAAAACCGGATTGAGAATAACTATTCTCATTTGGATTTCACATTATTATACTTATTATTATTATTATTATTATTATTAATCGTATTAATAATATGGGGGCACAGTTCGTGAGTTAGAGCTCAGCCTGCGCTAGAGCTTACAATACCTCATCTCCCATAGGTGTTTGACGCATCCAACCCATTCATTTTGTAGCACCTCACATAGAAAGGATGTTCCTAAGAAACCATCTCCATACCATAATCCTAACCATCCGATCTATAGGAGCATAATTTCTAGCCATTCATTTTAAACCTCCACAAATCATAACCCTAACCATAAACCATAACCATAACTATAACCTATAAAACTAATGGGTTGGATGACTAAACCAACTATGGGATATATGGTTTGTGAGCTCTAGCTCAGGCTGAGCTCTAGCACACAAACCATATATCCTAATAATATATAATAATATATAATAATGTATAATAAATGAATAATTAATTAATAATTAATTATCCATTTAATTAATTACTAACTCACATCCAATGGGAGTTATTTCGGCTCCAATTTGTCTTCGAAAAATTCTCTCATTTTCTCTTGTTGACTATTAACAAAGACATGTAAATATACATATATCAACATATATATATATACTTAATTAATATCCACATTGATCTGACGGATCATATCAGTCCGTGCAATTACATAAGTGGGATCGTCGTAGGGATCCGTTTGGATGTTACCGGGTCATTCGAGTTATGAGTGCGATCGTTGCAGGGATTCGACGGTCGATCCTACAGAATCCTATGGTGGGCCCCACTGCGATCTCGCTATGTAGTAAACTATACTCGTATTAGGTCAGTGGCCTCCATCGAGACGTAACCCTGAAGATGACCGTCAGATCATCTTACCCCTAATCACATCTTGTATGTGCAAGTCATTTCTTCTTGACTACATCTATTGAGTTGAGTTATACGGGGCGTGGACACCTCTTACCACCTTGGCCCATTCTTGGTATACCATTTTGGTCAAGCGGTGTTCGGCCTCCAAATGCATTTGTAAAATCCTTTGAAAAGATTTCGATAAACCTTTTATCAAGTCCGTCTGGCCAGCCTATTAAGCCTACTGCTCTAACAAAATTGTAGATGTTAGTCCCTAAATTTTAGGACGAAAAATCCCATGTTAAAAAATATAGAGCTTATTGGGCCTACTCGATTGGAACTAGAGCTTTCTTTATGAAAAAAATATGTAGGGCATACATGAGGTTTTTTTTTATTTGTTTATTAAATACATGTAGTATGGACTATGGAAGGATATTCATATATTCCAACGAGAACTTTCTTTTTGAAAAAAATATGTATGACATACATGAGGTTTTTATATTTTGTGTATTAAATGTATGTAGTGTGTACTATGGAATGACATTCTTGTAAAAATATATGAAATTGTATATATATACACACACACAATATATATAGATATATATATAGAGAGAGAGAGAGATTGTGTGTGTACGGGAGCGACCCGAATTAGTGCTCCAAACCGAACCACGACCCCGAATAGCGAACCAACGTAGCATACCCTCATCGTACAACGTACCGGGCTACGATCGTAGCTTGCACCCGTTTCCGTACCACGTACCGGAATGAACCGCATTCCAGGTAACATTGGTTTTGACTATCAGGTGACATTCTCTCTTGTTGCCAAGATACAATCTATTAAGGTTTTGATTTCTATTGCTGCTAATCGTGGTTGGCCACTTTATCAACTTGATGCTAAAAATGCAGTTCTCCATGGTAATCTCAGTGAGGAAGTGTATATGGAGCAATCTCTTGGGTATGTTGCTCAGGGGGAGATGTGTTCATTAGTCTGTCGTCTTCAGAAAGCTATCTATGAACTCAAGCAATCTCCGAGAGCATGGTTTGGGAGGTTCAGTGCAGAAATTCCGGGATTAGGTATGAAACAGTGCGTTGTTAATCATTCTGTCTTCAGCGGGTTACATCTTCTTGATTGTATATGTGGATGATATCGTAATCATAGGAGACGACAGAGTTGGTATATGCCGTTTGAAAACTTTTCTTCAATAAGAGTTTTCCACCAAAGATTTGGGGTTTCCTCAGATATTTCTTTGGCAATGAAGTGGCTCGTTCTCAGTATGGACTATCTTTTTCATAGAGGATGTACACCTTAGATATTTTAGAAGAGACAGACTCAATGGGGGTAAAGCCAGCATCTACACCTATGGATCAAATATGTTAAACTACTTCCAGAGGAAGGTGACTTGTTAGATGATCTAGCACGATACAGGAGGCTCGAAATTGATTTATTTGACAATTATTCGTCTTGATATCTCTTTTGTTGTAGAGGTAGTCAGTAAATTTATGAATTCTCCTCGGACTTCCATTGGGCAGCAGTAACTCAGATTATTAGGCACTTGAAGGGTACCCCAGGAAGAGGATTGTGTTTCAAAAAGAATGGACATGAGAGAGTAGAAGGATTCACACATACTGACTAGGAAAGGTCTCCAGCTGATAAGAGATCCACGACTGGGTATGGTACTTTTGTTGAGGGTAATTTGCTGTCATGGAGAAGTAAGAAGCAAGACATTGTGTCTAAATCAAGTGCAAATGCAGAGTACGGGGCCACGTCTTATACTAGTGGAGAATTAATCTGGTTATGTTCCTTCTTATCAGAGATTGGTCTCTCATCTCCAGGCCCAGCTCGATTGTATTATGATAACAAGTCTGCAATTCATATTGCTAGTAATCCTATCTTTCATGAAAGGAATGAGCACATCGAAATTGACTGTCATTTCATTCGCCAGAGGATTCAGAGAGGGGAAATTTGTATTGTGTTCACTTGATCAACAGATCCTCCTAGATGTGTTTACCAAAGCCTTAGGACCTGCTAAGTTAAAAGATGCTTGTGACAAGCTCGGAATGTATGATATATACAGTCAAGCTTGAGGGGGAGTGTTAACTTATTGTGCGCAAGCCTAAGGGTATTCAGTCATTGTATATACACCATATATAAATATATTTTTTCGTGTGAAGAGAGACCTAATCTCTCAAGCATCTTTTCTCCAATCTTCTCTACTCATCTTTCTCTTATTCTTCCACTCTCATCTCTCACATATTAAGATGTAAGATTGAACAATAATATATCATGTGGGAGTGTGACCGACTCTCTCATACACGATTTACTCTTCTCCACATCTTCTCTTCTCTTCTCCACTTCGGCTCTCTATCATGGAAGATAGGATACCTCTAACATGGTATCAGAGCTAAATGTTAGAGGGATCTACATCAACATTGAGAAGGAAACGAAGGTTCTTCATCCTCTTTCTTCATAGTATTTTGGTTTCTCCCACCCTACAATAGTCGAACCCTAACTTGTTTGGGTTTTTCTGTTCCACCCTAGCCACAACCTCTCTCCAACCCTAACCCTTTCAAACCAAGTCATATTCAACCCAAAACCTAACCCCCCCAAATGTTGGATTTCTTCAAACCCTAACCCTAATTGCCTCCCTCGTTACTTATTGTGAGGTTGTGATGATTAGTGATTATATATTGCTCGTGTTGTTTGTAGCAGTTGTGAAGATTCGTTATGGCGACCCCTACCACGTCGACTGTGGCTTCTAGGTTTTCTATGACCCTCGCTGTGGTTCCGATGACTTCTGTCAAATTGAATGGCAAGAACTATCCTGCTTCATCTCGGTATGTTCAAATTTAAGTTAGAGCCAAGGGAAAACTAGTTATCTTACATCGGCTCCTCCTTCATCAAAAAGTAAGGAATGTATACAGTGGCAAAAGGAAGATGCACACACTCAGACTCTCCTCTTTGACATGGCCAAAGAGATCTGAGATCATACTAAAACACTGTATTCGGGTGAAAATAATCTGACACGGATTTGTGACACTTACTTGGCTCTACAACATCTAGAGCATAGTGATCAGGCTTTTTCTGATTACTATTCCGAGTTTGTTCACCTTTGTGAGCAACTTGACACATTCCAGCCCTTCTCTACAGGCCCTGACGTGCTGGCCAAGCAATAAAGTGACTTGAGGGTTGTTCAGTTCCTTGATGGTTTGGGCCGTGATTTTTTACCGATTCGTCAGCAGATTATAGGGCAGAAATCTTTATTGTCCTTCACAGAGACATTGTCCCGAGTTCAGCATGCTCTGCGGCTAGAGGTCCCTGATGATTCCTCCATCAAGCGTTCCGCTCTTATAGTGCATACCGGTTCAGGTCGTGGTACATGTGGCGACCATGGTCGTGGACGTGCTGGTAGAGATTCAGGGGGAGTCCATGAATCCCATTATTGTACACATTGTAGCAATGAGGGTCATATTATAGACTTTTGCTACGATTTACATCTAGAGCTACGACCTCACGTGCTGCTCATCACGTCTCTGGAGTGACTTCTTCTACCTCTGTTGAGGCCCCTTCGCAGCCTACTCCTTCGGACACACTGCTTATTTCACGCACTGCATATGAGGCTCTTTTACACACATAGGATCAGGGAAACCAGTAATTGCCACTGTTGCTAAGGAAGGTAGCACCCCATCCTGCTATCTCATTCAGTCCAGTTCTTGGCTTATTGACTCTGGAGCCTCTCATCATTTGATTGGTAACAATAGAATCCTCAGTTCCTTTGAACCTAATTCTGCCCGTACTTGTATCACCCTGGCAAATGGAACGATGTGTCCTATTTCTGGTACAAGGGGCACATCGCTCGGCCCTGATTTTTCTCTTTCTTCTATATTGTGTGTTCCAAGTTTTCCTTGTAGCTAACTTTATGTTAGTCAAATTACTCGCCATCTACGATGTTCTATAACATTTTTTCCATCTTATTGTGTCTTTCAGGATCTTGCGACTAGGAGGATTGGCTCGAGCAATGTGGCGGGCAGCCTCTACTACTTTGACAGTGCACATTCCTTTTCTGCCTTGGGCGCTTCTGTTGATTCCTTCATGTGGCATTGTCGCCTTGGTCACCCCCACGGATCATCTTCAGCAGTCCTCTATCGTGTCTGGTCCTATTAGTTCATTTCAGTGTGAGTCCGGTCACTACGGAAAACACCATCATGTTTCCTTCCCGTCGAGGCCAGTCAATCGTGCATCTAGCCCGTCTGAGCTTGTTCATTCAGATATTTAGGGTCCTTGTATAACTCCATCATTATTTGAACATCGTTATTTTAATATATTTGTGGACGCCATAGTTGTAAATACCGTTTCGTTTCGTCCGGAATGGACGAAACGAACCGATTTCGTTCAAATTCCGGAATGAAATTGACAAAATTTCGTTTCGGACGAAATTTCGTTCCATTTCGTCCATTCCGGACGAAATTTTCCGAAATCCGGAATTTCGTCCGGAATGGACGAAATTCTCCATTCCGGCCGAAATCGTCCATAACGGCTAGTTTGACTTGCAGAATTTACGACAATGCCCCTGCAACGGCTCTTTTTGGTTTTTGACCATTTTAACCTCAAAATGTGACCGTTTATAGCTGTTGGGAAGGGTATTTTAGTCATTTTTAAATGCACAATCAATAAAAAACTCTATAAATAGCATTTTCCCTACCTTCTTTTCCTCCACCTTCACATAAGTGATTCTCCTTCTCTTCTCTACTTTCACTTACACTATCTATTCTACTAAATTTCCTACAAGTCTACCCTCTTCTTCAACTCAATCCAAGTCTATTTTGGAGCAAAGGGAAGGCATACATTCAACTTACCACTACAAGAAGTCAAGAACTATTTCCAAAGGCTTATTTCAAGTGAGTGAAGGCTAATTTTTTCTTCTTCTCTTCAACTCAAGTTCAACCCCAAGGTTCTCTTTATTTCTTTCCATTTCCTTTCTTTTATTTCTTACTTCATTTGTCCCCTTCTACTTCATTTTTTTGTAATTTGTTTCAATTTTCTTTCTTCTAATTCATTTTTCCCCTTCTTCTACTTCATTTCAGAATGAGTGGGTCGGGTTCGGGACCTTCTGCAGGAGCATCCTCTATTGGTTCGGCACCCGCTAGATCGGATGACCCGGCATGGTCTTACGGTACATTGGTTCCGGGTCAAAGAAATAAAATAACTTGCATATTCTGTGGCAAAGTCATATCGGGTGGAGGTATAACCCGCTTGAAAGAACATTTAGCAGTTGTTCCTGGTGAAGTAGCATCATGCAAAAAAGTGACTGAAGATGTAAAATATCGAATGAAGCACCTTTTAGATGCAAAGAGAAAAGAAATGGCTAGGATGAGCATATCCAGAGCAGAGGTTGGAGGTTTTTATGGCACACCAGACGAAGAAGAAGAGCAGGATGAAGAAGACCTTGGCACACAATTGCCTCAAGTCCCTCAACGAAGAGGTAAGGAAGTTCTTGTAGAACCGAGTGGTACAAAAAGGAAGAAGAAGGGAATCACAGGAGGGATCAGGAATTTCTTTGCAGCACGAACAACCCCTGGAGCCCAGCCAAGCATTAAAAGTGTTTTGGCTACTAAAGAAACAATGGATAGAGCAGACATGGCGGTTGGCATGCTTTGGTACGATGCCAATCTCCCTTTCAACGTTGCCAATTCACCTTTCTGGCAACCTATGTTTGACGCTGTGATTGCCGTGGGTTCGGGTTATAAGGCACCTACTTATCATGCTTTAAGGGGTCCCATTTTGAAGAATACAGTGGATGAGGTAAACAACTACTTGGAGGAAATTAAGATGTCGTGGAGATACACTGGTTGTAGCATTATGGCAGATGGATGGACAGACACCAAACAACGTTCCCTAATCAACTTTTTGGTATACTGCCCTAAAGGAGTCATATTCCTCAAATCCGTTGATGCATCTGGCATAGTGAAGAATGCCGATGAATTATACAATATCTTTGCAAAGATTGTCGGAGAGGTGAATCCGGAATATGTGGTGCAATTTGTAACTGACAGTGAGCCAAGTTACAAAGCTGCTGGGAAAAGACTAGAAGCCGCGTTTGGTACATTCTTCTGGACTCCGTGCGCAGCTCATTGCTTAGATCTCATCTTGGAGCATCTGTGCAAACCGACTGTATTTCCTCACATAGCAACCACAATTGAGAGGGCTCGAACGATTACAAAGTTCATCTACAACCATGGAAGCCTCTTGAATTTGATGAGGAAGAAGTTCACAGGAGGGAAGGAGTTGTGCCGCCCTGCTGCAACCAGATTTGCTACAAATTTCATTAGCATACAAAGTCTGGTGTTGAATCGGAAAGCACTTCAGCAGATGTTTGTGTCTGATGAGTATAGTACTAGTAGGTTTGTCCAACACCCACTGAGTGAAGGGGTAGTTAGTACTGTGTTGGATAAATCTTTTTGGGACCAATGCAAGTACATTCTAAACATCAGCGAGCCTTTAGTGAGAGTGCTGCGCTTGGTAGATCGGCAGGACAAACCGGCGATGGGTTACCTATATGAGGCTATGGATAAGGCCAAAGAGAACATCAAGGAAAGGTTGAAGAGAAAATCAGATTACAATCTCATCTGGAGGATCATCGACCAAAGATGGGATAGGCAACTCCACAGTCCCCTCCATGCAGCAGGATATTTTCTTAACCCTGCTCTCTTTTTCACTCCTACCTTCTCTAGGCACAGTGAAGTAACCAGAGGCTTGTTGGCATGCATCACTCGACTGGTACCTGATGAAGGTACACAAGACCTCATCACCAATCAGATTGAGGATTATCGAGAGGCTAAGGGTATGTTTGGAATGAAGCTTGCAATCCGCAACCGAACGAAGTTGGGACCAGGTATATTTGAGTTTTTTGTTTAATTAAGTATAATTCATTTTAACTTTCAGTTTCTCAACAAATAATGATTTACTATTTGTTACTTTACAGTTGCATGGTGGAATCAATTCGGAGGTGACGTGGAAGAATTACAGACATTTGCGATCAGAATTCTCAGTCAGACCTGCAGTGCGACTGGGTGTGAAAGGAATTGGAGCACCTTCGAACACATTCACTCTGCAAAGAGAAATAGGTTGGAGCACCAGAGATTAGATGACTTGGTGTTTGTCCATTACAATCTTAAGTTTCGAGAAAGGTATACAACGTAATATAATGTTTTCAACTCTCACCTCATCACTTTAAGCTTTTAAGTTTAACCTTTGACATTGATTAAACTTAATGTTTTCCTTTTCAGGGACTTGTTGAGGAAATCATCTACCACTAGTGACCCTTTGAGCATAGACCATCTGGATGTCATGATCGATTGGGTTGCAGAAGAAGATGTCATATTCACGCCGGAAGACATTGGGTGGGAAAATCTTGAAGCACCTACTGTTGTGGTTGGGGCCGGGGACGACAACGACGACTTTCTCATGCCTCTTGAAGAAGATGTCCATACTGGTGGTCCACCCTCCAGGTGGTGATGACGGCGGCGGCGACAACGACGACGACGAAGAAGACATTGAGTATGATCATCCGGGTTATGATGACTAAGAGTTGTTGCTACTAGCTATTGTCTATGTTTCATTTTCATGTATCTTTTTTTTTAATGTTTTTCTATGTATCAGACTATCAGTTGCACTTGTGCAAGACTTTATGTGTTTAAGTAATGAATATGCCTTTTGGGACACATATTTTGGACTATTTATTAGTTTTTCATCTTTTTCTATTGATTTTTTATTTTTTTGGATTTTTCTCATATTTTTTAATATATTTTTTGTGTGAACGAAAAGTTTCGACCGAAATGCACCGAAATGACCGAAATCCCACCGAAATTCCGTTTCGGTGGCCAAAACGAAATGGCGACCGAAACGGAATTTACAACTATGGTGGACGCCTATTTGAGAATGACTTGGTTATATGTAATAAAAGATTGTTCAGAGGCATTTAATGTGTTTCTTCCCTTTATGCTGAGATCTCTACACAATACTCTTGCTCCATTAAATGCTTATGCACAGATAATGCACTCGAATATTTTTCTATTTCTTATGGATTTTAGCCGTTTCTCTCTAGTCATGGCATTTTACACCAGCCATCCTGTGCTCATACTTCCCAACAAAATGGTGTTGCCGAGAGGAAGTTTAGATATCTGGTTGACATGACATGCACTCCCTTATTCCAGATGCATGTTCCATAGACATACTCGGCTGACGCTGTTCTTACATCATGTTTTCTAGCGAACCGTCTTCCTTCCTCTATCCTCCAAAATAGGTCACCATTCTCCATTTTAGAAAAATACTAAAAAACAAGGGGCTTTCGAGCAGCTCTTTCAACTGCCGCCTAATCTCCCAACAAGTTGCTTAGTTTAGCTGCTCTTCGGCTTTCGAGAACAGGGCGTACTACTGAACATTACCTGGCAAGGTGCCAATGCCAATAGGTTATCCGAAATGGGGATCTACAATAGACTCACCTGCGACAGGAAAGTCGTTTCGATCCAATCCATTCTTGGGGTCCGATAAAGACAAAGGATATGTCAGTGACCTAGCACGACAAAGCACTCTCCGAGGGCATGGAATGTCTCATTTTTCGGTAAGACTACATCTGTCGGAGAATCCGTTCCCTTTATTTTTTAGTGTTTGGATGCACATGTTTTGTTCGTAATCTAGCACAAGGCCTCGATAAGCTTGCTACACGTGCCATCAAATGAGTCTTCATTGGCTACTCTCGCACTCAGAAAGGCTACAGGTATTATAGTCCACAGCTTCTACGTGTTAATGTCTCTGCAAATGTCACTTTCTTCGAGGACACGCCCTACTTTACTGCGCTTGCTACTCCTTCTTTACCTGTACCACCACCTCCGTTGCCTGCTCTTGTTCCACCCGTAGCCTCTTCATCACCTAGGATGAAAGTTTATTCCCGTAGTCCTCGACAAATTGTATTACACACATGTGCAGACAGCCCATCATATGAGCCACCACCTCCACCACAGCCTGCTGACCCTCCCACTGCTCCTCAGGTAATTGTTCCATCGACTGTGCCTGATGATGCTCCTGTGTCATCTCGTACATGTTCCCGTTCCACCCAGCATGCTATTTCTAAAGTAGTTTCTTATGCTCGCATGTCACCTACTTTTAGTTCCTTTTTGTTATCTGTATCCTCTGTTTCTATGCCTCGTTCAGTTGCAGAGGCCTCAGCACACCTTGGTTGGCGAGCAGCGATGGATGCTGAGATGAGTGCTTTGCAGATTAATCATTCATGGCGGTTGGTTTCTCTTCCTCATGGAGCTCAGGCAGTGGGCTGTAAGTAGGTGTTCACAGTCAAATATTTACCAGATGGTACAGTGGAAAGACTGAAAGCAAGACTGGTAGCAAAAGGATACACACAAACATATCGCATTGATTACACGGACACGTTCTCTTTTGTAGCTAAGATCCCGTAAGTCAGAGTTCTGATCTCACTTGTTAATATGTCGTGGCCACTTTATTAGTTAGATGTCAAAAATGCATTCCTGCATAGTGATCTGCAGGAGAAGGTTTATATGGAGCAACCTCCTGGGTATGTTGCTCTGGGGGAGATGAAAAATGTTGTCTGTATGTTGAACAAGGATTTGTATGGCCTTAAGCAATCTCCCCATGCCTGGTTTGGGAGATCCAGTGAAGCAGTTGTAAGGTTTGGCATGACTTAGTGCGCTGTGGACTATTCTATATTCAGCTCTTAGTTTAAGGATGGTTGGACCATTCCTGTAGACACCCCATTTTGCTACACCCTTCCCTCTCTTTCTCCATTCCCTTCACCATTCAAATGCTATTTCAAAACTCCTGGCCCGCATGAGTCTAAACTGTGAACAGCCAAATCCTTAGAAACCCTTAGATTAGTTCAAATAACACTCATATTTATCCATTTTAGTTAAAACTCAAATAATTAAAGCTTTTAAAAGCAAAGACCGATATTTGTCGGGCAAGATTGGTACCTAACACCTTCCAATCTTGTAACCAGGTAACTTACCCAACTTTGATTCGTAAACCAAACCTACAGAGTTAATTATGGGTCCTAGGCTACCTACGTGGCGACTCTGGTCTTTTGCTCATTTTGTGAAGTTCAGACTTTTGTCCTAAATTCATAGGAGAAGCCAGCTAATTCAAACTCAATTATCAAAGATAAGAGCAAACGCTACAAAAATGCACGAACCCAAGTGTAATGCCCTACCTCGCCAAATGTCAGTAATGTAAACAATGATTCAAACAAAAAAATGGAATTTCAGGGACGAAATTCATTTAAGGGGGGTAGAATGTAAAGACTTGACCCTACTTGGGTCTAGTTTTTTTTGTGTTTGATTCAATGATCTGACCATAAATCTCTCGACCTATGGTCTTGATCATTAGTCCTGTGACCTTGGGTCACTCGGTTTAACAATTTCTTTTATTTAGGATCAATTTCTCTTGATCGACGGTCCCTAGGAGCCTTTTTGGACCGTCGGATCAAGTGTTGGATCACTTGGATCAGTGATTTATCCTAAGTACATATCTGATCGTACTTTTTGAATAAAATTATTTCTTGATCTTTTAAGATCAAGGAGTATGGTCAAGGGCTCTCTTTGTTTCCCCTTTTTTTCAAAAAAAAAAAAATCACAAGTATGCTATTTACATTAAAAATCTTCCTTGGAATTTATTTTTCGCAACAAATCTAGTGGGCCCCTTGTTGGTTGACGAATTTCCCTTGGAGGGAAAAAGTGAATCACAATGTTTGACTTCTTTTCCCTCCCATATTTGATTAGATATGATTCCTTCCAAGATTTGTTGGATACTCAATATTCCCTTTATCCAATCTTGTATCATCTAAAAAGAAAGAAAGAATATTTGATTGATATCTTGGGAGAGATCTTGCAAAATAATGTCATTCTTCTTCACCCCCCCCCCCCCTTTTTGGACAAGTTTTCGTTATTAAAATAATGTCCATTATTATTTGAATCCGATGAGATTTGATTTGATTTGATTGGATCTTTAGTTGGAAAGTTGACTTACTAATCTCTTTTGTAGCAAGAATTTATTCATTATCTTCCATTTTTAGTGATTGCTCATAATTCAAAAGGCTAGCTTTTGAGAGGGAAAATTCTCATGGAATCTTTACGTTTTCGTACCTCTAATTTGGCAAGCACACATGTCAAAGGAATAAACTTGGAAAGGGTTGGTAACAATCCTTTCAGGTGGTAAGTTTCTTTTAAATAGAGAGGGAGCTCGCCCCATAGAAAAGAAAATTCTTGTAGAGAGGGAGAGAAAGAGAAAAAGAAAGAGAGAGAGAGAGAGAGAGAGAGAGAGAGGTCAGGAAGAAAGGGATGATCGGAGGAGAACCTCGCATTTTCCGGCCTTCCAGGTAAGTACGAATCCAAGGACTCCATCTTTCGTAGAAATCCACCAAACACTTTTACTCTATTTAAAGAATCTGTTTTCTTGGAATTTAAATCCAGAAAACAGATTTCCAGAATCTGTTTCCCAGAAACCAGAAATCCAGAAAAAAAAAACAGATTTCCAGAATCTGTTTCCTGGAATCCTGAACCCAGAAAACAGGTTTCCATAACCTATTTCCCTGGAAATCTGGATCCAGAAAACAGATTTCCAGAATATTTTCCTGGAAAACAAAATCCAGAAAACAGTTTTTCTTAATAAAAAAGAGTCCTAAACTTTTAGAATTTGTTCTAGTGTAAAATCTATGTTTGTATGCTACAAACCTGGCATGTAAAGAATCAGATTTTTGGGACTTTTTTTTGGGTAAAAATCCATGTTGTGTGTTATTAATCTCTTCTGTAAAAATCAAATTTTTGGGACAGTTTTGAGGCTAAATATCCATGTTGTACGTTGTTAATCACACATGTAAAGATAAAATATTTTTTAGGACTAATCTGAGTAGGTATTCTTATGTTTTTGTAAGATCAGTTTTGAAACTGTTTGTACGTGTGTTTATGGATTTGGGACTGTTTATATAATCTATTTTCGAATACAATTCAGACTAGATTTGGAATAATTTGTGCGGTCCGTCTTCGAGTACAATTTGGGTCAGATTTGTAACTGTTTGTGTGAGTAGTGTGAGTTTAAAAACTGGATAGCAATCACATTGTTCGTGTGCTTTATCTTAGGAGCACAAATCTGTCCAGATTTGGGACGGGTTGGGTGTGAGTTTTTGGGACACACATCTGTCCAGATTTGGAGCTGATTGTGCGAGTGTTTGGAGTGCACATTTGTCCAGATTTGGGACTGTTTGTGTGCCCTAAATCTGAGTGCAAATCTGTCCAAAGTTGGTACTATTAATGCATGGCATTTTCATAAAAAAAAAAATTGGTAATATTTGATGAGCTATTTCCATATACAAGCCCATATACTGTACTATTTCACATGTGTTTTCGTGTACAAAAGGACCAATTTCAGATCTAGTTTAATGTGTTAGTTCCTCGAACAAGATAATCCGTATTAGGTACTGTTGCATATATTTTTCATAAACAAAAATTGATCAAACTAGGAATTGTTTATATTATATTTAAATATACGAAAAGGACGAGATATGTCCGGTTTGTGTGCACTATCACAAAAAAAAAAATGATCAACATAAGTATTGTTGGGTGTTACCTTCATGTGCGAGCATGATAAGAATAAGTATTGTTCGCGTGTATTTTAAAAGAAAAAAGAAAATGATCAATAATGGTACTGTGTATTATCTTCTATAAACAAACGTATCAGTTTCAAGTATTGTTTTGGTGTAAATGAATATGTATGTATATCTATGCATATAGAGTCAAAATGGGGGTTGTTTTAGGGTAAGAACATATAGACCTATATGACTTACTTAATCTACCATAGGATAGGACTTGAATTGTGAAATAAATGGAAAACTTAGTGTATAACTCCTTGGTTTCAGGCCTATTACTCTATCCTCTCACTTAGAGACCGTGCTGATTCTCTCAATTCACAGGTTTGAAAAGGCAGATGACAGCTAACCTAAACTTTGTATGGTTTTCAATAAGGGAAGTAGTTTATTGAATGATAACATGATATATTCTTAGACCTGATAAGATGTTACACCATACTTGTTGTGCTTGTAGCATGCAATAAAACTGGTAAAACGGTTAGTTCTTTGACAGGGATGTAATGTTATAGCTGTCATGTGATAGTAGATTCTATTGCATAAAAAGAAATTGTTATTATGCCTTGGATCCAAAATGGAAAAAGGAACCATTATATGAACATTGTTAATGGGGTGGGTGATGGGAGGCCAACGAGATGTAATGTTATAGCTGTCATGTGATAGTAGATTCTATTGCATAAAAAGAAATTGTTATTATGCCTTGGATCCAAAATGGAAAAAGGAACCATTATATGAACATTGTTAATGGGGTGGGTGATGGGAGGCCAACGAGCTAATCCCCGGATATTTAGACGTCAAGAGTGATAAGCGTTAACCCTTGTCGATGAGGAATCCTCTGGACACTAAAAGCCCCGAAGCGATAGGATCTGCCGCAACAAGCCTTCACGGAACCGACCGTGAAGGCAAAGGTAACAGGCTATGGGGAGCCGGAGTACCTTGGGTATTCGTCTCATACTTCATGCATATTACACACTGTTTAGTTATTCTCCTTATTACTCATATTTCTATTATTCTAATCATCCTTATGAGTTTTATTCCTGCTTATTCTAGATTGTCATTCTATTACTGCTTCACTCTTTTGTTGATCTCTATACTTGTTTGGTTAGCTGAATGACTTTGTTAGATCGTTGTATCTAATGTTGATATATATTTCAGGTTTCACGACAGTGGATGACGAAACTAATGCCATTGGGGAGAAAAAAAAAGGGGGGGTGCGCAAAGAGTCTGGTTTAGTCATGTGGCATTGACGGAAGCCCTGTCTTAGTGTTCTTTTATTATGTTAAACTCTCTTAACTAATGATGGTGTTTTAAAAGGATGGATATGATTTTCAAATCAATATTTTTTTGAGTCCTTATTATAATCTAATTTCAAGAAAATATATTTAGTATTTTTCAATTGAGACTTATCTTGTTTCTCTTGTGGTAGCGATTCAGATTTTGGAAAAAAAAATGCCCAAAAAAAAAGTCCGGGTCGTTACACTAAGTACCTAATTTTATAACTTGTAAAAGCTTTAGTCATTAAGGTGATAATTAAAGGGGATAAATGTGAACTAAAAATCCAAAACAAAAGAAACAAAAAAAATGTAATAAGGATCATGATGCTTTAACCAATTACGTCCTATCAATGAAAAAATTGCATCTAATTTTGTTCGTAACCGTATCATGATGCTTTAGCATATTAGACACATTCAATGTAATAAAGATCTGTATTACTTGTTTAAAAAAAAGAAAGGAGAAACTTGTTATTACACTTTATACCAAAGACTTGCATGGGCATGAGTAGATGGAGTGATGGGTGGTCGTTGATGCCATCCAAGGACTATTAAGTCTAAAGGCCAATACAAGCAGCGTGTACAGCCCTCTATTGGCAATAAATCCGAAGCGACATAATCCCCGAGGAGGTTTGGAAAAACCATAATCCAAGAAGATAACGCCACTACCTTTTGACGGGGGTAGTGGGTAGTCGTGTGGCCGGGTAACATGCAGAATGAAAAAGAAAAGGAAAAGAAGCCGGATTGGGGAAAGCCGGATTACCTGGGGTTAGCCGTCTCATAACATTTGCATGTCACGCACTTGACACGTACTATTTATTATTGTCTTTTGATTCAGGTTATGTTTTACAGGCTCACTACTATCTCTTGCCATAATTTTGTGCTACCACACTCTTTTAACACTAATAGTTATGGAATCATATGACAATGCCTCTCTCTAATATTGTTGTAATTACTTGATTTGGTCGCTAAGGGATCCTGCTCTAATATAGTTCACACCGCAGGACTTCCAGTCATGGATGGTGCGGCCTTTGCCAATGAGGAGCCCTAAAGTATAAGGGGTGTGCACGGATGGGGGAGCTAATAATGATCTCGATGACGAGCCTCGTCATCTTTTGTTTACTTTTTGTTGTTGATACTTTTATTATTATGGAGACATTTATGTATTGTGGATGAAGCTTAATAATTGGAATAAGACTCGTGAATATGGATGTTTAGTGGTTAGAATTTGGTTTTATATTGATGCCTTATGTTTTAAAAAAAAAATGATGGTTTTCAACAAGTTTCTTTTTCCCATAGAGGCTCGGCTTTCCGAGTCGTTACAGGAGATCCTGCCCTAGTCTGCTTCAGTGAATCCTTGCAACTTCACATGATTATGTCTTCTAAAGAATAAGCCTTTTTCCCGAAGCACTCTTCAAGTATTTAACTATTTGAAAAGCTACTCCTCAATGAGAGGTTCTGTTAGAGTTGGTGGCCTATAACCCAGTATATTTCGCATGTTAATCAATAAAAGTTTCTTTTCATTACAAATTATGGGTATTAAAAGTTAAATATGTATGATATATTACTTATCATTGACACATATTTGTCTTTAGGTAGCAAAATAGGAAACACATGCTCATGAATTCACAGATACTAGGGAGCAAGGAGATATGGGATTTCGGTTCTTTGCAGACCTTAGTAGTTCCTAGTTGGGATTGAGGTTGGACACATCTTCCTGTACACAACTGGCATCTATCTTGCCTACATGCACGAGATGTGGAGTGACTTGTGTCAATCACTTCGGTAGTGGACCCTAAGAAAGATAGAATGGGTACGACAATGAGATTGCATACTGAACAAGATCACATTAGAATGGCTTGTAGACAGGAGACACTTGAACTATTCTACCAGACAGAACCCTTTCCATGTCCTTTGACCTGAGGGGTCATATTGGTCTGTTGGCGAGTCTCTCATTTTTTGTCTATCTAACTGTGATTCTCTTGGAGTCATCAGAGGGTAGTACTGGACTGTTGGACAAACCTTCAAGGTCAATAGTGATACCCGACATTGAATTCTCCACCTATTTAATAGGATAACATCTATGGTTTTGGTCAGAGCAGTAGGCCTACAAAAATACCTGGCCAGGTGGATTTGATAAAGTGTTTATCAAAAGGATTTCACAAAATAAGTTTTGAAATGGTTTTAGCAAATGCATTTGCGGGCCAACACTGCTTGACTGAAAGGTATACCACGAATGAGCCTAGGGGGTAGTTAATGTCCACTCCTCGTAAGACTTAACTCGGTAGATGTGGACTTGGAGAAAGGACTTGCATATTTGATGTGATTAGGGATATGATGATTTGACGGTTATCTTCGGGATTACGTCTAGATGCAGGCCACTGACTCAATGCGATTGAAGCATTAGCTACGGGGCAATAATCGCAGTGGGGCCCACTTGTGGGTTCTGCAGGATCTACTGTTAAATCTCTGCTACAATCCCACTCACTACTCAATTGACCTATTATAATCTATTTGATAGAGGTATTTGGTTGCTTACACGAACTAGTTTTGTAGCATTAGATGCATTGAAAGGATAAACACAATGTATATAGTGTATATGCACTATGGGATACATTGGGAATACCAAAATGGTTAAGTATTAACCATAACGGTATTTTAGGAATTATAGACAAATATGGATAGAGCTTTTATCCCATTGGACGGGAGGAAATATGTTTATTTAATTAAAAAATTAAATAAACAATTGTAAATTTAGCTTATAGACTTGTTTTACTAAAACAGTCATAACTTACTCATCTCTTGGCCAAAAATTAATATGTAAGTACTCATTTCGACGAACTTTGAAAGATCTACAACTTTGTAGTTTATGATTTTCTCTAATTCTGCCATTTATTTATCCAAAAATGAAGTCGAAATTTGACCTACAGCATTATAGCGGGAAAGTAGAAAAAGGAAACAATGTGGGAGATATTTAGGGATTGTTTTTATCTAATAAAGCAACCCACGTTTTCTACTTTGAAAAACGCTCAATTTAGGGCTTTCTAAATGTCCAAGAATTTTTAAAAACATTCTCCACAATGTTTAGTTTCTATTTTGAAAAAAAAAACCAACCTAGCTTGTTTCCAAATTGGAAGCTCCCAATTTTGACTAGTTTCCTTGTTTTTTGATAATTCTCTAAGAACTTTGGATTGTATCAAAGGCAATTCAAATCTCTATAAATACAAGACAAAGGAATAGAGTTTTCTATACCTCTTTCATAATCCATGTGCTTGAAATCGAAAGAGACACAAGAAAATTCGTCCCCTTGGTTCTCTTTCTTTATTCATCAACTGGTTTTGAGTTTTTGAGCTCAAAGGCATTCATCCAACTAATCTCCATTGTTCTAAACAATAATTCTCATATTATAATCTGATTAAGATCATATTATAAGGTAAACAAAGAGTTGTTTACAAAATCCTTTGTGCAACAAAAGGAATCCATCGATTCAACTTGCGGTTTCGAGTCGATTAGATCGCCGGCGAATTTTCGAGGAGTCGATCAAGCGGACGAGTTCTTTTCTCCATAAAGGTATTTATATTTGTGTTTATTAAATCACCATAAAATCTATTAGTTTCTAGGAATCCTGGGTTAGAGAAAAAAAATTCTACACAGTTTATTCTTCCTCTACGTGTAGCGATTTTGCTCGGGGTTTTACAACCTTTCTAACAGGTTCGTGGAGAACTCATAAGCAAGCTAACCATGCCTACAATGAAGGAGATGTCAGGACGAGTAACACTCAAGTAGCTCAACTTGCAAACCAAGGTAACTCTCTGATTAGGAGAAAAATGTAACGAGAAAGAATAGAGTATATCGGATTTACCGGCCATATGGTTTGATGCTCCTAAATAAATAAGGCATGACCTAGAAGCAGTAAGGAAAGGTGGTGCTACCTTGCAGCTTGCCTTTGTCCTTTGATCTTAAAAACTCATCATACTCAGCACAAGAAAGCGCTAGAGAATCATCTTGTTCAGCTTGTCCAGATGGCAATGGCACTGAACTCGTAAGTACAAAAATTGAAGCATGATTCGCATATCGAGGAGGACGCAACTCCGAATGCAAATCATAACAATAGTCGATAGAGTGAGCCTCCATACAACAATGAGTGCATAAGCGGATCCCACGACCTCTAGCACCACGACTTCCTCTTGAATCATGGCCGCTACCACGACCAAGAGGGCATCTACCACAAGCAGATCGACCACCACAATCACCACCCAACTAAGCAGCTAAGGCTGAACGCTCAACAGAAGGTTCACTAGGACACTCAACACTAATAGACCTCTGAACTTAAGAAAACACTTCATCAAGAGAGGGAAGAGAGCCTAAACCGACAATCTCCTGACGGATATAGAGGAACTCTGGTCCCAAAGCATCAAGAAACTGAACAACACACAAATCCTGCTGACGCTTGGCTAAGACAGTGGCATCAGTCGAAAATGGTAAGTACATATCAATCTACTCGCATAGAGTCACATACTGGGAACCATTCAAAAAAAAAAGAGTCACGTACTGGGAATAGAATTCAGAAACGGACATATCTCCACACTTTAAAATCAAACTTGTCTCCATCCTTTAAAATCAGGAGTTCAGAGTAGACACTACAGATGCTAGTCAAATTATTTACCCTTGAATATAGGGTCTCAGCTCGTTTCCAAATATCTTTGGAAGATCTGATATACATTATGGGGCCATCAATTTTGGATTCCATACTATTCCAAAGAAGGGTCTTAATCACATCTTCCTACCTCCACTTCCGATACAACTTATCCTCACAATATCGGGGGGATCTACTCAACATTTCCTCGGGAAAGGAGAAAGGTTTCAACCGTCATTCGCCACTGAGGATAATTCGATGCATATAATTTAATGGATGTAATCCGAATATTCTAAATTTCCATAGTTGAAGAACCAATAGAAGTGGCCATAATATCCAAGTAAAGCCAATAAGAACACCGCAAAGAAGATGTCCTAGTGCAAAAAACGTCTCTCAAATAGCCACAAGAACCCAGTCACAACAACAGGCAGCCAACAACAAACATGCCAGAGACACTTCGAACAACTAATCCATAAAAAGAAGGCAATTGGGGGTGTCAGGCCTTAAAACCATTTAGACTCAAGAAAAACGCCATTCCAATGTGATCAAAGCACCAAACAAGCCCTATATTCAGATTTCTAAGGACCATACAGAAAAAAATCAAATGATCACAACATTAAATCCTCAAATGAGCATAAGATTCATCATCAGCAGACAAGATCTCAGGTCTCACAAGACCCTGCTAACGCCAGCACCGGCGTTGCTAACGTCATCCCTAGTGTCAGGTGGCGGCGGGATGCCTAAGCAACAGCGGGCCACAGCGACGGCGGACAGTGGATGACACCCTAGTGGCGACAGATCTGACTCCTCATTTTTTGATTTGCTTTGTGTATAAAGAAAAGGAAGAGAAGATGGTGGTGCATATTATTAGCCTAATGCTTTGATACCATGTTAACAATGGAGCAGAGAAAGAGAGAGATAGAATGACGGTTGAAAAGAGAGTCAATAATATGACCTCTCACAAATATGTGTGTGTGTGTGTGTGTGTGTGCGCGCGGGTGGGTTGGGAGGGGGGGGGGGGGGAGGGAGAGATTTGCCAAGGTCCATCGCAAAAGGCGTTTCGCGGCTGGTCTGTCGCATGTCAGACCAGCCACCATGTGAATGGAGACAAAAGCTGTTGTCTTCATTCACAAGGTGGCTGGTATGACATGCGCCAGACCAGCCGTGAAATGCCTTTTGCAATGGACGCTAGCAATCCCCTATATATGTATATATATTAGGATTGTACAAGGAGAAAGACTAAAATACCCCTAAATGACTATATTATTATTGAACCCTTCCAACAACTTTCAAGTGAAAAGTCAAAACTAGAATTTTAAATATAAGTAGACCAAATACACTCTTAGTTTTCTCTGTATTTCAAAATAGCTTGCAACTTCGGGAAGTTCTCAGTCAAGTTGTTGAGAATGAGTATTTCAGTATTTTGCTGATATCTTCACTAGAAGTGCATTAGTATTATCAGGATAGTTAGAAAATACCTTCCATAGAGTGTATTAATAAATCCAAGATCATTCCCATTTGAATAATTAGGGAAATATTTGTCCTCTGCACCAGAAAATGGAACTTCATACACATCATCATTACGTGAGGATCCCGCCATTTGGAAGCGCAAGACCTACATATACAAGTAAAAAAATGTTGTTCTATTGTCATTAAGACAAAAGGCAATCTGCCAACTCCCCAAGAAATTGAAGAATCACAAGCATAACCAGAGGATAGAATTAAGAATTCCAACCTGCTCATCTTCTATAGTCCATTTGTAGTTCTTGCAGAGCTCATAAAAAGAAAACAAATTACCCTGGGGATACATTCATGTGTTAATTGAACATGAGGAAACCGAGCACAGTAGGAATATGACAAAAACATGGTCTTTTCATGCTTGCCTCAGAGGAAGAAATGAACACTGGCATTTCGCGACCAACAGAAAGCTGTTCACTCTGTAAATTCAAGATCATTGAAGATGGGATCCGTACTTTCACTCTTCCACGTGCTTCACAAATCACTTTGCCTCCATTTCGATAAACTTTGGCACTTACAGTCTGACCATGAGAACCAATACACAGTTATACAAGAACCAAGACAAATTTTGGAGCGTTACAGAGTAACTCAATAAAAAAGAAAACTAAAAGTGTAAAAATATTAAAAAAATAAAAAAGAAGAAACACAAATTTTGTAGCAAAAGTGGAACAGAGTAACAGAAATCAATAAAAAGGAAAACAAAAGGGTAAAAATATTAATCAATAAAAAAGAAGAAACTAAGAAACCCATCAGGAGGTTAAAATAAGGAGCACATGGTTCATATCCAGAATATTTGGTGACCACTTACAGTATTTCCCGTGGACACTGCAGAAAGCTTTCCTGAAGATCTATGGATCGTGGCAATCATATTATCCACGGTACCATACTCAACAACCACACCAATCCTTGGCCCTCCTTCCACAGTAAGCTAAACAAGAAAGGATAAGACAACACAGTAATAATGTGAAAGACACGAAAAAGTATTTGCTACCAACAAATAGAAGACGTGATCAGAAACTCCTAACACATCATCTACTGATTAGAAGTGCAAACTGTTATCGTATTGGCACTTCTAGAAAAATGAAAAGTTTTACAATTCAAAAAAAAGAAAAAAAAAAAAGAAAAATAAAGAGAAATTGATGTGCAGGAAACCATGATAAGTTTCATTTATAATTCAATTACTAATGTAGTATATCAGTATTGTTAAGGTATAAAAGATTAAATAATGCCTTCTCCAACAGCTTAAGCTTTTGGATGAATTGGTTGTTACACATGGTATCAGAGCCAAGGTCCTGGGTCCAAAACTCCTTGATAATAAAAATCCACATCTAATTGCCAACCCAAAAGAGGGGTCACATGTGCCATGTGTAGGCCAACCCTAAAAAGAGGGGCCGCAAGTGAAGGGGAGTGTTAAGGTATAAAAGATTAAATAACGCCTTCTCCTACAGCTTAAGCTTTGGGAGTAATTGGTTGTTTCACAAGGATCCCCAAGAGGATCAAACAACATGATAAATATTCTAGCACATACCACATATGATGCACCAGGTGAAAGGTAAATATCTTCAGGGTGAATTCTTAGTGGTGAATAGACTTCCACCTTGATAACTTGACTCAATATTTCATGCCCAGATTGTCTTCTAGCACTGACCTGAATATTCAAAATCGCAAACTTAAAACATGTCAGAGCATCTTGGCACTAATAGCTGAAATGAGAAAGCGTAAATCACAAGGACGGAAAACACAGACTTACATGAAGAGTTGTAACCCCGAGATGTACCGCTCGAATAACAAAATTAGGCAGACGGATTTCCCCAGCACTAGGGCGTGGGAAACCATCCTCATCAACAAGCTCGAGTACACCGTCCATAAGATGCACGTGAATATTCATGTACGCATACTTCCCCAAGATGAATACAACGTAAGAAAAATCAAGATATAGGCATATCACTTTCACAAAGTTCTTCAATTACAAGGAAAAAAAAACCAAAGAACTGATGCTTAAACATCAAAAGTTAATATTTTCTATCCGATGCATGTGTCAATAAGGATAATCAAATTAACACAAACATATCCATGTCAGAGAGCAAGCTTACGAGTTCGGCGTACCATATGGATAAACATATGTAGACAGAAAATCCTATGAAGATAAAAATAGAAAATAAAATCAAACAATAGCTACGAATACTTTGTTTGAACGGAAGAAGGGTCACTTCTACTTTGTTTGCTTTTGTTCCTTTCCTCATTTTTAATCCTCACTTTAAGCATGTGTTTTTCTATTCTAGCATTTCTTGAAGTTTCATCTTAAAATTCTACCATTTGCTTATGTTTTCGTATGTTTCCATGATTTTACAGGATTTCCACTGAAATTTCCAATCAAAACTGGAATGTTTCCATTTCAATGGTGACCGAAATTGAAACTGAAACCGAAATTTAAAACCTCAGTGGCAAGTAAGGGGATACTCTAAAGAAAATCTCAGGATATACATATGGCAAGGGCCTTGTAAGCCCAAGGGTTTCCATGGGTTAATCATTCACCTTACCTTCTTGTTTTGATGCTAGCAAACTAAATTGATTAGCATTTATGGACCGATGTGTTGCTTTGAGATGTTGTGTTGTATACAGGAATTTCATGTCATAATCGCCATTACACAACTCTTCACAACACATGACTTGTGGATCATGGATCAAGGATCAAAGGAACCAAGAGGTTGTACCTACATTGGAGTCATCCTCATTTGTAGATGCTCAAGTAAAGAAGCTCATCATGAAGATCTCACAAGTTCCTAAGCAAATGTCAAGAAGGAGCTTGGAGCTGAACATACCATTAGTGACACCTCATGCACCTCACTACATGCAGTGAAGATTGGAAAATGTCACAAGAGCCAAGCCAAGGTCAAGATGTTCACCCAAGCCGAAGAAGTCCAAAAAAGTCCAAAGAAGCCAAGACATTCCAAGAAGACTCAAGGTTCTTATTTTTAGAATGTATTTGGAGTCCTCTTAATTTTATGTTTAAATGCACTTTCAAAAGGTTTTCAAATGGTTTTTATACTTAACATTTTACATCTTTGAAAACCATCAACACAACCAAAAATGTGTTTGAAAACCTTGGACTTTAGCCCAAAGACCATAGCCCAAAAGCCCCTGATCTTAAAAGTGAAAATGGAATTTTATACAAGGCCGGTCGACCGAGCTATACCGCGCGATCGCGGGATGGATCCTGGAAATCCAGGCCATCTCGAATTTTATCGGGTCGGTCGACCGGGTTAAGCCGGGCGACCGCAGATGCGCTTCTGTTTCAAACAGATCAATCCAATTTGGTCTAGGGCGGGCGAACTCCGTGGGTCGGTCGACCGAGATAGGTTTTTGAGCCAAATTTTCTGAGCAAACAGTTAGCCCTCGTCGGGCGACCGCCATGTGGCCAGTTGACCGCGACGGTAAGAAATTTGAAAATAGAATAGGGCGCCCGATAGGGGCGGACAACCGCTGTAGCCCGGTCGACCGCCGCGGTTGAGCAAACTAGCAGTTGGGGCGTTTTCTGCTTGACTTTTTCAAGCCAAATTTATAGTTTTACCCCAAACGGTCATATTTTCAAATACACTATACATACATGATTAAAACCTATCTCCACAAGCTTTTGAACATTAGAGAAAGATCAAATCCCATTTCTCTTTGAGCTTCAACATTTTATTTCAAAAGCTAAAAACCTCTTTGATCTTCCATTTCTAGCTGTTATCAAGAGGCACTCCATAGGGCTTTACATTTGTATATTCTTGGAGTAATTGTGAGCTTAAACTTTGTAATCCGCCTATTAAGAGGCAAGAGAGTTTTTTTTTTAATTTGTTCTTCATGTGAGGGTCTCCTCTTCGGCCCGTAAAGAAAGGTGAAAAAAATGGTCTCTGATTCGGCCTGTGAAGAAAGGTGAATCATGTGCAAGAGTTTGACTCCCTTGTCAAGGCTTCGTGCAAGGGGCTTCGCTTTGGCCCTTGAGAATGGAAAAGCAAGGGTTTGTTCCCTTTGGAGATGAAGGAGTAGGGTGTACGGCTTCATCATTTTTGTGGAGATCCCAATGAGGTAAACTTGGAAGAGTGGAGTAGGTCAAGTTGTGACCGAACCACTATAAATCTTGTGCCTTGTGGATGCTTGCTCTTCTCTCTCTCTCTCTCTCTCTCTCTCTCTCTCTCTCTCTCTCTCTCGTGTGGTGATTGGTAATCTCTAACCTTACTTATGTTTATGCTTTAATTGAACAAGGGTTAGTGAATGCACTTAAGATAAATGTCTAAACCCTAAATTACATTATAATATCTATTTGAACAGGGGTTAGCTAAATGTGCATGATTAGAAAGTTTAATCCCTAGAGCTTATTGATATACCTATTTGAACAAGGGTTAAACTAATTAGTGCTTAATTAAATGGATTGGATCGTCACACCTGTATTTCAGACCTGATATGCAAGTGCCGATATGGATAAGTAACATAGACACAGAGAACTTTGAATGATTTCAATTTCAATCATTCATAATTTAATCTATCAAACTAATACAAAAGTGGGAGGGAAACAATAAAAGCAAATGACCAACAAGGAATTGTTTATCTATCAAACTACTAGAAAACGTGGGAGGGAAACAATAAAGGCAAATAACCAACAATGAATTGATCTAATCAGACACATGTAACAACACTACACCATTATATAAGATCTAAATGAAACAAGAATTAAATTAGGTAGTCTAAAGAACATTACATTTTTTTAAATTAAAGATAATCCGCATTTGAAATACATCTTTGAATAGATGTTGCCTATCCGATAAATTTTTCTCATAGAAAGACTCTCAATCTTCTAGATAAAACTGGTAAACTAAAGGCTAAACCTGCTAATACACCATTGTCTCCAGCTTGT
Organism: Tasmannia lanceolata; assembly: GCF_043159265.1. Classification (NCBI taxonomy): domain Eukaryota; kingdom Viridiplantae; phylum Streptophyta; class Magnoliopsida; order Canellales; family Winteraceae; genus Tasmannia; species Tasmannia lanceolata. Next base: position 41,422,567 of record NW_027518714.1, read on the forward strand.
CAGAGTGTGGAAGAGCAAAAGTGTCATTTCTGCTATAGGTATAATCTTGGTTCATTTCTTCTTTTGTTCCCCTACCCAAGACTTACTGCTAGGGACATTGGAGGTATATAAGTAGCAAGCTACATATGAATATAATTAGGTGTCAAGGGGTGGAACAACTCACAAGTTTCATCATACTTTTAGATCTCATCTTGCTATCAAAATGCATATACACATGAATTCTCCATTAGGTAGGCAATATCCATCTAAACATCTATTCTGGCAAGTAGAGTCCCTAGATATGAATGAAGTTGTCTAGAAAAGGAGGGTTTTTGAGGAGATGCAAGCATATTTTTGTGTCAAGCACATATCGTGTAACTTATGAGTGAAGAACAATAGAAGTAGAACAGAAAAAAAGAAATTAGGCTTCTTCAAATAAATACAACCCGGAACTCTTCGAACCTGAGAAGAATCAAAGACATTTCCGTCATAAATCCCTGCTAAAATGTCAATTGACTTTGTCGTCCCTTCCTACAAACAAGGAAAGCAAAACTTATCAAACGTACAAGATAACAAAATAGAAGATCACCATGAGACAAATCAACATACCATAAGACTTATCTCTTCTTGTGAGACAATCTTAATCCAGTCCAGATCTGCCACTTGAACCTGTAACGGTAGATACCATCTTGAAAAACATCATTGAATGTGGAGGAATATGGTGTGAAAATAATTTCTAAAAGTGGCTTCGAGTACCAATTAAAACATAAACTAAATAGGCAAGCAAGGACCAATCTTTAATAAGACAAATGGACCATGTTCTGAAAACATATGACATTTGCACATTGCAACACCGGATGTTCATGTACACTTAGATATGGAACTGTGTTAAATGGATATAAGCAATAATATGGCAGCACATCAAATATAGCGACATTTTGTAAACCTCAATCCATAAAATGCCTCGCACGTCAAATATAGCGACATTTTGTAAACCTAAAGCCATAACATGCTAAGTGTCAATTTATTAATGTTCATTATAAAAAATTTCAGTAACTCTTATATCCAAACAACCCATAGTTTTAGTATCACTATCAACCAATACAATGCATCTAGGAACATCTTAATGAAGGGCTTCTGCTCATAACTTTTTTACTCGAGATCTAAAATCCAGACTTCCTATGAAGGGCTCCTATTTACTAAATGACATCATAGACATATTGTTGGCCTAGGCGGGTACTGGACCCAGAACGGAGGTTGGCCGTGTGGTCCTAGGCCTTGTGCCAGCAATGTCCCCTGGTCTGGACTCTTAATAAAAATAATTGTAGCGCCTTTCCCATCAGCAATTGCTTTTCGGAGAGTTGGTAAGCGTCACGATCCTACAAGTGGTATCAAAGCCAGGTCTCAGGTTCGAGTCCCCCGGGGGTCATTGTTGTGGGGGATTGTTGGCCTAGGCGGGTACTAGACCCAGATCGGAGGTTGGCCGCGTGGTCCTAGGCCTTGCGCCAGCAATGCCCCCTGGTCTGGACTCTTAATAAAGATGATGATAGCGCCTTTCCCATCAGCAATTACTTTTGGGAGAGTTGGTAAGCGCCAAGATCTTACTGATATCAACATGCTAAGAGTATTTTTTATCAAATCTCACTCTGATTTTCGTTCACTGCATCTAGATTAGTTCGGGCTAGTTAGTAGAATCATATATAGCAACAAATTATGAGAAACAAGAGCAATTACAGCACAATCAGTCACTAAAGTGGAGTTGAGATCAAAATTAACAGAATATATAGTTCTAATTATTGGTGCTCGTACTGTTATCCGGACAATGAGAAACATTTTTGAAGAATAAAAGAATCCCAGCAACGCAGTGCACTGAAAGTGCATTGAACAGTGCAAGTGTTCAATATTCAATGGTAACCCATCTATCTAGTTCTTGACTGAGTATGAGTCTTTAAACAATGCTGCAAATATTAAGTGATCATCTCCAATTAAACTCTTGATCAATCAAAGACAGAAATTGTCCCTTATCATTCTCCGATCATCGAATAAACGACAAAGTAATCATCTCCTATTGATCTCTTGAAGCATACGCCGTGGAGTTGGACCTCCGTTTTGAAGAGGAAATAAAAGAGTTTGATTTCTAACAAAACTTGGACAAGGCACGTGTTTATAAAAAGGTAAGTAGGAGTGTTGTGACGTTTATAGTTTTGTATGTATACGACATCCTACTCATTGGGAATGATGTAGGGAATGTTATTAATACAAAGATATGGCTATCCAATCCTGATGAGGTGAGCCCTCTCGCCTATTTTGATATTTGTCGAAATTCCACCCCTCCAAACTCACATCAACATTCAATCTGGACAGCTGTCGGGATTGTGTTTCAAGTTAGCCGGTTTACCACAACTCCCGCCATTTGATCAACTGCACTTTCTACGCCCCTCTCCTCAACTGCCAGATGGATTCTTCCTGCACATGGAAACTCTGCTCTCTGACTAATTCAAAAGTCGAATTCGCCGCTCGGCTATCGTGTGCCATCCTCATACTATCGTGAGCCGCGACACTATCGAGCGCCATCGACGACAACTCTCCACCACTTCCAGATAAACATCACCAGGAAGGAAACATTCTGACTATCGTTTCTCATCCTCGCCGCCAGCTATTTCTAAATCTTCTCGACCTCCCATCCTATTGTTTAATTTTCGAACTAAAATCAAGTGCACAACGTCATCTATAACAGCTGGAAGCTTGATTCTCACCGGGGCCTCCTCTGATACCATAAGCATTATTTTACACATTATTATAACTTATAACAAATTTTTGCGACACGCATCGTTAATTTTATACTTAAAAGGTGTCAGGAAACAACAAACTAATGTCTACTATAAATTATCATACTAAAGTCCACTTTTACACCAGAAATGTATCTAAAATTAGAGGGGAAAATTAGACTAGGACATTGAAAGGTTGAATATCAAATATTAGAAGCTGCTAGGACAGAACATATATGCACGCCCCTTTAAACAATTGTGAAAATTAATGATTTAGGTGAATGGGTTAAACAGATTCAATATCCAGAACCACGTTGAACATATCACTGATGCAATATATAAATATTAAAAAGAAAAACCAAGGCAGATTAGGAATTTCCCCTGAATAAGTATTAAGATTTACCATGACCAGTGCTTTTCTTAACCTGCATCTTTCTTTCAACGTCATTAAGTACAATCTAGAAGCTCTTGAAAGCACAAGAGGCAAAACGACACCCAAAAAGTATTTCCTATGCCATTAAGACCTATTGTTCAAACTGACTGCCAGCATGGCACGCACGCACGCACATATGGAAAGGTAAATAAATTACCAATGCTGACGCTGCAATAGGAGGAACAAGTCCCATATCTCGAACAGTGATTAGTGCAGTTCCCAACCCTCTGGCACCCAGTATCAAAGTTGAACATTGCATACTTGGTGGCAGCCGAATTACTTGTACGACTTGGGTATCATTCACAGCAGGATCAAGGAAACAGGTTCCCCCAGTAATGGATAGATTTACCTAGAACAAGTGACCCAGACAAGAGTAAAAGAAAGATGAATGCGTTATACAATCTTAAATAGACTAAAAGACTAATGAAATTAGTGGCACACATGGATATGCACCCATGATTCCAAAGAAAGAGAGAGCATATCGCCATTTCAGTACAAGAGCATTAGATGAACAGAAGACCAACTTATTATATATCTTTTTTTCATAAATATACCTATGCACAGTGTGGAGAAGCATATGAAAAGAACATTTAATATAGACTTGGAACACACTTGCGCATGGCTGCTCTTCATCTATTCATAGTGTGCATCAAAATAGTGAATGACGGCCAAAGATAAAACTGATAAAGGCATCTCAACAGCAGAACTATCCTATCAGTTTATCTAATTCGAAAGATAAAGAAGGATAAAAAAGCCAAGAACAAGTGCAGAAATAAGTGAAATTTATGAAGCATGAAAACAATCATTTCCTGAAATGAGGTCATGGTACATCATCAACAATCTACCCAAAAAAAATCAACCTGAAAATTCTAGTAAAATGCTTTCCATGACGAATATAGCTAACAGAAATCACCAAATGAATAAGACAATGCCACTTTCCAAGGAAAAAATTAGGAATAGAGTGAGCCAGGGACATGATGTAGCGGCAAGTTTACAGAAGTCGGGATTGCTTAACCAGCACTTCTGGCCAGCAAAAGATGGGATTCTCTCTAACTTAGGTATGGATGGAGACATATTGCACTACTGGCCAGAAAAAAAAGATGGGATTCTCTCTAAGCAAGGTATGGATGGAGACATATTGCCCATCCTTTATTTAGGCCTTCCATTGATTTCCTATATTTGACAGAACTGGAATTTCCTCTCCAAATTGACGAATCAAAATGAAGATAGGATTATAATGATGGATGCTGGAGTTCGCTAAAGAAATTTTGAATGGCTAGTATTCTAACCAGCCAATTCTGACTACAAAAGTCGTCAACAAAATTGAACAGTTCTGTTATGATTTCTCATGGTCTGGACCCAAAATAAACACGAAAAAATGTCCACTAAAAACGGTCAATATCTGTAAACAAAGCCAGGATTGCATTGGACAATAAATGCTTTATCATTGAAACATAGCTTCTTTCATTCTTCAATTGTGGTCTGTCATTAGGTGAAGAGAAAATACAGTAAAGATAATTCAATTTGGGACATTTAAATTCCATCAAAGTCCTCTTGGGATTTCAGGGATATTCTGAATGTACAAATGAAAGCAAGACGCGAGGTTTTTATTAATGGCATTGGATGGCATTGAATGCATCTCATCGTCGGATGGGATTGAGCACGAAGATACCCACAACAACATCTTGTCGGCACTTTCTCCAGCTACCAGCATCTATAAGCTGCTCAAATGCCTGGTCTACATGTACCCACCAATCCAGGCATAAGGGCATACACTATGCTCTACCTGCAAATCAAGGATGCAAAACAGGTGCCCAAGTTGTAGACAGGAGCTTGGAGACATCAGGTGTCTAGTGCTGAAAAACGTGGCTGAGTTACTAGAACTACCTAGCAAGTACCACACACATGGCTGTCCAGAGATTTTCCCATACTACGGTAAACTCAAAACACGAAGCTTAGTGTAACTTCAGACCATATAACTGCCCATGTGCAGGATCTGAATGCTCTTTTCTAGCTGCACATCTAAGGGATGACCACAAAGTACTTTAAACATTGATATGTCAAGTCTATCCTTGCAAGGTTGAGAACGCCACCTGGATGCTGATGGTATGTTCACATGCATATTTAAAAAATCATGCAAATGGGTCCGCCTCTATTTAAAAAAATTAAGAAGCAAGACCCAAGATTCAACACTTCATTGGGGATGGCAAAGCTACTCTCTTCCATAACAATCCATGGCTCAAAGAAGGATGATTGCTTGACTTAATTGAATATGGTATATGGCGCTTCCCCTCTCGACCTCTCCTACAAAATTGCTGAAAATATGCCTCTTTGACGCAAATCAGATTCAGTCACTCGGGATGAAGAAGAAGCAAGACCCAAGATTCAACAATTCATTGGGGATGGCAAAGGTACTCTCTTCAAGAACAATTAATGGCACAAAGAAGGACAGTTGCTTGACTTAATTGAATATGGTATACGGTGCTTCCCTTCGCCTACAAAGAGAACTACATCAGTTCATATACTCGGATCTTTTATGGAGAATATTGAGAAGAAATAGCTGCCCAAAAACAAATGTTAAGCATGATTGGGAAAGTCACCAACGGGCATCTTCCCTCCCATTCTTTCACATACGGACAAGTCTCACATCCAAAAGCCAGCCAAAAAATGGCTTTCTGCGAAATTGGCTAGCAAATCCCTATATATAATAAAAATATTGTAAAAAACCAGGAAAATATCGTGATATTATCGCAATATTTTTTATGATAAAAATGAAAATAACGCTATATTTTTAAAATCTAAGGATTATTTCGGGATTTTGTCGTTTTACCGAAATGTCGCGATAAAAATGCGTTATTTTGAAAATATCGGAGATATTTGTGACATAGAAAGTTACCCATACAGATACCAAGGCAGCACTTATGAATGCTACTAGGAACGGTACAATCATGAAACCATCTGTTAGCCTGGAAGATAAGCATGGGAAACACTGATACCTTTGCATCAGGATCAAAGAACATTAAGACAGTCTCTGGAATGATTCTTAGTGAAGACACCAGCTGCATCAGTCCAACAGACACCCAAATAAGAATCAAAAAGAGAGAAACAACAAAAATGACAGGTATGTTTATAAAAGAAAATATGTTCAATGGACCTGTAACTGTACTGCATCTGTGAGAACACTCTTAGAACTTTCTAGCGGTAAAGACACTTTCTCAAAAACATCACCAGTAGAAACATCAGAAAATCCAATTACCGTAGATCTAACAATACACTGAGAAGTAAAATATTCATTGGATAACGTTAGTGAGCAAATATCCCAGCAAATTCAAAACAAGCATAAATATTCAGCAGGCGAAACCAGGTGAGAAGCTAGGAAGAAAAGCAAATAAATAAGTCAGCTTTTGTGAGCAAGAGAAAAGAAAATAGCATGTCTAATAAGTAATAATTGTTATAACCATGTGTATGAAATAGCCTACATCACTAAATTATGGGAGCGTGACAAAAGATAGAGCATATACATCAAAACAACCCACAATAATTAAGGAGACCAAAATTTTCTAAATGTTAAGAAAAATGATATGAAAAAATAGGATTCGTTGGGATATTCATATCCATAACAAGTTATGGTGTATCTGATTAAAACTCTTTTGAGGTACTCCTTTTCATTGTAAAACAGTCAGATGTATGAATTATAACATTGATACAAGACTTATATAATGTAATAAAAAAGAAACTTATTAGCAACTTCATCACCGCATTTCAGTAAATAATCCCAGGTTGATCAATAATCAATTAAGTTACCAGGCAACAAAAAAACCAATATAAATGGAATTCTTTAGTTTGCACGCATTGTATTCATCCCATTAATGTGAACCCTAGCGTTAGACCCATTCTACATCCTCATGAAAATCACATTGAAATAATGCATTATTTATGTAAAGCTGGTGTAGAGAGCATGACAAATTAGTTTCCATTGGCAAAACATGGAGTTGTATATTGCAATAGAAGCAAATCCCACCGGGTAAACAACCTAGTATGCTTGTTGAAGCCCTCGGCAACCAGTCAGACTACTCTCTACGGAAACACGGAAAGATACCTACTTACACCAACACATGCTTTTCATATGGCAACTTGGCTCATACAGTGATTCAGTCTCTCTCTAAGTTGGAATGGAGCTTTGTGTCAGATCCAGAAGCTTAAGGATTCAAACCCTGCTTTCCTACCAAAACAAAAAAGAGAACACTCGACGAATTCTTGGATCTTAATCCTTTAATTATATTTCCATCTCCTTTATCATGGTTTCTTTCCTCTTGTATATTGACCCAGCGCACATTAGCATTAAACAAAAACACCAAAAAGAAAATAGATAAAATAAATGCCCAGAATGAAGGAGAAAGAGGCCTTTATGATACAAGGCTATGAATGACGTGAGATGCAAAAGTATGGTTCCTCTAACATAATATGATGGGAAGATCAAGTTCTGAATCAGAAAAGATAGTAGTAGAAGAGGCAGGATAAGAGTGAAACTAGTTGAAATTCCCTCAAAATTGGATTCAACCAAATTTAATCTGACCCAAGGAAAACAGCACCAACACATCAAAACCTGATCATTCAAATTGAGCTTATAATCAAGATTTCTGTCATTGTAAAGGAGAAAACAAATGACAAATTCCCACTACAATGAAACGAAAAATCACACGCCAGTCACAAATATTCCTCAGATTTCAAGAGAAGATTTGACACACTTCAAACTTAAGCCCTGAATTATCAAGATGCACCATAATTCTTGATAAACTAAAATTGTTCATGGTGGGTTTCACAATTGCATCAGGCATACAACCAAACATATGCAAGTAACAAATTACAGAACCGGTACCTTAAATTGAAGGCACTCATGATGCACAATCTACATGTAATATTCATTAGGTAGAAGGATATAAGGAAAAACAAAGATCTGTTGTGTTCCTCCAACCATCTAGTAAGTCCTATATTTATGAAGTTGAAACTTATTGGAAGTACACTTTCCCTAGTTTGAATCTCACAGAATATATATTAATTTCACTTTACACCAATAATATAGTAGGAGTACTCTAATTAAAACTACTGTAGATAGATAGTGATATCAAAACCAGCCCGAATATATTACATGTAGCAGGATTTCAAGTTCTAGGAAAAGTAACAAATGAAGAAGAGAAGTTAGACAAGAGATGAGCTCTGTCCATGACCAGAAGTAACAAGTTCAGAAATAATCTCGGTAAGATACACTTTAGTGTTGTAGTAGTTTGATAGACACAGCAAATATCCTATACATTTTCTCTAAACCTTCCCTGCTTCATTTTTTACCCGCACTCAAGCAAACAGAATTAGAATTTCATTTTTTCTAAACCTTTCCTGCTCAAACAAGTTGAACATGATGTGAATCTCAGTTAAAACTTACAAGTAATAAAAAATGCTTCCATAGTAGGTGTGACCATAGTTTTTGAATTCCAAGTTTTTCTAATCCATCTCTTGAATTTATGACATTCATTTCTAATAAACACCGAGGAAACCAAGAAGCGTACAACTATCTTGGAATGTACAATATCTGGATGAGTACTATCTTATCGAGGAACTTCAGAAGGATTAAACAAAGCATTATTGAGGAGATATAAATAGAAATAATTTGGTTTTACCAGTCCTGTTGCATTCTGCAAAACCAAAAACCTCTCCCAGGCGGACTCGGAGCTTTCTGAACTGCCAGTGTCATTCCAATATGCCAGGTCATCACAAGCACTTAATTCCCACCTTAAGATAAGGGACGATGAGTTTGCAAATGCCCTTCCAGAGTTATGAATTCCAACAGCAGCTATACGTATAGTGCAGCCATTTGCCACAGTAATTGGAGACTTTCGAACTTTCCCTGGACCACGATCAGCTTGATAGGCAGCCCATATGAGATCAGCCCTGCTCACTGAAAGACATAATAGAGGTAAATTACCTAAGTGAGAAACGAAAAATCAAATAAAATGAAATGAGTAAAATAATCAATATCATGGAATGCACATTACCAGAAGAAATTAGTGCACGCATGCATGAATAAAATAATCAATATTGTTAAAGTATAAAAGAATAAATAATGCCTTCTCCAATAGCTTAAGCTTTTGGAGTAATTAGTTGTTTCGCATGGTATCAGAGCCAAAGGTCCTGAGTTCAACCCTCCTTGATAGCAAAAATCCACATGCAATGGCCAAACCCAAAAGAGGTGCCACATGTAGGCCAACCTTAGAAAGAGGGACCACGCGTGAGTCTCCAACAGCTTAAGCTTTTGGAGTAATTGGTTGTTTCACACACACACGCAGATATATGCATGTATGTGATTAGTGTATGTGAATGAACATTACTCATACCAGGTTCGTTAGCAATCACTACGACCGATGAAGGAAAGCTACATATAAGAGGCAATTCTACATTTTCTACAACTGGCAGCGGATGACCTTCCCCAGCTAAGTGGCCACGTGAAAAGACCAGTGTCTGTCATGTGAGAAACCAAAACCAGAAAAATGTTAACAGAAAATCCAAGTTCACATCAATTATGAAGGTTGTTAGATAAGCAATTTTGGGATGCCTGAAAATACAAAAACAGGAAGAAAAAAAAAGGAAAAAGAAAAAAATAATAAAATAAGAAATCTGCAACAACTTACAAAGTTCCCCACTTTTTGACAAAAAATTCTGTAAAATTTTCCACCACCAGTGGGTGCCTGATTTACAAGAACTCCATCTTTGTAAAGCTTATGACCTTCAGTGAAAATTTCTACAGTTTCAACAAATTCAAACCCTTGACCCCACGGCTCAGGTCCTCCTAGAAGTACAACCTCTAACCCTGTTCCAGGAACAAGATACAGCTCATCCAAACCTGCCAAAACTGGATCCTTAAAGGCAGATTGTACTCCTGCTAAATCAGCCCAGTAACCACCAAATCGGTTTCCACTCCCAGCTTGATGAATAACAAGAGGAAGGTAAGCAGCTATAAGCGATGACGCGTTTATAATAATGGGCCCGTCCGAAGAGTGATCTGAACCCTTCCTATCTACGGGCAATGTTGCATGCAACATAGCACGGCCAGCACCAGAAGCAATTAAGTAAGTCCATGAGCATGGAGGACTATAAAGTGATTTAGAGTCCTCAACATTCCACAGGTTGTCGAAGGCTTGCATGTCCCTTACTGTATTAACAATTTTGAAAGACTCACTTCCAGCATGCACTTCCCATCTTACAAAGGAACTAAGAGCGTCACAGCTATAAAAGTCATTACCTGCAAAAATACCAATAAGAATAACTAACTAGGAGTATGAAGTTAAGTGGAATGGGAAAGAAAAAAATCAATTTCCAGATGACTTCAGGGATATGGTAATCACCATTAAATGTTTTCATAGTCAATGTAGCCTGCACCTGTTTCCCTACAACAACCTCCACAGGGAAGGTTTGAAGTACCATAGAAGTGGGGATGGAAACTTCGATAACCACCTAGACAAAGAAGTAACAAGGAGTCAAACAAACACAGGAGTACCATAAAAACAACAAAAATACGTACATAGTTACTAATGTTATAAATACGGAAACCTGTGAAAGAGCATATTATATTCTCTGGATTTTTAAAAAGTAGAAAATTGATCATGACATTAGCAGGTCATTTAAAGGATACATGATTCGAAGCTTTGGTCGATGAACACAAAGGTAACGGAAGATACAGTGTGTCATAACATAACTATGGATTTACAAATCTAAATAATGTCTTTCTAGTCAAGCAGACAATCGAGTCCTGGGCAGTGACCACTTCTTTATTCACTAAATTAAGTCCATCCGTGAATATCCATAAACCAAGGTACTACAAAAATCCAATGCTAGAATCAAAGTAATAGAAAATTCCCTGGTTTTCAGTTGAAATTATAATAAGACATCATGTTATAATGTATTTGTATATATACACTACACATGGAGTGGTATGAATAATATAGTAGTGGAATACATATTATTTTACCAGCACTCCAAATTCTCAGATGAATAGTGGATCATACTCTGGCATGCATTATGAAAATTTAATGGGCACTGCACAAGATAAAAAATAATCAATAGATCAAATAATGCAAAAAATAGCTAAGAACTTCCAAAATTGTTCTACAGAGAAATAGAAAAGGCATCCTAATAATTTTAAATATAACAGGGACAATTGGACAAATAAATAAACAGGTAAACGGATGCATGCATACATACACTATATTATATATTTTATTATTTCTAATCATTATAATATATATATTTATTTATTTTGAATGGTAAATAATATATATATATATATATATATATATATATATATTTATGTGCATATATAGTATTTCGGAAGGTATATGCACTATACCAAAAGCATACACAGATATATATACATATAGGGAAATGTTATCAGCACTACTGTATTTTGATGACGGCACTCCTAACTTTATTAAAATACGGTATGGCCCGCATCATAGGATGATCCAAACCGTCCATTAGATGGGCCACAGCCTAAATAGGTTGTGCCCCAAAAATTATTTCCATAGGTTGATCCTAACCCTCCGATCTAAATGTTAGAGGGTTGATCCCAACCCTCTATAGATCGTAGGGATATAATCAACCTATGGAAATAATTTTGGGGGCACAACCTATTTAGGCCGTGGCCCATCTAATGGACGGTTTGGATCATCCTATCATGCAGGCCATACCATACTTTTAATAAAGTGAGGAGTGCCATCATCAAAAGACAGTAGTGCTGATAACATTTCACTATATATATATATATATATATATATATATATATATATGTTAGAAGTGAGTATTGTGTGTAGTATGCCTAAGGGCATTTTAGTCTTTGTATCTCTTTATCTTTATATAAATACATTAGTGAGGGGGAGTCATCCTCAACTCACTTTTTCCTCTCATTCTTCTCTCCTTCTCTTCTCTCAACATGGTATATCAGTATCAGAGCAATAGGGTTGTGATGCCCTAGCGACCACCATTGGAGAAACCCCCCTTCTCCTCCCTCTTCTTCGTCTTCTCCTTTTTCTTCTTCTTCTTCTTCTCCCACCCAAAACCCTAGCCCGCAACCCTTCCCCCGCCCGCCAGCTGCCCACAGTACCTCCTGCAGCCTCAACCAAATCGCAACTTGCGATTCCCAATCTCCCCCACCCTAATCGCATCTTATGATCCCCCCACCACAAAAAACAATAATTGCACCCCCCAACCCCTACGATTCCGCGCGCACACACACACACACCTCCCTTCTCTTCCCCCTCGCATATCTGTCCCCTCTTCCCTTCTCTACCAACTCTAAACAACTATATAGTAACTTTTCTCTCTCTCACCTTGCACCTCTAACCTTCCTCTTCAAACTCTACCTCCTTCCCTCCATGGTTTAGATCAATTTCACTCCTTTCTCCTCCTTGTTCGCAACTCCGATATTGCTAGTTCTTTGTCCTAGCTCTAGCCCCATTCGCCTTCTCTTTGGCTAGTCCTCCTATGGCCCTAGCCATTATCTTTCTTAATCGGGGCCGCGGTCTCATGCTCGAATCTGTTTTGTGATTTCTCCCTATATCTTCCGCCTCTCCTTCTTTTCCTCCTATTTCTAGTGCGAGTGAGAGCCTCTCTTTATTTCTCATTTCATGGATCCTCCTATCGTCACGGATCTGTCTGCCAGCCCATCTTCCACTGGTAGCTTCACTGCTCCACCCCCGCCTCCTTCATCTAGTTACTCGCCTTCCACATACTATCTGTGGAGCACTCCATTCACAAATAACTTCGGAGAAACTTGATGGATCCAAATCCAATTATCTCATTTGGCGCATAGTCGTTCAAACCTACCTCCTCACTCGGAGTAAGGTTTCTCTGATTGGACGTGACCCACCTCCCTCCATGGATCAGTCCTATGACAGGCGGCGACAGGATGACGCCTTGATTCACACTCTACTGTGGCAGAGCATGGCCCCTCATGGCACCCGTACGATGATGTGCCTAGAGACTGCCAAGGTCATTTGGGATCACACTGCTCTTCTCAATTCTGGGGCTGATAACCTCACACGTATTTGCGCCACTTACTTCGAGTGGATACGTCTTGAGCATGGTGATACCCATCTCGCTATTCATTACAGCCGCTTTGTTACTCTATGCCAGCAGCTGGACACCTTCATGCCCCTCACCACTGATCTGACAGTCCTTACTCGGTAGCGGAACCAACTCCTTGCCATTCATTTCCTTGAGTCCTTGGGCCCGAACTTTCTACCCTTCAGGCAGCAGCTTATTGGATCTGGTTCTCTTCTTTCTATCAAGGAGATTTATTCACACGCCCAGCAGGTCCTCCCGGCTGGTTCCTTCCCGTCTCTCCCTGCCAAGAGCTCTGCCCCTGCAGCGTATGATACTGGTGACCGATCTGGACTGGGCAGAGGCTCCTTTGTCCGTGGTCGCGGTCGTCGGGACCGTGGCGGTGGCCGCGATTTTGGTGGTGGTCAAGGTAGTGGTGGTCGTATCTGCCCATTTCGCACTCATTGCCAAAGAGAGGGCCATCACGTTGATACCTGCTTTACCTTACATCTAGAGCTTCGTCTCTCTCGCTCTACACACGTGTTTGTTGATGGTACTACTAATGTTCCTCCTTGCCTATTGTACCTGCCCCTCTGATGATACCTTTCAGCTATCCAGGGCCGATTATGAGGAGTTCCAGCACCTTCGTCTGAGCAGCCAACCACCCACTGCCGGCTTTGTGCATCCAGGTAGTTCACCTGCCACTCTTCTCACTCGCTTCAGTCCCTGGATTATTGATTTTGGGCTTCCAACCACTTGATTGGTAACTCTTCCCCCCCTTAGTTCATTTCGACCCTTCATTTTCTATCTCAGTCAGTTACTCTTGCTAATGGGACTACGGCTCCCATCTCTGGTTTTAGTACTCTTTCTCCCCATTCGGGCTTTACTTTATCTTACGTAATTTGTGTTCCAAAGTGCCCTTTTAATTTGCTCTATGTTAGTCAAATTACCAAAGCCTAACTGCTCTGTCTCATTTTTCCCTTCTTACTATCTTTTTCAAGATCTCTCGACTAGGAGGACGATTGGCTCGGGATGTGAGGTGGACGGCCTCTATCACCTTCAGTGTACACCGTCGCCCACCATTTTGCATAGCTCTGTCGATGGTTATCAGTGGCATTGTCGCCTTGGTCATCCTTCTCTTCAGCGACTCCAGTAGACCTCTATTATCTCTTCTCCACTTCAGCCCTCTCACTGCGAGTCAAGTGAGCTCGGGAAACATCGTGGTACGTCCTTCCCCCCTAGGGTTGTTAGTCGGGTCTCGAGACCTTGTGAGTTGGTTCATTCTGATGTAATGGGGTCCATCGAGGACCAAGTTGCTTGTTGGATATAGATAGTTTATTGTTTTTGTCGATGACTTTTCTCAAATGGCATGGTTATTTCACTTAAGGATTGATATGAGGACTTTAATGCCTTTCGCACCTTTTATGCTGAAATTACAAATTAATACGATTTTGACCTTACATGTTTGTGTACAGACAATGTTAGGGAGTACTTCTCTACCTCGAATGGTTTTCAGGAGCTCTTAACATCCTATGGCATCAACCATCAATCCTCTTGTGGTTACACCTCCCAGCAGAATGGCTTAGTTGAGAGGGAGTTAAGGTATCTCCTAAATGTGGCTCGCACCATGCTCTTTCAGATGCAAGTCCCCAAACCGCTATTCTTATGGCCTGCTTCTTAGCAAACCGTCTTCCCTCTTGAGTCTTAGGAAATCATTCTCCCTTCTCTATATTACATCCCCATGGAGACCCCTTTCCCCTTACCCCATGGGTCTTTGGTTGTGTTTGCTTTAGTTCACAACATTGCCCCGGGTGTGGATAAATTAGAACCCCGAGCAGAGCGCTGTGTCTTCTTGGGCTACTCTCGTACCCAGAATCGTTATAAGCGTTACATCCCTAGACTTTGTCGGATCTTTGTCTCCGCCAATGTTACCTTCATTGAGTCTCTTTCCTCCTTTAATACTACCTATACTAAGCATGGGCCTACTCTTCCTGCCTCACGCATGCCTCTTTCTCTTCCCGTCCCAGTTGCACCATGTCCTCCTTCTTTAAGAGGTGTCAGTGTGTAACGACCCGATTTCCGTCGTGTCGCTACGAGCAAAAGAAAGTAAAAATCATGGAAATATTTTTTTTTTTTTTATACAAGCATCAACGACGATCCCGATAGAATCTTATTACAACTTAAAAATGATACATGACGTAAGACGTCAAAATGCAAGGACTCCAGGAACGAACTCTCTGATCACACAGTCCCTTATCCCATGGTTCCTTCATTTGCAAATGCTCCGCCATCTAATGCCTCAACCCCTGTGGTGGAGGAATCAACGTCAAAGCAGGGTCATCCAAAGACCGAGCAAAGTAAAAGAGACAATAATAACAGTGCATACAATATAATCCACATCCTCAATAATGTCTAGAAACAATATAATAAAGATTACAATGCCCATGGCAATATAAATAAAAGGAATGACAATAATTTCAATGTATGCTATGCATGCAATAATTATGAGACAGCACATTCCCCAGGTACATCCGGCTTTTCCCCCAAT
Organism: Tasmannia lanceolata; assembly: GCF_043159265.1. Taxonomy (NCBI): domain Eukaryota; kingdom Viridiplantae; phylum Streptophyta; class Magnoliopsida; order Canellales; family Winteraceae; genus Tasmannia; species Tasmannia lanceolata. The sequence goes on from NW_027518714.1 coordinate 41,438,384, forward strand.
TATTTTTCTGTCAGTTCTTTTCTGACTTTTTCATTTTATTTTATTTTTTTCTGCCGGTGTCCTTGCCGCACGGCTAACCACTACCCCTGTCTGAAGGTAGTGACGTTATGGACTTGGATTACGGTCTCGCATTTTGCCGAGCCGGGGATACTATCCCTCGGGGATACTTTCCCTTTTTGGTTGGTTTGCCAACGAAAGGCAGTACACGCTTCTCGCGTTGGCCTTTGGACCTTAGGTCCCAGGATGATTCCACCACACCCTTATGTTCCCCTTCACTCTCCCCCATGTATGCAACATGTATGCAATTACTTACCTTTGCCTTTCTTCCTGCATTCATTTCAATTCATTTGATTCCAGCATTCATTTCAATTCATTTGATTCCAGGCAAGCGAGTATAAATTCACTAAGCAGGTATTTATCAGGCAATTTATAAGCAGAGCTACATTGCATAGACAATTATATTGAATACCATTACAAGACAAGGTCTAGCTGTCACCTGCCTTTTTTTATAGTCGCAGTAGGACGAGATGGCTCCTGTAGGCAAATAAGTGAAATAGGTCAACTTATTTTAGTCTAGGTCCTTTTAATATCACACAGACAACACTTGTCCTTTCTGTGTCCATTTATGTCCTAAAATAAGTTGACCTATTTCACTTATTTGCCTACAGGAGCCATCTCGTCCTACTGCGACTATAAAAAAAGGCAGGTGACAGCTAGACCTTGTCTTGTAATGGTATTCAATATAATTGTCTATGCAATGTAGCTCTGCTTATAAATTGCCTGATAAATACCTGCTTAGTGAATTTATACTCGCTTGCCTGGAATCAAATGAATTGAAATGAATGCTGGAATCAAATGAATTGAAATGAATGCAGGAAGAAAGGCAAAGGTAAGTAATTGCATACATGTTGCATACATGGGGGAGAGTGAAGGGGAACATAAGGGTGTGGTGGAATCATCCTGGGACCTAAGGTCCAAAGGCCAACGCGAGAAGCGTGTACTGCCTTTCGTTGGCAAACCAACCAAAAAGGGAAAGTATCCCCGAGGGATAGTATCCCCGGCTCGGCAAAATGCGAGACCGTAATCCAAGTCCATAACGTCACTACCTTCAGACAGGGGTAGTGGTTAGCCGTGCGGCAAGGACACCGGCAGAAAAAAATAAAATAAAATGAAAAAGTCAGAAAAGAACTGACAGAAAAATAAATGGGGGAAAAGCCGGATGTACCTGGGGAATGTGCTGTCTCATTTTATAAAATTGTTGCATACATGCATACATAGCATACATTGAAATTATTGTCACTCCTTTGATTTATATTGCCATGGGCATTGTAATCTTTATTCTAGACATTATTGAAATGTGGATTATATTGTATGAACTGTTTATATTGTCTCTTTTACTCTGCTCGGTCTTTGGATGACCCTGCTTTGACGTTGATTCCTCCACCACAGGGGTTGAGGCATTAGATGGCGGAGCATTTGCAAATGAAGGAACCATGGGATAAGGGACTGTGTGATCAGAGAGTTCGTTCCTGGAGTCCTTGCATTTTGACGTCTTACGTCATGTATCATTTTTAAGTTGTAATAAGATTCTATCGGGATCGTCGTTGATGCTTGTATAAAAAAAAAAAAAAAAAAAAAAAAAAATATTTCCATGATTTTTACTTTCTTTTGCTCGTAGCGACACGACGGAAATCGGGTCGTTAATCGGGCATGAGGACATCTGGCATAATGGGGCGTACACGATTCGAACCCAAGTCTAAGCTAAGATTGAACGGCTTCCTACCACTAAGCCACCGCCCCAGATGTCAACAAAAACGGAATAGATATATATATATGTTAAAAATTTCCAATAGTCACTATTCACAATTACTATTCACAATAGTCACTATGCGAGATTACTATGCAGAAATACTATGCAAGTTCACTATTGAGATACACTATTTAAAAGTATTATTCACAGTAGGACCCACCGAGTACTATTTACAAACGAGTCCCACCATCAGTAGGTCCCACATCAGCGGGCCCCACACCCGCAGGTCCCACATCAGCGGGCCCCACATCAGCGGGCCCCACATCAGCGGGCCCCACACAAGTAGGTCTCACACAAGTAGGTCCCACACAAGCGGGCCCCACGACCAGCGGGTCCTACCACCAGCGGGACCCATCCCTAGTGGAAACGAAAATATCATCGCACCGACGAAAATAATAATAAAAAAATGCAAAAATACTATTGACCGACAAAATTAATAATAAAAAAATATTATTAACTATGCAAAATACTGTTAACCGACGAAAATAATAATTTAAAATAGTAAATAGTTTTTACTATGCAAAAGTACTATGCAAAAATACTATTGACCGACAGAAATAATAATTTAAAATAGTAAATAGTCTTTACTATGCAAAAAGTACTATGCAAAAAAATGTCTATAAATAGAGGAGGAGGAGGAGAAGAAAAGGAGAAGAGAAGAGAAGAGAAGAGAAGAGAAGAGAGAGAGAGAGAGAGAGGAAGAGAAGAGAAGAAAGAGAAAGAGGAAGAGAGAGAGAAGAAGGAAAAAGAAAATCCACTACCAAGTAAGTCTTTTATAATAGTCTCTCTTTCATGGTTGGTTCTACCACCTAAAATTATTTGAAAGCAATGATCTCTTTCAATGGTTGGTTCTACCACCTAAATTATTTAATGATCTCTTTCATGGTTGGTTCTACCACCTACCTATATTTTATTTGAAGTAATGGTTGGTTTTACCACCTATATGGATAAAGTAATGGTTGGTTCTACCACCTATATACTGAACGGTGAAATGCTCGCATAGTAACCGTAAAGTAAACTGTAAGGAAAGAAAGGCGAAGAAAGGCGAACTGCTGAGCATAGTAGCCAAAGAATGGTGGCCCACATGAATAATAACATGCGGGGCCCACATGAATAGTAACATGCGAGGCCCACATGAATAGTAACATGCGGGGCCCACATGAATAGTAACATGCGAGGCCCACATGAATAGTAACATGCGGGGCCCACATGAATAGTAGCATGTGGGGTCCACATGAATGGTAACCTATGGGGTCCACATGCATAGTAACATGTGGGGTCCATATGAATAGTGTCTGCTAGGCCCCATGATCTTGAAATATGAATTTGATAACAAATAATATGGGGTCCACAGGGAACATTATTTTGGACATTGATGGACATTACCTGGATAGAAAGGACACTACCTTAAAATATGAATTTGATGATAACTGTTAATTTTTGGGCCCACTTGGTAGGGAGGCATACACGTGCAAGGTGGAACCACCCTCAAATTGGGGTATATATATCTTTGGTGGAAGTTTGATATAAAAAAATGAGACAGCAGTATAGCGCCTCAAAATGAGTGTCTATGCCAAAACAGAACGTGAATATGATTTTATCTTCAGGATGATGCCCCTCACACCCTCACTTAGAGGCCGTCCCAATATATATACATCCGAAGTCTTTACAAGGCAGGTGATACCTAACTTTGCTCGTACGACTTTCAATGTATCCAACAAGAATGGTGAAGTATTTGATTTACATTGTTTCTAAGTTATTCTATATTATATGTTGAAATGGATTCAGTTTAAATTGTATTTATTTGAAATGATTCTGAAAATCTCGAGGAAAGGTAGGAAAGGTTGCTGGGCTGTATATGGAAAATTTCTCCTCACTATGTAGACGTGTTTTAAAACTGGGGAGGGCGTGGACCCAAAAGGGCAGTGACCCAAAAGGGCATGACCCAGAACCGGATAATAGCGGACAGTATCTACATGGGTAGGATCGGGATTTCACATCATGGTATCAGGGCTGGACCTTCTATCATATTGGAAAAGTATTTGTTCAGTTTATTTGAATTGAATTCTGGTTTAGAAAATCTCTATGAATTATTATGTTGGAAAAGTATTTGAATGTTATTTGAATAAATATGGATCTTGATCTGCTGTTTAGATTGAACTATCATACCTGCTAGGTTACTATCACTCTGCTTGACGTTGATTCCTCCACCACAGGAGTTGAGGCATTAGATGGTGGAGCATTTGCAAATGAAGGAACCATGGGATAAGGGACTGTGTTATCAGAGAGTTTGTTCCTGAGTTTTTACATTTTGACGCCTTGCGTCATTTACCATGTCTATCAATACTTTGTTATGATAAGACATCTTTCAGTTGTAATAAGATTCTATCGTGGTTGATGCTTGTATAAAAAAAAAAATAGTTACATGATTTTTGCTTTCTTTTGCTCGTAGCGACTCGTCGGAAATCGGGTCGTTACAGTTGTAATAAGGTTCCCTGTGTTCACTATTCATGTGGGCCCCACATGCTACTATTCATGTGGGCCCCATTATGTCACTATTTATGTGGGCCCCGCATGTCACTATTCATGTGGGCCCTGCATGTCACTATTTATGTGGGCCCCATCATGTCACTATTCATTTCACCATAAGTTGATAAAGTTTACTTTACGGTTACTATGCTAGTATTTCACCGTTAAGTATATAGGTGGTAGAACCAACCATTACTTTATCCATATAGGTGGTAAAACCAACCATTACTTCAAATAAAATATAGGTAGGTGGTAGAACCAACCATGAAAGAGATCATTAAATAATTTAGGTGGTAGAACCAACCATTGAAAGAGATCATTAAATAATTTAGGTGGTAGAACCAACCATGAAAGAGAGACTATTATAAAAGACTTACTTGGTAGTGGATTTTCTTTTTCCTTCTTCTCTCTCTCTCTTCCTCTTTCTCTTTCTTCTCTTCTCTTCCTCTCTCTCTCTCTCTTCTCTTCTCTTCTCTTCTCTTCTCCTTTTCTTCTCCTCCTCCTCCTCTATTTATAGACATTTTTTTGCATAGTACTTTTTGCATAGTAAAGACTATTTACTATTTTAAATTATTATTTCTGTCGGTCAATAGTATTTTTGCATAGTACTTTTGCATAGTAAAAACTATTTACTATTTTAAATTATTATTTTCGTCGGTTAACAGTATTTTGCATAGTTAATAATATTTTTTTATTATTAATTTTGTCGGTCAATAGTATTTTTGCATTTTTTTATTATTATTTTCGTCGGTGCGATGATATTTTCGTTTCCACTAGGGATGGGTCCCGCTGGTGGTAGGACCCGCTGGTCGTGGGGCCCGCTCGTGTGGGACCCGCTGATGTGGGACCCACTGGTGTTGGATCCGCTTATGTGGGGCCTGCTTGTATGGGGCCCGCTGATGTGGGACCCGCTTATGAATAGTACTCGGTGGGTCCTACTGTGAATAATACTTTTAAATAGTGTATCTCAATAGTGAACTTGCATAGTATTTCTGCATAGTAATCTCGCATAGTGACTATTGTGAATAGTAATTGTGAATAGTGACTATTGGAAATTTTTAACATATATATATATCTATTCCGTTTTTGTTGACATCTGGGGCGGTGGCTTAGTGGTAGGAAGCCGTTCAATCTTAGCTTAGACTTGGGTTCGAATCGTGTACGCCCCATTATGCCAGATGTCCTCATGCCCGATTAACTTGGGGAAAATGAGTAATGGCCGATGATTACCCACCTATGAGGCCATTTTTATATTTATATATATATATATTTTACCGGTTCTTACACAGTGGTTCCCCCTCTATCAAATTTCGCCCCCTTACAGTCTTCGGCAGTACCTCCTCCTCCTGCTACTACTACGAAGGTCTATCAGAGGTGCTGGCATGCAGATCATCCTCCACCTTTGCGATGCCGGTTCCCCGAGACCACGTCTTCTTCGGGGTCGAAGGGGAGTGTTCGTGAATGTGTGTGTGTTTTCCGTGAACTAGGGACCAAATCCGAATTCCACAGAAAAGAGTCTCAGAGTCGCCACCTAGTTAGGGCCTAGGACCCGTGTTTGCTTTTCTGATGAAACAGGGATAACGATCCGAATTTCATAGGAAGAGCAGTAACCAAAGCTGTCATCTTGGTCAGGGCCTAGAACTCGTAATTTTACTCTGTTTTTAGGCATGGTCTTTACAGAAATATGAATAAGGGATATGGTTACATTCAGGGAAGGTGTTAGGCACCCCTTATGCCCGGGAAAACCCAGTCACTTGACATGGCAGTTTTTTTAAAGAATTTTATCCAAAACCTTAACTTTTTATCCTTAATTAATATTAAGCTTAATTCCCTTTTTTATTTCGAAAGAATGGAGTGGCGAAAATAAAGAAAAAAAAAAGGGTGTTTAATTCCCTCCGTTTGTCCAACACCATTGAGGCACAAGGGCTCTCATCTCTGTCTCTTTTGTCTCCGTAGTAGGAACGGAGAGAGAGTGGTGGGATAAGGAGAGGGAACATAACCCTATTTACAAAGAAAGGAACGGGATTTATGTTATTGGATTCAGGGCAAGTGGAACCCCGGACCTTATAACTACTCTATACTGGGTTTTATAATAGAAAAGCGGAAAGCTGGAAATTAATGTAAATATACCGATGAAGCGTCAACATCCTCAGAAAAGTCGGCGGCGTAGCGGCGCTAGTTTGATGATGTAGCTCCAAGTTCTTCGAAAATTCAGCAGAACAATGGCGCTAATCGGACAGTGGGGCTCCGAGTTCTTCGAAATCCGGTAGAACAACAGCGCTAGTCGGATAGTAGGGCTCCGAGTTCTCTGACATTCGCCAGAACAACGGCGCTAGGAAAGTAGTGTCGCTCCGAGTCCTCAGAAATTCGGCAGAATGCCGACGCCCAGTGTAAGCTCCATAAGTGTTTCTCTACTTTCTCACTCTCTGAAAAACAGAAAAGACTGAAGTTTTTTTACTGAAAATTAACTTCTTGAATGGTTAAAATCTGATTTTTACACTTATCCCTCCTATATATAGGTTCGGACCCAAATCGCAATTTGCGATTTGAAAATCGCAAATTTTGATTTGTTGGCCCATATTAGGTCGATTGGTTTTGGGGATTTTCGGGAGCTTCGTCGGGCCGAAACTCCTTCGTTTGGACTCCAAATCTTGCACGGTCAGACCCGATGGACTTTTGGGTTTTAACTTTGGGACAATTTCGTTTCTGAGAAGTATTTCCTGTTTCGCGAACCAGAGAGAGATCAGGAGAAAGAAAACAGGGGCCTTGGGCTCGTCATGGGAGTCATCCTCACGACAACCTATCATTAGTACCACCTTACAAAATTGGGTGTCTACAGATGCCCCTCTTTGGTAGAGGGTGAAAGGCACACGAATGCCAAAGTAAGGAGACAGCAAAATTTTGTCAGTGGGGACTAATGATAGGGTTGCAAGGCTCGCATTGGACCCCTTAGGCTCTCAGCCTTTACCGAGGAGTCCTGCTGTCAGGTCCTCGAGTGGATACCTCTCCCTGACGGTTTTGAATTTTAAAAGTGTGACTGCTTAAACGAGCCTTGGGCGGATGTCGTTCTTAATAGCCAAGAAGGTCATCTAAAGTCAGGTATGGTGCCTGACTTGGGGAGGGACCTCGAGGGTCGTCGTTTCGGCATCCAGTGCTAATGTTGATGAAGGGGATACCTGTGCGGCATCCAGTGTTTGCTACGACAGATTATGTATGAGATTTGATAAAATTGCACAAGAGGTATCGTGTTCTAATGGGTTTTTGATTTGGGAAGATGCCTTTCTGACATATAAGGTTGATGTCTTAAGGGTTGGCCAAAAGACTAGTGTCAGTACGGATACAAACACCTACAAGGATAGGGTATTGTTCTAGCATCCAGTGCATGGAGCCTTGAGGGTTGGCCAAAAAACTGGTTGCCGTACGAGTACGAGCAACCTACAAGGTAGGATGCCGTTCTAGCATCCAGTGCTGGTTTTGAAGGCTACCGTGTGGTAACGGACTTGCCTAGAAGGGCTACCGTGTGGCAACGAACTTACCTTGGTGGGCTACCGTGTGGTAACGAACTAACCCTGGTCTTTGAGAGCTACCGTGTGGTAACGGACTTACCCTGGTAACGGACTTACTCTGGCTTTTGAGGGCTACCGTGTGATAACAGACTTACCCAGGAGGGTTACTGTGTGGTAATGGACTTACCCTGGTGGGCTACAGTGTGGTAACAGACTTACCCTGGTGGGCTACCGTGTGTTTGAGGGGGATCCGTGGTGACGGGATCCGATTGACTGACGAAAGGATCTGTGGTGACTGGATCCTATTGATTGATAGAAGACAGTTAACACCACTGGGGGATGGTTGAAAATTACAGATTGTATTGACTTTGCTAAGGGATAAACTAGAGTTCATCGATCCACTGAACGCACAATGCAAAGGCGAAAGCTCTTTCGGAAGATTCGGAATGACTTTATTGGGGGTTTTAAACCCCACAAAAGAGTCTAGATTAGTTATTATTGTTAATCTAACATAAGTATTACCACTTTCAAGAAGGAATTAGAAAACCACGTTGCTTGATCTACTCCTCGAACAGTTGCGATCGTTCTGAACACCACGAACCCCGCAAGTTGAACCGATGGATTCTTTTCTTTGCACCATTGATTGTGGATGTGAATAACTCTTATTCACTTCTATATGCTCTGATCTAATCAGTACCTTTGTTGTAGAGATTAGAAACTAGATTGGAAGCCTTTCTATTGATCTTTGGTGTCCCTTTTTGCAATTGAGAAAGAGATAGAGAGGGAGCGAAAACGAATTTTCAAAGGGGAGAAGGGAGGACGAATTTTGGACTTCTCAATCTTGGGAATTCGTCCAGCCTTTTCCACTTTTATAATAAAAGAGTTTGGATGGTGTAGTCCAGCTTTCTCTCATCCAATTCCTATCCAATTTGGAAACCAAGTTGCATTGAAACTCCTTGACCGAATGGGACTCTCCCAACTGACCATGGCTGAGTGGGACGCCCAAGTAACCTTATGGGGACGTTTTTTGAAGTCACTTTCCAGCCCATTGAGGCCTTATCCAATAGAGGTGTTCGAGTTGGAAACGAATTGCTAGAAATCTAGAAGCTTCATTTGAACAATTCCTATTCCAAAAGGAGTTCTAGTGCAACTCGAAGTCCAACCATTGGGAAACGTTTTCCCAAGTCTCCCATCGGTGTTGGGCATGTGGTGGGCCCCACCACAAGTTTTCCAATGTTAGGACAATTCCAATTCCCAATTCCATTCTAACTTGGCTCTCTTTGCTAAACCAATTTGGGAATAACTATCCTCATTTGGATATCAAATTATATTAATATTATTAATCATATTAATAACATTAATATTTATTAATTAAATGAATAACTAATTTATCCAACTAATAAATCAATAACTCCCATCCAATGGGAGTAATTCGGCTCCAATCTTTGTTCTTAAAAATTCTCTCATTATCTCTTGTTAGTTATCTAACAAAGACAAGTATATATACAAATATATATATATATATATATAATTATTTAATAAATATCAACATTCATCTAACGGATCATATCCATCCGTGCAATTACATAAAATGCGGAACCCTGAACCGTTTGGATGCTATCGGGTCATTCGAGTTGTGAGTGGGATCGTCGCAGGGATCCGAGGGTCGATCCTGCGAAATCCTATAGTGGGTTCCACTGCGATCTCGCTCTGTAGTTAAACTACTCACATTAGATCAGTGGCCTCCATCGAGACGTAACCCTGAAGATGACTGTCAGATCATCTTACCCCTAATCACATCTTGTATGTGCAAGTCTTTTCTTCTTAACTACATCTACTGAGTTGAGCCATTCGGGGGGTGGACACCTCTTACCCCCTTGGCCTACTCTGGCTATATCATTTTGGTCAAGCGGTGTTCAGCCTCCAAATGCATTTGTAAAATCCTTTGAAAAAAATTTCAATGTTTCAGAAAACATTCTGATAAACCTTTTATCAAATCCACCTGGACAGGTTATTTAATAGGCCTACCGCTCTAAAAAAATTGTAGATGTCATTCCCTAAATTTTAGGGCAAAGAATCCCTTGTTGAGAATCACTATTGGTCTTAAGGGTTTGCTCCAAGATATAGCACTATCCGATTGTGACTCTATATTAGAATCATTATAGAGTGAGGGTTTGCTCCAGGATAGACTAAGACCCTAGAACGGACCCACAGACCAATAAGATCCCTCGGGTCTAAGGACATGTGAGGGGTCCTGTATGGAAGAACAACTTTACACTCTCTTGTCCACAAGTTGTTCTTTTATTTGATCTGGTTCGATTGGGCGATCAAATCGTAGCACCCACTCTTCTTACTTAGGGTCCACTACCCAGATGACAGAGATAAGTCACCTAACAACACGTGCATACAGTGTTCAAAAAAGCGCTGGGCGGAGCTGGGCGGCTGACTGACCTCCCAACGCCCAGGCGTTTTGAGGCGTTTTTCATTTTTTTAGATATTAATATATTTTCATAGAGGAAAAAGATTGTACGCTCGACCGTACCTAAAGTTAGGTACGGTAGAGTGCCAAATCACATGGGTCCCACATTTTTGGTGAGCATCTAAACCATTCATTTGCAAGGCCCCATCATAGATAGGGTGCATACCAAAAATCAGCTCCATAGGAACATCCTAACCCATCCATTTGTGGAGGCCAAAATGGACAGACAGTGTTTGTCCACAAATCTGCCCATTTTGCCCTCCAGTTTTGGAGGGGTTAGGATGATTCAATGGTGCTGATTTTTGGTATGCACCCTATCTATGATGGGGCCTTGCACATGAATGGTTTAGATGCTCACCAAAAATGGAGGACCCATGTGATTTGGCACTCTACCGTACCTAACTTTAGGTATGGTCGAGCGTACAATCCTTTTCCTCATTTTCATAATATCTTACATTTTTTATATAAAATATAAATACTTGAATACATAACAATCCAAACCATTTTATGCATAAGCACTAAACATTAAATTATAACAAAAAGTCAAAAACATAATAAGAAATTAAGCATAAAGTACTTAATAATTTAAGTATTTAACAATACAACACAAATCCATGACCAAAAAAAGATTAAAATCCAAGCACTTCTTCAGTCTTCACCGATCATTGTCCTCTCCCTCCAAGACTAAGACTCTAACTTCATCTGAGTCTTCAAACCCGCCCCGCCCCGCCCAGGCCCACGCTCAGGGCCCAGGCGCCGCCTCATCTCCTGGGCGGCTGCCTAATAACGCCCAGGCGATGAGACCGTTTTTTTAAACGCACAGGGCCTGGCCGATGCGCTTTTTCTGCGCCCAGTGCCTAAGCGGCGCCTAGGCGGCCGCCTTTTAGAACAGAGCGTGCATATAGGTAAGACTGGTGCTAGTTATATACAGAAAGAGATGTCCAGACTCTTTCCCAACTAGGAACTACTAAGGATTGCATAGAACCGAGATGTCATATCTCCTTACTCCCTTGGATCTGTGAATCCTTCGAGCATGGCATTTCTACTATGTTACCTAAGGACGAACATGTGTCATAAAATAAGCACACCACACACATTCATTAATATAAATACCCATTCATGTCATGAAATAAGCATTTATTGATTACAAAATGTTATTCTCCTGGATTTCTAGGGCATATACTAACAATGCTTCACTCATGAATACTAACGTGTCATCTGCAAATTGAAGGTGTGATACTGTCACGGAGTTACGGGTAGGTTTAAGGAGAGAGGAGGTCACCTTGTCTGAGACCTCTGGTGCTACCAAAAAAATCCTTGAGGAGAGCCATTTATTAATATTGAAAACGATGCTGAGGATATGCAGGACGTAATCCACCTTCTCCATTTAGCCCCAAACCTCATTTGGTTCATGATATAATCCAACATGTTCCAATCAACATGATCATAAGCCTTTTCCAGATCAATTCTAGCAATAATGCCGCAATCACCAGTCCTCTTTGCCAAGTCGAGTACTTCTTTGCCAATAAGTACACCATCAAGTATTTGACGGTCATTTACAAAGGCCCCTTGAAACTTGGATATATTTCCCCCATGACAGCACTTGATCGAATAGCCAAAACTTTGGCAAATAATATGTACAGACCACGCAAAAGGTTTCTTGGCCGAAAGTCCTTCGGTTCAACGGCGCCTTCCTTCTTTGGGATCAAGGTAAGAATTTAGTATTTGCCTCCTTGTTAATGATACCCCTTTCAAAAAATTCCTTCATAACAGCCAATACATCACTCTTGATGAACTCCCAATATCAGAGATAGAACGCCATGGGGAACCCATCAGGTCCTGGAGCCACGACGGATCTCTTCACGGATCTTCACGAAGGTCAACTCGTCCTCACCCTCCAATGGTGGCTTCCGACTCAGTGCCTTGGTATTAACGGATGACCACTTCAAGGGGACCGGCCACCCCTCTTCAGGATCCGCAAGACTTACATACAGAAAACTGTTCTTTCATCCATGGATTGAGGACGGTATTCCGATAATCATCTTCACTTCGAGTCGTTGGCTGATGTAAATCCAACCCCCTGACCGGTGCGACTTCAAATGCGCACACCTACGAAACAAGGTCACTGACAGATCCCTTCTCAGCCTATACCGCACCAAGTATATAAAGCCGACCAGCGTTCTCCAGGAGTTCGGTACCACTTGAGGTGGGACTAGACCGTAAAATCGCAACACCTCGGCGATGAAAGAATTGATAGAGAACCTAAAGCCGGCCTTCAAGGCCTCCTCGTACATGCAGACATCTGTACTATCATTATTCGTACTGTCTCCCTCAATGGCCACTCTCAAAATAAATCGATCAGGGATGTAGTACCTAACTCATACGTCACTAAGCCTAGACTCGTCAAGGACGTTCTCCTCGAAAACGGCCGCAATATTGTACTTGGGATCGGCATCCATCTGGGCCGAGGCCACAACGTCAGCTGCCCTGCTTCCCGCGAAGGAACTTGACGCCCTGTGGTCGTCATCGTCATCCTCTTCAACACCAGCCTCACCGCTCGGCTCCGCCGCGTCTGGACGATCTACCCGAACAGAACTAGAGTTCAATTCCAAGATCCCACCACCCATGATGATCTCTACATATTGATAGTCTCCCTCCCCTTCGAGGTCGACGATCACATCTCCACTTTGATCGGCCATAGTCTGGCCTCCTCCCCTATTTGGATCAAATCTCGCCTTTCGGATGAACTAGTTCCAGAACCGCTCGAGGAGGAAGTTTCTCCGGAGGACAAACTGGAACTAGAATCCGAACTAGAGCTACTGGACATTATGAAGAAAGAAAAACTCAATGCAAAGAGAAGAACTAAGGAATGTTACCGGTCTAGTAGATGCGACCCCGAGCTCAAGCAGTGCCTAACAAAGATGAACAGAACAAGAAGAGACGAGCTGATCAGCGAAGCAAAAGTAAGAAATACAAAAGGTGAATGGAGAAATGAGGCCACTTCTCTTATAGCCGAACCTGTCAGACGACAGCTCACATCCACGATCCAAATCACGCCACGCAGCAAGCATTAAAGAGGAGGTATGAAACACGAAGTGACGCGACGCTTCAAAAAAAGAGACAAAAACTACTACGTATAGTAGTTCGTCGACAAAATTCAGATCGTCTGAAGTCGTTCAGGATATGGCGCAATCCACTAAAAGACAATCCAGATCGTCTGAAGCCATTAAGGATATGGCGCAATCCACTAAACGACAAAATTCAGATCGTTTGAAGCCGTTCAGGATATGGCGCAATCCACTAAACGATAAAATTCAGATAGTCTGAAGCCGTTCACGATTTGCGCAATCTACTAAACGATAAAATTCAGATCGTCTGAAGCCGTTCAGGATATGGCGCAATCTACTAAACGACAAAATTCAGATCGTCTGAAACCGTTCAGAATATGGCACAATCCACTAAACGACAAAATTTAGATCGTCTGAAGTCGTATGGCGCAATCCACTAAACGACAAAATTCAGATTGTCTAAAGCCGTTCAGGATATGGCGCAATCCACAAAACGACAAAATTTCAGACCGTCTCATGTCGAACTGAATAATTAGTCTTGAATTTCAGTTTATCCAAACTCTCAGATCGTCACTTGCCGAACTGAATATCAGTCTTGAAGTTCAGTTCGTCCAGATTCCTCAGATTGTCTCAAGCCGAACTGAATATTAGTCTTGAAGTTCAGTTCGTCCAAATTCAGACTATCTCATGCCGAACTCCATATTCCTCAGATCGTCTCAAGCTGAACTGAATATTATTCTTGAAGTTCAGTTCGTCCAAATTCAGACAGCCTCATGCCGAACTGAATAATTAGTCTTGAATTTCAGTTCATCCAAACTCTCAGATCGTCTCTTGTCGAACTGAATATCCGTCTTGAAGTTCAGTTCGTCCAGATCCCTCGGATCATCTCTTGCCGAACTGAATATCAGTCTTGAAGTTCAGTCCGTCCAGATTCCTCAAATCGTCTCAAGCCAAACTGAATATTAGTCTTGATGTTCAGTTCGTGCAAAGCCCAGATCGTCTCAAGCCGAACTGAATATTAGTCTTGATGTTCAGTTCGTCCAAAGCCTAAACATCCAGATTCTGAAGACGTGGAAAGATGATCCCACTCAAGCCGTCAGACTAGATTTGGGGGGGGGGGGGGGGGGGGGGCAACTGATGGAGTGTAAAAAGAAAACCCCCAATCACTGGTCAACACGTGGCACAAAGGCAAAAGTGGGATTAGGCATCAAAGCCAGGGGTAAGCAAGTAATCACACCCCAGTAGAAAACCCTAAAGCAGATCCTGCCCAATTACAAATTGACACCTGTCAAAGGGCAAAAGGGTAATCTAATACCTAAGCCCCCACTATAAATAGACCTCATAAATTCTAAGGTATGGGGCTGAATCCCAAAAAACTTACCATTCACAGCTCTACTTTCCTTATCCGGTAAGTATCGGAGGACCTATCCAGAGTTACCACTCCAGGTTGGTCATCTGACCGGGTGCTACTTTGTGCAGGACACAGCCACGTGCAGGCCTAGTCGTGGTACGTATCAGATCAGCTATTTCCCGCTCATAATCCAACCAAGTCAGCTTTCTCTTGACTGCCACATCGTGTTACAAATTTTGACCGTAACATTTGGGCTACCTTTTGAGGCCAAAAAGAGATTAAATATCCCAAAATCCAGATAAAAGTTTGTCATTGATCTTGAAAAGATCATCGGAACAAGCTATGACGGCTTAAAACAGACACTTGCATAAAAAGTTATGCCTTCGGAAAGTTTCTGAGTTAATTAAAAGACACATGTTTTCTGTT
This sequence comes from Tasmannia lanceolata, assembly GCF_043159265.1. Taxonomy (NCBI): domain Eukaryota; kingdom Viridiplantae; phylum Streptophyta; class Magnoliopsida; order Canellales; family Winteraceae; genus Tasmannia; species Tasmannia lanceolata. The sequence goes on from NW_027518714.1 coordinate 41,453,553, forward strand.
GCCATTACAGTTCGTCTTTTTTCCATAAGTTAACCCGTAATGAAACTTACAGCACTCCACAAGTCAACTAAAAGCCTAAACATGAAAAACAGTCCATTACTGATCTAAATATACAGTATAGTCTATGCAGCACACGAGGAGCGAAATGAGAAAAAGAAATGCTATTCAAATGTAAATACCTCGTCGCAATTTATTGAGTCGAAAACTGATACAACTCTAATGATAGCTTGCCCAGGGCTATTGACACGGACAAGCCCAGCATCAGAGACTGATGCCACAGCCACATTAAAGGAAAACCAGCTATAATCTTTGGAGCTTTTTGCACAACCTGTAGCAATCAGTGAAAACCCAAGGCCATCGAAAAATGTCAAGAGGAAATCAATTATTTAAAAACATAGAAGTTAAAAAACTACCATTCAGAAAAAAAAAAACTACGGACCTCCTACTGCAGTTAGCTTGACTTCCTGATAAACTCCGCGGGCCCAAGGAAGGTGAATGGTTCGAGAGTACTCATTTGTTTCACGCATGCGGATTTTGACTTGATCGCAGACCATAACATCTTGAACAATCTTGAGAACCTAAAAAAGAATATCGGACTGAGTGAGGAGCTGATACTTAAGTTATAATGCTTTCTGAAGAACTACTCCCCCACAAAGCAACAATATCCAAAACATTAACATGCCTATATTCTTTTTCAAATTCCAAACCACCAAAAAGAGGTCACCTCGGTCTTTTCCGCATTCCCACTATGGTAAGAAAGAGAAGCAGCCAAACTTCCAAGTCCCTGAGAAGTTGCTTTGATTAATCTAGAACACCTCCAACCATGTTTAGCAGCAATACCATTTGGCAACGGGAACACATCCCAGTATGAAGAATGGTTGTATTGCAACTTAACATCATCAGTCTGCCAAGGAAATAAGGATAAATGACCATCGCTCAGAATTTAGGATGCATAAATAACGATCAAATAATTGATAAAGCATCTCTGAAATGAAACTCAAGTGAGCCATGCATGGTGAAAATGCATCTAAACCATACAATCTAGTGCCCGTGCAGAAATAGAATATCTTCAGAAAGGCCATCCTCCTGCTAATAAACATCCTATTAATATTATCTACAACAATGGTTTTAAATTTCAATTTCGGTACCAATTGGCCGAAACCGAAATTTCACGAAATCCTGAAATTTCGGCCTAAATCCAGTAAAAAATTAACTATTCATTTCGGGGTTGTCCCGAAATTTCGGATTTTGTGAAATTTCGGTTTCGGTCCCAATCGAAAACTGTACAACGAAAATGCAGATAAACGAAAATAGTGAATACCCCTGTAATATATATCTCTTGTGCACCAGGTCCACGAGAGAAAACCTTCATGTACACAACATATTGTCGGCCAGCAACAACATACCAAAGGACTGTTGATGGAGTAGACTTTGTTCCTTCAACAGGGTCACAAGAAATGGTCACAGGTACAAGGTATAAATGTAACTTATCTGGGAGGACCACATGCATGGATGACATCTGTAGGTGGCCAGCCACTCTGGCGTCTTCAACAATGACATTCGTGATTCCAAAGTTCAGTGCATGAGCCAATCCCATCATGGAGTCAACCCGAGCTACCGAAGAGTTCAACACATACCATCGGTGATAGGGAGATGGTAAATCAATCACTATGGAAGCAAAGGAAATACAATCATCAATTGTCCAACAGGATTAATGTACACGTCTCGTTTAAATATCCCATCAAGCCCTCATAGGTCAAATTGAGGAAAGATTATTTTATCCATACAAACCAACTGCCTATTTTAGAATATAAAAGCTTTTTTATAAAAGAAAAATCAACTTTTTTATAAAAAAAAAAAAAAAAAAAAAAAGCATGGCCCATCTCAGTAAATATGCATACATTTGAAATGAAGCATAGTATCTAGAATACTCAGATATGTACAAGAGCAAAAGCATAACCCTCTAAATAAAATTGCAAAAGGACGAGAATGATGGAAATATGCAAACTGCATCAAATACTAACCCTCACAAGTTCATTTTCCACAGAAAATATACTATTAGAATAAGAGAAATATTCTAGAGTCCAAACTACCTTTCCCTTTAGAATACAATTTGACTTTTCGTAAGGAACCAAGTTCACTTCCCTTTAGATAACTGACAAGTGAAACACCACTATACTACAAAGAACACTGACAATTTCATCAAAAACCTCCATTAGGCTATATTCCTATGATCACCCGCTGAATGATGCAGAGTCAGTCGGCTTACTCATCAAACACCCCTGATGCCAGATGGTGCTAAATGAACATAATGAGAACATTTCCTAAGCCTCAGCATTAGAAAGAATGAGATTAGTGGTGTACTTCATATCATAGGGGCAAGTCAGTCCTTCGTAAACAAGCAATAATTCATAAAAGATGCTTAGAGAAGAGAATCAATTGAAATCAAAAAGTAGGCCCAAAGGCGATCAAAACATTATACCAATGTCAATATCAGGCCCTAAGAGCTCAGCTCACCACGAAAATTGACAAAAATATTTATGATAATTAATTTACTTTAGGCAAAGTTGAAGTTGATTTTGGGTTGGCAATGTGTAACTAAAATGTGAAAATTATTTTTAAGACAGCATGTAATACACTTTCTACTTTTATTTTGGGCTGCTTTAAAATAGAAATTACACTCTATTTAGTTGATCTAAGGGCTGAAATGGATCCTATACTTACGCTTACAATTTGTTAAAGTATAAAAGATTAAATAACGCCGTCCCCATCAGCTTAAGCTTTTGGAGCAACTAATTTTATGAAGTTTCCATGTACTTTTAAAGAGGTTAATGATTACTTATGAAATTTCCCTTTAGATTTGGGTTTTACCCTACTTTGATCTTCTGTTGATTGAATCTATTCTCACTTTATGTCTATAGCATCATCTGCAATGATTTCTTCGATTGCCTGTGTGATCGTCCAATTCTGTAGCAAGTGTCTACTTTAGGTGGATTCCTAGTAGCACCAAGGAATGATAACATCTAATGATTGAACGACTGGAAAGAATTCCCCAAGACGTGCTGCAAATACTAGATATGGACTTGCTTTGGTTGTTGAATCACCATGTGGTGGGAAAGTGGAGAATGGGCATGAAACCAATGTGTGTTCAATGATGGAAAGATGCACCGACATCAACCCTACTGGCCTTGTCTCTCGTCTTATCCAATAGGGCAGTAGGCCAATTTGGGAAAGAGGGATCTCGAGTTGCGAAACACATAAGGGGTAGCCTGCCTTCTAGGCCCCGAGCTGGAAGTCGATAGGGAAGTGGACGAGGTGGGTAGCCGGATCTTGATACGTCTTTCCCAACCTTTTTCATCAATGTGGGGCCTCGGCATGTGAAGTTGAAGGTCGAGTTTGTGGTGATTGAGATCAAGAACAAAACTATGGAGACAATCAATTTGTCCAAGTGCAAGAACGAAATCGCCACTCAAGAATAAAGGCCAGAATACCATAAGAATTGAAAGAAGAAAAGCATCCTTGACAGTACAAGATACAATGATTCATGAAAGGAAGTGGGGTACTATTCATAGCTTAGTTTCACTTTCTATTGGACCCAAGTACAAGGAGGAAATGTGATGTGATGAGATGTAGTCCCAATGGATGCATATTGCATATTGGTAGGGAAAGCAGAGCAATATGATCAAGACATAACTCATACAAGAAAGAAAAACATATATTCTTTTGTGAAAGATGGAGAAAAAATGCATTTTTGCCTATGGAGGAAGATTCAAAACCCAGGCCTTGTAAAGAGGAGACTTTTTATTTTAATTTGCAAAAGATCATAGAAGATAACAATGACTTGGAAATTGAGTATGTGTAGTTAGTAAGGACGATGTTCAATCAACAATCACTCCTAAGCCTCTAGTGTTAATGGAGAAAGGAAAGCCCATTCCTTCCATGAATTTTGATTTTTCGAGAATATAAGAGTTCGATTCGCTCTCGAAAGTTGGTAAATCAGATTAAAAAAATAGCTTCTTTTCCAGAACGATGGGTGATATTTCATATGGTTGGGAAGCATCGAACAGGAAAATTGTTTTTTTATTACTGGATAGAAATTTAAAGCTTGAAGGAAATTGCTAGATTGATATAACTTGGTAGTTTTGCTTAGTCGATGCAATCTTAAGAAATTGATAACATCATTACTGTAAACTTTTTCGAAGATGGTTTGTTATGATGAATCGATGGGCGAAACAAGGAAAAACAAGCATAGGATCAAAGGTTTGTATTTTTTTTCAAAAGACCACCTGCAAACATGAGACTACCACTACTTGTTGGTACTTGCAAGTGGAGAGACAGTTTTCTCCAATCACAAGCATCAAAGGTTTGTGGTTTTCAAAAGAAGACTTGCAGACATGAGACTACCATTACTTATTGGCAGTTGAAGGTGGCGAGAGTTTTCTCCAAGCAGAGAGAACTAATACAATAAAAGTTCATGAACACACCCATAAATCAGCAACTATGACTTGACAGGAGAGGATGGTTGATCAAGATCCAAAAGTAGGCCCGAAGCAAGCAAAACATCATTATGATGTCAATTGTGGGCTCTACGGAGCTCCACTCATCACATAAATTGGCAGTTTCCAATGGTGGATTCGTGTCACGGGTAGGCAAATTTATATGGACTAGGAATTAAGCTATCCTGTTGATGAGGAGGTTGGACCACTTTCTCCTATCATCTGGGTGGAAGGAATTGTTTCTTATGTCATTTGAGAAGATCGTCCCTCATCCTATTTCCAACCATTCCCCTATTCATTTTAAAATAAATGAAATATAGAGTATGACAGCTCCGTTCTGATTTTTTTTCGAGGAACACAGATCCGTTCTGATTTGAACTAGATTGGCCCTCTAACAGGGATTTTAGATCTTTTGTGACTAATTGGTGGAAATCTAATGCATTCAGAGGAAGTCATGGGATCAGATTTTTTTCGGAGGCTCAAAGCTCTCCAAGTCTGCTCTTCTTTCTTTCTTTCTTTTTGAAATGGCAGTATATTGAATAAGAGAACCGAGATGGTCCACGAAAAATACAAAGAGGAAAACAGAAAATTACAATGAAAAACAACAGAATAAAACTTCTCACGGAGGAAGAAAGTCGAACCACTCCAACCCCACTTTATGAACTCCAGATCTAGCAAGGGAATCAGCTTCCCCATTAGCTGATCTTCTAACACGCTTAAACACCATAGACGAATCTGAAATGAGGTCAGAGATTTCCTCGAAGTAAATAGCCAACTAATTACATTGGAAGAATCGCCTTCCACAATCACCCTATCATAAATCTCTCTACTCAGATGGTTTATCCCATGATAAGCAGCTCTAACTTCCGCTTCAATTGAATCAATCCTTCCGATTGGACCTGCAAAAGCCCAAGACACCAGCCCTAAAGAGTCCCTACAAAGACCTCCAACCCCAGCTGGACCCGGGTTACCCAAACTGGAGCCATCAAAATTAATCTTAAGAAAACCTTCAGGAGGTGCTTCCCATTTTTGAACTATCTTTTCTCTCCTCACACCTTCAAAGCACACAATGCGCCACCCCTCCCAAAGATCAAAGGCTGAGACAAATTTAAACTGAGGGAGACTCTTCGCCCAAAACATAACCAAAGCGATAATTTTCATGAATAACCAGTATGAGGACTTTGCCACTCCTTCAAAAACTCTCGAGTTTCTTTCTCTCCATATAACCCACCACAAAGCTAACAAACACAATCTCTAAAGCACCTTCCCTTTCTTTTTCCAAGGCACAAAATCCCAACTCTTCAATAGCACAGCAATAGAATTTGGGAAAACCCAACAAATATCAAACCTTTTCAGGATGAACCCCCATATCTCCCTTGCTACCTTACAAGGGATAAAAAGATGGTCAATATATTCCCCATCTTCCAAACGAAGCGAGCAATGATCCACTAGCCACATACCCCTTCTTCTTAGAAATTCAATGGTCTGAATCTTCCCACTGCCCAACTGAAAAAAGAAACCGATGGAGGACCATGAAACTTCCAAACGTCAGCTGAGAGAGGGGATCCGAAAGCAGGCACCAACCGAAAATAGAAAGATTTCACTGAGAAAAATCCGGACGGATCCCATAACCAAATTCTTTTGGCAACCCCATTTCTTTTTAAATAGCAGCCCTCAATCAGTTGAAGCAAATGAAGAATAGAAAGTAACTCTCTGTCAAAGAAATTCCTTCTGAAATTAGGCTTCCATATCACCTTGCTATCAACCCTCTCAAAACAATCTCTCACCAGCACTTCTTTGTTCAACGCTACCAAGAACAAATCCAGGAAAAGCACCGCCAAAGGATCAGCCGAACACCAAGCATCCAACCAAAATTTTATTCGATCCCCTTTGTAAACTTTAAACCGAATTCCCGCCTCAAAACTTTGCCAAAACCTCAAAATATTGCGCCAAATAATCTCTCCTTTCTTACTGTAAATATCATCAAAACATCAATTCCCATGCAAGAACCCGTACTTGCTCCCAATCACTTTTACCCACAAAGATGATTGTTCCACACCAAAATGCCAAAGCCACTTACCCAAAAGAGCGCGATTTAACTCTTTCAATCTTCGAATCCCCAAACCACCATTCTTTATCGGAATACAAACCGTTTCCCACTTCACTAAGGGGATTCCACTTTTGTTATTTGAACCTCCCCACAAAAATCTTCTTTGGATCTGTTCAATTCTCAACACCACACTAACCGGGCAATTAAACAATGACAGATAATACACCAGGATGTTAGCCAACACCGCCTTGACCAAAATCAGTCTCCCTCCCTTAGACACAAGGTTTCTTTTCCAAGTTTCCAATCTTCTTTCTATTCTTTCTACAATAGGAGTCCATAAATCTTTTCTCAGTCTTCCCACCCCAAAAGGAAGCCCTAGATACAAGGAAGGAAGAGAGTCCAATCTGCAACCCATCGCTTTTGCAAAATCAGAAGCTTCTGAAAGGGGTAAATTGATAGCAAACAAACTAGATTTCATAAAGTTTGATCGTTCACGAGTGATCATTGGCTTAGCTATCCCCTTCAAATTTAAAATCTTATTCCTATCAGAAGCACAGAAAAGAATGGTGTCATCAACGAATTGCAAAAGCGAAACTTCCACTCTATCTCTACCAATGATAAAACCCTCAAAAAGCCCCTTAGTACTTCCCTTTAACATCAATCTATTTAGAGTTTCTGCAATAATAACAAAGAGAAATGGAGAGAGAGGATCCCCTTGCCTTAAGCCCCTAGAAGACTTAAAACAGCCTTTTGAAGACCCATTAACCAAAATGGATAGCCAAGCCGAGGAAATGCATTTTCTCATCCATCCTCTCCATCGATTTCCAAAACCCATCCTCCCAAGGAGAAAATCTAGACAATCCCAATCCACTCTATCATAGGCTTTCTGCATATCTAACTTACACAACACACCTCCAACTCCACTTCTCGAATAAGCTTCAATAACTTCATTTGATATAAGAGAACAGTTCAATATTTGCCTCTTACTAACGAAAGCACTCTGACTATCAGAAATAATAAAGGGAGCACCACTTTAATTCGATCAGCTAGCACCTTGGCCAATTACTTGTACAGGCACCTCACCAAGCTGATTGGACGGAAATCAGACACCTTAGATGCACCTTTAATCTTGGGAATTAGAGTAATGAATGTAGCCCCTGTGCCCCTATCAAGAGACATACCATCATAGAACTCCTTAAAGAATCTTAGAAACTTTTCACCGCCAGCCAACAAGCTTGGAAAAAACTAAGCAGAAACCATCAGGACCAGGAGCTTTATCTTTTGGCAGCGAGGACAAACCTTTCTCAATTTCCTCTTCCTCAAAAGGAAGTTCCAGATCCAAACTTGCCTCCACATTCAAACTATTAAACTCCACACCTTAAGGGATAGGATGCAAAATACCTTCTGAAGCATACAGCGAAGCAAAGAAATCAACAATAGCCGAGGAAATTTCTTCCTTGGAATTCAACAAGATACCATTCACTGAGATCGATTCGATTCTATTCGTCCTTCTTCTAGCACTAGCCATCGCATGAAAATAAGTTGTATTCTTATCTCCTTCCTCCAGTCATTTCACCCTTGATTTTTGTCGCCAAGATATTTCTTCATGCAACAATAATCCTTTATGTTCTTGTTTTACTTTACCCAACTCCTCCCAATCTTCCTCAGAGCTTAATCCGCACTCCTCCAAAGCTAACAATTCCTTTAACCGATTTTCCAACCAAAACTTCCTGCCATGAGATTGATGTTTTTGTTCCTTAGACCATTCTCTTAATTTATTCTTAACAAATCTGAGCTTTTTCCCCAATCACCACATCCGCAGGACCCTCCACACTACACGAAGACCACCAATTGCCCAATTTGTCCTCCATATGGGGATAGCTAAGCCATGCAATTTCAAATCTAAAGAGGGGAGGGCCCCATGACTCTAGACACGGGTCAAGAAGAAGGGGACAGTGATCCGAAACTGGGTGCACCAAAGCTTTCTGGGAATTTCAGGAACCAAATCCAACCACCCAGAACAAACAAGAAACTGAAGTCTGCTCTTCTTTAAATGCATAAAGATCATTTATGTAAAATTGAGAAGTATAAATTCTTGTATCAAATTCTGCAATTAGAGAATGGTAAGATATGATGGAGCTTCAGATTGGCCGCACAATATCTAGGGTTTACTAAATTGAAATGTTGTTCAGGTGAGGTGAGTTCCTAGCTCCGGCGAGTTCCTTTTCCGGTGAGTTCTACTCGTTATGTCTTGGCCAAGTGGGGGCTGAGAGGTTGTGAGTTCCGTTTCCTTCTCCGGCGAAATCAAGTTGTGGCTTCGGGATAAGATTAATCTGAAGAAGAATCTGTAGATAGATCTATGAATGCCATGGGACTTAGAGGGCGTGGTGATCTTCTTCTCTGGCGATTGATGGGTGGCTGGTAAGCAGATCGGAGAGATTCAGAGTTGGGTGGAATTGGGGAGGGGGTTCTTCTCAGGCGAGTTCTACTCATTGTGGTTTGGTCACTTTCCCTTGTTCTCTCCATTTCAGCCTCGATTTCTTCCCTCTCCGACGCTGTTGCTGAAGTTTCTGATGTAGAGGTTTCTACGTTGTACACGTAGGGCTCATCGTACTTTTCTTCTGTTTCATCTGCCTCTTCTACTTCCGTATCTTCCACTTCTTCGGTTTCATTTTCCGTCTCGGTGTCATCGTGAATATTGGAGTCGGAGTCTGGTGGATTTCTCCTGTCTAGTGACCTGCACATTCTTTCTGATTCGAGGAGTGGCTGTGAGGCTTGTTCTTTATGAGGAGAGGCGGAGATAGATCTTTTGCTGGTCCGGGAGGGTCTCGAATAGAAGGCTGGGTTCCCGTAGGGGTGGCCACTGGTGCAAACTTGATCCCTTTGGGAGGAAATCCTGTCCAAAGGGCCACTGGAGCAAATTCGGTCTCTTTAGGGGGAAATCTTATCTACAGAACCCCCACTGTGAACAACTGGTCTTTGCTGAAGGACAAGAGGACTAAAAGAATTGAAAGGGTAGCGAGGCGAAGAATGCAAGAAGCCTTTGGAGACTGGAGATGTTGTCGATGTGGTTTCAGGAACTTCCAAAGAAGAAAGGTCTGTTGGGAGTGCAAAAAAATATGGTCAGGTTTTGATTTTAATTTTCCCCCTCACCAAGGAAGGGTAACTCAGGTGGCTGAAAACATCGTTGGGCTGGGAGTAGAGAGGGAAGAGCCTTCTCAAAATCTGGGTGTAGATCGAGTGGATCCTCTCTCATAGGAGGGGGTAGAATCTTATAACCCGGAAGCTGTTCCTCTGAAGTCTATAAGTAATGTTGATTTAGGTTTTTGGGGAAGGATCAAACAAGGGTGGTCAGGTGATTTAAAAGCGTTGGAAAATTGGTTGAGTAGCAGGAAGGATATTAATTGCGAAGTTATTGTACACAAAATATCTACAATGGAGGTTCTGATCTCTGCCCAAATAGGAGCTGACAGACTACATCTAATTAGTGTTTGGACAGAGGCAATTAATTCTCCTTTTATTGAACTTTTACTTTGGGGGGAGAAATTTAGTCTGGAAGGGAGTGAACATTGGTGGACCGTTGAAGGTGTGCCACCTCAGGCTTGGTGTGAGGAAAATTTTAGTAGAATTGGGGAGAAAATTGGAAGAGTGGTGGAGTTGAACCAGTCGTGCCAGGCGGGGGAGGGGTACTCTCTTGCAAAAGTGCTTATTTCCACAGTTGGGGTGATAAATCAGGAGGTACCTCTCCAAGTCTCTCTGGATGGGGCGGTTAGGTGGGTGAGAGTTAGGATGGTGGAGGAAGTGGGGAATGTGGTGGTAGATGAGGACAGTTTGTCGGGCAAGGGTTTGGTCGATGAAGATTTTTCTTAGGTGGGAACTTTGGAAGGAGGTCATAGTAGCGAGGGTCTGGGTGGTGGGTTGGAGGAGGGGTTATTGAATGATGATAATTCTCAGGTTGCAGTGGTGCCCCAAGTGGAAGAAGAAGTTTACGATAGCATTGTATGCTACCCTACGCTGCATGGGGAGCAGGATAGTCCTCTACCATCTGGCGGAAATTTTGAATTTCAAAATAACCTGTCTCCCTTAGAGTACAGGTGGCGGAGTGTGTGCGACTTTCGGCCTGTCTCATCAGATCTGGTGGGCCCCACTTGCCGTATTAACAGCTATTGTGATACTTATGAGGCGCTTTCTCCAAGATCTACTTCAGAGGACATTTGTAAGTCTCATCTGGAGATGGATCCGAGCATAAGTCCGAATGGGCTTCAGGAGGTGGGCTCTATTGAAGAAATCCTTATTCCTTTTCGGGAGTGGATCAAGAGTTTGGTGGTGATGGGCCTAGGATGGTGGGCTCCCAATCGCCCTCAGTGGTTTCCGAAAGAAGGGAGGTGGCCCATCTTCAGGAGAATATTAGCGGTGGGCCCTCTTCATCTATTTTTGGGCCTCTGGGCCGTTGTGGAGTAAGGGGTGCTTTGGAATCCCCTGAGTGTTACTCGAGAATTGGGATCTCAATTCCATTACTGTCTAATCAATTACTCTTTAAGAGTGGAATGGGATGCCCTTATTCTGTTACTTGTCTTTCGTTCTCGCCTGAGGTAAAGTCTTTAAGATCAAAGAATCTAAAGGTTATAACACGGAGCTTGAAGATCTTTCTGCAGATTTGGCGGATGTGGTTAGGCATCTAGATTTTGAATCAGTTTCAGAAGATGATATCTCTGTGGAGGTGGATAGAATACTGAGGGATGCTGTTCTGCTCATTGAGAGTGCCTCGGAGTCCCTGGAATTTTTCCGTTTTAGCGTGTGCTCTGGGTCCAGGGCTGTGGTGGTAAGAGAATGTATCGATCCTTGGGTTTTTAAGCAAGTAGGGGTGGTCTCTTTGAATCTCGAAAGTATTTTCTTAGACAAATCAGTGGAGCAATTCTGCCCTTGGGAAGTGGTAAATAATTTTAAGGGAATTATGGTGCGGTATAATTATCCATCAGAGGCTAGGGAGCTAGGAAGGATCGAGGGCTGTCCTATGCCAAAGTTGGGGCTAAGCTACTGTAGAAAGAAGAGATCTTGTCGAGAGACGGAAATAATTTTATCTGCAAATCTGAAAAAGGTTACAGACGGTGTCATGCATGTCTCTCCAAAGCAGCCTCTGAAGCCCATTATCGAGATAGACGAAGTTCCAATTGGGGATACTCTTGGAGATTCTTCATTTGTGGTGGTTTTTGGGGGTGAAGTAGCAAGTAGCCCTGAAAAAATGGATGTGGAATCAGATAGTGTCCCCTTTGATATTCAAATGAAGCCTCTGAAGGCTCTTTCGGAGTCGGTAGAAGGGCTATCTGGGGATGAAGTTGGGGAGGCCGTTATTATGGAGGACATTGATGGTTTGGTGTCTCATACTCTGGGAGTTAGCAAGATTCTGGGATTGGTTTACGCTGGGTTGGAGGAGGATTTCATATCTGCAATTAAATGCGCTGAGTTACGGGATTCAAAGGAACAAGAGTCTTTGCGCAAGGGTTCTATCGAGCCTTCAAGGAGGAAGCTCAGGGAACTTCAGAAGCTGAGGATGGACATTAACTTTGGTAAAGATTTGGAAGGGGACGGGGTTTCTAGTGATATAAAAAAAGAAAACCTAGCGGGAGGAAGGGGAAGCCGTCTGTCAAGTTAGATTTATAATGAAGATTGTATCTTGGAATGTCAATGGCCTGAACCATCAGGACAAAAGAACTCAAGTTAAGAAGCTAGTTAAGAAGATTAAGCCGGATCTTATCTGCTTGCAAGAAACCAAAATGGAGTCCGTTGATAGGGGAGATCTTAGAGGGTTGGGAGTTCGGGCTGAGTGGGAGTTTTCCTTTATAGGATCTAATGGTGCCTCAGGTGGTATTCTAGTAGCTTGGAATGAGAACGTTTGGAAAAAGCAGGAGGAATGGATAGGAAAGTATTCTCTGTCGATTGCTTTGAAAAAGGAGGCACATAATTCGATGTGGTTGTTCTCCGGAGTTTATGGTCCGGGTTCTTCGAGAGGAAAAGGCTCTGTTTTGGGAGGAACTGGAGAAGGTCGGAGATGCTTGTTCTCTGCCGTGGTGCATTGGAGGTGATTTCAATGAGGTTATGAAAGTACGAGAAAGATTAGGTTATGTAAGAACCAATTCTCAGATCAAAGCCTTTGCTGATTTTGTGGCAAAGTTTGAGCTAATCGATCTTCCTTTAGCGGGTGCTTCCTTCACGTGGTCCAGAGGTCCTAGTCGGAGTCGTTTGGATAGATTTCTTATGTGCTCAGGGTGGCTGAATTTAGTTTCTGACAGCTCTCAGAAAGCATTGGTGCACTCGGTTTCGGATCACTGTCCCCTTCTTCTTGACCCTCATCTTGAGTCGTGGGGTCCTCCCCCTTTTAAATTTGAGTTGGCTTGGCTTAGTTTCCCCCAGATGGAGGATAGATTGGGGAGTTGGTAGTCTTCATGCCGTTTTGAGGGCCCGGCGGATGTGGTGATTGGGAAAAAACTCAGATTTGTTAAAATAAAGTTAAAAGAATGGTCTAAGGAGCAGAATCTGCAGGTAAATAGTAGAAAGTTTTGGTTGGAAACTAGGTTAAAAGAATTACTTGCTTTGGAGGAGTGTGGTTTAAGTTCTGAGGAAGATTGGCAGAAGTTAGGGAAAGTTAAGCAGGAACACAAAGGGCTATTGCTGCAGGATGAAATATCTTGGAGGCAAAAATCAAGGGTCAAATGGCTGGTGGAGGGTGATAAGAATACTGCTTATTTTCGCGCGATGGCTAGTGCTCGAAGGAGGTCGAACAGAATTGAGTCTATTTCAGTAAATGGTGCTGTAATTAGCTCTAAGGAAGAGGTATCTTCAGCCATAGTAGACTTTTATTCTGCTCTGTATGCTTCAGAAGGAGTTCTTCGCCCCATTCCTGAAGAAGTGGAGTTTAAGAGTTTGAATCTGGAGTTTAGCTCAAATCTGGAACAACCTTTTGCAGAAGAGGAAGTTGAAAGAGGATGCCTAAAGATAAAGCTCCTGGTCCCGACGGTTTTTGCCTAGCCTTCTTCCAAGCTTGCTGGCGGTTGTGAAATGTGATATTCTTAAGATTCTTAACAGAATTCTATGAAGGGCTGACTCTTGACCGAGGCACAGGGGCTACTTTTATAACTTTAATACCCAAGATCAAAGGTGCTACTAAGGTGACTGATTTTCGTCCAATAAGCTTGGTGGGGTGCTTGTACAAGCTATTGGCTAAGGTGTTAGCTGATAGAATTAAAGTGGTCTTACCTCATATTATCTCGGATAGTCAGAGTGCGTTTATCAGTAAGAGGCAAATTTTGGATTGTTCTTTAATTGCGAAGGAAGGTATCGAATCTTATTCGAAAAGTGGAGCCGGAGGTGTGCTATGTAAGTTAGACATGGAGAAAGCTTATGATAGAGTGGATTGGGATTGCTTAGATTTTTTGCTTGGAAGAATGGGTTTTGGAAATCACTGGAGAGGTTGGATGAGAAAGTGTATTTCCTCTGCGTGGTTTTCCATCTTGGTAAATGGTTCTCCGAAAGGTTTTTTCAAGTCTTCTCGGGGGTTAAGGCAAGGGGATCCCCTTTCACCTTTTCTTTTTGTCATCATTGCGGAAACTCTTAGTAGGTTGATGAGTAAAGGTTGTTGCTTGGGTCTGCTTGAAGGTTTTGTTATTGGATGTGATAGAGTGGAAGTTTCTCTTCTGCAATTTGCTGACGACACCATTCTTTTCTGTGCCCCTGATAGGAAGATGATATTAAACTTGAAGGCTACTCTAAGATGCTATGAATTGGTTACTGGTCAAAGATCAAATTTTAGGAAATCTAGCTTGTTTGCTATTAATCTTTCCCCTTTTGAAGCTGATGAGTTTGCTAAGGTGATGGGGTGTAGGTTGGACTCCCTGCCTTCCTTGTATTTAGGGCTTCCATTGGGGGTGGGAAAACCTGGAAAAGAGCTCTGGACTCCTATAGTGGAAAGGATAGAAAGAAGGTTGGAAACTTGGAAGCGGAATCTTGTTTCTAAGAGTGGGAGACTCATCTTGGTCAAAGCAGTGCTAGCTAATATTCCAGTGTATTATTTATCATTGTTCAATTGTCCGATTAGTGTAGTGTTGAGAATAGAAAAGATTCAAAGAAGATTTCTTTAGGGAGGTGCCGATATTAAGGGTGGTATACCCTTAGTGAAGTGGGAAAACGTTTGTATGCCGTTAAAGAATGGTGGTTTGGGGATAAGAAAGTTGAGAGAGTTCAACTGTGCATTGTTGGGAAAGTGGCTTTGGCGTTTTGGTATGACACAATCTTCTTTGTGGGTAAAGGTGATTAGTAGCAAATATGGCTTCCTAAATGGGAATTGGTGCTCGGATGATTCATATAGCAAGAAAGGGGGGACTGTTTGGCGAAACATTTTGAGGTTCAAGCACAGATTTGAGGAGGGTATTAAGTTTAAAGTTTATAAAGGGGATCGTATAAAGTTTTGGGTGGATGCTTAGTCCTCTGAGGAACCCTTGAAGACTCTTTTTCCTGATTTGTTCTCGGCGGCTTTGAAGAAGGATGTGTTGGTGTGTGATTGTTTTTAGAGAGTGGACACCAAGGTGGTTTGGAAGCCTAGCTTCAGAAGGAATTTTTTTGACAGGGAGTAAAATTCCATTTCTCGATTACTTCTTTTGATTAAGAATTGCTATATAAAAAGAAGTAGGGTGGATAAAAGAATTTGGATCTGGGACTCATCAGGCTTCTTCTCTGTGAAGTCATTTTACTCTAGGTTGGTGCATGCTTCAGGCTCCCCTCTCGCAGCTGACGTTTGGAAGTTCCTTGGGCCTCCATCTGTTTCCTTTTTTGGTTGGGCAGTCTGCTGGGGGGGGATTCAGACCATTGAATTTCTTAGAAGGGGAATGTGGTTGATAGATTATTGTTCGCTTTGTATGGAAGATGGTGAATCTATTGATCATCTGTTTATTCATTGCAAGGTTGCAAGGGAGATTTGTGGCCTCATTTTGGATAGGTTTGGTATCTGTTGGATCTTCCCAAACTCTATACCAGAACTAGTGTTGAGTTGGGATTTTGTGCCTTGGAGGAAGAAAGGGAAATTGCTCTGGAAGCTGTGTTTGATAGCTTTGTGGTGGGTTATTTGGAAAGAAAGAAATTCGAGAGTTTTTAATGGAGTGGCTAAGTCAACTTATTGGTTATTTATGAAAATTATTGCTTTGGTGATTTTTTGGGCGAAGAGTCTTCCTCGGTTTCAATTTGTTTCAGCTTTTGATCTATGGGAAGGTTGGAGAACTGTGTGTTGGGAAGGGTTGAGGAGAGAGAAGATAGTTCAAAGATGGGAGGCCCCTTCTGAAGGGTACTTGAAATAAATTTTGACGGGTCTAGTTAGGGTAATCCGGGTCCGGCAGGTATTGGTGGCCTTGCTAGGAATTCTGCAGGGGTGGTGTCTTGGGCTTTTGCTGGCCCAATTGGTAGAAGCGACTCATCTGAAGCGGAAGTTAAAACGGCTTTTCAAGGAATAAAACGTTTGAGCAGGGATACGTTCGATATCGTGATTGTGGAAGGTGATTCTTCTAACGTAATCAGTTGGCTATCTAGGAAGATTACACCTCCGTGGCGCTTTCTTAGCTTCTTTGAGGAAATCACTGATCTTGTTTCAGGGTCATCCATAGTGTTTAAATTTGTTAGAAGATCAGCCAATGGTGAAGCTGATTCCCTTGCGAGAGCGGGTGTTCATAAAGAGGGTTTGGAATGGTTTGATCATCTCCCTCCGTGAAATGTATTTTTACTCTTTTTATGTAATTTTTCTTTTCTTTGTATTTTCGTGGACCATCTCGGTTCCATTCTTTCAATATATTGCCATTTCAAAAAAAAAAGATCATTTATGTAAACTTTCAACCAAGAAAAAAAAATGTGGAATAAATAGCACTCTCGATAGTCTAGAAGAGCTTGGTCCATTAACGGATGCAAATAGAAATACGAGAAACATCTTGAAAAAGGATGGATTGAATTAATGAGAATCAGGAAACTTTCTGGAGACAGATATCTAGGGGCCTCTAGCTTTATGTTCGAGACTATAACATAAAGTTATAATTGCACCGCTACCTCCCATTATAATAAAAAACTAATTTTTAAAATGCAAGTAAGCTCCAAAACATTTGAAGCAAAAAAAACGGTAAGAAGGCAATAATAAGCTATTCTCTTCGTTATTCTTTACAGGCGGGTGAAGAGAGTCTACCCTGGATACATGGTATTTTTCCTGCCTCCCCCTGTCAGAAAAAGAATATTAGAATCCCCATTCACCATAAAAGAAGTCTACCTTGATCTCTTAGCTATGGATAAGGATAAAATCCCAGGCCAATATGATTTTTCTATGATTTTTCATGAGATTTAGGATACTATTGAGGGGGATTTTATGAAGAGGTCATGGGAGAATTTTTCTTATGCCACCAAACAGTCAGTGCGTTCAATGGAGGACTGGAGGAGGTATATAAAATTATTTCTCCAAGCAGACTAATATTGAGGCGTAAATATTGAGACTAATATTGAGGAACCTTTATTACTCTTATGGAGGACTGGAGGAGGTATATAAAATTATTTCCAAGGTTCTTTCTATTCACTTAACCGAATAATGAGCAACCTTATTGTCCAAATCATAGGGTGTTAGTGAAAGGGTGTCAGATTCTGCACAGCATCGTTGCTGCCAACAAGATCATTAATTCTGTCTAATACTCCAAAGCAAAAGGGATGATCCACAAAATTTACTTGTGTTTGCGCGTATGACAGGATGGACTGGTCTACCCATATATGGAGCCTCCAGAAAAGGGGCTTTGGGCTGAGATGGAGAAAATGGATGCTTTGGTGTTATTTCATCAGTCCATTTTTTCCATCATTGTTAATAGTGGACAAGTTGGCCACTTCTTTCCATCAAGAATTCTTAGACAGCTGGACGTTATCTCCTCTTTCTTGTTTACTTCATCCGCCGAGTCAATCGGATATATTTTTCACACGTGTGATAGCGGACTCTCCACAAGCTAGTTGTGACTGGAGGCCCAATCATCTATCACCTTCAAAACATTGACGATGCCATTATCCTCGTTAGTCTCCATGAACCGGGTGAGAACTTTAAATATTCATTTAGATTTCATGGTAGAAACCACAGGCAAAAATTAAACACAAACAAATATTTTGTGGGATAAAGAGTCGAGAAAGGATCTCCTCCTTGGGTACGATTCTGGGAATTGAAGCCTCGCCCCTTCCAATGAAATATTTGAGCTTCCCTCGGAAGGATGGGGCACTCAACATCCATGATTGGGATCCTGTTATTGAGAGGATTGAGTCTCAGGTTGAATCCTGAAAAATGTAAAAGCCACTCATTCTCTTGTAGAATTATGCTCCTCAAAGCCTCGCTACCAAATATTCCTACAAAATTTACCATGCCCTACAAGATCCCAACTCTGGTGACAGACAAAATATATATATATATATATATATATATATTTACGCCCCTTTTGATCACCAGGGACACCCAGTGGCCAATGTACGTTGCAATCAAACCCACTGGATTTTTCTGACATCAAGTACATTAGCCCCCCTTTTGTCATTGATACACTGACGCTGGGTGTCCTTGGTGGGCGTAAATATCACTTCCCATATATATATATATATATATATATATATATATATATATATATATATATATATATATATATATATATATATATACAGCAGAAGAGAAAAGCATGATTTTCTTTTCTTTTCTCGAATCCACACATCCATCTCTCTCTCTCTCTCTCTCTCTCTCTCTCTCTCTCTCTCTCTCTCTCTCTCTCTCTCTCCAACGACTAAACCCTAAATCAAAACCCTCTCCCGGACACCACCTCCATTCTCAAACCCCCTCCCTCCCTCTCTTATATTTTCATCCTCGCATTGTTACGTTTTCTTAGTTTCCCCGAAAACAATCTCAATGAAGCAGTCGAAAAGAAAGAAAAAGGCAAAATCTATGAAGCATTCAAGGGTTTCTAGGGTTCTCACAATGAAAGGACACATAGGATGCATGGGAGTGGACATTTTTCTTCATAGTGTGCTTGAAACACATGGAGATTTGATCTTTAAGGTAGGTTGAAGCATCTGATTTCTTACCCTTTGTTTTGCCCTTTGCCTTTGTACGAATTAGAATCTCTTTTGGTCATTATTTGAAATTTATATGTAGCTTCCCTTTATATTTTGATTTTTTATGTGGAATGTTTCGTGTTTAGGGTTTTGATCTGTTCAAATATGTACGATCGAAGCTTAAAATCGAGATCTGGGGTCTTCAGTTGAGCTAATCGAGAGGCTCTCTTCGTAAATTGGCTGTGCTTAAAAAGAAGATTGTAGTTTTCAAATGATGCATTAAGGGTGGAGTCTCAAACACAGTTTATTACTGAAGTATCCTTTAAATTCTCTTAAAACAAACGAAATCTTGCTTTTATGGTTTTCTCTATTTTCATTGCGTCCTTGCCATCTTCAGAAATACGTTGTGTGTTCCTGCCTTCTTTCATCTTAAACATTTTCTTTATGATGAATCAGGGCTGAACTGAGTAATTCATGTTTCTATTTGATATATGTTTATCTTATTCTTTTTTTACAAAGAAATTTAGGCTATTCTTTTTATCATAAAATTGTTGTGGTTTTTCAACGTTGTTATAAGTAAAATGAAGATAAATCTTTTTCCATTAATTGGTTCTATAATATGATTTTCAAATGTCTCTCAAGTACCTATTTATCTACCTGCTCTTTTCTTGCTACAAAAAAATACTCAAATTTTCTTCTCTCATTATCTATGCAAGTTTCTATTGTGCATGATTTTGTCAATGCATTGTTAGTTCGTAAGTAGTTGGACTTTATGGTAAACCTAGATAATAATCCATATTTACTAAATTTTAATATGATTCATTTCTTTTCTTTTTTGGTTGTGTGTGTGTGTAGAGATACAGAGAGAGAGGAAAGTCTTCGTGCGCTCGAGCGCACCCAGCTTATGTTGCGCTCGAGTGCCCAATCACATGTGGGCCCACTTTGTTAGGATGATCCAAACCATTCATTTGAAAGGCCCTTACATAGATGGGCTGTGTACCAAAAATCAGCTCCATAGGATCATCAAAAATGGACAGACACTGTTTGTCCACAAATCTGCCCATTTTTGCCCTCCACTTTTGGAGGTGTTGGGATGATTCAATGGACCTGATTTTTGGTACACACCCTATCTATGATAGGGCCTTTCAAATGAATGGTTTGGATCACCACAACAAATGTGGGACCCATGTGATTGGACACTCGAGCGCACCAACACTTTCCTCATATATATATATGAGGAAATGGTTTGTGAGCAGCTGCAAATGAATGCTTTGGATCATCCAAATAATGTGGCCCCCCTATGTTTGTGAGCTTTGCTCATATAAGCTTATCTAAGCAGCTGCTCACAAACCATTTCCTCTCTCTCTCTCTCTCTCTCTCTCTCTCTCTCTCTCTCTCTCTCTCTCTCTATATATATATATATATATATATATATATATTTATATATATATATATATATAGAGAGAGAGAGAGAGGTTTCTGAGGTATCGCACAGCCTGAGCAACCCGCTAAAATACACCATCTCCCATGTTGTTTGACTCATCCAACCCATTCATTTTATAGGACCTCACATAGATAGGGTGTTCCTAAGAAACCATCTCCATACAATCATCCTAACCATTCGATCTATAGAAGCCCATTTTGTAGCCATCCATTTTAAACCTCCACAAATCAACACTTACCATGATCCTATGGAGATGATTTCTTAGGGACACCCTATCTATGTTAGGTCCTATAGAATGAATGGGTTGGATGAGTCAAACAACATGGTAGATGGTGTATTTAGTGGGTTGCTCAGGCTGTACGGACCACATCATTGGTTGATCCAAACCGTCCATGTGATGGAACACAACATCAATAGGTTGTGCCCATAAAATCATTTCCATAGGCTGATCCTAGCCCTCCAATCTATAGAGGTTTCCATAATTAAAAAAGCATAAAGGAGGGGGTAGGATTGAAATTATGTGGCTTTAATGGGTGCCTTTGTTAAAAAGCATAAAGGAGGGGCTAGGATTGAAAATATGTGGGTTGAATGGGTCCCTTCGTTAAAAAAAGTCAAAAAAAGTTATGTGTAATTCTCTTAGAATTTTGGGAGAAATTCAAATAATTCTCTCATTTTCTCTTCTGATATATATATATATATATATATATATATATATATATATATATATATACACACACACACACACACACACACACACACACACACATGATTTCAACACAAACATGTTTGATACATGACGCTCATGTTTCTGGTCTTTTATATTTAAAGAGCCGTAAAAGGGTATTTTACAGTCCCCAAAAAGCGCTTTCGTGACAATTATATGCTAAAAGACAAGATACATGAGCAGATATATCAAAACATAGTTGTGCTGAAATCATTTGCCTATATATATATATATATATATATATATATATATATATATATATATGAGGAAAGTTTTTCTAGTCGGCCGACTAGAGAACCTTCTCTAGTCCGCTGACCAAAAACACAGTGGGCACATGTTTGGATGATCCAAAGCATTCATTTGATGGGCCCTGGCATAGATAGGGTGTGCCCAAAAAATCAGCTGCATAGGATCATCCTAGCCCTTCGATTTGTGGAGGTTAAAAATGGACAGTGGAGGTTAAAAACACAGTGAGCCCACGTTGTTTTGATGATCCAAAGCATTAATTTGATGAGCTCTGACATAGATAGGATGTGCCTAAAAAATCATCTCCATAGGATCATCCTAACCCTTCAATTTATGGAGGTTTAAATGGAAGCGTATAAACTCCACAAATTTGTCCATTTTTAACCTCCACAAATCAAAGGTTTAGGATGATCCTATGTAGCTGATTTTTTTGGGCACACCCGATCTATGCGAGGGCCTATCAAATGAATGTTTTGGATTATCCAAATAATGTGGGCACACTGTGTTTTTTGGTCGGCGGACTAGAGAAGCTTCTCTAGTCGGCCGACTAGAAAAACTTTCCTCATATGAGTGCAGAATCAGGGTACGGGTCCACATTTTTTGGGGGATCACAAGCATTCATTTGGAAGGCCCTTCCATGCATAGGGTGTGTCCCAAAAATCAGCCCCATTGGATCATCCTAACCCAATCAAAGGTGGAGGGGAAAATGGACAAACACTGTGTGTCCATGTTTCTGCCATTTTTTCCCTCCACAAATGGCAGGGTTGGATGATCCAATGGGGCTGATTTTTGGTACGCATCATATCCATGAAGGGGCCTTCCAAATGAATGCTTGTGAATTTGTGATCCCCAAAAAAATGTGGGACCACCCTGTTTCTGCAGTCGAGTGCAGATAAGCTTATCTGCACTCTTGTGCAGGAACACTTTACTCTATATATATACACATATATATACACATACATACATATACACACACACACACATATAGAGCCCACCTCGTCAATTGGAGTCAGGTCTGTCACCCAAGAAATGTTGGTTCCTTGAAGCAAAACGGCATAAGACCAAGAATTTGGCCTTGTTGGCAGAATGGTGGTGAATGATGATTGAAGGAAACAGTGCCATGCATGTCAAACCAAGATTGGGTCCACATGACCATGTCGAACTTCTTTTTCTCATTTTTAAAATAAATTTCTATTGTTCGGTTTCCTTTTAATTTGTCCTTGTTTGTTCGATGTGCATGGAAGTTATCCAACAAAATAGTCGATCCCATTCCTACAAGTACATGTCTAAGAAGGGAAATGGCAAAAACACAAGGGCTGTCATGCTTCCTAAGAACAATTATTCGGCCCCAATTATGACTCGCATACGTGATCAGATCTGTTGACCCAAATGGAAATCATAAGTCCATCCAAATGTCATTGAGAGCACCTTGATCAGATGGTCTTTATCCACCAAGCCTCATAGAGGGTTCCACCAAGAAAACCTCAATCGTTGATTTGTGTAGCCCTTTATCTTAGGCATGGGATGTCAGTTCAGGATGGGACCAAGACCATGTTGGTCGCATCATGATGTTCTACAAGATAAACAGTCATAATTTCACATAGATGCCCCCGTGTAACCTGCAAATTGCCTGTTTCTACAAGATAAACAGTCATGATTTCACATATATGTCCCCCTGTGTGACCTTCAAATTGCCTGTTATCACTGATCACAACAAGGAACTTCTGTTTAGTCATTCTTCCCGTCTATGAATAGCACTTTATAAAATGTTCATGCATAATTTACATAGCAAAAAAATAGAGAAATGATATTTCCACCCCGTTGGTTTGTTTTTCCTGAAAATGACTGCATTTCTACAGCCTTTTGTTTGTACGTATAAGAAAGACAAAAAATAGGGGGCACAGAAATGCTGGGAAAGGGCTTAGAATTATCAATTCGCCTAAAATTATACAAGCATATTTCTTTGAGCTTAATAAACTACTGCACCAGAGAGTGATGTTTTGACATCCCCTTCTAGAAAAAGCACCCAAAACAGTTACAATGAAACAAGATTGAACATCATTGTGGATTCACATCTTTTTCTCTACATGCTCAGCTGCTATGGAAAAACAAGATAGTGCCACATAGGAAATTTTTCTCACTTGATAACCAGTCAGCAGTTAAAACTTAAAAGTGATGCAAACGTTACATTAAATAGGAAAAGAAACAATTAAAAATAAAAGTGTGGCAATTTGTATTAGATCACCTTGAGGAGTATTATGGCGAATAACTCTAAGACTATATTGGACGGAAGCACCAATGATAACAAAAATCGGTGATGGAGGATCCAATGACATAGCTTCAGCAACAGTTAAATCAATCTGGTCTGTGATATGCTCTAGTTGGGGCTCCAGCAAGTGCACAGACACAACCTCATGGCCAATTTCAGTTCCCCTTACTACATACAAGTCAGACCCTATACCCTGCAATATAAATTTCAGAAATGAATTATTATAGACCAAGGTTTAAAATTTCGGTTTCAGTCTCAGTTTCGGACATAGCCAAAACCGAAATTCGGCCGAAATACTGAAATCGGTAAAAAAACACAAATTTCAAACTTGTGCCGAAATTTCGGCCAAAATTACTGAAATTTAGGCCAGACGTAAATTTCAGCAGAAGTTTCTGAAAAGTGCCGAAATTTCGGCCAAATTTTGGGACTCTGACTGAAATTTCGGTTTCAGGTGGTTTTGGTTTCAGTCGAAATTTAAAACCATGATATAGACTAATGACTAATTCTAGGCATTCACTGCACAAAGAAAATAAATAAATAAAAGCATGATTATCTGATCATTAGCCATCAGTAACATCATACATACACTATTTTCCAGTTTTATTTGGGTGCTAAGGTCGCCAGAAAAGCCACCACAGTCACTCAGTGGAGTATCTCGCAAAGGAACATGAACAAGATGATGAATCGTCCGAACAGCTTCAATAGGTTTAGGCGTAAGCTGCCACATAAATTGTAAGCCCACCAGTGATGAAAATATGTTTTCTGCAAGGCAAGTTAACCGCATATCAATAAAAGGGTTTTTGACCAGACAAGGCAAGTATTTAGGAAAAAAACAAAAAAAAAATCAAAGTGAAGAAAGAGAACAAACCGAGTCAATTTATCCACAAGTGAAAAGTGAGATATAGATAAACCCATACACAAATTAGATAAGGTGAATATTTGATATTAAATTTCTTCTACCTATGCAAAAAATCCATTGTTCACAATTTGGGCAAATTCAACTGTAGGCATGTGCCACTGTCCCATTTTTTAGAGGTAACACATATAATACAAAAGAGCATTAGTATCAATGCTTCAAAGGATAACATACACAGCCAAATACTTTTCAAGGAACAAAAAAACTTGGAAACTGAAGACACTTCAAGTCTTAAACAATGTTCTAAGAAAAAAAGTTGCCTATGAAAGAACAAAAATAGGCACAATGGCAGACAGATGCATCTAATGCAGTATGGGTAGTCATTTAGCATTATCAAGACATATCCATCTAGAATTTTTATTTTTTTTTGTATGGTTCCGTCTAGGTGATCTATTATAAAGGAGGTTCAGTTTAACAAGGTGGAAAATAATAAATAAAAAAAATTTGAATTCGTCTTTCATATGAACATGGCAGGCCGAAATGTTAAATCAAAATGGGATATAAAGTACTTAAATAAGATAGTTTAGATAGACATGTCAGTATGACATGCATTAGTTGCTTTTCAGGATAACAGATAACAATTTTACTTCCTATATATAATCAAAAGAGGATAGCAAATTTTTCAGTAATAATTTAATATTTTGAAAAGGATACTTTTAATATGAATAAAGGATGTGATTTCTCAAAAAAAAAAATTTAATCCTTTTTTTTTTTTGAATGGTAAGTAGAATTAATATTAACGAAAGGTGACCGAGAAGGTCAGAACAGTAATTACAAGAAAGCCAAGAATAGAAGTGAAAGAAATGATTCAGGGTGGAAGATAATCAAACTAAAATTTCATCTCTAGCTTAGCTTATCCACCACACCATTCGTCGACCTCTTCACATGATATGCATTTATATGAGCTCCTCCGACCCTATCTTGAATTTCGTCAAAGAATGCAGCAAATCTCCACGGTATTGGGTGAGTTCCATTAATCCATCTGATCACATTCTTTGAATCCCCTTCTATCTCCACCTTTTCCAAATCAACATTTATGAGAAGCTTAATACCATGGTGGATAGCCCGCACTTCTGCCTCGTTTGCATCCGTGACACCTATCGGGCCTAAGTAGGCCCATATGACATTACCTTGGCCATCTCTTAATACCACCGAATCCACCTGGTTAATTATTAATGTCAATGGAATTCCTTCAAGTCCTTATTTTGGGAAGTTTGAATTTTATAACATGTTTATGTAGCTAACTTGCTAAGTTATAGCTTGATTTTGTATTTACATGTTTAATCCTTATCACATGTTTATTCTTGATAAAAGTTAAGATTTATCAAGAATAAAATTAAAGTTTGGGTGAAAGATAAAAAAGAATTGATGTCTGCGAGGAAGCTCGAATTTGAGACTAGGTTGGTGGAGTTGAAAGCTTTGGAAGAAAGTGGTGTGGGGGGGGAAGAGGAGTGGGAGGAGTTGGGTAGATTGAAGCAAGAACATCAAGCTATTCTTCTGCATGAGGAGATTTCATGGCGCCAGAAGTCTAGAGTGAAGTGGTTGTCAGAGGGAGATAAAAATACAGCATTCTTTCATGCAATGGCTAGTGTTAGAAGAAGAAAAAATAGAATTGAAGTGCTAAATGAGAATGGGTGCATGGTTTCCAGCAATGAAGGTATTTCTTCGACAATCGTGAATTTTTTCTCTTCTTTGTATGCATCTGAGGACATAGTCCGTCCAATTCCGGACGGGGTTGAATTCGAGAGTCTTACTTTAGAGGAAAGTTCTAAGTTGGATAGGGCTTTTGGTGAGGAAGAGGTTAAAACAGCTCTATTCTCCATGGTTAGAGACAAGGCTCGGCCTGGGCCAGATGGGTTCTGCATTGCTTTTTTCCAGTCTTGTTGGTCTTTTGTGAAGGGCGATATTCTGAGATTTTTCAAAGAATTTCACGAGGGGGCTAGTCTTCATAAAGGTACGGGAGCTACATTCATCGCCTTAATTCCTAAGATGGAGGGAGCTTCGAAAGTTTCAGATTTTCGGCCTATTAGCTTGGTGGATTGTCTTTACAAGGTTTTAGCAAAAGTCTTGGCAGATCGACTAAAAGTGGTTCTTACCAATATTATCTCCATTAGTCAAAGTGCTTTTGTAAGCAATAGGCAAATTCTGGATTGTTCGTTAATTGCAAATGAAGCTATTGATTCTTATTCAAGGAATGGAGAAAAAGGGGTGGTTTGTAAATTGGACATGGAGAAGGCCTATGATCGTGTTGAGTGGGATTGCCTGGACTATCTTCTTGGGAGAATGGGCTTTAGCAGCAAATGGAGAGATTGGATTAGAAAGTGTGTGTCATCAACGTGGTTTTCTGTATTGGTTAATGGGTCTGCTAAAGGCTTCTTCAAATCTTCAAGAGGTTTAAGGCAAGGGGATCCTTTATCTACCTTTCTTTTTGTTATTGTTGCGGAAACTCTGAGTAAGTTGATTCAGAAGGGAAGTGAAAAGGTCTTGATTGAAGGATTTTATATTGCGAAGGACAAGGTTGAAGTATCAATTC
The DNA here is from genome assembly GCF_043159265.1 of Tasmannia lanceolata. Lineage (NCBI taxonomy): Eukaryota > Viridiplantae > Streptophyta > Magnoliopsida > Canellales > Winteraceae > Tasmannia > Tasmannia lanceolata. The sequence goes on from NW_027518714.1 coordinate 41,480,318, forward strand.
TACAATTTGCAAACGATACTCTTCTCTTTAGTTTGCCAGAAAAGATTAAATTATTGAACTTAAAGACAATTCTTCGATGCTAAGAGCTGATTTCTGGGCAGTGATCTAACTTCCTAAAGTCAAGGTTATTTGCTTTAAATATCCCATTGGAGGAAGTAAGGAAATATGCTGGAATTTTGGGTTGCAAGATTGAAGCTCTTCCCTCCTCCTATCTTGGACTCCCGTTGAGGGTGGGCAGACCGAGTAAAAATCTCTGGGAACCGGTAGTGGATAGAATAGAAAGAAGATTGGAGACCTGGAAGAGAAACCTTGTTTCAAAAGGAGGGAGACTAACTCTGATAAAGTCGGTGCTGGCTAATATTCCGGTCTATTTCCTATCCTTATTTAAGTGCCCAGTAAGTGTGGCATTGAGGATCGAGAAGATTCAAAGGAGATTTCTATGGAGAGGAGCAAACACCAAAAATGGAATTCCACTAGTTAAATGGGAAAAGGTATTCCAATAAAAAAAAAGGAGCTTTGAACATCAAAAGAATTAAGGGATTCAATAATGCCCTATTGAGTAAATGGCTATGGAGATTCGGTGAAGAGGAACTTTCATTGTGGGTGAGGGTTATTGGAAGAAAATATGGGTTTCTTTCAGGAAATTGGGAATCAGATGACTCTTACGAGAAGAGGGGAGTAACATCTTGGCGGGATATCCTTGGTTTGAGGCATGAATTCCGAAAAGGTTGTTGCTTCAAGGTTTATTCTGGCCATAGGATCAGATTCTGGCTCGATGCGTGGGGTTCCAAAGATCCTTTGAGCCTGTTATTCCCTGATTTACTTTTGGTGGCTGCAAATAAGGAGGTGGTAGTGTGTGAGTGTTTTGGAAGAGTTGAGCAGAAGGTAGTATGGTGCCCGAGATTTAGAAGAAACTTTTTTGAGAGGGAATTGTCCTCCCTCTCGAACTTGTTCGAGATCATTGAAAAATGCTATATAAAAAAAGATCGGGAATGGATAAAAGAATTTGGACTTGGTGCCCTTCTGGTGTTTTTTCGGTCAAATCTTGTTATGCTCGGCTGGTTGTTGGTGAGGAGGATTGTTTATCGGCAAAGGTTTGGTCATTTCATTGTCCATATAAAAAGATCGGGAATGGATAAAAGAATTTGGACTTTGTGCCCTTCTGGTGTTTTTTCGGTCAAATCTTGTTATGCTTAGCTGGTTGTTGGTGAGGAGGATTGTTTATCGGCGAAGGTTTGGTCATTTCATTGTCCCCCAAGAGTAGGCTTCTTTGGATGGTCTGTTAGTTGTGGTCGAATTCAGACTATGGATTTCCTAAGAAAAAGAGGAATGTGGTTAGTGGACCACTGTCCTATATGTTTGCAGGATGGTGAGTCCATTGATCATTTGTTTTTGTATTGTAGGTTTGCTAGAGAAATCTGGGATCTGATTCTGTCGAGATTTGGTATCCAATGGGTCTTTCCAAGATCAATCTCCCAACTGCTTAAATGTTGAGATTTTGTCCCTCAGAAGAAGGGGAAGGTTTTATGGAGGATTTGCCTTTTGGCCAAAGGGTGATCATTTGGAAGGAAAGAAATGGAAGAGTATTTGAAGGGAAGGTTAAATCAGCTTATGGGGTTTATTTGAGAATAACTGCAGTATCCATCCAATGGGCGAGGAGCATCCCAATGTTTTGCTGCGTCTCAACCTTCGATCTATGGGAGGGGTGGCAAATAGTATGTAATGAGGCGGCAATCAAACCTAAGGTAATTCAAAAGTGGAATCCACCTCGGATTGGATATTTCAAGCTAAACTTTGATGGTGCTAGTTTTGGGAATCCAGGCCCGTCGGGATTTGGTGGCCTCCTCACGAACGATGAAAGTTTGGTAGTATGGGCTTTCTCTGGCCCCTGTGGTATTACAGACTCTAATGAGGCGGAAGTCAAAGCCGCTTATTCGGGCATTTTACATTTGGGCGAGGAAATAATGGATAAAGTGAATGTAGAAGGAGATTCTTCCAATGTTGTGAGATGGATTTCGGGTTCTGCTCCCCCTCCATGGAGATTTCTTAGCATGGTTGAGGAGATTTCAGATTGGGTGATGGGATCTTCTACCTCCTTTGTGCATATTAGGAGGTCTGCTAATGGCGAAGCTGATTTTTTGGCCAAAGCAGGAATCAATAGTGTGTTTGGAGTGGTTTGATTATATGCCGCCATAATTGTTATTTTTTATTGTTGTTTTTTCTCCCTCTGTAATTTTCTTTGTGGACCATCTCGATTTCTTTTTAATATATTACCATTTGAAAAAAAATCCTTAGGAGTAGAGTAATAGTGAGGATGGGAGATGGGAGCATGATGTAGGCATGGTTTTAAATTTCGACTGAAATCCGAAATTTTGGACCAAAATTTCAGAATTTAGTCAAGACTGAAACTGAAACATTCTGAAACCGAAATTGCCAAAATTGACCAAATTTTGGTAGAAATTTCGGAAATCTGGGCCAAAATTTTGATAAAATACCACTTTTTCAGTTATTTCGGCCGAAATTTAAAACCTTGGTTGTAGGACATTTCTAGGGAAGGGAATTCTCGATGGGTTGGAGAGTTTGGGAATTAGATTTTAGTAGCAAATTAGGCGGTGTCTAATTCGAGAATTTTATAAAAAAAACATTTGAAAGTTTTCGACCATAGTAAATTAAACGGTGTCATATTCAACTCATATTTTTAGAATCTGGTCAAAATGATTGACAATAATTCGACCGTTGGATCTCTTTGAAATTTTAGTATCATACAACTTCCACCATCAATTATGCCATCCAATACTTATCTCCACACTTCATGTAATTACAGAAGATGGTGATCCTTCTCCAATCATCCTCACGCTTAGGTTGGGAAAGCATCCAACCGCCAACAAACACTATAGGGATGGTCTCATCCAACTCCTTGGTATCTTCATCACTTACTCCCTCTTTTGGGTTATGGATCATTTCTTTAACATTTTTTTTGTCCTATTCATCTCTGCCTACTCCTACAAACATGTTTTGGGTAGGAAACTAATAAGCATAATGGGCAGTGCCTCCACACGTATAGCACACTTGTTTGTTATTACCATTTGAGCTCAAAAACCACTCCTTTTCCTTTGGTGTCACTTTGTTGGGATTGAAGATTGTTACTATGATGCAAGGCAATCGAAGGAAGATACGAATGTATATTAATTTGCCCTGATACCAAATTTAATGCAGGACATTCGAAGGAAGGGATGTTAGAGGTGCGTCGCCACAAGTCGAAAAGTTCCAGATTTATGCCGGGATGGTGTAGACAATATGGTAAGAAATATGAGTGAGTGAAAATTTGGGGTTTGGGTCCAAAAACGGGTCATTAGATTGGGAAAATATTTCTACGAGGCTTAGGATAGGTTTGAAGAGGTGCAAACATATGTCGGAATGCTGTCGAGGGATGCCAGGAATGCATAAAATTAGTTTTGGGGGAAAACGAGAGAGGTGCAAGGTTTAGGTGAGATGGGATGGGTAAAACAAGAAAAAATTAGAGTTTTAAGGTTTTAGGCTAGGAGAGAAAATTTTCAGTTCCTGGGCATATTATTTTCGTACATGAAATGAAGAAAAAAAGAGAAAAAATAGAGAAATATGTAGTGTAGGAAATAAGAAACTTATCTAAAGGCATCCCACCAAGAGTTTTCTTTGGCATCTCACCAAAGAAGAAGAACTTGCTAGAATCACACTAGCAATCCCAAAGATTCACCTATTAAGAAAGATCAAAGTATGGCACCTTGAGGATGAAGCTTCACACCCACAATTTTGCAAAGTAGCAAAGAACAATCCTCTTCATTCATTCATTCCATCATGGCTATATGAAAGCATTGAGGCTTACAATATAAAATGAAAAAGAAGAGAACTAGAAAGTTCTAAAACCCTAAAATAAAAAACTAACACTTTGGACAAAAAATACACTCTAATGACTTAAAAATTCTCTCCCCATTTAAAATCCTCGTAATACATATGTGTGCCCTATTTAAAACACTCATAACTCAAAGAAACTAAGTGATATTAGTGGAAAAAGACTGTGTTCCCCCTATTATAACTTAAAGGACTTAAAAGGTACATAAAAATTAAAATTTATACCTTAGGACAGTCCCAACATACCAGCTCTAGAAGAGTGGGAATGGGAGGAAAGTCTTGAGTTGTCGGTCACCCTCAAAAAATCTCTAACTTGAAAACTCCCTCGCTTGGGATCCAAACTTCCTAATAGTTGGGGGCTTAAGGTATTGCTCTAACTCTAAGGCCAATTAGAAATTTTTCTTCATTAACTTTAAAAGATGAAGAATCATATCTCTCCTAATCTTGGGTCTCAAGTCTCGACCAAGTGTGAAATCTAGAGAAAGTCAACTTCGGGTCCTCCACACCGCCACAACGGACCATTAGCTCATTAAATAGGATCATGTAGTCGGCCACAGACATACTCCCCGGCCGAAGGGCGAGCAACTGATCGATAAGATTATCTGTATAAGTAACTAGAAGAGACTTTTCTTTTAATTTATCCTTCATTTCATCCCAGTAAATTATTGGATCATGTCTCATTCTGTCGTAGTGGCATTCTACATTAGCCCAATACAATTTGGCCTAACCCATAGGTTTCATTTTCACAAACCTAACCCGTCAGGTATCAGACATGTCATACCACTCAAAGTAAATGGTTCATGTCAGAATGTCAGATATCTCGTCTAGGGAAACCTTGGTGTCAAGTCTAGTATCAAAAGAAGGTACAACAACTTTAGCTATTTGTGAGATATCACCAGCAAGGTCGCACCCATACAAGTTGTACTCATGATTTTGGGCATCACAGTCCTTTTCCTCGAGAAGTGGTAGGTGTGGAACCTTGGAGGATGGGGATATTGATGAGGTCCAACCTGCTCCTCATGCTCAAATGGATAGCCAGGAAAAGGCTGAGTTTCATTCGTGTGGATTGAGTTTCTCCTCATGATTCTAATACTAGGATGTCCATCATTGCTGGTGTTGTCATTCTCCACAGTCTTAGCATTATTCTCCAAATTACTACACATGCCTCAAAATTTTCTTGGTGGGTGATCATCGTATGGTCTAGCTTAGCCTTGATTCTAGCAAGGATCTCAACCCATTCGTCAGGATTTGGGGGTCCTGATGGTGATCCCATGTGATAGTGAATTTCACTACGCCTGGGCATGCAAGTGGGGAACTAAACGGTGTCTTAAAATAGGCAGCTAATTACACTAAACACGAAAAAGAAAACAAACCTATGGCTCTGATACCAAAGATGATGAAATGGAAAAAAGATAAAAAGCTTTCGCTCTTGGTGGATTTGACTTCCATTATTCTTAGACACGGATGTGATGTTCATTTATTGCCATTGGATTTGACTTCCATTATTCTTAGACACGGGTGTGATGTTCATGTTGTTGCCATTGGTGTCATGCCTTTGGTACCATTGGTGTGATGCCTTTGGCTAGTTAGTAGTGTGATGCCTAGCTCCTATCCTTTCTTAAACTCGTTATTTTTTTTTCTTCGATCACTATTTCCCTTCTATTCAAGCATACTATCTTCTCTATCCTCCAATCTATTCATTACTTCTTGTTGTTTAAAATTCATGCACTATCGATCATGTGGGCTGTTGATTTCATGCAATCAATTTCAATCGATTGATCATAGTCGTTGACCTGACTGTCAGATTTATGTGAAATTTTTTAGTTTTATCTTGTAATATAGTGTACCAAACATAGTAAGATTTAACCCGATCCAATCATCGGATTGTGATCTATGATCGGTTTTAGATCCCAAAATTGAAATTCCAGCAGACTTGAAAAACCACCCAGATTTGAGCTTTTGTGATCAGATTGACCTCGAATTATAATATTTTCACCCAAAATTAATTTCCTTCCACATAATAAAATTTCAAAGAGCTCCAACAGTCAGATCATTGCCAAAAAAAACTTACTAAATTATAAAAATAAGCATTTTTTTTCTAAATTCGAAAATTTTTCGAAGTGATTTCTTGAAATTCTCAAATTGGACGCCGTCTAATTCACTACTAAAATTTAATTCCCAAACCCTCTAACCCGTTGAACATTCCCTAGAAATGTCCTACATCAGTTTCGTATCAAAGAAAAATCTGGGTTAAACATGTTGCAATAGACTTTCATAGGGTGGATGACATCGGTTCAAAAGAATGAAATGTTGTTTTCATTTCGACAATAACTCTAAGCTTTCGGTTATAGAGAAGCGTGACTATTTTCTAGCTTGGAAGTGTGACTCCATCGAGAACCTATCTAGATTGGTGAGATGCTCTTCTAGTTGGGATTTTACTTGAGTTATGTTGGGCTTGAGACGACGATGCAAGACAGAAAGATCTCTAAAGAACAGATAAATCATCGTTCGAGGATACTTGGAAGATGGATCAGATTTCTCCGTTCAACATTTGAGATCTTCGAAATGGAGTATGATGGGGGACCATACGGAACACAAAGACAACCAAGAGAAGAACCATGGATTCAAAGTGGCCTTTTTTATTTTTAATTTATCTTGTGTATTTTAATTTTAGTTTTTCTATCTAGCCCTCCCCAACCCCGCAATGGCGGGAGCCTCGTGCACTGGACCGCCCATCATCATCATCATCTATCTAACCTGATAATTATGTGTTGTAAAATGTTAAGTGTGTCATGTGTCCAACTATCGTTAAAGGAGTTGCCCAAGCATTTATGTCCTACTAAAACCACCATTTACCATTTGTCATTCTCTCTTTCAAAAGAGAGAATCCCAAGTCCTACGTAGTTAACTCCTACCAAATTCACCCATTGTCATGTGTCATTCTCTCTTTTAAAGTGAGTTCCATAACTACTAGAACGTCCCATAAATTAAAAGAGAAAGCCTCGTACATTTTGGAAGGATGATGGAATGGAATAAAGATTAGAAGCTTTTGCTCGTACCTTCTGAGACGCCTTTGTGTATGCTCCAATGAAGTACTTTGAAGAGTTGGAGCAGTGTTTCAAAACGAGGATGCGGCACGGAACGCGGATGAAGAAAATCCTAGTAGACTCGGCACAACGTGGTCGAGTACTTAGTTGACATGGTTGAGAACTCAGTTGAAGCGGTCATAATTAGGGAAAGTAAAGGAGTTTTTACTAACTCTGTAGGGCAAAATGTGAAATGCAGCGGCAAAACGCGAAATGCGGCAGCAAAACGGGGAACACGGCCAAGGTAAAAGGGAGTCAACTAGAGGGTGTCCATGATGACGTGAGGGAGTTTCAAAAATATGGTTGGAGGAGTTTGATGCAAGGAAGTTGGTGATGCTCGAACTGATGGATTAATAGGAGCCGGTTGGGAGCACCATGAGAGCGATTTCTATCTCTATGGGAGCATCATGGGAGTGTTTTCCTTCCTAAGGAGCGCTCAATCATAGTTCTGGCGCGGGAGTAGCACCCATGAGTTAGATTCCTGCTTTTATGTTCCAGTCTATTCATTCTTTATCGTTTAAAATTCATATAGTTGTGATCATATAGATTGTTGACTTCAATTAATCACTTTCAATCAATTTATTTTTTTTAATGGTAAGCAATTTATGCATCAAAGACGAGAATCAAAAATTGTTAGTAAAAGAAAATGAGGTTAAAGAGAGGTGGAGAAGTTACTTTGATAAGTTGTTTAATGGAGAACCTGTAGCGAATTTGGGAGAACTTGATAATGTTTTTGATGATACAAACTGGAGGTTTGTTCGTAGAATCCGAACATCAGAGGTAAGAGTAGCTTTGAAAAATATGAAATTAGGTAAGGCTTAGGGGCCTGGCAATATTCCTATTGAGACTTGGAGATGCTCATGCTTGGGTTATGTGGGTTTGGTTTGGTTAACTAGATTATTTAACAATATTTTGAAGACTAAGAAAATGCCTGATGAGTAGAGGAAGAGTACATTAGTACCTATTTATAAGAATAAAGGGGATATTCAGAGTTGCACCAATTACCTGGGGATTAAGCTAATGAGTCACACCATGAAGCTTTGGGAGAGGGTAATTGAGCATAGACTAAGAAAAGAGACTAAGGGCGTGTTCGGCAACTATTCTTTTACGGGATTTTCCCCTTTTTTAAGGGTGGAGAATGACGAAAGCTAAAAAAATCTAAAAAATCTTGTTCGGCTGCGTGACCCGCTAAGGTCCGTTTCCAAAATTTCTGCTACTTTTTCAACTAAAAAATAGGATTCCTCGAAGCGATAAATAACCGTTTCTAAAGTTTCTCATCACTCCGTTTCTGCGCGATTCTTTAGGCGAGAATGAGAAGTGTTGTCGAACATGCACTGAGGTGTCGGAGAATCAGTTTGGTTTAATGCCCGGACAATCGACTATGGAAGCTTTCTTCTTAATTAGGCGGTTAATGGAGAGACATAGAGAAAATAAAAAGGGCCTTCATATGGTTTTCATTGATTTGGAGAAAGCGTATGATAGGGTCCCCGGGAGTGTTATGTGGTGAGTCCTTGAAAGGAAAGAAGTGCCTATTAAATATGTTGATGTGATTAAGATATGTACAATGGAGCAATAACTACTGTCAGAACCGCGGATGGCACGTCTAGTGAGTTTCCAATTACAATAGGACTACACCAAGGATCAGCTCTACGCCCTTATCTTTTTACGCTAGTTACGGATGAGCTTACGGAGGGCATCCAAGATGAGGTGTCGTGGTGTATGTTATTTGTAGATGACATAGTATTAATCAACGAAACCAAAGCAGCAGTAAATGCTAAGTTAGAGCTATGGAGGAGCAATGGAGGACTACTTTGGAATCCAAATGTTTTAGACTGGGTAGGACTAAGACAGAGTATATGGAGTGCAACTTTAGTAATGTAAGGAGGCGGGACGAGGATGTAGTAAATATGACTGGACAGGAGGTAACTAAGAGGGATATCTTCTACTATTTTGGTTCAATTCTACATAAGGAAGGAGAGATTGAAGAGGATGTTAACCATAGAATAAAAGCAGGTTGGTTGAAGGTGGAAGCTTGCCTCAGGAGTTTTGTGCGACCGTAAAATCCCTACCAAGTTGAAGGGAAAGTTTATAAGACAGCTATGAGGCCAGCCATGCTGTACGGCTCAAAATGTTGGGCCACCAAGAAGCAGCATGTGCACAAGATGAGTGTAGCGGAGATGCAAATGCTTAGATGGATGTGCGGCCACACAAGGTTAGATAGAATTAAAAATGAAGACATTCGTAAAAAGGTGGGGGTGGCACCAATTGAGGAGAAGATGAGAGAGCACCGCTTAAGATGGTTTGGACGTTTCCAACGTAGGCCTTTGGATGTTCCAGTGAGAAGAGGTGACTCGTGCCAAGTTGATGGAGTAAACCGAAAAAACCTTGGGTAGAAACAGTGAGGAAAGACTTGATAGCCAACATAGAACATGACCTTGGATAGGATAGAATGGAAGCAAATGATCCATGTAGACGAACCCAACTAGAGCCAGGATTAGAGCCGGGTCGATTCCCTTCACCTTCTTCATGAAATTTTTCTAAAGGATTCATTTAGCTGACCCCAACTAGTTTGAGACAAAGGCTTTGTTGAGTTGAGTTGAGTTGAATGGTAAGCAATTTCATTAACTACAAACAAAGACGGATGAGGTTTTTACAAACAAAGAGGAAACAACTGAATAAACAAAGAAATACAATAGCAAGTTCTCTGCCATACAAAGGAGAAAAGAAGTCAAGGAGCGAGAAAATCGAACAATTCCACTCTCCCTCGAAACCCCCTCTCTAACTAACCTATCAGCCATATCATTGGCTGACCTCCTTACATGATGGAAAGATATTGATGCTTCTCCCACCCTATCCTGATAATCAGTTATAGTCAATGATCTACCTGTTAAATCCCCATCAAATTTTAGAGTTTTATCGTAGACTATAATCTACTAAATATAGTCAAAATTTATTCCTATCCAACGGTCAGATTGTGATCTATGACCAGTTTCAAATCCTAAAATTGAAAACCCTGCAGATTTAAAAAAAAACCGCCCAAATTTGAGTTTTAGTGATCCGATTGACCTTGAATTTTAATAGTCACCCAAAATTGATTTCCTACCACATACTAAAATTTCAAAAGGATCAAACGGTAGGATTATTGACAAACATTTTGACAATATTCTAAAAATAACCATTTTTCTAAATTCGAAAACTTTTCGAAGTGATTTTTCTTGAAATTCTCAAATTGGACACCGTCTAATTCACTACTAAAATCTATTTCCCAAACCCTCTCAACACATCGAGCATTCCCTTCCCTACAAATGTCCGACATCAAAGTGAAAGAGCAACAACAAAGCATAGTACAAATTAGTTTTTGATGAGATCAAGATCGGGAGCATCTAGTGAAAGTGGCGAATATGGCTTCTACATTTACTACCACATACCCATAGTAATTTGATTAGATGTTGACTATACTGTTGGGATTACTTAATTTATCACGAAAACTCATGCTAAACTAAATTAAATTTTTTTCCTACAAGTTACTAACTGAAGCAGTTTCTCTCTTTCTCCAGAGACAAAGAAATGCGATCATAAAATCTTATTAATCATAAAACTTGTGTATCTACAGAGCGGACAGCATTGAATTCAAGAAAAACACGCTGATACAATAAATATCACACTAAAATTAAATATGCAGACATATTTTAGTGTTTACCTTCTTCGTCAAAGGCACGGACGTGAAGCGTAGCTAGACTGTCAAGATCAAGCTTAACAGAGTGATGAAATATCTTGATCCTCGAGATTTTATCAATAAAAACTTCACAACGTATGACAGTCCCTCTCAGGAAGTCAGAAGCATAAACAGCTGTCTCCTTTCGACCACTATAGGGAGCAATTGATATTAAACGAGCACTTGTTGAGCAGAGACTACTATCATTATACTCGGGTATAACAGATAGAATATCATGATGGTCCCACGACCTATCAAGTAAATAAATCATCATTAATAGAAAAAAAAAATTATATGGAAAAGGGCAAAATTCAGACATACAAAACTAAACCTATGGTCAAATCAGGAAGTGGGACAAATAAACAATTACAAAAGGTTGGCCAAAGATCCAAATGCAAGAAGCAAAGGGTCCCCCACGCTTAATTTGGTCAGTGCGCATTCCCGATCACTCGCTAACCGTGGAAATACAGGTCAACTCAGACTTAGAGGATTTTAAACATACCAGCAAAAAAAAATGATGTGCAGAAGAATTAAGCAAGAAAGAATTAATATCGATGACAAAAAAGTCTCACAAGACCACATAAAATGTCCTTAAATCCCAAAATGCAAGATGAAAAATCTCAATTACTCCATATCACAGTAGCATTTCTGCTTGCATTTCGGCCAAAAAACTGCCATTTCCCTCTCATAGCAAGCTGCTTTGAAAGGGAACTATGTAGCCATAAAATATAACAAACAGGGAGACAATAAAAACAAGCCCTCAACAAGGTTTTCAAATCAGACATTCTATCAAACAGCTAATGTTCAAGACCAACAAAAAGGAAGAGGGAAACAGATAGGTTTAGACATTGAAAAGAAAGATAGAAACTATGGGGCATACCATGAGAAGCAGCCATCGCTGCCTTGGAGCCGATATTCGACGGGGTTAGTCATCCGAGGAGGCAACAATACGTTCAAATCGGCAATGTGCGGACCAGAAACCGACTCTATTGGTGCCGGAACAAGTGCCAGCAGTAATAGTAGGGTTCGAGCGAGGAGCGTTAATGGAAGCATCTCGAGACCCCTGCTACTGGTAGGAAGAGAGGAGCAGCAGTGCCTCGATTAAACCCTAACTACACTGGTTTTAGAGCTTTAGAGACGGGAGGTTACTTAACAGTAACCCTAGCGGCACTGGAAACCGCGGGAAATTGATACTGCCCACATGAGCGACAAATGACTTTTGAGGAGGCGTCTGAGAAGTGATATATTCGCCTCAGTTTTCTCCGCCGGACACCCTTTTTAGTCTATATTTATGAGATTTTTTACATTAGAGTCTCCATTTTCCCCGGGACACCCCTTTTAGTGTATTTATGACTTTTTTACATTACAACCTCCGTTTTTTTCTCCAGGACACCCCTTTTAGTGTATTTATTTCTATATGTTTTACATTAGAATGGGCTGGCCCGGGGAAGAAAAAGGAGATAATATATCATTTCCTTTCACATCTTTTAAGCGGGCGCCAGCCAGTTAGTGTTGGGCTCCGGCTCATGCTCGGGGCAGAGGCGCAGCAAAGTAATTTTGGGAAAATAAGAAAGAATCAAATTAATTTGGACGGTCATGGATCAAGAAAGTCACAGATCAGAAGCCACAGATCAGATAATCAGCTCGTTGATCTTGTTCCCACCAACCGATTGCAGATCTTCGATCATGTGTAATTAAAGCGCTTTCTTCTATCGCTGATTATTGTTTGAATGTGCAACGGACTTTATCTTCTTTGAGGGAAGATCAGCCTCTTGATCCACTTCGAGGGAAGGATCATTCTTCCTTTGTGCACAAAGACACAAATTTCTGGGGATAATTTCTTTATTCCTTGAAAATGTGTGTACATGTTATTTATAAATAACCCCTACTATAGATAACCTTCATCTCTAAGAATCCTACCTATACTAAACAACTAGAGAGCTAATATAAAAATAAAAAATATCCCAACTAATTTATTTCAACCAAGGGGGGACCCATTTAGTCACGTAACATTAAATCAATATGTAAGTCTGGGATTTTGACATGAATCATGAGCAAATGGCCCACAACATAATAGGGCCCACAACATAATAGGGGAGTCAGCCAGTGGAAAAGTCTCCAAGAAATGCAAGTCTTCTAAGTTTCCTAACACTCTAGCTATGTATATAGATCCCCACACTTAAGGTAAGTATCTATCCTCTAGCACTTGAACCATTACTCTGCTCCATTGTTGCTCAATTTCCTTCTGTTGTGCCGATTCCTGACTTGAGCGTTGGAGGGTCTTCCCGGAGTACAAATTCTAGGACCTCTTACGTGTGTTCTTTGAGTGCAAAACGAGACTGCCCTCTTACGTGTGTTCTTTGAGTGCAAAACGAGCACAGACGAAGTACCTCATCAGCTCTTCCGACCCAATCAGTTTTAGACAGCAACAGATTGGCGTCGTCCATGGGATCGTTTTTTGAAGAACTTGCAAACCGAGTGATATGATGACTCGAAGCAGTCAAACTTGTCGTGGATCCACATCAATGAGAATCCCTCCTGCGAATGATACCTAGATTCCTCCTCCGCCCGAAGGAATTCCATCTCAGAGTACTCAACCTCCTGCCGCACCAATGCTTGACCAGTTCAATGACTTGCCACAGAAAGTCATCAATTTGGCCGGGATGTTCAGAACCTTCATCGTCAATGATACCAGAGCAGCCAGAGCCATGGAACGACCCCCAAGGTGAGCAAACGAAAGGCCGGCCATGGCGGCTATACCGGAATATGATGATCAAGCCCCACCTAGAGAAACCCCCAAAAGCCTGCACCAACTAAGAAGACACACGCCTTCAGCTTCCACCTCAAACTCTAGCCACACCGTCGAACCAAGCTGTCATGGAGAGGTCGATCCTGTTATTTCCATTCTTCGACAACAAATCAAGGAGATGCGGCAGAAGATCGGTGAGAGGAAGGAAAGAAGCGATCTAGAAGAGTAAGAGCATGAAGGTGATTCCCCATTTGCTCCAGGAGTATTGGCCGACTTAACCCCTCCGAACTTTAAGATGCCTCAGTTCGAGTCATATGATAGCACAATCGATCCGCTCGAGCATCTTTTAACATTCCATAGAACTATGCTCTTCCAAAGCATATCTGATGGGGTGATGTGTCGAGCTTTCTGTTAGAGTTGGTGGCTTAAAACCCTGTATATTTCGCTTGTTAATCAATAAAAGTTTCTTTTCATGACAATTAATGGGTACTAAAAGTTAAATATGTGTGATATGTTACTTATTATTGACACGTAGTTGTCCTTAGGTAGCAAAGTAGGAAACACATGCTTATGGATTCACAGATCCTAGGGAGCAAGGAAATACGGGGTTGCGGTTCTTTGCAGACCTTAGTAGTTCCTAGCTGGGGTTGAGGTTGGACATCTCCTCCTGTATACAACTAGCATCTATCTTGCCTACATGCACGAGATGTGGAGTGACTTATCTCAATCACTTGAGTAGTTGACCCTAAGCAAGATAGAATGGGTATGACAATGAGATTGTATACTGAATAGGATCATATTAGAATAGCATGTGGACAGGAGACAGTTGAGCTATTTTATCAAACATGTCCTTTGACTTGATGCGTCATATTGGTCTGTTGGCGAGTATTTTATTTTTTGTCTATCTAACCGTGATTCTCTTGGAGTCACGAGAGGGTAGTACTGGAGTGTTGGACAAACTTTCGAGGTCAATAGTGATACCAATATGGAATTCCCCACCTATTTAATAGGATAACATCTACGGTTTTGGTCAGAGCAGTAGGCCTAGAAAAATACCTGGCCAGGTGGATTTGATAAGATGTTTATCAAAAGGATTTCACAAAATAAGTTTTGAAATGGTTTTAGCAAATGCATTTGCCGCCCAACACTGCTTGACTGAAAGGTTGGCCCCCTGAGTGAGCCTAGGGGTAATTAATGTCCACCTTCCGTAAGACTTAACTTGGTAGATGTGGACTTGGAGAAATGACTTGCACATTTGATGTGATTAGGGGTATGATGATTTGACAGTTATCTTCAGGGTTACGTCTTGATGGAGGAGATTGACTCAATGTGATTGTAGCATTAGCATGAAGCAATAATCGGAGTGGAGCCCACTTCTGGGTTCTCCAGGATCTATCGTTAAATTCATGCTACGATCCCACTCACTACTCGATTGACCTATTATAATCTATTAGATAGAGGTCCCACATTTATTTGGTTGCTGACACAAACTAGTTTTGAGGCATTGGATGCATTGAAAGGATATACACAATATATATAGTGTATATGAACTACGGGATACATTGGGAATACCAAAATGGTTAAGTATTAACCATAAGGGTATTATGGGAACATTATAAAATATATTGGAGCTTTAATCCTATTGGATAAAATTGGATTACATTAATTTAATTGGGAATTTAAAATGAAATGCAATGGGAATTTGAATTGGATAAGGGACCCACATGGGACAAATTTGGGTGGGACCCATGCCCACACGCCCCATGTGGTGTGTCATTGTTAATTTAGAATTCAAATAATATTTGGAATATTATTGCTTGATTTGATTTTTCAAATTAAAGCAACACATGTGATGAAATTAGAAAGAGAGAGAGAAAGAAAGATTCAACAAACGAAATTGGAAACTTGGGAACCACACGGGGCAACCCAAGGGTTGCTTGGGTAGTAAGCAAACACCCTTGGACGTCCCATATGGGTTTCCAATTATGGGGTTGCTTGCTTCCCCAATTGGAGCCTCCAATTGTGACTAGTTTCTTTAGTTTTTGGGATTTCTCTAGAAACTTTGTATTGTGCATATGGAAATTGAAAACTCTTTAAATACCAGACATATTGCTGGAGTTTTCTACAGCTCTTTCATAATTCCATGTGATGGAAATTGGTATAGACACCCCAAAATCTTTTTCTTCTTCTCTCTCAATTCCATCAACTAGTTTTGTCTTTTCTGGGTCAAAGACAAATATCCAACCAAACTCCATTGATCTAAATACATATTCTCATATTGTAATTTGATTTAGATCAGATTATAAAGTAAACAAAGAGTTGTAAACAAGATCCTTTGTGCAACAAAAGGAATCTATCGATTCAACTTGCAGTTTCGCGTCAATTAGATCGGCGGTGAATTTTCGAGGAGTAGATCGAGCGGACGAGTTCTTTTCTAGATCAACTAAATGTATTTATATTTGAGTTTATTAAATCACAATAAAATCAATTAGTCCCTAAGAATCCTGGGTTAGAGCAAATTTTTTGTTCTACATTGTTTATTCTTCCGCTACGTGTAGCGATTTTGCTCGGGATTTTTCAACCTTTCTAACACTTTCCTACCAAGAAAGTCATTGATCGTAATGTGTGGACCCTTGCCAAATTTTTACTACTTGCTCGAGGATACACAAGTAGAGGCCAATAGACTTAAGGAAGCTGAAGAACCAAGTTTCTCTTTGCCTAAGCTGACATGTCATCAGGAATACATCGAAAGTGCACATAAGGATCACCCTACTTCAAACCAATGACATGACTGCCTAAAGCTACTTGTGCGTTGGAAGTACCTAGTTCGTTGGAAAGGACAACTGTATACGACACGTGCAAGGATTCCAGTTGAAGAACTCTTACTTATCATGCCAATCAATATATTTGATGGAGTCAAACCTTTTCAAGCGGGGGAGAATGATGGGGACCATTGTAGGGCCTTATTTTAATTTGTAAGTGTGTTTTAGGTATCTTTTAAGCCCTTTATGTTACAGTAGGGGTATTAGAGTCTTCTTACATCCAAATAGCTTAAGTTCTCTGAGTTATGTATGTTTTAAAGAGGCCCCACTTGTGTATTACGGGATTTTAAGTAGGAAGCAACTAAGAGGGTATTTTGGTCTAAAAGTGTTTTTTTTAGCGTTTTAAAAATCTCTAGTGCTTTTCTTTTATAACATATATAGTAAGCCTTAGGGCACTTTTAAGAATGCTATGCTATGTTATGATGAAAAAAAAGATTTGAAGTTTTTTCTCTTATGTGGATGTGATGTCTATTTCTTGTCGAGATGGGATTCCTTGTTCTTCCCTAAGGTGTGATGCCTAGGAACCCCTTGGTGTGATGCCTTTGGTTTTTGAAATCCCAGTAGTCAACACAAAAGGGGGGGGGGTGAATTGGGTAATTAAAAAATTCAAGCGAATTAAGTGGAATATTAAAATCAATTTAACAGGTGTAGCTCTAACCCTTGTTCATATAAACATAACAATGGAAATAGGGTTTCGATATTACCAATTACCCAAATATGAAGGAGATAGAAGACAGGAGACGACACAATAATTCATAGTGGTTCGGTCACAAACGGACCTATTCCACTACCCAAGTACTTGGTCTTTCCTTGGGATTTCTTTCACTATTTGAGATTCCGCACGCAGAATCTCCGGGTTTTACAACTTGACTCCTTCATGGGAACAATCCCTCTTTTACAAACCGCCTCCAAGGAACACTCCATTCTTACAAAAAACCTCCAAGGGAATATGAAATTCAACTAAGCAACCCAAGAGGGGGGGTGAATTGGGTATAATAAAAAAAATTATAGTTCAGGAAACTTGTTTTTGCAAATCACCCTTTTTCAACTCTTTTTAAAACTCATTCTAATCCTTGTTACTTTAAGAAGGTAAAAGGAAGAGTTAAGGGATATTACCAACCACAAAGAGCAATGAGAAGGAGTAAGAAACACACCACAAAGAACACCAAGATTTATAGTTGTTCGGTCTTCTCAACTGACCTACTCCACTTTTTCAAGTTTGTCGTCCTTGGGCTTCTCCACTATTCTGGACACCACACCACGGCCGGGTTCGAGGCCTCTTTACAAACAACGAGTCTTTAAATTCTCCAAGGGTCACAACCCTTCTTTACAATGGAAAAGGAAATATAAATCTCTCTTGCCTCTTCTTTAGGCTATTACAAAGATATAGGCTTGTGAAGTAACTCTTGTCTTACTCAATACATAGATCCCAAGTGAATCTTTCTAGAAGTAAAAGTAATGGCACTTAGAGAGAAGTAGATATATTCTCTTTCAATCAAGGTGTAAAGGGAATGTAGGTGGAGACTTAAAGATAAACAATGGAGGATCAAAGATCTAAGAGTTATGCTCTAGGATTTTTAAGAAATAGAGTATAAATAGTAGTGTAACAAGAAAACCTTAATTTTAGGCTTTCACGGGCGTCGAGGACGAAATCCGGACATCCAACAAATAGTGCCGTCTGAATTTCAAAAGTGCGCTCAGTTCTGTCACGGACGTCCGCTGGTTTCCCGAGCGTCCGGTGTCAGCTTGGCTATTTTTTATTTTCAGATCAAATCTCATACGGACATCCGCCGATTTCCCAGATGTCCAGCTTTGGCTCAGCCATTTTTTAAACTTTTGAGTCCACTTACAGACGGACTTTCGCGAATATCCCGGACATTCGTGATCGCCTCAGATTTTTCTTTTAATGATCGGCCAGGTTACAGACGGACGTCCGCCAAAATCCCGGACGTCTGTGATTTCCCTGGAAACTTTAAATTGTATTTCTGAGGGGAATTATCAACGAACTTTTAACCTATTTGGAGAGTGTTCTTTCTAGACATATTTTAGGTTAATGAGGGTACTCCCTAAGTGCCAAAACCATTCAAACTTATCAAGAGAGATCCTACAATCTAATTTGCCTTAAGTGGTCTTCTCTTCTTCTTCTCTTCTTGACCTTCATGAATCTTCGGACTTCAATCCACGTTGTCGTATCTAATACCCAGTAAAAAGAGCAGTTATTATGCAGAAAAACTATTCACCCCTCAGTTTTTCCTATAAATAGAGCAGCCGAGAAGAGAAAAGGAAGAAAGAGAAAGAAAAGGGAGGAGGAGAGGGAGAACAAGGCTAGGGAAATCACTTCTCCCTGATCGTTGTCATCTTCAAGGCCAAGCATCTTCAAATTTTCACTTCTCAGGTTTGATAAGGTAGGTGATAGCTAGACTCGACTGGTATCTTTTCTCATTGAAAGTGATAGGGATATGATAATATGTTGTTTTATTCAGATATTTCTTATCTGTTTTACATCAAATGTTCATTGTTTACATTTGAAAAATATCAAATCATATTTGTTTCAAAATGAAGAAATGTGTTTCATTCTGGAAAATGAAATGAAATGTTGGATTTCATATGCACAAAAAGTTTGAACGAAAATGAGAAATGAAAGAAATGGAAGAGGTAAATGTGCGATAGTCTCTCTCGTGTGAAGTGTTTGTACCTCTGAGCCGTCGACTTACCCAAAAGAGGAAGCGGGCAAGTCCAAAGCGGACAATACAAGGATGAGGCTGATCGTTACAGGAAACTTCATAAATAGAAACAGTTGGAAACTATTGGGCTTTAAATGGTTTGTTTTACTATCTGGTTAAATTGTTTCTATAAAAATTCCTATTAGTATTAGTTTAAATTCATATTATGTTCTATACAAAATACTACATATTTTTATAGAACTGTCTCTTATTATTGATTTCAACTACTTGTCGAAGCTTCTATGTACCTGCTCTCCTAATCCACTTCCTACCAGGATTTGAAAATTTGGATGCGGGAGTATTTGTCAATGAGGAACCTTAGTTATGAAAAGTGTGAAAGCAACTTGAGAAAATATGGAAATGATAAACCTAGTCAAACTCCTCAGATGTAAAAAGGTTTTAAATATGTCATACTTGGAATTTTGTAAATTCAGGATGTACTAACCTTCCGCTGTGTAATTACAGGAATAAATATGTTTTGTTGCCCGTAGTGATCCGTGTGGTAAAAATCTGGGTCGTTACAGTTGGTATCAAAGCTATATCTCCTCTAGTAGGGTGTGTTGGTCCCACACCGGAAGCGGAAAGAAAAAGTTCTTGGGCTATTTGTGTAGATCCCCACCTTCCTTGTGTAGAGGGGTCTTCTGCGGAAAAACAAAACCAGGATGGCTGCAGTCTAGAACCAGACAATATCATAGCCACCAGATTTAGTCTGTGAGGAACCTGGTTGCACGAGTCTTGGGTATGTCTTAGGAAAGGGGTTAGATAGATGAAACATAGATAATAGATCGAGCTTGAAATATATCTAATCCTCTGTGTGTTCCTCTTACAGATGTAGAATGTAACCATTGCTTATTGTTACGATTAGGGTAGAACTGTTTTCTCCTTAGAGTATGGAGAGAGGAATTTCGGGGAGGAAACTCTTTTCCGAAATTCTTTTAAGGGGGTAGAATGTAATACCCGGTAAAAATAACAGTTATTATGCATAAAAACTATTCACATGTTATTATTCTCCTCAGTTTTTCCTATAAATAGAGCAGCAAGGAAGAGAAAAGGAAGAAAGAGAAAGAAAATGGAGGAGGAGAGGGAGAAGAAGGAAAAGGCTAGGAGAATCACTTCTCCCTGATCGTTGTCATCTTCAAGGTCAAGCATCTTCAAATTCCTACGTCTCAGGTTTGATAAGGCTGGTGATAGTTAAACTCGACTGGTATATTTTCTCAATGAAAGTGATAGGGATATGATTATATGTTGTTTTATTCAGATATTTCTTATCCGTTTTACTTCAAATATTCATTGTTTACATTTGGAAAATATCAAATCATATTTGTTTAAAAATGATAAAATGTGTTTCATTCTGGAAAATGAAATGAAATGTTAGATTTCATATGCACGAAAAGTTTGAACGAAAATGAGAAATGAAAGAGGTAAATGTACGATAGTCTCTCTCGTGTGACGTGTTTGTACCTCTGAGCCATCAATTTACCCAAAAGCGGAAGCAGGCCAATTCCAAAGCGGACAATATGAGGGTGACACAGACCATTACAGGAAACTTCAGAAATAGAAACAGTTAGAAACTATTGGGCTTTAAATGGTTTGTTTTACTATCTGGTTAAATTGTTTCCATAAAAAAATCCTACTAGTATTAGTTTTAAATTCACATTATGTTCTATACAAAATACTGCATATTTTTATAGAACTATCTCTTATTATTGATTTCAGCTACTTGTCGAAGCTTCTATATACCTGCTCTCCTAACCCACTTTTTCCTACCAAGATTTAAAAATTTGGATGCGTGAGTATTTGTCAATGAGGAACCTTAGTTATGAGAAGTGTGAAAGCAACTTGAGAAAATACAGAAATGATAAACCTAGTCAATCTCCTCAGATGTAAAAAGGTTTTAAATATGTCATACTTGGGATTTTTGTAAATTCAGGATGTACTAACCTTCTGTTGTGTAATTATAGGAATAAATATGTTTTGTTGCCCGTAGCAATCCGTGCAGTAAAAATCCAAGTTGTTACATCGTATGTGCGTAAAAGCTCCATGGACCTTATAATGTCTGAGTCGCTTTGCATGGATGCGATGTATCATACCCTGATAACTTCATAGGCAAGCGACATTAGATATAACTGATCAATCAATGTGGGTTTGGTTCCAATCAAAACTTCAGTGATCGAAAGCCGTTCGACTTATAATCTCCCCTATTTTATTGATGGCAAACCCAGATTGATTGAGAGGTAGGAGAATTAATAAGCAATAAGATTTGCTCCCCTCAATTGAAGCTCCCCCTGAATAACAACCATTAAGGCATGAGAGACTGCAATTATAAGTCAATCAATACCATTGCATTATTTCTCCCCCTTTTGACATAAGCAAAAAGGGAGCTACAAAGAAGGGCATGGCATAGTATGGAGTAATAGAAAGGTAGCCAAAATAATGGCAACAAGTAGGTCAAACAGATTCATAGTAAAATTATTGAGGATATAGCCTTTCAAAATATCCATAACATCTACACATTATGGCAATAAAGATAATACCTATAGAGGAGAAATTATATGATGCCCGACCGTCAAAATAAAGGGCGGAGAGAGACAAACCCGCAACCCTTGATTTCTGATCCAGCAAAAATTAAAAAAAGGGCTGTGGGTTTGTCTCTCTCCGCCCTTGTTACTTTGACGGTCGGGCACCATATACGTTCTCCCTATAGAGATAGAGAAATATAAGCAAGTTCCCATGCATGGTCAGCCAGAATGGAGATAGAGATTCCATCATCCAACCAGAAATAACATACCAAATAACATAAGGAGCCTGAAGGCACCTCAAATAGTAGTAAGTATCAAGTGTAGAAAAGGAAAAAAGTAGTTTTTGAACCTGAATAATACATGCCAAGAGAAAAATAGAAAGTAAAGCTAAGTGATCAGAAGGGCATGTAAATCAACACAATAGGACCCGAAGTCCTAATCCTCTTATGGTGGTGGCGGCGACGGCGGCGGGAAGAAACGTCCCTAAAAATTAGTGAAATCCTCTTGGAGATGAGCGATGTCAACGGATAGTCACTCAACTGAACTGGAAAGGCTGTCGTACTGAGCCTTGTTCTCCAAACATAGTTGCTCAAAAGAATGCTAGAGCCTATCATAGTGATGCAAAAAAGAGCCTTGGAGACCGCGGTACAGGATGTGGAAATCGCAAGCCGTGCCAGTGAACTAAGGAGGCAGAGGACCATCTGTGGATGAATACGGTGGAGGAGGTGTAGAAGTAGCTGGAGGATCAATAATGTCATCCTCATCATGAGTGTCCTTAGGAGCATCCGAATCGTCATGTAGAATAGGAGGATCGGAAAGAAACTGAGGAACGCGCATGCGACAAAGGGTGGTTTTGTCTATGTCGACAGATGCAGGAGAGTTCTTTTCAATGTCAAGGTCAATCAAGAGATGGGTAAAAATACGGTTGAGAAGAAGACCATATGGAAGGTGAGTGTGGGCCTTTGTTTGGACACGTGCCATATGGCAGAAAATGATATAAGCGAGGTTGACAGGGGTGTTCGTGAGAAGGGCGAAGGTGAGGAACGCCTCGAGAGGGCGTACTTCATCCTAGCAACCGGCCCTAGAAGTGATGTTGCTATAAATGATTAAGTGATAAATTCGGGCGGTCTCAGTGATGTGATTAGTTTTGACCATAATGGAGGGATCGTAGGCTTTGCAATTGCAGGCATAAACGGTGGACGGTGGGATGCCGATGGAGGCAATGTCGTCGTCCAGCCAAAATAAATTTATGGCCTGTCATTGGAGAGTTGGAGAATGTTTGCAAACTCGGAGAGAATGAGTTTAACACTATGGTGCCTTATCTTTGAGATAAGGGTTTTGTTTTCTACGGAGACACGGAGGTTTGTGTAGAAATTATGAACAAGAGAAGGAGATACATACCAAGGATCCTGGAAAGTGAGAATGTCGTGCCATCCGAGTGTGGACCTCGATCCTGAGGACGATGAGGATGTAGATCCCCTCATCCTTTGGATCTCCACATGTGAAGGAGAGCTCTACCAAGGAACTCTCGAAACAGTGCCCTCACAATATGAGTGGCGATATATGAGATACCTCTTGATTCAGAAATAAAGTCTGGAATCAAGACGTACCTAAAAACAGCAAAGAGTCGTCATCCATGGAACCAAAAAAATATACTTCATTTGCAATTGATAACCACAAACAATCGGGTCCGTGCCTGGTTACGAGCAGGGAAGGTGTTAGACACCCTACTCGCCCGAGCGCACTCGGTCTCTCATGCCATTTTTATTATTTTCAAAGAATTTTGGGCAAAAATATGTGAAATGAGAACAATCATCCCCAATAAGACGTCTACCTAAGCATGCATGACCCGGGGATAGGCAAACGAAAAATAAAACATCCAAGTCCTAAAGAGAATTGATATCAGTGTCACCTGACATTGGATTGAACACTATAATCTGCCGTCTCTAAAAGAGGTGGAGAAGACTAGAGCCAATCTAATGTAAGATAACCCTGATATCTATCTCCACTAATCCTATCACATCACATTTAATCCTAACTCATCACATCTAGGAAAGCGGTAAACAACCACATGCACAACTACAGCTAAGTAGGTAATGGTAATGATAATGAGCATATATGATAAGCTAAATGTGGGACCCGATCCCACGAGAGGGGCGTGACCCGCCTCCCTCTTAGTCTTTAGTACCCACATGAATGGCGTGCATTTTTTATTATTGATATGTATAATCTTTTCCGTGAACATAGGATTATTAAAGAAATTCGAATTTCACGCAAAAGAGAATGACCAGAGTCGCCACCTAGGTAAAGGACCTAGGACTCATAAGTGGCACTGCAATGATCTACGATCTCAGAAGTTTAGGTTCGTTACCTGATTACATGAATGGAAGGTATGATGGATTACCACCATACGCGGTCTTCAATTTCAAAGATTAACTCATTTAAATTTCTTTTAAAAGGCTCATTTAAACTCTCTTGATATGCAAACTACGGGACATGTAATGATCTGATTTTAATGTGATTCCTAGGTGTATCTTTTGATTCTCTTGATTCAGTTTGGTTTAATCTATGTGAGAGTTTTCCTAAAATCTAATTTTGGAAAAATCCTAAGTGATTTAATCAATTTAATTTAGGATTTGAAGATGATCGAGAAATAAATAAAATAAAATCCTAAAACCCTACTGGAATGTGTGTAGGGTCGACTTGAGCATGGAATGCCACCCAAGCATCCAAGTTGCCTACGTACCCAAGCCTCACTGGGATCAAAGTCGACGTAGTTCGGTGCGCCTAAACTAAGTTACTTATGCCTAACTCATCTAGGACACCGATCTAGACTGGACATACTGTTTCAACAGTTTTAAGAGAATTTAATTAATTTAAGTTGATTACGTTTTATTATCTTAGGACTTTATCTAAGATGCTATATGATCATATCTAAATGCAAGACACTCTTTAGAATAATGTAGGTACGCCCTACATCCTAGGTTAACTAGGTATGTCCTAGAGGGAAAAGAGATTAATTGGTGAAACCTAATCTAAGAGTCAGTTACTAATAATAGCAACCGACCATGATGAGGCTAACCGGACTCCTAACTCTAGGACTCCCTAAGACCTAGAACTCGACGTGATCTACGTGTTCCTAAAGGGGGCTCTAATGGTTCATAAAGAAAATTTTGAATCCAAAAGCTCTTAGGAATTTCGAGTTCTTTTTGGGTTTGTTGAGTCTTTTAGAGTTTTCTGAAAGTTTTTTAGTTATCTGGAGATATTTAGGTGTGTTTAGTGACTTTTAAGTTGTTTAATTGGAAACTTTAGTTTCACTTGTGATTTTTAGTGGTCTTTTGGTTAATGGCTTTTAACGGATTTAGATCGGTGGATTTTAAATGGGTGAATTTTAGATTTGTGACTTTTAGGTTGGGTGTATTTTAGATTAGGGTTTTTTTTATTTTTGTTTGGAGAACGACATTAACACAACCATGTTTTGACAATTGTACAAACTTGACAAAGGCTTGACCATTTAAAGATCTAACGAACGCAATCCACTAAAACTATCATCTCTTTAACCCTTGGCCAAATTTAGCGTGCAAATATGCGTTGGAAAGATCTTTCAAAGAGCTACAACTTTGTAGTTTACCATTTTTTGTGAATCTGTTGTTTAGAGTTTCGAAGTCTAGTCACAAGACGGGCAACCAACACTATGGCGGAAATGATATTGGCACTACCTCGTTTTTGTCTTATCCCTACTTCCTGTCCTTTGGTGTTCAAAGGGTTTTAAGAAAAGGGTTATTACGTTTTCCAAAAAAAAAAAGCTCTAGCCAATTAGAAAGTAAAAGACAAGTTGATTTTGTGTAATATAATTGTGCTGACATCACCTCCTTTTCCATTTCAATTTTGTTTGTCTTGTTTTATTATTTATCAATTGTGATTGTTAATTGGAAAGGTAGGCTGCAAAGTGGGTTCGTGAGATTAAGTGGGGCTGCAAAATTGGGTTTTTGGCCTGCAAAATTGGGTTCTTTGGGCTGCAAAATTCGATTCCATGGGCTGCAAAAGTGGGTTTTTAGTTTGTGAAAATAAAAGAAGATGGGCTTTGGTGCTCTATGTGAATGACAGGAGATGGGTTTAACATTTTGTGACTTATGGGTTTATAGGTGCTGTTGGATATTCAATGAGGTTTTTATGCATGTTGGGGCTGTTTGGTATTAGATGGGATGCATGGGTTAATGGATTGTCTAGTGGCTGTAGATATCAATTGAGAAGGTAGGCTATAAATTTCAAATTGAAATAATGGGCTGTTGATATCAAAGGGAGTAGGCTGTTGGTATCAGATTGAAGCAAAGGGTTGTTGATAGCAAATGGAGCAGGCTGTTGGTTTATGATCATTTAAGTTAAAAAATCAGTTTTTTAATTTTTAATGGCTTTGTCCAAAGGATTCGAAAATCCCTAGAGCTAATAAATTCAAATATCCTACTCTAAATCAGGTACCCCTAAATAAACTATATCTAAACATGAAAATATTAGCATAAAAAAATCCATTTAGTGTAAGAAAACCTACCACTAATCAGGGATCGTGCAATTAAAACTAGAAAATTAAACCTTCAACATGTGAATTAAAAACAAAAGGAATTAATACTAAAGACATACAATTTGAAGAAACTGGAACATGCAAGGAGATAAAGAAATTGAACTCACCTCGATTGGTAGATATTGGTTTCGGCCAAGTAAGAGAAGAGAGCGCTCGGTTACAAAATTTTGCTTCACGAGAATCCGGCCACCAAGATTTATGCCCACCAAAATTCAGCAATGGGGTTTCCGATGAAAGAATAGGTGTGAGAAATAAGAGATATGAGATCTCAACTCAAAATACATGTGAGAAGAGAAGGTCTGTAGAGATCATAATAGAAAGAATGAGTGGGGGAGAGATACAGTGAGGTGTAGGATGGAAAGGGTTCCCGGTTTGCCCTGAGAAGTGAGACAAGAGGTATGAGAATTATGATATGAGATGAGATGCAAGAGGAATCCAAAGGATGGGGAAAGAGGAGTGGTTGAATATAAAACGTGGAATGACCCCTGCAAAGTCTCCTATCCAAATGCCTCATAAAAAATTTAAATTCCCCCCCGCCCCCCCACTCTTATTTGATAGCCCTCTTTTATTAAGATTTTTAGAAGAGAGAAAGTTACTGTTTTTCTAGAAGTAGGGAGAAGAATTGCCATTCATATTAGCAGGTGAGGAGTTACCATCTTTACGAGATTACAAAAATAGAGAGATTTGCCATTTTCTGGGTACGAGATGGAATTGCCGAAATTAGACCATTGCCGAGATGTGATCGGTACTGCCAAATTAATAGAGAGGAGTTACTCTTGTTGAAACAATCATTCCTTTTTCGTCCACCATATCAAAGAGAAAATCAGCCCTTCAAAATATCACCTTCTTAATATCACCTTCTTTTTATATTAAGGGAGAGAGAGAGACAGAGAGAGAGAGAGAGAGAGTCGTTTCCAAGAACGCAATGGAATTGCCAAAATCCGTAGTTTGCCAAGATCCCTGACCGAAACTTCCACCATATAGAGAGAGTTTCCCACATAACATGACTTGCCTCTTTTGGTAATGGCACTCCTCACTAGACACTGGCCGAATTGATTGAGAACATTGTGGTGGGCCCACCATGTGGTTTACATCTCCCCATCCATTTCAATGAGCTGCAATATATCAAGTTGCACCAAAATAATTTTCATAGAATGATCTTAACTGTCCATTTGGTGGGCGATGACACAAAGGGAATGAGCCCCTAATTATTTCCATAGGATGATCCAAACCATCCAATTGACGAGCCATGATGTGAATTGGTCGCACCCCACAACCCACCGCCATAGGATAATCCGAAATGTCCAATTAGCGGGCCTCACTACGATTTGGTTGTGCTCTAAAATGACCTCCATGGGCTGATCCGAGCCATCCAATTAATGGGCCACCGAGTGATTGGCTTGGATCATTCATAATGTGGGCCCCACTTGGGTGATCAGATTCCACTAGGACCATATTGCCCAACGAATCTAGGACCATATTGCCCAACTTTCTTTTCTTTTAGAAACAACTCCGATAGGCTACATAAGAGCACTGTTTATGGGTGGACCCCATCCAATATTAGCTGAAAATGTTTGGAAATCATCAAGAAAATGGAAGCCTCCTTATCCAATTTGCCAAAAATCATTCTCTTGTTTAATTACAATTTTCCTAAAAATGGTGAGCCCTTTGACCGAAATCTAACCTTTAAATCTTCCTCGGAAAATATACCTCTAAGGGGAACCTGATGGAATTGGAAAGAAAATAGATGGAAAACGATAGAAAATGACAGAAAGACATAAGGGACGGACTCTAAAATGAGAAGAACTAACAAACGGTTTCATTGGATAAAGCGGAACAAAATGAGAGTGTCTACACTAAAATAAGCAGGAAAGCAGTAAAAAAAACTATAGCTAAACATGTGATTTGAGAGATAATAAACGAGTAAGCAATAAAGAGCTATAACTAAGCATATGAATAAGCAATAATGAGAGCGATAAAGGAGTAAGTATACTACATCTAAACATGTGAAGCTGTGCAAGAAATAAAGATAATCAAAAGAAATTGTAGACACCCATTTTGACCGAACCCTAATAAGCTTAGTTAGGATAGAAACCCCATAAAATTAGTGTTTTAGCGTCCCCAATTTGTTCCTAGGGTAGGTTAAAATCTCATTTAGGTCCCCATGAAATTTCATCTGAATCTGTCAAGGTTTGCCTAGTGAACGAATGACGTTTGTAGTATAGTGTAGTGTAGGAATAAGGGTGGCGATTTATCCAGATGGGGGGGGGGGGTGCATTTGAACTTGGAAAGCTAGTTCAAGTTTACTACAGAAGGCTGTCCAGGAGGATATGCAGGCGTGCAGATTATTGTATAACATAATCGGGGGTTGCATTATCCGGGAACATGACAGTTTCGTAAATAAGGAAGATTCCTTTCTTCATTTCCAAGTAATGATTAGAGCCTAATCTAGATTAATTGAGGTTTAGGGCTATGATTAATTGGGAGGGAATATTATGAAGCTTTCTTGGAAGCTTCCTAGGTGGTTAAAAAGCCCTCAATTCTTACCATTGAATCTAAAGAGGATTTGGAGGGTTGAGATCAATTTTCAAAAAAAAAAAAAAAGATATTTGTTGCAAATTTTTTTCCTTTGCTCTTGCCCTGGACCACCTTCCCATGTAAAAAAAATACATAGATGGAGGCTGCCCATGAAGCAAAAGGGGTTCAATATGCCATTTCTATTTTTCTCACCCGAGCCACCCCTTTGCTGAGAAAAGAGCAGTAGTAAATGCACTGGAGATGGCTATCTAGGGAAGAAGAGGGGTGCGAATATTATGGTTTTATAAAAACCATCGAATTAGGGCATTGGAGATGGAGGCTGATTTTCTTGGACAAAAAACCAGAGAGAGAGGAAGAAAAGAGAGATCCCTAATATACAAACCCATCTTCTCCACCTCCATTTTTTCACCACCACTACCCTCCTCTCCTCCATTCATTTGCAATCACCTTATCCACCACCTCCAAAACCCATTTCTGTCTCAGCCACCATCTTCTCCGGCTAGCCACCTCTACATTTTCTCCGTCCGAATTGTCGGAATCCGGCGAGAATCCACCAACACCACCTTCTTCCCACACCCCTTTTCTACCAAACCCTCTCAAACCCCTTATCCACCATCTGCAAAAACCTGCAAACCCATCTCCTCCAAAACCCATTCCCATCTCAGCCATCATGCCATTCAATCACCCCCATTAAATCCGACCCCCACCACCATCATCCAAACCCTCTTCTCTAAAACCCCTCTTCTTTTCCTTTTTACCTTCCCAGCCACCATTCATCCACCACCATCTTCTCCGGCCAGCCACCTCTACATTTTCTCCGGCCGGAATCCGGCGAGAATCCACCAACACCACCTTCTTCCCACACCCCTTTTCTACCAAACCCTCTCAAACCCCTTATCCACCATGTGCAAAAACCTGCAAACCCATCTCCTCCAAAACCCATTCCCATCTTAGCCACCATCTCATTCAATCACCCCCATTAAATCTGACCCCACCACCATCATCCAAACCCTCTTCTCTCAAACCCTTCTTCTTTTCTTTTTTACCTTCCTAGCCACCATCCCTCCACCATCTCCATCTTCTCCGTGCATCTCGCCGGAATTCGGCCAAGAATCCATTGAATCCGACCCCACCACTATTCTCCCCCAAACCCATATCCTTCCCTTCCCACCATTTCCACAACCACATCCATTACTTATCATTTAGGGTTTTAGAACCCATCACAGAGAGAGATCTGAGAGAGAAAACTGATACGGATTTGATAGATTCAAATCTATATCTGAAGAAAAGTTGCAGGAAAAACAGAGTAACATGAAAGAAGAGGGAAGGGAAGAAGAAGACGAAGAAGAAGAAAAGGAAAAGACAAAAGTATTTCGTTATTCTCTGCCATTTTCTACATCACTGATGCTCTTTTATGGAGAAGCTGTCACTGTCAGTTAGTTACAAAATGGTTGACACTAATTGATTCTCTTACAACTGGCATATTCTCTTCTAGAAACTGAAACTAACTAATCTCTCATTTACTACCTAATTACCATCATTACTTAGTAACAACATAATCTCTCATCCAAATCGGTTGTTGTTTATTCCTTCCTCTTTGATTGTGTTGCAGGTTAGCATTCCTTTCTTCACTTCTCTGACTCATCTCTGGTTTAGTGGAGAGTGATCGATCTGAATGTCTATCAATGCCGTCCCCTTGGAAACAAACCTTGTCCTCAAGGTTTAAGTAGGGGTAATTGTTTTGCAAGTCATTGAAATTTTCCCAGGAAGAGTATTCTGGAAGAAGACCATGCCATTGTACCAGGACCTGTTGAAGGGGTTTGGCATTTTGCAGGATAGTCCGTGTTCTCACAATGGCGAGAAGTGAGATAACTGGCTGATTATCAACACTCTGAGTGGGTAAATTGCAAATGATTTGTGGGAAAGGACCATAGTAAGGCTTGAGTAACGAAATATGGAAGACAGGGTGGATTTTACTATGCTCAGGAAGTTTCAATTTGTAAGCAACTCTTCCCGCTCTGGATTCAATTTCTAAAGGTCCATAAAATCTCTTGCTGAGTTTGTGTGAAGCTCTGGTAGCAACTGACTTGTGGAATAACCTCTCAATGTCCGTCTTTTGGAAGTGAGGGTATCGATAGGGTTTGACATTCACGGGACAAGACCCAGGTAAGAGATGGATTTGATGATCAATGACACGGTTAGGGGCAAGTTCAGTTGGCAACTGAAATACACAACTGAAATTATGTAAAAGATCAGCAATAGAAGATGGAAGGTCAGGTGGAAGATCAGCAGATATGATTGCCTTAGGAGAAGGGGTATCATTCAAAATGTCAGTGCAAATCAGTTGGAAGCAAGAAGCAACGGGATCGATTTTGGAGAGACCTTTGAGATGGGAAGCCTTAATGGGATTTGGATTGAGGGCCGGTTCGCCTACCAGTTTGATTGGTTTATTCTGCCACTGAAATTCCATTGTAGACTCCCTGTAATTCGTTAGAATCGGTCCTAACTCTGCTAACCATTGTACACCCAAAACGATATCAGCTCCTTTTATGGGTATAAGAAACAAATCAAAGGAGAATTCATGAGATTGGAGGGTGAGTTTAACACTAGTACATTTTGCAATACAGAGTAAGGATTCCCCATTTCCAATTAGAACTCTGAAAGGTACAGTAGAAAATATAGGCCAATTAATTGATTTAGCAACTTCTTCCTTCACGAAATTGTGAGTGGAGCCACTATCGAGCAATATATGAGTAGAATGTGTATTACTGACCCCTGTAACGCGAAATGTATTAGGATTGAGTTGGCCAACGAGGGCATGAAAACTAATTTCAGCGGAATGTTCTCCGACGTCGTCTGGTATGTCACTTCCGGCAGTGTTGACGCCAAGATCTGAGATATCGTTAATGGCAGCGAAATGGTAGAGACGTTTTCGACAATCGTGCCCTGCAGAGTACTTCTCATCGCAGAAATAACAGAGACCCTTTTCTCGTTTGAGTTTCATCTCTTCTGATTGTAACTGGCGAGTGCGAACAGGAATTTGATTCAATGGAGGAGCTGTGATTGGCTGGAGGGGGTTGCCGGTAGGAGTAGGTAACAATCCAGAGCCTCCCATCGCTGGTGTATTCCACAGTGGCTTCCATGCTCGTTTCATGTCCTCATATTTCTGCTCATAGATTCGAGTGAGCGAAAATGCTTGCAAGAGAGAAGTTGGATGTTGGACCAACTGCTCTCGTTTGAGATCTGGTTTTAACCCAGAAATGAAAAAACTGATGAGAAATGTCTCAGGAAGACCACTAACCTTGTTAGAGTGATCCTCGAATCGGAATTGATACTCCTCAACGGAGGAGGTCTGATGTAATTTGGCCAAAGCGGCTTTGTGATCTTCGTAGAGAGATGGGCCGAATCTTAACTGGATGGCATCCAGAAATCCTTTCCATGAATTGATGAGTTTATTGTTTTGAGCCCATTGAAACCAGGATAAAGCAGGTCCTTCCAAATTGAATGAACTGATTTGCAATCGTTGATCCTTCGGCGTATTGTAACAGTTGAAAAATTGTTCAACCTTAAATGACCAGCCAATTGGATCAGATCCATCGAATTTGGGAACATCCATGCGGATAAATCGACTGTAAGTGGGCGAAATTGCAACGATTCCGTCCTCTGAACTGCTTGCAGAATGATCTTCTCCACTAGTTCGTTGGAAAGAAGCGGGTTGGGAACGAGCTTGTAACTGTTTTATCACGGCGACGAGTTCGTCGTGTTGCTGAGATTGAACAAGACGCGGATCATTGAGCTGTTGTTGGAATTGCTTGAATTGTTCATCCATCTTTGCCTGAGCGCGTGTGTTATCAGCCATCGGAGATGAATGGGATCAATGAAAGCACCAATGATACGGATTTGATAGATTCAAATCTATATCTGAAGAAAAGTTGCAGGAAAAACAGAGTAACATGAAAGAAGAGGGAAGGGAAGAAGAAGAAGAAGAAGAAGAAGAAAAGGAAAAGACAAAAGTATTTCGTTATTCTCTGCCCTTTTCTACATCAGTGATGCTCTTTTATGGAGAAGCTGTCACTGTCAGTTAGTTACAAAATGGCTGACACTAATTGATTCTCTTACAACTGGCATATTCTCTTCTAGAAACTGAAACTAACTAATCTCTCATTTACTACCTAATTACCATCATTACTTAGTAACAACATCATCTCTCATCCAAATCGGTTGTTGTTTATTCCTTCCTCTTTGATTGTGTTGCAGGTTAGCATTCCTTTCTTCACTTCTTTGACTCATCTCTGGTTTAGCGGAGAGTGATCAATCTGAATGTCTATCAAAAACCCACTTCTCTGGCCCCATTTCCGGCTGGAATCCGATTCGCGGCCTCCCCATTGCCGCCGGTTAGCACCACCACCTCCTCCATCTTCTCTGATCCAACCACACCTCCATTACCATTATTTTTAAGTTATTCTCAGATTTTTAAAATCCAAACCCACCTCATCACTAAAACCCATCTCCTACCCTTAGCCTCCACCCCCATTTTTCCACCACCAACGCCACCATTGAAGAGGATTTTTCGTGGAGAAAACAGAGAGAGAGAGAGAGAGAGAGAGAGAGAGAGAGGTATTTAGAACGAGCTTCGTCCAAACCCTAACTCTTTTCCGGCGAATCCTTCTTCTCCGGCCAAATTTTGAGCATATTCCGATTGTGACTTGAGGCGCAGATTTGGGTTGATTTTCTATATTGCAAGTCATTTCCTTGATTTATTCGTGGGAGCAGCTTGTCAGGTATGAGCAGGAGATTATCCTCTTCATTGTTTGGCTTTGGTTATCTCTTACTCTTCTTTTTTTTTGTGAAGTTTTCTTTAGTTTACTGCGTAAATGTGGTTTCTTTTCAAGTGGGTTTTTGTGAGGAGGGACTGTTCTAGGGTTTTTGTGGGTTAGGTGTGCTGAGAAAATCAAGCTCCGTGTAAATTTTATCGACTTTATGTATATGAATTGGAGGAAATACTATTTGAATGTAGATGATGGGGTGTTTTATCTATCACATGCAGCTGAGTTTATTTAAGTAATTGGGTGTTTGGGAAGTTCTTGACTGTGATTCTGTGGTGGGTTTTGATGATGGATGAAAAGAGAGTGCGCTGCAGAAGATGTATAAATGTGAGTGTTGGGTTCCTTTATTTCTGTTCTCCAATCTATGCGATGATAAATAGGTGGGAGTGGAGGGCTCAAACGAATGAGGTCCCATTCAAGCACAGGTTTAACCCGCAAATCTGTCCCTGTTTTAAGCACGAATCAGCCCTTGTTGAGCATAGCTTTCACCCACGAATCAGCCCCCATTTGAGCACAGGTTTGACCCACAAATCTGTCCCTGTTTTGGCACAAGTTTTAAGCACAAATCTGTCCCTATTTTAAGCACAAATCTGTCCCTGTTTTGGCACAAGTTTTAAGCACAAATCTGTCCCTGTTTTGGCACCAGTTTTACACACAAATCAGCCCCAGTTTTGGCACGAATCCGTCCGTAGTTTAGCCCCTGTTTTTGGCACAGTTTTGTCCATACATTCAGCTCCTGTTTGGCATAGAGTTCAGTCTATGAACTAGTCCATGGAATCAACCCATACTTTTGTAGTTAAATCCTTGCTTTAGATGTCATCGAATCAGCTCGTTCTCTTGTATGATAATCCTTTCATAGTTGCTATTATTGTGAATTCAATTTGAATGAAAACAGGATTTCATTGCTTATTATATCTATGTTGTAACTGTACAGGTTCAATTTGCCTTTCACATTTACATATTTCAGACTCTATCCTCTTTCTTTCACTTTGATATATCTCACTTTGTTATATGCAGTCCGCACTTCGCTTTAGCATTTGGAGTATTCTTTCTCTTATATATATATATATATATATATATATATATATATATATATATATATATATATATATATATATATATATATATATATTGTTGTTTGTATTTGTGCAGAAAGTATTAGTTACAAAAGTTCAGTTGCCATAGATACTGTTTTAAGTGTACTCATTGATGAGTGGGTTAATGTACAGGTGCTTTGTCTATAACTGTATTTAAGAAAAGTCTAATTTTGCAAGGTTCACCACTAGTTTTATTGTGTAACTATGTTTGATTAGTATCTTAATTATCGTGACTTATCTTTTAGAAATATAAGATAATTGAGAGTTCATGTAGTATTATCATAATAAATTCTTTTAAGACAGTTGATGCATGTCATCCAGAAATCAGTTCTCACATGGTCGTGATATGATGTTATGTGCATCTTGTGATTTCTGTCTTAATCCTTTCATCACCCGTAGAGGATAGAAACTTTCTTAGATTTTTGGACGCTTGCTCTTAGATATTATTGGTCTCATTTGTTCCAAGGGCTATGATGGCGCTAGCCGGAGCCTCCCCTTTTAGAGACAAGCTATGTCTCGGTAGAACAAGCCCATCCTTAGGGGGATTTACTTAGTCTCGGTAGTATCCCCTTCATTCTTCCCTTCTTGATAAAGACTTTCTTAGTCTTTTAGACAACTTCAAGTCATTGGTTCCCCTTCATTTGCTAGGGCGATAAAGGCGTTAGCCCAAGCCCATCCTTATGGGACTTACTCAGTCCAAGTAGTGTTCCCCTTCTTTGTATAGTAGACTTGCCTAGTCTTTTAGACGCCCTTTTAGATAGTTAGCTCCCTCATTGCTAGGGCAATGAAAGAGCCATCTAGAGCCCCCATTAGGAGACATACCTTGTCTCGTGAGGCAGTTCTCTTTGGGAGACAAGCCTCATTTAGAGCCCACCTTTGTGTCTATAAGGCATGCCTTGCCTCATTTGTAGAGCCCCTATTTGAAGACAAGCCTTGTTTCATTTAGAGAGTTTTTTCTTTAGGAGGCTTATCTAGCCTCATACTCCCCTCCTTTCTCATAGAGTTGTTAGACACCATTTGTCTTGTCAAGTACCCTTTTTAGCGTCATTGGTTAGAAGTCTGCCCTTAGAGCTAGAAGCTTTTCATCTGTTATTTGTTTAAGGGTTTTACTCCATAGGTTAGATATCCTCTATTTTGGAGACTGGCTAAGTCTCGTCAGCTTTTGGTCATCTCTTTGAGATTGTTTACTCGTATCGGAATTTTACTTCCCTCGTTTGTTTTCTTTTCCCTAGGCTTTAGGGATCCTATTTCCCTCTTTGATACCTTACCGCGATATGGTAGGTATAGAGGCTCTTCTATCGGATCCCCTTTAGCTGAAAGGGTGTTAACGCACTTTTAAACACAAAAAATATAAAAACACTTCAAGACAAATTTAAAACATCAAAAACATTTGAAAAAATCAGAAAAATCCAAAAGCATCTAAAGTGTTAAGTTTTAGGAGCGTAGTTAGAAGAGTTCGTTTCTGAATTACGTTGGCTTGATCCTCTTTCATGAGGTACGTAGTGCAGCTTGGGATCTGTATCCCAAGTCCAGCCAAATTTTGTAAATAAATCATTTGAATTCTTTTATAAATTATTTTCAAAAAGCTCTTCCTCTAGAGTTAGGAGTTTGTTCTAGATAGAGAGTTTTAGAGTTAGGAGTTTGTCATTGATATGTTGTGTGTTTTGGTTTGTGCGTTGTTAGAGTTAGGAGGTTGTCCTTGATATGTTGTGTGTTTGGTTTATGTTTGTGTTAGAGTTAGGAGTTTGTTGCGCCTCCGTCTGGTCAGTTGGCGATTCACATTGCCGACTGATGACTAGGTTTAGGATGCGTTAGTAATCCCTTTATTTTCCTTAGGACACACAACCTAGTTACACATAGGATATAGGAACCACCTGCATTAGTTTAGGGCTAACATGCATTTAGTTAGGGCATATAGGGTGTCCTAAAATCCACAATTCAGTGGAATCTAAATGATCGCTCAAAAACTTTAATAACTAGTCCGGTCTTTTAGATCGAGTCCAGAATAGAGGTCTAGGTGTCTTAGGCATCATAGCTTAGAATAGGCGCGAAAAACTACGTTGCCTTGATTCTTGGGAAGGCGGGGATACGTAGGCTTTTTTGGATGAATACCAGACCATCTAAAGACCTGGGCTTAATCATTAGAGTCTTAGGATTTATTTTGTTGTCATGTTGTATGTTTCGTTGTGTTTTCTTACTTTCCTGTGCAGACTTTATACCTTTAGCTATAGCATGCATGTGTTTGTCCACCAGAACTTAGACACCCATTAGGCATGTCACTCATAACCTAGCAATGCTTAGGTGGCACACTTTTTTTATTTATTTTGTATGTGCTTATTATCCTTGGGTCGTGCATGTTTAGGCAGACGTTTTCCTCGGGGATATTCGTTCTCATTTCACATGATTTTCACTCAAAACTCTTCAAAGTTAATAAATAAATGGCATGAGAGACCAAGTGTTCGCACTCGGACAAATTGAGGGTGCTCTTCGGACCTTCTCCATTCGTCACCAGGCACAGACCTTTTGTATCTCTAGTTATCAATTGCAAACGAGCATTTATTTTTTGTTCCATGGCGTATCCATGGATGGCGACTCTGAGTTATTTCAGGTATGTCTTGGTTTCGAGCCCTGGCTCCGGATCAAGAAGTATCTCATTCATTTTGTATCGCCACTCATGCTATGCTGTAAGGATGACATCATTTCGAGAGTTCCTTAGTAGAGCTCTCCTTCACATTGTGGAGATCTCAGAGGATTGCAGGGGATCTCGCATCCTTCAACACCGATTCTCCCAGATCGGGGTCAGCAGAAATAAGTGAACAAACTATCATGTACCTATATAGAAGATGATAACAAGCAATAAAACTGTACAAAAGATATATCTAAAGAGAGTAAACACTTAAACGAAGGAAGAAAGCACACAAGCATGCATCTATGCAACACATAATGACAAGTACTGAACTAGAAACTCCTAAAAAAATGTGCAACAGTACCACGATGACCAGCCATCCAAGTTGCCTACATATCCAAGCCCCCTTTTAGAGTCAAGGTCAAGGTCAAGGTCAAGGTAGTTCTGTGGCCTATTCTAAGCTATAATACCTATTTGTGCCTAGACCACTAAACTAGACTCAACCTAAAGGATCCGACTTGTTTTTAAAGCTTCTTTAAGGCGATTAGTTAAGTTGAAGTTGATTGTGAATTTTAGGACTTCCTATATGCCCTAACTAAATGCAAAGTTTTAAACCCTAAACTAATGCTGGCGAGCCCTACATCCTACGTGTAACTAGGCTGTATCCTAGAGAAAACAATAGGCTAACTAAGTGCATCCTAATCTAGCCATAACCGACTGTGCGCCAAGCTATATGGTTAAGCTGACCGCACAGGGGCTCCTCACTCTAGGACTCTCCTGACTCTAGGACAAACTCCTAAACTCTAAAACACTTCAAACATCTAGGACAAACTCCTAACTCTAAAGGAAGATCTTTAAAAAAACAGTTGAAACTATTTGTTCAAAAGGTTTAAAATGATTTCTTTTAAAATGTTTGACTGGACTTAGGATAAAAATCCCAAGCTGCCTACGTACCTCGTGGGAGAGGATCAAGCCAACGTAGCTCGGAAACAAACTTTCCTAATACTCTCCTAAAGAATTTTAACTTTTCCAAATGTTTTTGAATTTTAAAAATGTTTTCTAATCTTTTTGAGTTTCAAATTTTTGATGTTTTTAGATTTTCAAAAATGAAAGCTTTACTCTTTTAGCCAAAGGGAACATACAAAGCAACACACTAGGGCAAAATTCCTAGGGCTAAAAGGAAAATCCTAAACAAGTGAACTAATGTCCCAGAAAATAAAATGATCTACAAACAAGTAAACTAGTGTCCCATGGTGAAAATGAAAATGGATAAGATCCCAAGTAGGTAAGCTCTAATAAGACCAATATAGTCTCTATGAAAAAATGAGTAACAACAACACTAACGGATAAACTCCTACTCTATAAAAGATAATCTCTAAAGCTATGGGGGTAAATCCTAGCTAAAGGGTAAACTCCTAAACCAAAGGATAAACTCTTAACTAAAGGATGACTCCAAAACTAGTAACACTAAAGGATGGGGTGCAAATAAGTTAAAGAGTGTTTAACAAAGAAAAAGACAACTGAAACAAACGAGACAAAGCATGTCTCCTATGGGAAAACAATTAACTCTAACGAGACAAAGCATTGTCTCCTATAAGGGAAACAAATAACTCTAATGAGACAAAGTGTGTCTCTTAAAAGGGGAAACAACTACCACTAATGAGACAAGGTATGTCTCCTATGGGGGCTCCAAGTATCCCTATCATTGCCCTAGCAATGATAAATACGATTATAGACAACTAATAGACCAAGTTGGTCTTCAACTAGTATGAGGGGTTCTACAAGTGAAGCTAGGCTAGCCTCCTATAGATAAACTCTCTAACTGAGACAAAATTTATCTCCTGAAGGGGGCTCTAGATGACTCTTTCATTGCCCTTGCAATGAATAAAGGGAATCTAATATCTAAGGCTATATGTTTAAAAGACTGGAGAAGGTCTTCTTAAAGAAAAGAAAGGAAAGGAGAATACTAAAAAAAATAAGATTCAAAATTGAGATGAGAAGTTATTAGTGCCCCTACTCTACCAATAATATTACCTGCAAAACTACTCTACCTGGCCTGAATAGAGCAAACAAATAAATAGCATATATATATATATATATATATATATATATATATATATATATAATGTCTCAAACATAAATACTATAAAAAAAAGTAACAGATTTGAACTCAAAAGTCAAGGTGTAGCTGGGTCATTTCAAGACAATACTAATACTGCTAATGAAAAAGGTTATGGTCAGAGAAAATGAAAGGATTCAATGCATTATAGATTTTCATAAGTAAGGCTATCTTTAAAAGAAATATATAGTCTTGGTGCAATAAAATACAGACAACTCTTTAAAAGAAATCAACTAGGGCATATATGAAAACAATTATAAGATGAGGCATAAAATCAGTGATGAGCTTTTGAAAATCAAATGCACCTTAGTAAGTAATTATAAATTGAGTTACAAAGAATCAAGGGAATGTGGCAATATGATTCTATAGACCAGTAGGTGCTCCAAACCAATGTATAAATTTTAGAAGCCTTCAAAATAGGTCTTAAAAGATAAATAAAATCCTGAATTTATTCCATCTCAATTGCTATCTCAACATAAACAGCCTATAGAAAAATAAGGAGAAGTTACCTAATTATAAAATTAATAGGATTCTTCAATCTAAACCACAGGCCATCTATGAAATTAAAGAAGAAATATTAATCAAATAGCTAATATTGAGAAGACCAGTTGACCTTTGTTACATTTCTATCACAAATCCTTCACAAAATGAACACAACACACACATTGACCGAATAATTGGGATCAATAAAAATCAACCCTTGTTGTGCCACACAAACTAATCGTGATATATATGAGGGGGGTAATTGATAACACTCATCAAATGATGATTAAACTAATGAAGTTATTCATCCTCACTTATATACCCAATCACAAACCATTCATAAAATGAATAGGAGATGATCAGTAAATCTAACGACCTCTTTATATCTTACTTATATACTTAATGAAAATAACCTCTAAAATGACCAACAGGCCAGCTGAAAAATGATCGAATCATCTAATTTCAATGAAATGCACAGTACAACTATCTTCAGTATGAATAAGAAGGTAATTCCCATGCAGTCACACATTGATAAAATCATTCAATTCTAAGCAAATGTTATGCAAAAATTATCTACGGCAAGAAAGCACCTATCAGACAACGAGATCCTTATGGGTGAAATACATACTGTTTTTGAAAGAGAATGTTATAAAAAATGATGGTTAACAATAACATACACTATAATAGAACAAGAATAACCATGCCTTTTCCCCTCCTTGTCATAGCTTTAGAGGTAGGGGAAATACTGATATAGTAGAAGAAAACAAGGGCCAAACTATAAGGAAAACATAAACTTTGAAAATTAAGATTAAAGTAGAAATTGTAACAAACAAATTTCCAGCCAGCACTAACAATGAAGGTTTATAAGGGTAAATTGGATAAGATGGATGTGATGAGGTAATGAAAAATCTTTTCATTCTCAAAGCCTTAATACATACTGATAAAGTACTAAACGATGTCTAACAGTCAATTTGATGAGAAGAACAATATATTATATAAGTTGTTTGAAAATCTACAAATAAGACATGCTACTTCGATGTAATCATAGAAACTTAAGGCATTGATGTACTCATTTCATGTCAATAAACAACATCATCATTTATATACAAGCTAGTCCAAATTGTAACTTAAACTTCTCAACCTGAATAAAAGACATTTTCCTATATGTGCAATGATGAAAACAACAAGGATGATTATAAACAACTAATTCTAGGAACCAAAAACACATTTATAACCCAAACCTCCCCATTAGACAAGACTATTATAAAATTTTCAAACATGCTGAGGAAAAACAACTGAATTTCAAGGGAAAATAACAGAGAAAAAAGTCACACAAACTACATATTGCAATCCAAACAAAAGAAAATTAATTAAAGACAAAGCATATGAACTTTCTTACCACATTCAAGATCGATAGTTATAGGCTTTAATCAAATTTAACGTATAGGCATTATTCCATCATTCAGACTAAGAGAAATCATTCAAAATTAAAGACAGAACACATAAACTTTGTATTATAATCAGATTAAACAATTGTATATCTCAATCGAATATAACATGCAAGTATTATTCTATCATTAAAACCAAGAGATAAAAAACTGAACACAAGGATTTTGTGCTACGAACAGATTATAAAAAACTGAACATGAAGATTTTATGCTCCGAACAGATCAACCAGATAAAAAGCTGAACATGAGGATTTTATGCTCCGAACAGATCAAACAGATAAAAAAACTGAAATGAGAATTTTATGCTACGAACAGATCAAGCAAATAAAAGCTGAACATGAGGATTTTATGCTCTGAACAGATCAATGAAATCTCAAACATTAAATAGCAAGATAGCCTCAGATCCATGGGATTATAGGCATCAAATGATAAAATAACACAAAATTATCAATAAATAACAAATCAGTAAGATCATAACCATAAAAAACAACATGATCAACAAATCAATGTTATAACTTAGATCCACATGGAAATAACTATGCATGCAAAAGAATTGAGAGAAATCAAATTCGATAGAAACATTTACCTTTTCTTCTCATTTTTTCCTTCTTACCTTCTCACTTCAGATCCTCGAGGCATCAATCGAATTGCTTATTCTTCTTCAATGATGTCAAATTTGACGATCATCATTTGAAATTTTCACAAATGAAGTTTGAAGGGGAAAGATGAGAATCAAATCTAAGATTTAAGCTCTCGGATCTAAAGTTTTATGGAGCTAAGACATAGTTTAGATCTCTTGTTAATGAAGAAAAATGATAGGTCTAGGGTTTATAGTGCAATTTCAAAGAGAGAAATCGAAGAAGAGATTGGCAAATGAAGAGGTTAATCGGAAATAGGGGTGAAATGGCCAAAGCTTGGGATCTCGTCGGAGAAAAGCTACTGTTTATAGGCCGAAAATCATGGAAAACTCCTTTTCTCTCCACTCAACTAGAGTTTTCTCGATACTAGGTCTGAAAAATGAAAATGAACAAGGTTTAAACTACTATTTATAGGCTTTAATAATTTTTGCACCCTTTTATTTGCCAGTGGACAGCCCCTTTTGAGTATTTTTAATCCTACTGTTTTGTTCAAAAAGGATGGTCTTGGGGAAAATTTTTTAATGGAAAATTAGTAGGTTAAACCACCCCCCCATACCAAGGTAGCTTAGATATGAAGCTAAGGTTCTCTTCTTGTTCAGCTAATGCATCCACCTTTTGGTTTTAGTGTATAAGTTGATTGGTTAATTGGATAATTCACACATCTTTTTGCACTGTGATGCAAACTCAGCTCGTCTTATTAGGTAATTTTTATCTGATTTTTCTGAAATTTAGCAGGGACCTTCTTGGGATCCTAAACTATCTTTGGGTGAATTTTAGGACTCTAATTCACTTATTTGTGATATTTTTATTCAAACATGATGGCTTAGGGTCCGGTCAAAATAGGGTGTCTACACGAGCGAAATCGAAGAAATTTTTTCCTCTACGCGAATTCTAGTTCCGTTGCGCGTAGTAATTTCGCCTGGGAGTGAAAACCCTTCCAACATGAAAGACAGCACCTCACTCTTGTCGGAGTCATCAATACCGTTGCTGGAGGTCCAATAGCTGGAGGACCTTCCACCGCCGGGTGGAAAGCCTACACCAATCAAGTACACTCTATGCAAAGTCCGAGTAAGAAATAAAAAATTGAGTCATCTAAGACCAGTCAGGTAATTTCTTTTTTTGATGAAGATTACACCGATGCTCACTTGCCTCATAATGATGCTGTGGTCGTGACAATGACTATTGTGGACTTTGACATCAAAGGAATTCTCTCCAACAACAGAAGTTCGATCAATATCTTGTACTCGTTGCATTCAAGGAAATGAAGCTCGGATTAGATCGACTTATACCAGTGGATTGGTCCATGTACATATTTTATGGGGACACGGTCAAGGTTGAAGGGTAAATTGAGCTTCCTATCACCGTAGGTGCCGACCCATGTTAGAGAACGATCATGCAAACTTTTATGGTCGTATATGTTCCTTCGGCTTACAATGCCATTATCGACTGACCTGCTTTGAACACCTTGAAGGCCGTAGTCTTTACCAGTCATCTTAAGATAAAGTTCCCCACTGATCACGGCATAGATGAGGTGAAAGCCGACTAAGAGGTGCCCCCCGTGCTATGTCACCGCCCTAAAGGGCACCATTAAGGTGAAAGATGCCCTCTTCATTGAGGCACCAAATATTCGAGATGAAACTCAGATCATTCGAGGAGAACCTGTCGAAGAAATAATTGAGATGCCAGTCCTTGAATGCAGCAACGATTGCACTGTCCATATCGGTTCACTACTTAGAGGTAAACTTCGGATCAACCTCATAAATTTCTTAACAACGAACACCGATGTTTTCTCCTGGTCGGCAACATATATACCATGGGTTTCTTCCAAGATTGTTGTTCACAAGATGAGCGTCAATCCTACCTTCTCCTGGTCGACTGCATTGTTGTTCACTGATCTTAACCGAGCCTGCCCTAAGGACCACTACCCTCTCCCCCGAATCGACCTCCTTATTTATGCTACTTCGGGCCATGAACACTTGAGCTCTATGGATGCCTTCTCTGGCTATAATCATATCTAGATGTTCAGACTGGACATCCCGAAAAAGTCCTTCATCATTTAGCAAGGACTCTTTTGTTACCTGGTCATGCCCATAGGCATGAGGAATGCTGGAGCTACCTACCAAAG
Source organism: Tasmannia lanceolata (assembly GCF_043159265.1). Taxonomy (NCBI): domain Eukaryota; kingdom Viridiplantae; phylum Streptophyta; class Magnoliopsida; order Canellales; family Winteraceae; genus Tasmannia; species Tasmannia lanceolata. The sequence continues at coordinate 41,524,299 of NW_027518714.1, forward strand.
GCTTGTCAATAAAGTCTTCACATATGAGGCACTCCTCGCCAGGCTAAACCTCGCACTAGAATGAAAGCATACCAATTGGAAGCTTAAGATCACAGTTCCAGACTCCCATTTGCATCACGATCAAAGCTATAGAGTTGTTGAGTTTCTAGATTTCCAAGGCCTCGACTTTGAATCGAGCAACATATTTGAAATACCCCAAAACGGTACACCTTTTTGGAGGGGTATTTTGATCCCGTAGATAATAAAAAAAATAGTTTATTTAATAAAATAAAGAAAAGGGGGATGATTAGTTTCCTAGTTTGAATAGATTAGGGTTTCTAAAAGACTACTAAATTAGGACTCTTAAAAACAAGAATCAATAAAAACACACTTAAGCTACGGATTTTAGAACTTTAACCCTAAAGAGAAAACATGTGGAGTTTTGGGAGATGAGAATGGAGAAACGCTTGGGAATCCATCTCCTAAAGAGGTATGTAAATATAAATAAAATAAAATTATGGTTTATTTTACTCTCTATAGAGATTCAAATCTCTTTGGAATGAAGATTATAGTGTACTTATAGTAATTGAATTAGCTTTTGTGTTTCTCGAGTCAAGAACCAAAGATTGGGATTGTGGGAATTGATTTTTCCGAAGATCTTCGTTTTCGTTTCGCGTTGATATCCTAATCAATCGAGGAAATCAAAAGGTAATTTGTTAAGATATTTTAATATGCTTAAAGGAAGAAGAATGAGGGGTTTTCGGGTAGAAAACCGGAGAAAATAATGTTCTTGCGCGAATTGGGAAAACCCAAATCACAAGTCTCGGACGCCCGAACACACTATGAGGGGCCGATTTTGGGAGGTTTTCCAATTAGTTCTGAAGGGCACAGATCTGCCCCATAAAAATTAGATATTAATCCAAAGTGTTAATTAATGGTTAATATGGATTGTAGTTGATAATGCTACACAGTGATTTGAGGATCTTGTCCATCGGAAACAAACACAGACAAGTACCACGGGTGAGTAAATATGTTCTACATATTGAATATGACTTATTATGCAAAGTTATGCATGTTCTTTATTGATATTGACTGTGTTGGTGTACACAAGGGTCAATATCATGTTATTAGTGTAGACATATATATTTCACTGGGCGGTAGCTCATTCCTCGCATTCTATGTTACAGGTGGAGAACAATAGGATGCTTATTGCGTCGGCTTCGGGTGTGAGCAAGGGCGACAGTTTAGGGGTTTATTATTTCCAATTATTCAGTTAATTGAGATAGTAGTTTAGTAGGAATGAACATCTAATTATTTCATTTAGTTTAATTGATGTAGTCCGTTGGACAAAGATATTTAGTTTCCGCATTGATTACTCTGATAGTTGATTAATAAATTGGTCATTATTTAGCGGCTCTGTTTATTGCATGGTTCCAGTGAGAATGCCTTACATATTCGTGGTTTGATGAATATGTGGCACTGTTATGTACCTAGACCTGAAATTCGGTCTGGTGGCGTCACAATATTCCTTGAGGGTATGATCCTTCTTCTCTTTAACAACGATCAAAACATCGATACACTTGTGGCAAGGGTAGTTGTTAAAAAGGTGTGTGTGAACTCTCGGCCGAGCTCTCCGATGGATGTGATGGAACCATGTTGAATTCTTGAGTAACAGCTGCTAGCTGCTGATTAGGTCGAGTGACTTTCCTCTTCCAGGCGTGTTGTATGGCAGTCGTTGCTCTCTTGATTCTCATATAATGTTCACGAACTAACTTCAATCGGAACCATCTATGTATGACGATTATGGCTTTTGTCTGTTGTTCTAATTTCGTGCTCTCTAAATAAGGTATCAATAAAGGTTGTTCTGGAACAATCTCTGGACTCTGTGCAATCTTCGAAGTTTCTATGGCTAGAGGACAAGCATAAAAATCTTGGTAAATGTGACCCACACAATCCAAGTGGGATAGCAACCCATCAGATTTGGACTTTAAGCCTTCCAACAATTTAACTATTCGATTTTCAGTGCATCTAAACGACATGTTTCCACCCTGAGCTCTGATACCAAATTAATGCATGACGACCGAAGGTTAACTGATATTTCAGTCTTATACCAAATCTGATGACGGATGGGTCTATGAAGGGACAGATGGGGTGAAAATGATGGGTAAAAATTAGGTTTTGGTTCCTAAAATAATTATGGGATTGGAAAAATATTTCTACTAGGTTTAGGGTAGGTTTAGAATGGCACAAACGTGTGCTGGGAGGTTTTCGAAGGATACCGTGAAGCTTTCAAAAGATGCAAGGAAGGTGCAAAATGAGTTTTGGAACAAAAGGAGAGAGACACGAGATAGGGATGGATTTGAATGATGTTTCTACGGTTGAGAAATTTATTTAATGGATATTTTAGGGGTTTTGTGTAGAAGATGAGGGAAACATAATGCAAGAGAGGTTTTCTGGTTCCTAGGACAGTGATTTATGGGAAAAATCAGAAAGAAAAGAAACATGAAAGAGATAAATAGCAAGGTTGGATTCTCACCAACCAAAACCTAAGGCATCACACCAAGGGGTTCCTAGGCATTGCACCTTAGGGAAGAGCAAGGCATCCTACCTCGACAAGAAGTAGACATCACATCCACATAAGAGAAAGAACTTCAAATCTTTTTTTCATCATCACATAACATAGCATTCGTAAAAGTACCCTAAGGCTTACAATATGTATGAAGAACGAGGAGCACTAGAAAGTTCTAAAACCCTAAAAAAAACACTTTTAGACCAAAATACCCTATTGGTTGCTTCCTACTTAAAATTCCGTAATACATGTGGGGCCTCTGTTTATGCAAGGGCACCCTTGCATCTATCATTCCTCCTTTTTCTTATCTATAGATGGCCTTGAAGTATGATTATTTGGAGATAATGGTTGTAATAGTTTTAGAAATGATATAGGGCCTCTTTGGATGCCACCAAAATTAGTCCTCATTTGTGAATGATATTACTTAAATTTAATCTCATTTGCAAACAGCAATCTAAGGCCTATTTGGAAGCCATTATCTTGATAATTTCTAAAACTATTATAAAAATTATATGCAAATGTATTTTTTTTTTGGATGAATGTTAAACTGAAAGGTGCCCTTGCAAAAACCAGCTACAGAAGTGGCCCCATTGGATCCATCTTATCAAATTATATTTAGGAAAAATTACCAATGGGGGACATAAAAATGACCTAATTATAAACAGGACCCATGCTTTTATGAAATTATCAACTAGGGACAAAAGAGGTCTTTTCAGTAATAGCTGGACAAAAATGCCCTTTTCTTAAGTAACAGGTTTTACTTTTCCACTTTTCCCCCTTCTCTCTTTTTTCCCTCTTTTTTTTTTTTTTTACTTTTCCATTTTCAACATTATTTTTTTACCCTACCAGTCATCTTCCTCATCGTTCAGCCACCATTGTTGCTTGGAAGTTTTGAAAACTTGAAACGTGAGTTCATTCCCATCTATCTCTCTGTATCTAGGTTTTGTTTTTCATCTGTTTTAGGGTTTTACATTTCTCCTTCTCCTTTTCAATGGCGGATGAGGAAGATGAATCATAGCGTAGAAAGGAAAAAAACTGTGAAAAAGAACGAGTGAAAACAAAACAAGAAGTAAAAACGTGTTCATAAAGGACTTGATAAGTCCATTCGGAAATTGGTAACCCCACTTTTTATACGAGAAAACCCCTATCCCAGAGGCTTGAAAACCCCCTTCCAAAACTCCAGTACCCTCGGCCATTTTTTTAGGGACTTGATAAGCCCGTTCGGAAATTGGTAACCCCATTTTATACTAGATAACCCCAATCACAGATACCTGAAAGCCCCCTTCCAAAACTCTAGTACCCTCGACCAATTTTTAGGGACTTGATAAGCCTGTTTGGAAATTGGTAACCCCATTTTTGATACTTGATAACCCCAATCCCAGAGGCTTGAAAACCCCCCATTCCAAAACACCATTATCCTCTGCCATTTTTCAGGGACTTGATAAGCCCGTTTGGAAATTGGTAACCTCATTTTTATACTAGATAACCCCAATCCCAGAGGCTTGAAAACCCCATTCCAAAACTCGAGTACCCTCGGCCAATTTTCAGGGACTTGATAAGCCCATTTGGAAATTGGTAACCCCATTCCCGGAGACTTGAAAACCCCCTTCCAAAAATTTAGTACCCTTAGCCAATTTTTAGGGACTTGATAAGCCCATTCGAAAATTGGTAACCCTACTTTTGAGAGCTGCTAAGCCCCTTCCAGAGAGTTGATAAACCCCTTATGCTACAAAACCCCCTGCCTATAGCAACTCTTCTAATGTCATCAACTTTTTCTTATACAACCACTTGTCTTCCAAAAAGTGAGTGAAACAATCCATGCATCATCTCCAGGTCACACCCTAAAATAAAAACTGTTTAAACCCTAAACAAGATAAATCAGAAACAGAGGAAGATGACTAGTAGGTAAAAAATACTCAACTTTCAAGTTTTTGGGATACAAAGAGATAGATAGTAAGAACTAACTTTCAAGTTTTCAAAATTTGCAAGCAACAATGGTAGCTGAATGAGGAGGAAGATGACAAGTAGGGTAAAAAATCAAAAAGGTGAAAATGGAAAAGTAAAAGAAGAGGGAAGAAGAAAAAAACAAGGTGAAAACTTGTTGTAAATGCCAAAGGGCATTTTTGTCCAACTTTTACTGACAAGACCTCTTTTGTCCCTCATTCATAATTTCAGAAAACCATGGGTCATATTGATAATTACATCATCTTTTTGTGCCCCATTGGTAATTGGTCCTTAAATTTATGAATTTTGTTGACCTTTTGATTAGTAGCATTCAAATCTTCAGCTAAAAGCGGGCAATGGTCCAACTGTAAAAAACAACTGATTGGGTGGTTAGGAATTAGGACCGCATGCAACCGGTTAGTGATATATTCTTCTGTTTTTTTTGTACTTCTAACAGCCCCCCCCCTAATGTATTTATGAGTCTTATGACTACTCTTTCAGCCCAGAAGGGCTGTCCCAAAAAAAGGGGCGAAAATATCATTTTCCCCTGCAACTTTGGCCAATTCATAACAGGGGCCACAATTTGGAGTAAGCAAGGTTCGAGAGAGCATCCAAACCCGTTGTTATGATAAAAGCATGACCTTCCATACCTGCCACTTTGATAAAATAAATACTTTCATTTGGCCCTGGGATTGCAGGGATTTTCTGGAAAAGTTTGGAAAGAGAAAATATTTCAGAAATTTCTTAATTTATTTTTACACAAGAAGAAGATAACTTAAACCAACCCTATTCAATTTTTATTTAGAGGGAACTTCAATTTATGATGATATCCCTCTAAATTAACCATAATCATACCATTTCCCTCTAAACCATCGAAAGCAAACAACTCTAAACCATGAAAGGGTGCAACTTGGCTCGTTTTTTGGGGATTCGAGTTGAGCTCTTGCCATAAAATTGGGTCGCAGTAGAATTGATTCCAATTCATTTTTTAACAAAAGCTCAACCTGACCCGACCCAAATTGCACCCTTTCATTATAAAGTACTACATGGATTTTTGCTTTTTTATTTCGTTGTGCTCTTGACACTAATTCCAATTCATTTTTTCACGTCCGCATCGTTATGAGGAGCGATTGGATTGCTTAAATTTTTCTAAATTAGATCTGAGCCGTTGATCATAATTGTAATTGGTTTGTATGATCGGATCACATGACAATGGTCGGTGCTAGATCAGGTGCGATCTTGATTGCCAAATCGCGTCCAATTGCATAACAAGGATCATATACAGAACAGCTGCGGTCCGGGCCTCAGGTTGGCGATCGGTCACGATCTAACGGTCAAATGACCGTTACGAGATGGACCGAGTTTTACACAAAGCCACAATCACTACAGAGCCGATTTGGATTGTAGAATGATCTAACCGTTAGATAAGCAGCATTTATTGATCAAAAGTGTCCTTTTCAACCAAAAAAGACACCAGATCCATAGCCTTCTTCCTCTTCTCTAGAGACAGGGGCGATGTTAGAAATTTTGCACAAGGGGGGCAAAAATTATAGTAATTTTTTATCTATCTTAAAATTAAGATAGAAGAAATTTCTATCTAAAATTTTGTACAAGGGGGCAAAAATTATAGTAAATTTTGCACAAAGAAGGGAGACTTTCCTAAATTTTGCACAAATTATAGTGAATTGAAGTTGTGCACATGAGTGATAGGTTCCATGTTATCATCCAAAACTGAAGTCACATCATCCAATCCTGCAATATTGTTATCAGCTTCCACTTCATTGCTCATTTTGTATTTGCTTCCATCTTGATCGTTTCCCATAATGATGGGCAAGTCATGATAGTTTGGCAAAGACTTTCTTCGAAATTGTATTGCATTGGGCTCTACCTGCGGAGAAAATAAGTTATATTATGTATATATCCAATAATTTTGAGAATACCATATCAATTACCACTACAATTTAGCATGTGTACTTCCATATGATCTTCCCTGACTATCACCAGCAATCACCTTCGATATGCTCTTTACAATAAGGTATTGGTTTCTCTAAGTTTTCAATCAACTCTTGCAATGGTCCCCTGTAATATTAGATTTGAATTCCTTATCCTTCCATGCAACTTTTAAAAAACCATTCTCAGACCTCCCTAAATGTGTTTGCTCCACCAGAAGTCCAATGAGGATGATGGTCCATACCTAATGTCTAACAAGCAGAGTTTTGGTTAGTACTAGGAACTTGAATATCTACATTCCTAATAAACCATAGATAAAATCAATCAAAAATATAATATCTATAATATAAACTAGGGTATCACCAATTTCAAATCAAATATACAAGCGAATGGGTTACATATTCAAACTCCATCGAGATTTGCCAGCGACTTTCGCAGAAAGGCATTTAGCGGATGGCTGTTGCGTGAGAGAGCAGCCACCTAGGCTCACTTTTCAGCAGATTTTGTAGTATTCATTTAATTCATCTGAGGTGGCTGCTCTCTCATGCAACAGTCATCCGTGAAATGCCTTTTTGAGAAAGTCCCTATCAAATCCCAACTCTGTCACTTATATTGAAAATTCTCTGAATCTTAGACTGAAAATCTCTTTCTCTTGTCTTATACTTCTTTGGAATTGTGCTCGCTGTACCTCTCAAAGCCCAAATCATCATGTATTCATGTTGTTGATTCTCTGATACAACAAACGATGATGATTTTCACTTGTGCTTTATATGGATACGTCGTGCTTCAATATAGAGAAACATACCTTCATAGGCATGTTCGATGGCATTATGTATTTATGAATGACGATGACTAAATAACTCCAAATTTTTTAGGGGACGACCATCTTTAAATTTACTTAAGTGGTAATCCGAACTTCTCTTAAATTCAGCAGTGTTACTGGAAGCTGGGTTTTGGCAGTAGTGGCTGCAGTTTTAACCAAACTATACATAAGTTGTGTGTACACGTTGAGTAAGGGCGAAACCTTAGAAGCAGAAACCTTCTCTTGGGGTGCCGCTCCCATCTTGGAACCTCGATTCGGCGCTCCTTAGGAAGGAGCTTCTAGGGAGCGCGGTCCCAGATAGACGGGAACCGCTCTAATGACTCTCCCAGACCGCTTCTATTACTCTATAAGTCTCACCATCACTAACTTCCTTACATCAAACTCCTCAAACTATGCAAAGTACTTCATTGGAGCAAGCACAAAGGCTTGTGCAACTTCAGAAGGCATGAGGAACGAGTGCACACCAATGAAGATGTTGAAAATGGTTAGAAATTAGCTTTTAGATGTAGTTAAATTTTGAAAGATACATATGAAAATGGTTATAAACTATTTGATGTACTTGAATTTTGAAAGATATATAAAGAAAATATTGCATACACACTCCCATGGCGCTCCCAAACTTAGACTCTTCTAGACTCCACGCTTCCCCGCTCCCGCCTCCACCTTCGCCTCCGCCCCCGCCCCGCCTCCGCCCTCGCTTCCACACCCGTTTCGTGCTTCTAAGGGCGAAACCAAATTAGCAAGCTGAAGAGAACCAAAGAAGTAAAGTGGGTCATATGAAACTCGCGAAATATGAATTGCATACCCAAATCAGATTCGAGGGAGCTATCAAATTAGGTAACATAAGTCGTAATAATTATTATTTACCTTGCAAGCATATCAGGAAGAAAAGCACAAGTGTCGATATCCTACTCATGCCTCTTACCGCTGATCTGACTGTTCTAGCTCGACAACGGGACCAGCTACGCGTTGTTCACTTCCTTGACACATTGGGCCCTGACTTCCTGCATCTTAGTCATCTCATGCCGTCCCTGTTGATGGTTTGGCTCTCGTTGCATATGAAAGTGGTGATCGTTCCGGCCGCGGTGGCAGTACATTTGGCCGTGGTAAGGGTTATCGAGGTAGAGGTGGTGGCCGGGATGCCGGTGGCTGTGTCCGCCCATATTGTACTCATTGTTGGAGGGAGGGCCATCATGTTGATACTTGCTATGCCCTACATCCAGAGCTTCGCCTTCACTGTTTCGCTCACATCACAGACACCGATCCTTCTGATGCACCTACATATTTCACCGCCGGTCCAGCAGTTCCTAATGATACTTTCCTCCTCTCCTGTGCCGACTATGAGTTTCAGCGCTTGCTTTGGGCACTCGCCTTCCCACCGCGAGTTTTGTATAGCTAGGTAGCTATCTTGCCTCCCTCCTTACTAACTCCAGCTCCTGGATTATTGACTCCGAGGCCTCGAACCATATGGTGGGTAATCCTTGTCAACTTAGTTCATTTCGGTCTCTTCATTCTGTTTCTCACTCTGTTACTATTCCTGATGGGACCACTACTCCCATCTTCAGTGTTGGTATTATTTCTCCCCATCCTGGCCTTACCTTATCCTTCGTTATTTGTGTTCTTAAATCATCTTTTAGTTTACTTTCTTTTAGCTAACTTATCGAAAGTCTTAACTTCTCTATATTATTTTATCCATCTTATTGTCTCTTTCAAGATCTCTTGATTGGTTTTATCGTCTGGATTGTAGTTCCCCACGCGCCGTTTTGCATAGCTCCATCGATGCCTACCAGTGGCACTGTCGCCTTGGCCATCCATCTCTTCAATGACTTTAGCAGACGTCCATTGTTTTTGGCCCCCTACAGTCATTTCAGTGCGAGTACTGCGAACTTGGGAAACACCATCGCGTGCCCAGATTAGTTAGTCGGGTCTCCCGTCCTTTTGAGTTGGTCCATTTTTGATAGGGCTGCAAATGAGCCGAGCCGAGCCGAGCTTTGGGGTGTTCGGGCTCGGCTCGTTTAGTTTTTATGAAGGCTCGTGTTCGGCTCGGCTCGTTTAGTTTTCGAAAAAGCTCGGCTCGTTAAGTGGGAACGAACCGAGCTTAAGTTCGGCTCGGCTCGTCTCAAGAATGATAAAAACATGCATCTGTGGGATTTGAACCCAAGCCCCCTCTAAATCCAGCGCCTTAACCACTCGGCCAAACTTTCATTTGTGATAAACAACCCACATTCTTTTATTTTATATATAAAAAGCAAACATAATCCAAGCTTTAAAGCTCGGCTCGACTCGTTTATGAACCGAGCCTAAAAAGCTTGCGAGCTTTTCTGAGCTGAACTATACAAAGCTCAAGTTCAGCTCGTTTATTTGGCGAGCATAATTTTTAGGCTCGGGTTCGGCTCGTTTAGTAAACGAACAAGCCCGAGCCGAGCTTTTAACGAGCCGAACCCAAACATGATCGCGAGACGGCTCGGTTCATTTGCAGCCCTACATTCTGATGTATGTGGTCCCTCAAGGACTGTCTTTTGTTGGATATAGATATTTTATTGTGTTTGTTAACGGCTTCTCTCGTATGAAATGACTCTTCTTACTTAAAACTGATCTAAGGTTTTTCTTGTTTTTCGTACTTTTCATGCTGAGGTCACAAACCAATATAATTGTACACTGAAATGTTTGCGCACCGATAACGCTAGGAAATATTTTCTACCACTAATAACTTTAAGGATTTTCTCTCTACTCATGGTATAGTGTACCAGTCCTCTTGTGCTTACACTTCTCAACAAAATGGTGTTGCTAAGAGGAAATTGAGGTATTTACTTGATGTGGGCTGCACTCTCCTCTTTCAAATGCGGGTTCCTAAAGCGTATTGGAGTGATGCCATCCTTACCTCATGTTTCTTGGTTAACCGTCTTCCCTCATCGGTTATCGGTGGTTAATCCCATTTCACTGTCTTATATCCTCAGCGGGATCCATTTCCTCTAAATCCCCGGGTCTTTGGTTCTGTTTGCTTTTTTCTAAGTCCCAGTCTCGATAAATTAGACCCTAGGGTCGAGCGCTGTGTATTACTGGGTTACTCTCATACCAAGAAGGGTTATCAATATTATAGTCCCCGGTTACGCAGATTATTCATTTCCGTTTTTTTACGCAGATTATTCGATGCCGTTGACTTCACCTTTTTTGAGTCCGAGTCCTTCTTTACTACTTGTCATGAGAGTAGTGCCAGTACTCAATTTGGAGATCCCTCTTCCCCTTCCGGTTCTTCCGGACCTGGTTGTGTCCCCTTCTTCATCATTGCATGTAGAGTACACTTCTCCATTGCAGGTACCAGCGGCTCCTCCTCCTCCTCCTCTTGCTATGAGGACCTATTAGCGGTGTCCAAGACACGATGCACATCTACCTCCGCTCAAGGAGTCATCTTTTCAGCTGGAGATACCGGCCCCTACCTCTCAGGTACCTCTTCTTCCTGCTCCTGATGTTGCTTCAGATTCCCTTATTGCTTCTCATACTCGTTCTCACTCTACTGCCCATCCTATTTCTAACTTTGTTTCCTATGATAATCTCACTCCTATCTTTCACAGCTTTGTATCTTCTTTGTCTTATGTTTCTTTGCCGCAGTCTTTGGCCGAGGCTCTTGTTCACCCCCGATGGCTCACTGCTATGGACCTTGAGATGGGTGCTCTTCAGATCAATCAAACTTGGGATTTGGTCTCTCTTCCTTAGGGTGCTCGTACTGTGGGGTGTCGATAGATTTTCTCCATCAAGTACTTGCCAGATGGGCAGTTGAGCGCCTCAAGGCGCGATTAGTTTCGAAGAGGTATACGCAGACCTTTGGGTCGACTACACCGAGACCTTCTCTCCTGTCGCTAAGATTCTCTCTGTTTGCGTGTTGATTTCCTTGACGGTTAACCATGGTTGGCCCCTCTATCAGCTAAATGTGAAGAACGCCTTTCTTCATGGTGATCTTACCGAGGAGGTGTACATGGAGCAACCTCCTGGGTATGCTGCTCGGGGGGAGATGTTCTCCTCAGTTTGTCGTTTGAGAAAATCTCTCTATGGCCTAAAACAATGTCCTAGAGCATGGTTTGGGAGATTCAGTGAGGCTGTCATGCGGTTTGGCATGAAACAATGTGTTGTCGATCACTTCGTCTTTAGCAATCAGTCTACTGCTGGTTGTGTGCTGGTTGTGTTCTTCTGATAGTATATGCTGATGATATTATCATTACTGGGAGTGACTCAGTTGGTATTCAGAAGTTGAAGTCCCTCTTGTAAAAAGAGTTCACCAAAGATTTGGATCGCCTAAGGTACTTTCTTGGGATTGAGGTAGCCTATTCCAGCAGAGGCCTTTCCCTCTCACAAAGGAAATACGTATTGGATTTATTAGAAGAGACAAGTTCCCTTGGGATAGAACTTCTTGTTGTGCCCATGGAACCGAATGTGAAACTCCTTCTAGAGGAGGGAGATTTGTTAGATGACCCTGACAAAATTATGAGGTTGGTTGGCAAGCTCATATATCTTATAGTCACTTGCCCAGACATCTCATTTGCTGTTGGGGTAATAGCCAGTATATGAGCTCACCTCGTACCTCTCACTGGGCGGCGGTGATCCAAATTCTCAGGTACTTGAAGGTGCTCCAGGAAGAGCCCTATTATTTAAGCAGCACGGTCATGAGAAGATAGAAGGGTTCACTGATGCAAATTGGGAAGGATCTCTAACAGATAGGAGATCAATCACTGGATATTGTACCTCCGTAGGAGGTAACTTGGTGTCATGGCGAAACAAGAAACAAGATGTCATAGCCATATCTAGTGTAGAAGCCGAATACAGGGCTATGGCACACACGAGTGGAGAGCTCATCTGATTACACTCTCTTCTGTCAGAAATCGGTCTCACTACTTCATCTCCTTCTCAGTTGTATTGTGATAATAAGGCTGCAATTCACATTGCTACAAATCCGATCTTTCATGACCGGACTAAACACAATGAGGTGGATTGTCATTTCATCCGTCACAGAATCCAGACAGAAGAGATATACACTGTTTTTACTAGATCAGTGGATCAGTTGGTTGATATGTTTACCAAGCCCTTAAGTAAAGCTGAGTGACATTTGTAACAAGCTAGGAATGTATGATATATACATTCCAGCTTGAGGGGGATTGTTAGAAGGTGTATATGTGCCTACAGGCACTCGTCTTTGTACTCTTTCTCTCTTTATGTAAATACCAAGTGACGGGGAGCTATCTCCAACTCATTATGTTCATCTTAATCTCTTCTCTCAACAGACGCGAACGAAGCGGAGGCGGGGGCCCTTATTTTCGCGCTCAGATGGTACAAAAAGCACAATCGTGGCCCCCTTATTGTCGAAGGGGACTCCTCCAACGTTATCGCTTGGGCATTGAACCATTGTTCCGGTCCTTGGCGACTATCCCAAACACTGGATGAGATTCGTGATCTCAGCCGTACTATTTCTCCTCAAGTTACATATAGGCAGCGATCGGCAAACTATATGGTGGACGGGGTCTGGCAAGAGAGGGGACACATTAGACAGACACACAGGTGGTATTCAATGAATCGATGATATTTGTTGATCATAGGGCCATTGGGGGGGGGGGGGGGAGTCACTGGTCTGTACTTTAGTTTTTTTGGGGAAATCATGTCCCCTTTCAATTTTAAGACCTTTGATTTATTAATGGAAACATTAACTTTCAAAAAAATAAAATTTCAGCTTACACATAATTTTCACAAGACTGAGTATATGGAGTGCAACTTTAGTAATGTAAGGAGGCGAGGCGAGGACGTAGTAAATATTACTGGATTGAAGGTACCTAAGAGGGATATTTTATGCTATCTTGGTTCAATCCTACATAAGGAAGGAGAGATTGAAGAGGATGTTAACCACAGAATAAGAGGTTGAAGTGGAAGCATGCTTCCCGAGTTCTGTGCGACCATAAAAATACCTACCAAGTTGAAGGAAAAGTTTTATAAGACAGCTGTGAGGCCAGCCATGCTATACGGTTCAGAATGTTGGGCCACCAAGAAGTAGCATGTGCATAAGATGAGTGTAACGGAGGTGCGGATGCTTGGATGGATGTGTGGCTACACAAGGTTAGATCGAATTAAAAATGAAGACATCCGTAAAAAGGTGGGGGTGGCACCAATTAAGGAGAAGATGAGAGAGCACTGCTTCAAATGGTTTGGGCATATCCAACGTAGGCCTTTGGATGCTTCAGTGAGAAGAAGTGACTCGTGCCAAGTTGGAGTATAAAGAGGTAAGGGCAGACCGAAAACGGCTTGCGTAGAAACAGTGAGGAAAGACTTGAGGGCTATGAACATCACAGAGAACATGACCTTGAATAGGAGAGAATAGAAGAAAATGATCCATGTAGACGAACCCACCGAGTGTCAGGATTAAACCTAGTCAATTTGAGCCAGGTAGATCCTTTCACCTTCTTCATCAAAATTTTCTAAAGGATTCATTAGCCGACCCCAACTAGTTTGGGACAAAGGCTTAGTTGAGTTGAGTTGAGGGTTGCATGTCCAAATTGACTGAAGGGAGAAACAATTACCTTCTTAAAAATTTTACTGTTCTATTTTATGTGGCGAAAGAAATACTTTACCCATTTCCAATTCAAAAAACAATAAAAACTAAACCATGACATAGGGCTTGTTTGTATTAAAAAAAAAATTCTGGTAGAAAATTTCTTCTTGGGGATTTTTTTTTCTTTGCGTGATTTTCCAAACAATTCCAAAAAAATAAAAAAAATAAAAATAAAATTCTACTATTAGGATTTACCAATCCTGAAAAGGAAAATATTTTTCAAGAAAAACATTTTTTTGCATTTGGTTTATAAATTAAGGACAATATTTTTTGGAATTTATGTTTTTGTATCGAACCATAATGAAAGTTCAATTACCAATAAAACTAAAGGGTTCCCAGCATTGGTTTGCTATCTATTGCCTATCCGATATCATACAGGAAATGTTCAAAGTACCCATATTGTTGAAAACCAAATTGTTGGAAACATCGAAGGGGCCAATATAGAAATCATGTCTACATATCAACTAAACTATAAAAGAAATCGCGCCCACACATCAAAGCTAAATTACATGTCCATAACTCGGCCACTAGATATTAAAATGCCATCATATAAAAGTAATGACATCTACACATCAAAACTGAAATTCTACTTCTTGAAAAGTAAACTACCACATGTCCAAAAGTAAAAATAAAATGCCAAGTATAAGGGAGGAGGGAGGGAGAATCCTTGCCTCTCAAGCATTAAGTAAATGCTAAGGCCATCTTTTCTTCATCACCGGGGAGGTTCAAGAACCACATTGTTGTATTCCCATCTGCAATCATGACCTGTCGAGCTCGATCTTGAAATGAAATATCAACATTTGAAATCTTTATAGCCTCATCAAGTACCCTTTTCACTAAACGCTTGTTAATAGTGCTTAGTTCTCTAATAGCATTGCTCAAATCAGTCATTGTTTCAGCAATGTATTAGCTAGTAGTCTTTCTTTTCTTTTTAGTTAGTGTGGATGGGCCTAATGTTGGAGATCAAGATCTACTCTGCCTAGACAAACTATTACCCATGAATGAATCCTCCATACCACCCTCAACTCCTAGCCCATCATCATCCTTAAGTGTTATTTCACTGTTGGTGTTAAGGTCCTTCAAGTTTTAGACTCATTCGTTAGTATTTACCTCGATGCCAGTTTTGGATCTTCTACCTTCAGCTAAGTCATCGCCAGTAATAATAATAATCAATGCATCGAAATTTGGCACATATTGTTCTTCCTATAAATTTTGCCTCAAAATGAGCCTGCAAAATATATGAAATTATATTAAATTCAATTCCATTATTTTAAACAAATTATAATTAGCACATGTATGACTTTTAAAGTAGGAGTTGTACCTAAAGATAGACATCTCATACATGTTTGTCGACCGCTAGCATTTCTGCACACCATCCCAGCCAAACCCAATAAGTCGCAAATGCTTGACGACGCCATAGTGTTTTCTCAATGTCTTCATTCGATTTTTGCAGTGGTTGACCATGATATCATTTCTATTGCATGAGTTGTTCAAATCTTGAAAGACTGAATTCCACACCTTGGGTCTAAAAGAAATGTTTGAAAGACTGAATTCCACACCTTGGGTCTAAAAGAACCGGTTATTCCCCCCCTTTTACCTAGCTTCACTTGACGGACTAGTGCGTCACACAGATTGTTGTCCATGTTAGGCAACCATGAGATTTTTTTTTTGAAAGTTAGAAGCTTCACCAACCATTTCTGATATATAAAATAATGAATATCAACCATAAATAAAAAAATAAAACTAATGTAATCAACCAATATCAAATAAACTACATACACTTATTTAAATCAACAACCAAAGTTGCACAATGGGACTAGAAATGAGTTATAATTTATAAAGCTATGAGCTGCAAAGTTAACAACATGCTACTAAAAGAAATGAGTTTGCCCAACATACAACTCATGCAATTATTGTGGATTGAAATTGGCAAGAGGGGCATTTTTCAAATCTTTTATGTCAACTTTTCATAAGCACACACAATGAATGGTTAAGACATTGCTGAAACCAAATTGAAGTAACAGTAAACAGTCCAAGGATCGGACCATGCCCTTCGTGAGACATTTTTTCTCGAGATTATTGAGGATAGTTGGTTAAAGATATAGCAATTTCAAATATTTTTAGCAGTCAAATAGCACTATGTAGACGATATCATCATTACAAGGAGTGATAAGGTGTTCCTACAAAAAGAGTTTGCTACAAAGGACTTTGGACGCCTAGGTTGCATACTCTAGTACTAGTTTATCTCTCTCACAGAGAAAATATGTACAGGATTTGTTGGAGGAGACTGGTTCCACAGGGATGAAACCAGCGGTTGTGCCTATGAACCCCAATACTAAACTTATGGCAGGAGACTTGATGGATGATCCTGGTAGAAATCGCCGACTAGTTGGGAAGCTTATCTACCTTACTGTTACTCATCCAGACATTTCGTATGCAGTTGGGGTGGTTAGTCAGTTTATGAGTGCACCACGCACTTCTCACTGGGCAGCGGTAATTCAAGGGGCACCAGGGAAAGGTCTCCTATTCAAGAAACATGGACATACCCATGTGGAAGGCTTTTTTGATCCAGATTGGGCAGGTTCTCCAGCAGACAGGAGATCCACCACAGGATATTGTACATTTGATGGGGAGAACCTTGTATCATGGTGAAGTTAAAAGCAGGATATAGATTCCAAGTCTAGTGCAGAAGCAGAGTATTGAGCTATGTCACGCGAGTGGAGAGCTTCTCTGGCTACGATCTCTCCTATCTGAGATTGGTTTTTCATCGTCATTTCCAGCACAGCTTTATTGTGATAATAAAGTTGCCATTTACATTACTATTAATCCTGTATTTCATAAGAGGACTGAGCATATTGAGGTATACTGTCATTTCATTTGCCAGAGGATACAGAGGGGCGAAGTTCAGGTTGCCCTCACTCGATCTGTGGATCAGCTAGCAAATGTGTCTACCAAGCCCTTAAGCAAAGCTAAACTCAATGACATTTGTAAGAAGCTAGGAATGTATAATAATATCTATATTCCAGCTTGAGGGGGAGTGTTAGACATATGTAATAAGCCTAAGGGCAGTTTAGTTAGTGTATATAATTCTAATATATAAATATGATAGAGAGGAAGAGCTAGTCTAACTCTTCTCATTCTCTCATTTCCACTCTAACAAATATGTTTCAAAGAGTTATAGCACAGACTCTACACTGAATGACTTTTGTGATTGCAAACATTGCTTCAAAATTGGACATAGCATTAATGTATTGAAATCAATGTCCACTAAAGAGGGAAAAGAGTGTTGCTTTGGATATGGGAGAGAGCATTCAGACGAGATCTGAATGAAATGTTATAGAGAATGGTAAACTTCTTCTTCGATCTATAGAAAAGATGATTCCAATCATGATATAAGATGGATTCTGATTGTAGTGGCCAGCAATCAATGATAGATATGGAGAACAATGTATTCAAATACAAGAATATTTCACGACTGATAACTGTAAGAAGATTCAAAAAATACAATGAACATGAAAAGAGGAAACACCAATAAGTCCGACAAACAGAGACTGAATTGGAGAATAGAAAAAAAAAGGTGAGAATTGAATTGGTGAGAATTGCTAAGAATTACCATTGCTCAGATGCGATGCGATGTTCTGCTAGACACACCAAGAAATTCCCAGTACTTGTTTAGCATGTGGTCTTCAGGTTGCACCTGTCTCCACTTACCTGTACAAAATATGGCATATGTATTTGCTGCATGCCTAGACAAAACAAGAAAAGGAAAAGGATGAGAGCAAATGGAAATTGATGAATGAATTCAGTCGTTACACATGCCTGCATAGCTGAGCTTCAAGACAAAAAGAACAGAACATACTTGCCAACATCATGCAGTTGGGTCACGTGCCCAGTCTTCCACCAAATATTCCTTTGAAAAGTGATGAATCATAATTGCTAGTTTCCTTTGCAATCCGAGATGTTGTATCACCTTCTATATCTCCTCTGTAAGACTATAACAACCTCTGTTGCTGTCTTTGCATCGGGGCAGAGTTTGAAGAGATCTTATTCCAGCCTGCACGAGATGCACTAATTAGCAATTGACACGGAAGGGGCATGACACAATATACAAGAAAAACCAAAATCACAATGTCTCTTCCTACCAGATGTGCACAGTTACAATAGTCATGCCATTACATAACAGAAACATGGTGGACCAATCTGGTATAGCCACAAGGCACAAAATTGGTATTAAGCTCATTGATGATGTGGGCACTAGCTCAGAAATTGACAGGATAGCAGATAATTTAGATGTGCATATTGTTACGACTTCAAAAAGCCAAGTGAGAGTTTATGAAGAACATGCTAATGAATCATCTGGTGGCTGCAAAAACTGTTGTAGATGTTGTTTCAGGAAATATTGTGCTCGAGAACTGTTCAAATCTTATGAAGAGTGAGTTGCCACATGTTTATGACTTTATCAAAATCGGGACAAAATGATCAAATTCATCAAGTTCAGAGCCAATTTGCCAGAGGTTGCTGTTATGGATTACAGATTTAGAATATAGAAGGATCAAAACAGCGCTCGACGGTGATTGTCTGTTAAAGCGAAGTGAGGCAAAAAAGTAAAAGGAAAAAGTGCTGCATCAACTAGACTTCAACGAGCTCAAATTTATCATTTTGCTGTGTTGCTTGCCACCCTTGTTTACATTTGTCTTGGTTGTGTACATATCATGGTAACTCAAATTCAGTTTGAGATTCCTATGATGTTTGTCTTTCTCAAAACTAACAAATGCCTACCGTTTGGTAGTAATTGGAGGGCTGAGAAAGTATACACCACATTTGAATCTAAGTTGGGAATCGTCATCCCTGTGGTTAATAGCTCCAAAACAGGCACTAGAATAATTAGAATGTTGTGTTGAAACAAGAACGGGCTTCTTGTGCTACACAATACCATTGACCAAGAGCTTCAACATTTGAGGAACAGTTTACCAGATCAAGTGGTTGTTGAGCACGTTGAAGAGAGACTATCAGCTCTGGAATTTGCATAGCTTGCAATGACGATGTTGCTCTTACACATACTGATTTGGAGATGGAAATTGAGGAGCTGACTGCAGAGGCACTCGAAGTATAGTTTTTCCGACAAACAATTGCTGGGAATATTCTCATGCGTAGTTACTGTGCCTTCTCCAACAGAGGTGGACCGGTATGCCCGCATACGTCCATCAAGGACCTTGACGAACTGTTAACGGAAGCAGATTTTTTTCCATGTTGTATATTCAACATGCCAAATGTTGTTTCTGTTTGATTGCACAAACGCGCCACAAACGCTCGGCATTCATTGGAATTTTAAATGTCAATGAATGAAGATTTCTTATTTGGTTGCCAATATTGCATTGAAATTCCACTTGACTCCCAAACATGTTTCAGACATCATTATTGTTTTTTTTCCCCATATGGCGCCCATGTGGGACTAATGTCCCTCGTACTCGTATTCAAACCTAATTCTACCAAAATGGTAAAATTTTGGTAGAAGAATAGTGGAAAAGGTCTTGACTTTTCTCTCTCTCTCTCTCTCTCTCTCTCTCTCTCTCTCTCTCTCTCTATATATATATATATATATATATATATATATATATATATATTGGTAATGACACCCCTACTTTTTCATGTACTCTCCAAGAGGACCGCCGCGCAACCAAACACTACTTACTACTATTCCACTATTTTTCTAGACAAATCAAATGCTCGTCTCCTCTTTGTTGACTTCTTATTCTACTACTCTCCGAGCCACCCCCGCGCAACCAAGCATCGCCATAATGTGATATCCAATGATATGTTGCTGCACTGAATTTGAAGCAGATATCAAGTTCAATTAACAGGTCAACATGGTCATGCTGTTTGGACAGATCAAGAGCTCTGCCCACCAGATTTCTTTGCTTGTGCACCTTAGTAAACTACGCTGACCATAGCCCACTGAGTTTTGAAGCAGAGTTGCAACAGTCCAGGAATACCCAAAAAGTTTGCAACCAGTTTTATGGAAGTTTTTAGAATATGTCTCGACACTAGCAGGACCAGATAAATTGCCCAATGGGCTTGGTAATTTTACAAATCCCTTTGAAATAAGTTTGCCTTCATCAACTCTCCAAATGTCAATGAGCTTGAAGTTGAAGCAAGAGCGAAAAGTTGCAACCAGCTAGGCTGCAAGATGGACCAGGCAACAGAACTCTATAGTGAGCTCCCAGGAAAGAGATCAAATGAAAGGGCTAGTCAATGGCATCATCTATGGAATGGGTGTTAATACCTTATCATTTATGTGGGCTTGGCCAAGCTTAATCACTAGATTGCCAAGAGACCCAATGATGCAGATAGTAGGCCAATAAGTGGCATATTTGCCCATGAGGATTTATTTCCATGTTATTTAGTTTATAAAATTCTTATTTACATGTTATTTAGTTTCTAGGATTTTATTTTTCATGTTATTTAGATTTAGGGCTTTTATTTACTTTCCATGGAATTTTATTTCAGATGCCTATAAATAGGCCTCATGTATTAGAGATTTTAAGTTATGATGAATAAAGATTGATTGGCTTCTCCCTCTAAAGGTTTCTCTTCTCTTTTTTTCTACTCTATTCTTCTTCTATTCTTCTCTTCTTTCCCTATTCTTTTTCTCTTTCTCCTCTTTTCTTTCTCTTCTCCTATTCTTTCATCTCTTTATTCTATTTTCTCTTCCCCGGTCCTACATCAAATTTGGTATCAGCCGAGGATTTATGCATATTCGTATCAGCAGAGATTGAAACGTGAGCGAGCACTGTATAAACAAAGATTGATGCGTGAAGAAGCCGCTTGACTTGCACAAGAAGATGAAGTTCACACAATATTTGAAAGGATAGTGCATGACTTGGATGAGGAAATTGACAAATCAATCAGTTGAGAAGGACTTTGCTAACACTAATGAGGAGCCACCTGATGATCCAGTTGACATTGTGGATGAGACCATTATAGTTGTTGAGCCCAAACTTATGTCAAATACATAGTCCATGATGGCAGATACAGAATCAGAGATGGAAGATATAGAGCCAGAGAGTCTAGTGATTGATGATTCATTGCCAGAGCATGCAGCGCATGAGCAGTTCATTGAGGATGCTATCAGTATATGAGCACAGTGATAGGATTGATTCTACTGTAGACGTTCCACTCGAGATGATTGTGGAGGTTGAGACAGAGGATTTCAGTGCACATAATGATCATCAAGAAGGTTGTCAGCCTGACATCACTGAGCCAGATACGGTTCTAGCAGTTGGCTTTGTTCCTGATTCCATTGAGCCAGATTTGATACTAGCAGATGTTGACCTTATTGAGGCTAGTCATGGATTGGTACTGCACATAGCTGTCATGCCGATCCCACTGATCCAGAAGGAGTACGCTGCTATCTTCCCAGCCAGTTTACTTCTCAGGCACAGTTTATGTTCTTATGATTCTACGTGGGCAATTTCTTCCCTATTGCTCTACCTGCATATCAGGCTACTCTCAGGATTGTCGCAAGCATTAGATGTCGCGAGTTCTTCTGCCGGATTACGACTCTTACTAGTTGATTTGGTTGTGTACATATTTGATCGAGGAGGATTAGAACTCGAGGTCAAGTTCTTTTAAAGCGGGGGAGCATGATACAGATAGTAGGCCAATAAGTGGTGTATTTGCCCATTGGGATTTATTTCCATGTTATTTAGTTTATAAGATTCTTATTTACATGTTATTTAGTTTGTAGGATTTTATTTCTCAAGTTATTTAGATTTAGGGCTTTTATTTACTTTCTATGGAATTTTACTTTCTAAAGGTTATGACGTTACATTTTTTGAGTCTGAGCTATTCTTCACTCAGAACGCTGAGCCTCTTACTTCTCTTCCAAACTCAGAGATCGCTCTTCCTCTACCGGTCCTGTAGGATTCACTAGTGATCCCATCTATTCCTCATTCTATTTCAGTGGCTCCTTTGCCAGCTCCTAAGACTTTGCCCGCTTCGGTGGCACTGCTAGAACCTCTAGTTACTACGAAGCAATATCAACGACGCCGGCAAAAGACTGATCCCACGCCACCTCCAGCCGATCTGTCCTCCTCTTAGGCGATGATCCCAGTGTCTTCTCAGGTATCCATTTAGTCTTCCTCTATTCAGGTTTCTGACTCCCCTATTGCTTCCCGCACTCGTTCTCACTCTACCGCAAATCCTCTCTAATTTGTTTCGTATGATAATCTCCCACTCCCTCCTTCAAAGGCTTTGTATCTTCTTTGTCTTCTGTCTCCTTACCACAGACTGTGGCTGAGGCTCTCGCCCATCCTGGCTGGCGTGCGGCCATGGACCTAGAAATGGGTGCACTTCACACTAATGAGACTTAGGATCTGGTTCCTTTACCATCTGGTGCTCGCCCCGTTGGTTGTCATGGGTGTTCTTCATTAAATACTTACCGGATGGCAGTATTGATAGCTTGAAAGCGCGTCTGGTTGCAAAAGGGTATACTCAGACATTTAGCGTTGACTACACTAAAATGTTTTCTCCAGTTGCAAAGATTCCATCTGTTCGAGTTCGTTCTCGAGCAGTAAATGGTGGTTGGGCCCTCCATTACTTAGATGTGAAGAATGCGTTTCTTCATGGGGATCTCACCGAGGAGTATACGGAGCAACCACCAGGGTATGTTGCTTAGCGATGTCCTCCTCTGGGAGTCGTCTACGGATATCCCGGTTGACCGGCCTTGCTTTAAAAACTTGTTTTAAAATACTTGTGGGAGGGACTTAGGGTCTTGGTCTTTAGGCTTTAAACATGTGTTTTCAAATACATTAATACACTTAGAAAAATGGTTTTAAATATGATTTGAAAACATCAAAACATGCAAACATTAAGTGCCAAGAGGACTCCTATGCATTCCAAACATAAGAACCTTGAGTCTTCTTGATCTTCAATCTTCTTGGATGCTTGCATGGGTCTTCCTTTGTCTTGAAATAGTCTTTGAACATGTTCTTGTGCTTGTGATTCCCTTGTTTCTTCAATACACCATATGGCTTGAAGGTTAACCACCAATACTTGACTTTCTCCAAGACTAGCCCTTGTTCTTCTAGCTTCAAGTGTTGACTTGAATGAAATCTGTCTAAAACACAACACTAGAGAAGCCATTAGCAAACTACCATCAATTTGGGTTTGTTGATCATCAAAACAAGAGTGGGATGTACACTTGGGCTTACAATGTGAAACATGATTTTCCGGCGATTCCCCGGAGATTCCTTGGCCATTCCAAACTCCCAAACGATTCCCGGCGACTCTGACGTATCTCCGATGACTTCACGATTCCCTGCTTTTGACCATTCCGGGAGCCTTCGATTCCCGCTCCAGCAACCTTAGTACGGCTAGGATAGATAGGAAAAAGGGTTGTGTTTTGGTTTCGGGTTAAAAAACCAAAAAAAAATGAAAGGATTACGGTTTAAAGGGACGACGGTTGGGTTGGAGAGGGATTGAATAGGTTTTGGATGAAAAGAGTGGTGGGACAAGTGTTAGGGTTAGGGTTTAATAGAAAACCCCAAATGAAAGGTTGTTTAGGGTTTTAAGAAGGAAAACAAAGGAGAAGGGAATGGGATGATACCTTTGTGGATGGAGAGAGAGAGTGTGTGTACATGTGAGAAAGAAAGAGAGACGAAGAAGGGGAGGCGTGAATGGGAGAGAACGTTAACTGTTCTCTCCCCCACACGCATATTAATATATATATATATATATATCTGTAATATATTACATATTCCCAATTTTCCCTTATGATTATTACTTCTAGGTTCTAACACGCACAAAACACATTGAAGTGGATTGTCATTTTATTCGTCAAAGAATTCAAAAAAAGGATATAAGAACTGAGTTTATTCATTCAGTGTATCAGTTGACTGACATGTTTACAAAGTCATTAAGCAAGTCTAAATTGAGTGATATTTGTAACAAGCTAGGAATGTATGATATATACATTCTAGCTTGAGGGGGAGTGTTAGAGTGTGTAATATGCCTAAGGGCATAATGGTCATGTAATATTCTCTCTCTTTATATAAATACATAACTGAGGGGGAGATTTCCCTAACTCACTTTTCTCCACTTCATCTCCTCTCTAACACACTCGATTCCTCTAAATTCTGGAAAGACAATAGCTCATTGAAATACCAAGGAAAAGACTTGCGGGCTCAAACTTGATAGTTCTTGCCTATAGCTTTGAAAATACACTTGCTCCTTTTCTTCCAGATAGCCCGCATAGAAGCCAGAAGGGATAAACTCCAGAGTTTTCGACCCCTTATAAGCCAAGGGGCAATCAAACATCCGCCAAGCAAGTGATCGATATGAGTAGAAAATACCCAGGTGATATCAAAAAGCTGAAGTACAAATGCCAATATGGCTCTAGTCAACCTGCATTGAATGAAAAGATGATCTATAGCCTCATCTGCCTCGAAACATAAGGCATAATTGTGAACGCCCGAAATTTTATTCCAAAAATACCCCTACTTAAAATTTCGTACCCTTTGAAAGAGGAGGGTGTTTTTGTCTTTTGGAAACCCATTAGGGTTAGGACTTCTAATAAGAAAGCTATAAATACATCATTTAGGGTTCTGCAGAACATAACTCCAACCCTAATCGTTTCTGCAGCCATAAAAGAGAGAGAGAAGCAAATCGAAGGAGACGAAGATCGAGGTCAAGAAATCGGAGACGCGAATCGAGGTAAGAAATTAAACCCTCGTTTATAATCCGTAGGTGTAATGAAAGAAAACTAAAACAAGAAATCGAAGGATTGAGAATAAGATTAAGACGTCGGGATGATATATGATGATCTAAAGGATGCCCTAAAAGCTTTGATTAAATTTTGTAATTAGATCTGAGAATTTTCGAGCGTGGAATTGGATTAGATGGATTCCTCTCGTCGATAAGAGTCCAACGGATCCAACCACGCGCAAATCGGATGTCGAACAAGGAGTTATGACCGTTTTAGTGCAAAAACGGTGAAAAAAATCGCGTTTTGGAGAAATCTGGGTTCGCGAGTGGGGCGGACGTCCGTGATTACCACGTTTGGCAACAATAGATCCTTGGACGTCCGCAATTCTCGGACGTCCGTAATCCCGAACGTCCGTCATTCTCGAACGGCCGGCACGTCAATTTTTCCAAAACTTCGAAAATTCATAACTTATTCGTTTCTCGTCCGTTTTCGACGTTCTTGTACTCTACGGATATGCCGGAAACGTGATCTTTCTGTTAAAAATAGTTTCAAGAGGTTTTGAAAATTTAACAATAATGATATCACCAAAATACTAAAAATAACTATCGGATGAGTTACCGATTCTTTTCCGATCGAGCACCAAAGGGTGTCTTGTGTTAGTGAAAGGATATATATACCTTATAGGACTGCTATTAATAATAGAACTTATGGAGAATATGGATAATATTGATTGTAGGTGACCAAGGTGTTCTGTGAAAAGGATTTCGAACTACAATCGAGGTGAGTAATAAGAGACTATACTATATTTCTAGACCCTTAGCCACTGGGAGAATGCAAAATACGTTTGGCACTTGGATACCACTGGCCAGTGTAATTACTGTCATATAGTAGACAGATATCGAATCAATAAACATAGCACTATCGATGTCTCAAGAGACTCTGACCCATTGAAACTCCAACCCCTTATCGAATATTGAAATTGAATAATGCCTTACTTCTGAAATTGATGCCCATTGAATTACCGATTATTGTTACCATTGAATGCCTTACCGTCTTTTGATTGATTTTGCTTTTGATGCCATATCTATTAGTGTAGCTTTCTTATTACTTCACATGAGCGCGTTTAGCTCACCCTTATTTAACAATTTCAGATCATGAGGCGTGATTTCCAGCTTGACGTTGGAGCAGCGAGGGAGGATTATCTGGAGATTTTCTTTATTTGCTTTCTTAGGTTACTAGTGAGTATTAGAGAGCTTTAGACTCATTTAATTTATTTTTATTTTTGGGCATGGGGATGAGAGATTGAATATGGATTGTAATGGATTTATTTATTTTGAGGTTGGATGGTCATTTGGATTTAGTTTATTTGAGCATGGTTTTGTTATTGCTAGCCTTGCACGCTTGTGAAGGCGACTTTGCAGGTATGTGGCGCTGTCGCACCCCTAGGCCTTGTGATTGTAAATTAATATGTTTGTGAGTGGCTTGCGGCGTGACAGTAATGATGATCATCCTTCGGCTCCATAAGATGATCTGTGTGACGATTTTGTTGAGGCACGCAATCTAAACAAAGGCATAAACTCTAGGAGGAGCTAGAGTTTTTCAAGATCTAATAGCGAGGAAGTTGTCACTGACATAAGAAGTTGGTAGAGAGAATGGTCAGGAAAATCCATCAGTGTTACAAGTCCAAACTCTCTGGTTACCCCAGAAAGTCTAATGTATATCAAGTCAAGATGGGATAAAAGCAAGGCCAGCCTGTCAATTTCTATATCAAAGTAATCCCTATGAAACAAGAACCTCCAATTGAATATAAGAGTTTCTCTGAAGGAGTCATTGACCAAGTAGCCGTAGTCTAAAGCCACCGTAAAAAGGTTTGAAAAAATCATCCTTTACAGCGCATCATTCCAGAACTTAATTCTCTCACCCATTTAAACTTTGAATCGAACTCCTCTCGGGAATAACAGCATACCTCCACAAATCAGAGGATTAGGATCAGCTTCTGGAGAAGATTTTTGGGCACAGCCTATCCATGTTAGGGCTCAAGAAATGAATGGCTTAAATAACCCAACTATGTTGGCCCGACGTATTTTTTTGCTGCACATGCATGCACATCCTTCCACGATATAAAAACTACTATAATTCTATAGCTTATATAAATACATTCAAATGTTTTTATATCAAATTAGTCAAAGTAACAACTAGTGCATCTCTCAAGACTACCATCAAATGAATACATGATCCATCAGAAAATACATAAGACAACCCTCGATGGAGGTTAAAAAATAGCCATCTCTTTCGGAATGTCAGTCATTTCATAAACTGATCTACCTTGTTTAGCTTCTAGTAGTGCATAAGCTCGTTGCTACTCCAGACAGATTCTCAAGGGCCTCTCCTAGGTTTGCTTACCATGAACCATGTTACCAACAACATCAAGCATTCGTTGGATGATATCCACAATCCCTTCAATATTTCTGTTTCACGCATTTTAAGACAATTTGACGCCGATGGTGTCACAGACAGACGTCTAATCACTCGAGATATGCCCATGTTTGCATCCGTATACTCTCTCAAGAAATGCCCATATTTGCATCACATTTGAATCTGGACTCGCCTCCCTCGATTTTGGCTTCATGGTTCTCTATGATAGCATCATCCATAAGTATTTCAATACACGTTGTGGCAAATCTTTTTTGGCAGCTGTGTTGTTAAAATAGTGCAAATTCATCAGTCATCATAATGCAGTATGGATCTCGTCCTAAATTTAGATGCATCCGGGTGCGCCTGCTTGTATAATCTATAAGTATATATTATAATTTTTTTAATGAAAGTATATATTCGAGTCACGGAAACAACTTCTCTGCAAAGCAGGGGTAAGGCTGTGTACATCTAGCCCTCCCCAGACCCCGCAATGGTGGGAGCCTCGTGCACTGGGCCGCCCTATATATTATGATCTTTAACAAAATCAAACCGGACTACTAGAATTTAAGTTTAGTGGATAATTAACTACCTTGCAATAGTCCTCCCAATATAGGACCACCGGTTGTGACCAACTGTCATTGTTCATCCGGATCAAATTCACTTTGATCAAGGGGAGGGTTATATAATTTTTATTTATTTTTTGAATGGTGAGGCTTATATAATTATACTCCCTTTTAGTGACTTAAAACAGTTTTTTCGATTTTTCCATATCAAATTGAAAACTTGTACTACGATTAAACTATGTAACTATATTCACTCAACCTTGTTTTCTTTAGTCACCACAACTACAATGATCCCAATGAAACAACGATCCATAGACTGGGTCAATGCCATCCTTCCACGGCTTCCATTTTCTAAAAATAAGCTCCTCATATTCATAACATCAATTAATAGTAGAATATTCATACCATTAAAAAAATAGTAGAATACACATGTCACGAAACTTAGAAGAAGAAAGGTAGAATCTAAAATGCAAGTAACCCTGACAAGATTGATCTTTATCCAATCTTCTCATATTGTGAAATATATGGCCAAGAGCTTATAGTCGAGCATGACTGAGTAACTACTAGCATATGACACGAATAACTACTAGCATATGACACGAAGTTTGATATAGGAACAATGAATTATAAAGCAAAAAATGAAGTAAATTAATATAAAGTAATGGATAATTACCTCCTAAACTGTCAGAAGCTCGGTAATCTCTGAATGGATGAAAAATATTACAAAGATTGCTCATGGATCCACTTGAACTCCTTAATATTCCATCTTCAATGAGCAAACTTTGACGTATTGACACCTATCTTATTAGTTATATGAGAGGGTAAGTCACTATAGCAGAACCAGATGTGAAGCAAGACTTCTACCGGACTTTTGTCCATATAAGATCCCTTCAGTAGTTTTGTAACTAGTTTTTGATTTAGGAAATGATGCCTTTGCAAGAAGAAAGGCTCAACATACCATTTTGCCTCAAATAAAAGTTTAACTGATGGGATTCGATACTTTCGAGTGAGGGGCGAGGCGAAACTTTCTTCTCTTATCAACAATATGCACTTCTTGTCTTCCATGAGAGAAATGGAGCAACATCACCGTGGGTTTTCATCTTGGGCGCCCTTTCATCTACCCTTCTCTGTGAATAAATCAATCAAGAGGAAAAAGCTGTGCTTAGATCCTCGTGATAAAGCAAAAGTAAAGCCAGAGAAAGGACGCCCATGTGACCATTAATTTGAGGCAGTGATAGATTCGCCTCTTTTTATTACTTGGGACAGCCCCTCTAGTGTGTTTATAAGTAACTCCTTTACACTAGAGGGGCCTGTCCCAACTAAATAAAAGGGCCAATATATCATTTCCCATAATTTATTAACAATCTGAGTACTGGCATGGTTTTAAATTTCGACGGCGGTCGAGACCGACACGGAAACTACACAAAACCGAAATGGTCATTTATTTCGGCCGAAATTTTGGAATTTCGGTCGAAATTTCAGTTTTTCCGAAATTAGGCAAAAAAAATCTGTTTTTTAAAATATTAATTTAATATTACACCGAAATTTAATAATGAATAAAATATTGTTTTTTTTGTACCAAATTTCAACTGAAATCTTAAAATTTCAAGGTCCGAAAACCGGTATCGAAACCGAAATTTAAACCTTGGTACTGACTACCTTTTGTGAGACAACGAGCTTTACTTTTCATCTTAGGATCAATTACCAATGGGGGACAAAAATTAGGTGGAATTATCAAAAGGACCCATGCTTTTCAGAAATCATCAACGAGGGAAAAAAGAGGTCTTGTCAGTAAAAGCTGGACGAAAATGTCATTTTCTTAAGCAACACGTTTTGCTTTTCCACTTTTCCCTCTTCTCTCTTCTTTCCCTCTTTTTATTTACTTTTACATTTTCAACTTTGTTTTTTTTACCTTACCAGTCATCTTCTTCATCATTCAGCCACCATTGGAGGCGGGAAAACTCAAAAATTTGAAACGTGAGTTCATTCCCATCTATCTCTCAATATCTAGGTTTTGTTTTTCATTTGTTTTAGAGTTTTGCATTTCTCCTTCTCCCTTTCAATGGAGGATGAAGAAGATGAATCGTAAGGTAGAAAGAAAAAAACGTGAAAATGAACGAGTGAAAAAAACAGGAAGTAAAAACGTATTCATAAGGGACTTGATAAGTCCATTCGAAATTTGGTAACCCCATTTTGATACTGGATAACCCCAACTCCAGAGACTTGAAAACCCCCTTCCAAAACTCCAGTACCCTTGGGCAATTTTAAGGGACTTGATAAGCCCATTTGTAAATTGGTAACCCCATTTTAATACTAGATAACCCCAATCCCAAATACTTGAAAACCCCTTTCTAAAACTCTAGTACCCTCGGCCAATTTTCTAGGACTTGATAAGCCCATTCGGAAATTGGTAACCCCATTTTGATACTTGATAACCCCAATCCTAGAGACTTGAAAACCCCTTTCCAAAACTCCAGTACCCTCGGCCAATTTTCAAGGACTTGATAAGCCCATTCAAAAATTGGTAACCCCATTTTTTATACTAGATAACCCCACTCCCAGAGACTTGAAAACCCCCTTCGAAAAATCTACTACCCTTGGCCAATTTCCAGGGACTTGATCACCCCATTCGGAAATTGGTAACCCCATTTTTTATACTAGATAACCCCATTCCTAGAGACTTGAAAACCCTCTTCCAAAACTTCAGTACTCTCCGCCAATTTTCAAGCACTTGATAAGCCCATTCGAAAATTGGTAACCCTACTTTTGAGAGTTACTAACCCCCTTCCAGAGAGTTGATAAACCCCTTCTGCTACAAACCCCCTACCTATAGCAACTCTTCTAGTGGCATTACAATTCTGCTCATGATAGAAATAACAAAAGAAATGGATGTTGTTTTCATTAAATGTGCTTCATGTATTACATCCCAATTTGTGTATTACAAAAATAATAATTAAGTAAATAAAAAAATGTGTAGCCATCCATTCATGCATTACATCAACTTTTTCTTATACAACCACTTGTCTTCCAAAAAAGTGAGTGAAGCCATTCATGCATTATCTCCATAACTCACCCTAAAAACCAAATAGCTTAAACCCTAAACAAGATAAATCAGAAATAGAGGAATGAAAAATAGTGCAAAACCCTAAAAAAACAAAAAACAAAACCTAAATACAAAGAGATAGATGGTAAGAACTCAACATTCAAGTTTTCAAGATTTGCCAACAACAATGGTGGCTGAACAAGGAGGAAGATAACTGGTAGGGTAAAAAATCAACAAGGTGATAATGAAAATGTAAATCCCAAAGGGCATTTTACTTTTCTAAATCAACAAGGGAAGAATGGAAAACCAAGGTCAAAACGTGTTGTAAATCCCAATGGGCATTTTCGTCCAGCTTTTACTGACAAGACCTCTTTTGTCCCCCGTTGATAATTTTTGAAAAGCATGGGTTCTGTTGATAATTTTACCTAATGTTTGTCCCCCATTGGTAACGCTGCAGAAAATTAAGCCTGTACGGGTTAAAAATAAATAAATTCCATGCTTGCGGCTGTGAACAAGCTGCCCCCAACAAAGTTGTATTTTGTTGAAAATATTTTCGGGAAAATCTATTCTCTTGTTTGGCAAACATTCTTTTATGTTTTGGACTTTTAAAATTTGTCGTTTGCTAGATATTTTCGAAAAGGGAAGTGATATATCTGCCCCTTTTGATTACTTGGGGGCAGCAGTGTACATGGCAATCAACCTCGTTGAATCCTTCTTATGTGAAGTACATCAGACCCTCTGACTAGTGGGTGTCCAAGTAATCAAAAGTGGCGAATATATCACTTCCCTTTCGAAAAATGTCTGTTACTAAGGCCATGTTTGGCCGTGATGAAAATATTTTCTATGAAATTTTAATTTATCAAATGATGAGAAGGCTAGGCAAGGTGGGAGAAGAAGAGACTAGAAAAAGTAGGAGTGAGGCGAGGGTGTGCAAAGGCTGAAAATTTAAGGAAAAGACAAAGGGCGCTGATAAATTCGCCCCCTTTAACCCCTCTCTCTCTCTCTCTCTCTCTCTCTCTCTCTCTCACACACACACACACACACATACACACATTATGTACAATGATGAACACATCTATGTGTGAATGGTAGTAGTAAGAAACATGTATATTTTTATCATTTAAAGTGGTGCTACTAATATTTTGTGTGTTTCTGGTGTTACAAGGTTCTCTATGGATTTTTACAAAAAATGAAGCTAAAAAGATAAAAAGGGCATCGGTTTGGTCGAAAATCAAGAAGTAGGTGTAAATATCACTTCTCTTATACAATGATGGCATCCATTTACACATCGTCTCTCACCATCCTCACCCAAGTCACACCAAGGGCCCACAACGAACTAGTCTCATTTGCTATTTTCATCTTTGATGCAGGGGCAGTTCTGTCACAATGACATTGCTGGTCCATTTTTCAACCACCTTTTTAGGGTATTAAATGACAGAAATAGGAAAAGTGGTAAACTACAAAGTTTTAGGTCTTCCCAAGATCTTTCCAACAAGTACTTTTGGCCAAATTTTGGAGTAGCGGTTAAAACGTTATTGCTGATTTAGTAGGTTGTGTCTTTGTGCGATCAAATGGGCTGTGTGGATCATCAATATTGAATGACTTGGAACATGCCATGACGTGGGCCATACACAAGCATGTGCGAAGAAAATTGGGCCGAATATATTATTTCGCTATTGATGTGGCAAGTTAAAGTGGGCAGTTTAGAATAAAAATATAAAGGACAACCAATTCCCATTGTGGGCCATCATTTGTGCGGATTAGATCGACCTATGGGAATGGATTATGGGTGATAATTAATTCTCATTTTTTTTTCATTAATTGGACAACCTAGATTAATTTGAGAAAATGTTCTGGGTTACAACCAGTTTTGCATTAGAGCTCACAATTTCAACGGTTCGGATCAACCTAAGAAAATGGGACAGGCACATTGGATTAAAAGTTATATTTTTTCTCATTATAAATTTCGACCAACTTTGAAAGTGGGGCCACCATTAAAAAGTAGGAATTCATGTTGACTGAATGGTGGACGGATTACATGGAAAGGGGTAGTCGGCCAATCAATTGGATGGTTTGGATCAATCCAAAGAAACTCAACCGACACTCTCTCTCCTTGCTATTTTAGATGATGGTTACAAATAGAAATTTTCTATTGGTAGAGAGAAGAGGCCAAAACAGCCCCCACTTTTGGCATCTTGTGATCCTTCCTAATTGGTGCAACACTCTCTTTGCCTTGTATCTTGGATTCGGTCATTTAAGTGGGACCCACCAAGATCAGGATTTTAAGCATATATATTCGGTCACTTATGCAGGAAGGCAACAAAGAGAATGATACGGCAAGTTGTCATATCTACATGGGCTGCATGTGCATGGAAATAGTAAGAAGGAGATGACCGAACATCCAAGGTAGTATTAATTAGTCACTTGCTATATTTGCATGGAATTGATGATGTAAGCATGCACGTAAAAGTGGCAGCAAGGTTGCTATATTTGCATGAGTTTGATGAGTGTAGTTACTAATAAGGGAAAAAGTTAAAATAGCAATGTTGTGGCTGATTTTCATATTTATTATTAGCCACTTGCTATTTTCGTTTTATGGGAACGTGGCTTTTGGAAAGCCATGCACATTAATAGCCACTTGTTATTTTAGTTTTATGAGAGTGTGGCAATGAAGACAACCAAAACAGTAGGATGCCGAAATTTGCATGATATGTTGCTGCCATGTGGCGTTGTCTTTTCTAAGGATGTTTTTGAAGAGAGAAAGAGACGTGCAACATTTTAAGGAAACAACCAAAGTTTGGGAGAATTTCTTTTTCTTTTGAATATAGCAAGCATAGCATAAAAGGGGGAGCATAAAAACAGCAGCCATGATCCTCTTTTGCTCTCTCATGCAATTTTCTTTTCCCATTGAATTTTCATCAATTCTTTTTTATCTTCCCCCTTCTTGAATTTCGTCCAACACTTTTCTCTATTCCCCTAATATTTTTGCTTACTCTCTCTCTCTCTTCCCTTAGTAGCTCTCTCCCCCATGCTCTTCTTTCTCTCTCCCTATGCTCTATTTTCTCTAAAAGCTCTTTTCTCTACCACTCTCAAGCTCTCTCTCTCTCTCTCTCTCTCTTAGGTTTTCTTGTTCTCTCTTGCTCTTTTTCTTTTCTACTCTCAACCAAGGATCAATCATCCACCGTTCAATCCAAGGTGACACTAAAGTTTGAAGAGGAGGATTTGGCCAAAGTTGGAGAAGAAAAAGACTAAGTTCTATTTAATTTTTGTTATTTATTTTAAGTTCAATTTGATGTAATTTTGTTTCAATTCAAGTTAGTGAAGAAGTAATTTGCTTTTGTTTCATTTCCTTTCAAGTTATATATGACAATTCTTCTCCCATCTACCTTTTTTATTTTTATTTTTCTTCCCTTCTTCATGAATAACTAAATCCTAATTACTTAGGATTTAGTTGAAGGCATGGGGAAGGAGAAATATTTATAATTAAATCAATATACTCAATTGAAAAATTGTGTAGGATTATGTGTTTGGAAAATCCCAATCATTCATGCCATTGGCTTTCCCTTTTCGTATGAATGATTTTTTATTAACAAATATAAAGTTTTATATAATGAATGTAAATTGGAGAGTGGATTTGATTAATTACTTATAAGGAATGACATCCCTTTGATCGTATTCCTTATTGACTAGTTACTCGAATTTTGAACCCAATTCAAGAGTTGTTTTAATTAATCAATTTTAATCAAACCCATGGTGGATTCTAACCCTAAGTACTCTTTTATATTGAATTAAGGTTTTTACACTATTCCAAATTACTTTTGTAATTTTTCAATTTACTTAAGCCTTTAGAATTTGGTTTTCTAATTAAATTAGATAAGTAGTTAATAGAGATCATTAAAATTTGGTACACTTTGCCTAAATTAGGATTTTAAATTAAAAAAGATCTTAGTTAAATTTGATTCTTAGATTGATTAGAATATACGCTTATATATTGTGTTGGCTCCGAGATCAAGTCCACGAAAATCCTGAGTCCATTCCAGGCAACATTATATCATAGCTAGTATTCTAATCGGTACAAGACTATGATTGACAACTAGATTTCTTTTCCCTGAGTTTCACCCGTATCTACACGCGATCCGTGCACTTGCGGTTATTTAATATCATAAACAAGTTTTTGGCACCGTTGCCGGGGAAGAGAGTTGCATTATAATCTTAATTATTCGAAGTGTTAGATTAGTAGTTATTTTTAGTTTAGTTATATTTTTGGTTTCTTGCTTGTCCATCTCTCTTACTTTATTTTCTTATGTTTATGATTGCAGGTTGGGTGCGTAACTCGGCCAATCGATTCGAAAGAATTAACCGGTCAGAGACGGCGGAAGACATCGAACAAAAATCCAAATCAAGTAGTCATGGCGGAAGAACAAGAGCCGCCAAGGACTTTGCGTGATCGCTTCTATCCGGCCCGAATCACGCAACCTTCTTGCATTAGATTGCGGGTTGCGCAGGGCAATAATTTTGAGCTAAAATCGCAATTTATCTCTTTGCTTCTTCATTTTCATGGCCTCCCTTCGGAGGATGCTTATTTATTTTTCCGTGAGTTTGAAGATGTATGTGCTTTGATTAAGTTGCAACAACTTACCAATGATGGGGTAAAGTTGCGGTTTATAACATTTTCACTCAAGGATGGAGCCAAAAAGTGGCTCTATGGCTTCCCAACGAACTCCATCACCACTTGGGAGGAGTTCGCTGTCGCTTTCCTAAAAATATTTTTTCCATTATATAAAACTAATAAGCTTAGGAACGATATTTTACAATTCAAACAAAAGCCATTAGAGTCATTTTCTAAGTTTATTGAGAGGTTCAAAGACCTACTCCAAGAGTGTCCTCACCATGGAATTGATTTGTGGCACTTATGCCAAATTGTTTATGAGGGCATAGATTACCAAACAAAACAACTTCTTGAGTCCATGTGTCCTAACGGTTTTACATCTTTCACGGATGAGGCCGCGGCATGGAACTTCTTACTTGATTTGGCGGAAAAAACAAGAGAGTGAGAATCTACTCTAGAAGGTGAGAGAGCCACTTCAAGCAAGGAATTTCTAATAGAGGGTGCCGTGGCAAAAGAGTCCCATCTTGATAGCCTAATCAAAAGGCTAGAAGCAATAGTTGTTAAAGGACATTCACAAGTCAATCAAATTGCACATAGTGTTCCTATGTGTAGTTGGTGTCAAGCCACAGACCATGTCATGGAAGAGTGTTAAACTCTTGCTAAATTTGGTAATTCTAATGAGAATGTGAGTACTCTTTATACTAATAATCCTTATTCTAGCACTTATAATTCGGGATGGAGAAATCATCCCAACTTTTCATGGAGTCAAGATGGATCATCTAATTTCTAAGGCCAAGGCCAATTCGGCCAACCTAGGCCCACTTTCCCTCCCACTTTTGTTCGGCCACCTCCACCTCCGACTTTTCAAAACCCCATGATTAATAATGTTTCAAATCAGCCCCCTCCGGTTTTTCAAAA
This sequence comes from Tasmannia lanceolata, assembly GCF_043159265.1. Taxonomy (NCBI): domain Eukaryota; kingdom Viridiplantae; phylum Streptophyta; class Magnoliopsida; order Canellales; family Winteraceae; genus Tasmannia; species Tasmannia lanceolata. Next base: position 41,560,406 of record NW_027518714.1, read on the forward strand.
ACAAGGGGAGTCGGCACGAATTACATCTTTAGAGAAGAACATGGAGCTTCTCATGAGTACCTTCATGACGGGCGAACACAACTTAGGAAAGCAAATTTCTCAAATTGCTACGGCCCTAAGTGAAAGAAAAAAAAGAAAGATGCCAAGTTAACCCATTCCTAATCCAAGGAATGTGGCCATAAATGGGAATCAACAACCACAGGTGAATCAGTTGAATGCCATGCAATATAGTTTGCCGCAGCAGGACCCTGCGAATCAATGCAATCGGTTTATGCTTTGAGAAGTGGAAAATAATACCAAAAAGAGGAGGTCAGCACCGAACCTTCTAAAAATGCGCAAGATCTTCCAAAGGAGGTAAGTGAAGAACCTTCCTTTCCAGGCTCAGAAGAGGAGCCCAAACAGGTAAGTACAGAAGAGGTAACTGCCCCCCTGCACGAGATTTCATTCATAAAGCTCATTTTTCAAGGAGACTTGCTAATAATAAAAAAGGTAGATCAAATTGATAAAGTTTTGAATATTTTAAAGCAAGTGCATGTGAATATTCCTTTGCTTGATGCGATTTCCCAAGTCGCCGCATATGCTAAAGTTTTGAAAGATCTATGTACACAAAAGAGAACAACGAATGTGCCCAAGAAAGCTTTATTGGCCGCAAACGTTAGTTCTATTTTTTCTCATCAAATGGTAGCAAAATATAAGGACGATGTCCCACTATATCATGTACTATTGGAAACACTCAAATTGATCATGCATTGTTAGATTTGGGAGCTAGTGTAAATCTCATACCGTTTTCGGTTTTCAAGCAATTAGGACTAGGTAACCTTAAACCTACCACCGTCACACTCCAATTGGCGGATAGATCCATTAAAACACCAAAATGTATGGTTGAGGATGTCCTAGTAAAAGTAGGTGATTTCTTATTTCCTATGGATTTTGTGGTTTTGGAAACGGAACCCGTTGTTAATAACAATGACCAAATTCCTATCATTCTTGGCAGGCCGTTCCTTGCTACAAGCAATGCTCTCATTAATTGTAGAAATGGATTGATGAAATTGTCTTTTGGAAACACATCGGTTGATTTTAATGTCTTTAGATTGGGTAAGCAACCAAATTTTCATGAAGAAATCAATATGTTGCATTCCTTTCCTGACGATATTGTTTCTAATTTTGAAATTGATTTTGATGCAGGATTCCAAGAATGCTTGGACGAATTAGGAAATGATTTCTTTTCCAAAGCTTTTTCCATCCAAAATGCGGAGCCCGTTGGACCACTAGCAACATCTCTTCCAAAGCCATCAATCGACGAAGCCCCACAGTTGGAGTTGAAGCCCCTGCCTTCTCATTTACGTTATGCTTTTTGGATGATAATTGTACTTTGCCTGTAATAATTGCTGCGGACCTAACCTCCACTCAAGAGGAGGAACTCATTAAATTCCTAATAGATAACAAGGAAGCCATAGGTTGGACAATGGCTGACATCAAAGGAATTAGCCCTTTGATTCTGCAACACCACATCAACCTCATTGAGGGTTCCAAACCTTCAAGGGAACCTCAAAGAAGGGCTAATCCAGTGATGAAGGAAGCCATCTAAAAAGAGATCTTAAAATGCTTAGATAACAGGATCATATATCCCATCTCAGATAGCCAATGGGTGAGTCCCGTCCAAGTAGTGCCTAAGAAGTCGGGAGTTACAGTTATACAATCCGCTACCAATGAACTTATTCCTAGTCGTATTCAAACGGGGTGGCGGGTTTGTATTGACTACCGAAAGCTTAATGCGACTACTTGGAAGGATCACTTTCCTTTGCCTTTTATTGATCAAATGTTAGAAAGGTTAGCAGGTCATGAGTATTATTACTTTCTTGATGGATATTCGGGTTACAACCAAATTCTCATAGCTCCTGAAGATCAAGAGAAAACGACATTCACATGCCCCTTTGGAACGTTTGCTTATAGACGCATGCCTTTTGGGTTATGCAATGCACCAGCAACTTTCCAAAGATGCATGATGATTATCTTTTCTGACATGGTGGAGACCTTCTTAGAGGTTTTTATGGATGATTTTTCTATTCATGGCTCCACCTATGCCGAATGTTTACATAACTTAAAGTTGGTCTTAGGAAGGAGTAGAGAAAAGAACCTTGTCCTCAATTGGGAAAAGTGTCATTTTATGGTAAAAGAGGGCATCGTTCTAGGACATGTGATTTCAAAAGAAGATATTAAGGTTGATAAAGCCAAGGTGGATCTCATTGTTCATCTTCCACCGCCCAAAAGTGTGATGAATATTCGATCAATTTTGGGTCATGCGGGCTTTTACCGGCGTTTTATAAAAGATTTTTCTAAAATTGCTAGGCCTCTAACCAACTTGTTAGCAAAAGATCAAAAATTGAGTTTTCCAAAGAATGCTTCGATTCTTTTGAGTGTTTGAAATAAGAGTTAACACGGCTCCCATCATTTAAGCACCTAATTGGACCGAACCGTTTGAAATTATGTGTGATGATTCCGACTTTGCAATAGGAGCTGTGTTGGGTCAAAGATTTAATAAATTACCGCATGTAATCTATTATGCAAGTAGGACTCTCAATGCTGCACAACTCAACTACACCACTACGTAAAAAGAATTCTTAGTGGTTGTGTTTGCATTAGAGAAGTTTCGATCCTACTTGATTGGATCGCATGTGATAATTTATATTGACCATTCGGCAATCAAGTATCTTGTTGGAAAGAAGGATGCTATAGCTCGCCTCATTAGATGGGTTTTACTTCTTTAAGAGTTTGATTTAGAGATTAGAGATAAAAAGGGTACGAAAAACTTGGTTGCCGATCACCTATCTAGACTTCCTAATGCAAAGAATGACGAAGGTCCAATTAATGAAAACTTCACTGATGAGCAATTGTTTGCTATTTCTAGTGAGCCATGGTATGCGGATATTGTAAAAACTTGGTTACAGGTGCTATACTGGATTATTGGTCCAACCAAGGCAAATCCCGGTTTCACTCACTGGTAAAATATTTCTTTTGGGATGATCCCTATTTGTTCAAAACTTGTTCGGATCAGATTGTCCGATGATGTGTGCCCGATCATGAGCACCAATCGATTCTATCTTCTTGCCATGATCAAGCCTGTGGTGGCCACTTTAGTGCGAAGAAAACCGCGCACAAAGTTTTACAATGTGATTTCTATTGGCCTAGTCTCTTTAGAGATTCTTTTGATTTTTGTTAAGCTTGTAGGTCATGTCAATCCTTAGGAAGAGTTACAAAGCGAAAGGTCAATTAGAAGTTTCAAATAGGCAAATTAAGCAAATTTTGGAGAAGACAGTGAATCCAAACCGCAAAGATTGATCCATTAGATTAGTGGATGCCTTGTGGGCTCATAGGACGATATTCAAGATTGATCTTGGTCAGTCTCCTTACCGTCTTGTGTATGGAAAAGCTTGTCACCTCCCTGTTGAATTGGAACATAAAGCTTTTTGGGCTATTAAGAAACTAAATTTTGATTTGTCTGATGCAGGTAATCATAAAAGACTTCAACTTGCCGAGTTGGAAGAGTTGCAGAATGATGCCTATGAGAATGCAAAAATCTACAAAGAGAAGACAAAAGATTTTCATGACAAACATATTTTGAGAAAATCGTTTCAAGAGGGCGAAAAAGTGATTCTTTACAATTCAAGATTGCATATCTTTCCAGGTAGGTTAAGATCCTGTTGGGATGGACCATATGTGGTTAACAAATTTTTCTCCCATAGTGCGGTCGAGGTTCTAAATCCAAGCAATGGTGAGATTTTTAAAGTTAATGGTCAACGTTTAAAGCCATTTATTGAGTTGTCAAAGCCGAATATGGAAGAAGTCATGGTTCTCCATGAACCTTCATATTCCAATTCTACTTAAGAAAATAAGGTACGTACCCTCCTTTTTATTTTTTAGTCATCATATTTTTCTTTCTACTTTTAATGCATTGAGAACAATGCATAAATCAAGTATGAGGGGGTAACTTTTAGAAACTTTTCTTTTCTAGTTTTTTTTATAATTTAAAGTTAGAAAGTTTCTTTTCTTTTTATTTTTGGTAATTTTTCTCAAATTAGAAATAACTTGGTATTCTTAGAAAGAAAGTTGTTTTTCTATTTTAAGAAAGAAAGTAGATATTTTAATTTTGGAATCCGAAAAATTTAGAAAGAATATTTTTCTTTCTTAGTTTTGTTTTCTTTTCGAATCTTTCTTTTGAAAGGATTTGAATAAGAAATAGAAATAGAAACTTGTTTTTTATATGGTATGGTGAAAAATGAAAGAAATGTTGAAAAAAAAATAAAAAAATATTTTTAGAAACTTTACCTTTTGATTATAGTTTTGATTTGTAGCCTTTTTGACTTGAGCTATTAAGTCTGAAGGATTTTTATGCCTAGTTTCTTGAAGCCAACTGGCCTGAGAGCAATTGACTAAAAACTCCATACATGGGTCAATTAGAAAGCTTAAAAAATCAAAACATTGCACATAATCAAAAGTGAATTTGGACTCATATGCATCAATGTCTATGATATATGGAAATCATGATTATTCTGACACTGCTGAGTAGCCTGGGTGTCTGGTGCATGCCTTGCATGTCATTCACGCCAAAAGCAGTAGAGGATTACAAAAAGTGAGTTCTATTCTTAGAACGTAATGGAAAAGTGGAAAGGATAGTGGACCATATAAATTTGTAATTTTTCTACTAAGTTTCGAATAAAATTTCTTTTATCGTATGATTAAATTAAAAGCAAATTTAAGGGAGAAGAGTAGGACAAATTCAAAAGAGGATTCTTTGATTAAAATATTTTTCTAATTTTTCCAACTTGGGATAGGATGCAAAGTTTAAGTATGAGGGTATTCTTGTTCTTCTATTTTGAGCAATTTATCAAAGCAACATGATTAGAAATTTTTAGCTTTACTCTATAGTGAGATTTGGAAAGAAAAGTTTATTTTTAGAATTTTGTGTGTATATTCACTACAAACACTCACGAGACAAAACTCGTCCACTAGAGTAACCTAGGGATTCAAAGGCTCGTTGCACGTGCTAAGTGCAACCGTGATTCCTACGAAAGCGAGTTAGAATTTTCTTTTGTTCTTGTCTTTTGTTTTCTTTTGTTTTAATTTTCTTTTTCTTCTTGTTTGCTTGAGGACAAGCAAAGCTTAAGTATGGGGGAATTTGATGAACACATTTATGTGTGAATGATAGTAGTAGGAAACATGCATATCTTTATCATTTAAAGTGGTGCTATTAATATTTTGTGTGTTTCTGGTGTTACAAGGTTATCTATGGATTTTTACAAAAAATGAAGCTAAAAAGATAAAAAGGGCATCGATTTGGTCAAAAATCAAGAAGTGGGTGTAAATATCACTTCTCTTATACAATGATGGCATCTATTTACACATCAGCTCTCACCATCCTCACCCAAGTCGCACCAAGGGCCCATAACGAACTAGTCTCATTTGCTATTTTCATCTTTGATGCAGGGGCAGTTCTGTCACAATGACATTGCTAGTCCGTTTTTCAACCACATGTTTAAGATATTAAATGACAGAATTAGGGAAAGTGGTAAACTACAAAGTTTTAAGTCTTCTCAAGATCTTTCTAACAAGTACTTTTGGCCAAAATTTGGAGCAGCGGTTAAAAAGTTATTACTGATTTAGTAGGCTGTGTCTGTGTGTGATCAAATGGGCTGTGTAGATCATCAATATTGAATGACTTGGATCATGCCATGATGTGGGCCACACACAAGCATGTGCGAAGAAAATATGGCCGAATATATTATTTCGCTATTGATGAGGCAAGTTAAAGTGGGCTGTTTACAATAAAAATTCAAAGGATAACCAATTCCCATTGTGGGCCATCATTTGTGCGGATTAGATCGACCTATTGGAATGGAATATGGGCGATAATTAATTCACATATTTTTTTTCATTAATTGGACAGCCTAGATTAATTTGAGAAATTATCCTTGGTTACAACCAGTTTTGCATTAGGGCTTACAATTTCAACGGTTCGGATCAACATGAGAAAATGGGATAGGCACATTGGATTAAAAGTTATATTTTGTTCTCATTATAAATTTCGACCAACTTTGAAAGTGGGGCCACCATTAAAAAATAGGAATTAATGTTGACTGAATGGTGGACGAATTGCATGGAAATGGGTAGTCGGCCAATCAATTGGATGGCTTGGATCAATCCAAAGAAACTCAACCGACACTCTCTCTCCTTGCTATTTTGGATGATGGTTACAAATAGAAATTTTCTATTGGTAGAGAGAAGAGGCCAAAACAGCCCCCACTTTTGGCATCTTGTGATCCTTCCTAATTGGTGCAACACTCTCTTTGCCTTGTATCTTGGATTCGGTCATTTAAGTGGGACCCACCAAGATCAGGATTTTAAGCATATATATTCGGTCACTTATGCAGGAAGGCAACATGGAGAATGATATGGCAAGTTGTCATATCTACATGGGCTGCATGTGCATGGAAATAGTAAGAAGGAGATGACCGAACATCCAAGGTAGTATTTAATTAGTCACTTGCTATATTTGCATGGAATTGATGATGTAAGCATACACGTAAAAAAAGCAGCAAGGTTGCTATATTTGCATGAGTTTGATGAGTGTTGTTACTAATAAGGGAAAAAGTTAAAATAGTAATGTTGTGGCTGATTTTTATATTTATTATTAGCCACTTGCTATTTTCGTTTTATGGGAAAATGGCTTTTGGAAAGCCATGCAAAGGCATGCACATTAATAGCCACTTGTTATTTTAGTTTTATGAGAATGTGGCAATGAAGACAACCAAAGCAGGAGGATGCCGAAATTTGCATAATATGTTGCTGCCATGTGGCGTTGTCTTTTATAAGGATGTTTTTGAAGAGAGAAAGAGACGTGCAACATTTTAAGGAAGCAGCCAAAGTTTGGGAGACTTTCCAAATTTCTTTTTCTTTTGAATATAGCAAGCATAGCATAAAAGGGGGAGCATAAAAACAGCAGCCATGATCCTCTTTTGCTCTCTCATGCAATTTTCTTTTCCCATTGAATTTTCATCAATTTTTTTTTATCTTTCCCCTTCTTGAATTTTGTCCAACACTTTTCTCTATTCCCCTAATATTTTTGCCTACTCTCTCTCTCTCTCTCTCTCTCTCTCTCTCTTCCCTTAGTAGCTCTCTCCCCCATGCTCTTCTTTCTCTCTCCCTATGCTCTCTTTTCTCTAAAAGCTCTTTTCTCTACCACTCTCAAGCTCTCTCTCTCTTAAGTTTTTTGTTATCTCTTGCTCTTTTTCATGCTCTTTTTCTTTTCTACTCTCAACCAAGGATCAATCATCCACCGTTCAATCCAATGTGACACTAAAGCTTGAAGAGGAGGATTTGGCCAAAGTTGGAGAAGAAAAAGTCTAAGTTCTATTTAATTTTTGTTATTTATTTTAAGTTCAATTTGATGTAATTTTGTTTCAATTTAAGTTAGTGAAGAAGTAATTTGCTTTTGTTTCATTTCCTTTCAAGTTCTATATGACAATTATTTTCCCATCTATCTTTTTTATTTTTGTTTTTCTTCGCTTCTTCATGAATAACTAAATCCTAATTACTTAGGGTTTAGTTGAAGACATGGAAAATGAGAAATACTTATAATTAAATCAATCTACTCAATTGAAAAATTGTGGAGGATTATGTGTTTGGAAAATCCCAATCATTCATGCCATTGGCTTTCCCCTTTCGTATGAATGATTGTTGATTAACAAATATAAAGTTCTATATAATTGATGTAAATTTGAGAGTGGATTTGATTAATTACTTATAAGGAATGACATCCCTTTAATCTTATTCCTTATTGATTAGTTAATCGAATTTTCAACCCAATTCAAGAGTTATTTTAATTAATCAATTTTGATCCAAACCCATGGTGGATTCTAATCCTAAGTACTCTTTTATATTGACTTAAGGTTTTTACACTATTCCAGATTTCTTTTGTAATATTATAATTTACTTAAGCCCTTAGAATTTGGTTTTCTAATTAAATTAGATAAATAGTTAATAGAGATCATTAAAATTTGGTACACTTTGCCTAAATTAGGATTTTAAATAAAAAAGATCTTAGTTAAATTTGATTCTTAGATTGATTAGAATATACGCTTATATATAGTGTTGGCTCCGAGGTCAAGTCCACGAAAATCCTGAGTCCATTCCAAGCAACATTATATCATAGCTAGTATTCTATTCGGTACAAGAATAAGATTGAGAACTAGATTTCTCTTCCCTGAGTTTAACCCGTATCTGCACACGGTCCGTGCACTTGCGGTGTGTGATTGGCTTCCTCCATTGCAATTCTTGGGATGACCATACTTGTCTAATCTGTTTCTTTCATTTTCTGAGGTCTTCGTTAGGGAGAAGCCCTACTCTCCCTTATCTCCATTTTCTCCTTTTTAATAATATATTTGGGTGATCTTTAGGCAGAATGCAAATGAGATTGTAGTTGGTTTGGCTAGGGATTGTGTGTTAGGATGTTCTTGTTGTGTGTGATTGGCTTCCTCCATTGCAATTCTTGGGATGACCATACTTGTCTAATTTGTTTCTTTCATTTTCTGAGGTCTTCGTTAGGGAGAAGCCCTACTCTCCCTCATCTCCATTCTCTCCTTTTTTAATAATATATTTGGGTGATCTTTCAAAGGAAAAAAAAGAGGGATGAGAAGTGAAGCCATATTTTTTCTCCATTGTCCATAAGTAAGGAAGATTTGGTTGTTCTGAAGTGCTTAGCATTGTGTGGGTCTTCCCTTGAACTTCCGCCAGGCTATTGGAAGGATAGAGCTGCTATAACATTGGAGAGTGAGGTTGCTTTCTTTGCAAGGTGACCACTGTTAGAGTATGTGCCCTAAAACCTAGTATATTCAAATATTAATCAATAAAAGTTTCTTTTTCATGACATTTATAGGAACTAAAAGTTAAATATGTGTGAGATGTTACTTGTTATTGACACGTATTTGTCCTTAGGAAGCGAAGTAGGAAACCCATGCTCATGGATTCACAAATCCTAGGGAGCAGGGAGATATGGGATTCCGGTTCTTTGCAGACCTTAGTAGTTCCTAATTAGCGTTGAGGTTAGACACCTCCTGTACACAACTAGCATCTATCTTACCTACATGCACGAGATGTGGAGTGACTTATCTCAATCACTTGGGTAGTGGACCCTGAGCAAGATAGAATGGGTACGACAATGGGATTGCATACTGAAAATGATTACATTAGAATATCTTGTGGACATGAGACAATTGAGTTATTCTACCAGACATGACCATTTACATGTCCTTTGACCTGAGGGGTCATATTAGTCTATTGGAGAGTCTTTTATTTTTGGTCTATCTAACCGTGGTTCTTATTGGAGTCACAAGAGGGTAGTACTAGAGTGTTGGACAAACTTTTGAAGTCAATAGTGATACCCGACATGGAATTCTTCGCCTATTTAATATGATAAACATCTATGGTTTTTGTCAGAGTAGTAGGCTTAGAAAAATACCTGACTAGGTGGATTTCATAAAATGATTATCAAAAAGTTTTCACAAAATAAGTTTTCATTTGAAATTGTTGTAACAAATGCATTTGCAGGCCAACACTGCTTGACTGAAAGGTAAACCATGAGTGAGCTCAGGGGGTAGTTAATGTCCATTCCTCGTAGGACTCAACTTGGTAGATGTGGACTTGGAAGAAGGACTTGCACATTTGATGTGATTAGGGGTATGATGATTTGACAGTTATCTTCATGGTTACGTCTCGATGGAGGCCACTGAGTCAATGCACTTGTAGCATTAACAACAAAATAATAATCGTAGTGGGGCCCACTTATGGATTCTGCAGGATCTACCGTTAAATCCCTGCTACGATTCCATTCACTACTCGATTGACCTATTATAATCTATTGGATAGAGGTCCCGCATTTATGTAGTTGCTCACACGAACTAGTTTCATGGCATTGGATGCATTGAAAGGATATGCACAATATATATAGTGTATATGCACTATGGGATACATTGGGAATACCAAAATGGTTAAGTATTAACCATAAGGATATTTTGGGAGTAACATAAATTATGTTGGAGCTTTAATCCTATTGGATATGATTGAATTGTATTAATTTAATTAGGAATTAAATAAAAAATGCAAGGGAATTTAAATTGGATAGGTGGGACCCACATGGGACGAATTTGGGTGGGACCCATGCCCACACACCCCTGTGGTGTGCCCCTATCAATTTTAAATTCAAATATTTATTTGAAATATTATTGCTTGATTTGTTTTCACAAATTAAAGCAACACATGTGATGAAAATGGAATTAGAGCGAGAAGAAAACATTGACTAAACAAAATTGGAAAAGAGAAACCACATGCGGCAACCCAAGGTTGCTTGGGCAGCAAGCCACGCCCCCCTTGGGCGCCCCATGTGGGTTTCCCAAATGGGTTTGGGTTGTTTCTCAAGTTGGGATTCCAATTTTAACTAGTTTCCTTATTTTTTGGAGATTTCTCTAGAAACTTTGGATTGTGTTAAAGGCAATTGAAAACTCTATAAATATAAGAAAATTGCTGGAGTTTTTTAGAGCTCTCCCAAAATTCCATGTGCTAGAAATTGGTAGAGACACCCCAAATTCATTCTCTTGTTTGTCTCTCTCAATTCCATCAACTAGTTTTGGCTTTTAGAGCTTAAAGACAATCATCCAACTAAGCTCCATTGTTATAAACAAATATTCCGATAGTATATTCTGGTTTAGATCAGATTACAAAGTAAACAAATAGTTGTACACAGATTCCTTTGTGCAACAAAAGGAATCCATCGATTCAAGTTGCGGTTTCATGTCGATTAGATCGTCGGCGGATTTTCGAGGAGTAGATCACGTAGACATTTTCTTCTGTATAGAAACTAAGGTATTTGACTTATATTTATGTCTATTAAATCACCATAAGATCAATTAGTCCCTAGAAATCCTGGGTAAGAGCAAATTTTTTGTTCCACATGGTTTATTCTTCCGCAACATTTAGCGATTTTGCTCGGGATTTTCAACCTTTCTAACAACCACTTTTGCATTTGCGTTAATCATATGGAACAAAAAGGACAAGTGGAGCTTTATGAGAAGCAAGTAACAACTTTCACTTCAGGGAAAGGCTCGGGGGCATGGAAGTCCATATGTGAGTCTAGGTCACTATATCAACATATGGTTAGTTTTGTAGTGGGAAGAGGGCATGGGACAAGATTTTGGGTAGAGACTGTGAAATCCGTTGCTTGTCCTTGCTTCTGTCTTGTTTTGATTCGTTCTATTTTTGTCCTTCCATGATGATCAGTGTTTGGACTCTTGACCCTACAGGTTTTTTTTAGGGCGCTCTTTTTTCTACAGGTTGACATCTATGGATACGAAGTCTCTCATTGCACAATAATATGGGAAGTAGCAGCTCCACCTAGGGTAGTGGCCTTTTGCTTGGATTGTAGCCAAGGAGAAAAAAAATACGTGTGACCGATTGAAATGGAGGAGAGTTCAAATGGCGAGTCAGTGCATTCTTTGTTGATGTAGTGAGCAATCATTGGACCATCTTCTAGTTCATTGCCTTTTCTCTTTCAGATATGCATTAGAACAATAAGCACCATTGGTCTTAGGGTCCAAGACCCCGCTCAAAGCGATGGGTCCTCATCTCAGTGCTGGACGAGATCATAGGTACATATCTCAAAAATCTTTCAAACTCGGCCACATACTGGTTCATAGACATGATGCCATGACAGAGTGACATAAATGATAAAACTATTGTTCTATTACGAGGGGGTCTCATCCTGTTTCAAAACAGGCCTATAGCAGAAACTTATTCTCACATATGGAGCTCTTTTCATATAATCACTAACCAAGGTAACTAACTCATATATCGTCCTGCGCCACAGACGTATACAAGTTCATTACTTTGAATTCTTTTTGCAAAATTAATTATTGTGTTACTAGGCGTCTCCGGCACACTCAAGTCAATCGTGCTATCACTGGTTGCTCCTTATCTAATGATTCCCACACCTAGTATTTATGAATCTTTATGCTGTGATACCATTCTTTCCTATCACGCCCTTGACCCGGGAACCCTTGAGGCATGTGACGGGGGCCGCATGCTAACTAGGCAAACTCGACAAGCGTACAAGGCCTTTGAATATATATAAATCCAGACAAATATGTTAGAAACATAATATCCACAAATAACTAAATACACGGGAATAAAAGAGACTTTCATTCATTTATATACAAGCCTCTCAAGGTTCCTTTATACAAAAAAAAAGAAAAAAAAAAGGTACATCACCATACTCACTATGGTATGGCCACTCTCTTGAACTCAGACTTGATATGCAGGCCTCTGAACGGACGGATCGAAAATGAGGAATGCCTCAGAGTCTGAAATGTGAAACATCGAGCACATGAGCACATGGCTAATAAGCAATATAGTAATCTAGCAGTGTATCATATAATATCATATAACATTTTCATGTTCAAGTCAACGCAGAACTAAATATAACAAATTTATTTGACAAGAAATATATCAAGAGTCATGCTCAAGTTCAGATTCAGATTCAAAATGAATATGATGTCCAGATACACCACTGGCGGGTCCATATCCAGCCACACCACTGGCAGATTCATATTGCAAGTGTAGTTTTTCAGACATACCGTGCATATAAAAGAACCATATCAGAGAATGTATACACAAATTGAATAGTAAGCGTATGTAGGAATAACCAAACAGATAGAAATCAATCGAATCAGAGGAATGGCCAGCCAGGCAGAAATCAATCAAACCATAATATATATATAGTAAAGTGTTCTTGCACAAGAGTGCAGATAAGTTATTTGCACTCGAGTGTAGAAATAGGGTGGAGGCCCACATTTTTGGGGGCATCACAAGCAACCATTTGGAAGGCCCCTCCATGGATAGGGTGTGTCCCAAAAATCAGCCCCATTGGATCATCCTAACCTATGTTTCTGCCCAATTTTTCCCTCCACAAATGGTAGGGTTAGGATGATCTAATGTGGCTGATTTTTTCTACACATCCTATCCATGAAGGGGCCTTCCAAGTGAATGCCTTGGATCCCCAAAAAATGTGGGACCACCCTGTTCCTGCACTCGAGTGCAGATAAGCTTATCTGTACTCTTGTGCAGGAACACTTCACTCATATATACAGTAGTAGATATATATGAGGAAAGTGTTCCTAAGCTATAGCTTAGATAAGCTTACCTAAGCTATAGCTCAAAAACACATGTTGCCCCACATTTTTTGGGGATCAAAAGCATTCATTTGGAAGGCCCTTCCATGGATAGGGTGTTTACCAAAAACCAGCCCTATAGGATCATCCTAACCCTGCCATCTGTTGAAGGAAAAAATGGGCAGAAACAAGGACACATAGTGTCTGTCCATTTTCCACCCACCTTTGATTGGGTTAGCATGATCCTATGGGCTGATTTTTGGTACACACCCTATTCATGGAAGGGCCTTCCAAATGAGTGCTTTGGATCCCCAAAAAATGTGGGGCCACATGTGTTTTTGAGCTATAGCTTAGATAAGCTTATCTAAGCTATAGCTTAGGAACACTCTCCTCTCTCTCTCTCTCTCTCTCTCTCTCTCTCTATATATATATATATATATATATATATATATATATATATATATATATAGATATATATATATATAGACACACACACACACACGTTACTAACTATTCTTATTCACATCATCATGTCTTTTACTTGCTTAGTTTGCATAACATATAATGCATACTGACAGATACTATATCACTTACTAGGAAGTCACTTTATCCTTGCCTTTTCTCTTTCTTTCTCTCTCTCTCTCTCTCTCTCTTTCTTCTTGAAACCCTAAAATATTGGGGTTTCCAAATCAATGCATTTCTTAGGTCTTAAACATCAAGTATAAGGTGGTGAAACCATGATTCAAAACCCAAAACACACTTTAAAGTGTAAATTACACAAACACTAGGTGGCGGTATACCGGCCTTGCCGGTGTACCAGCCCCACAACTGCACCACCAAATAAACTCCAGAGGGGTCGCGGTATACTGGTAATGTCGGTATACCGCCCTGAAGCAGAGATCCATATTACTGGGATTTGGCACCCTCTAAACACAAATCAAATGCACGAATTATCAAAACTTGTAAACATAGAACTTGTAGATTATAAAGCAAAGAACATCTGTTTAGTTGACAACTCCCACCAAATCCCACCGGAGATGGCCGAAAAAGTTAAAACTTCAAAGAGCACAAAATCTGCCATTTCTTCAAAACTGAAATCTTGCAACAATCATACCTCTTAAAACATTTTGAACCGGGTAAAAATATTTCCAACAAATTTCATGTTGACACTTCCTGCCAAATCTTGTCAGAGGTGGCCGGAAAACATTGAAAACACCATTTAGTGTCTTTAAAACTGTAGTTTAGTAAAACTGATATAACTTTCTCAAATCAAAACCAAACCAGGAAAACTTTATATGTAATCACACTAACTCAACAAGATATACAGCTTTTTAGTTGATCAAAACTGCTAAAAATGAGTGGAAATCACACAGGAATCATAAGGACATGAAAGACAAGATTAAAGTTACAAATATTTAGAAATTTCTTCTCCTTTCCACTTCTTTACAATAAACTTTGCTCTCAAACACTTCCAAATCACAGATCATATAACATATATTTTGTCAAAATTTTGCACGAATTTCTCTTGAATTTTCCCAAATTTTCTCTTGATTTTATGATAATTAAAATGAAATAAAATTGATTTTCATTCTCAAATAACCTTGCATGAAAGAGATGACACTTGAATTTTCAAGTGTCACTCTCCTCTCTTTCGCAGCCATGCTAATATCTAATACCCAAAATGCCCTTGACTATTAGCCTTGGCTTTTTATTAATTACAGTTTTGCCACTAGTGAAATTACCAAAATACCCCTCTAGCTTAAATAATTTAATAAATCAAATAATAAACACTAATCTCACTTAATTAGGTAATCATGCTTATTCTCTAAATCACTTAGGGTTAATGTTATACCCAAAACTTAGTCCTTTCAATCAACGGTATCAAAGTCTAAGGGTCATTAAGACTCACCATGCGGGAAGTCTCTTTGTTCCCCGATGTACAACTTCCTGCCAATTTCAAATGGCCAGGCATTGAAAAATATATGGGAATAGGCTGTCCTCGTATGCATCTCACTGTGTTCAAAGGCATTCTTCGATCTCAAAATTTGTCTCCAGAGCAGTTAGTCTTGGTTTTTCAAATGTTCTTGAAGGGGATAGCACAAAAAATGGCTTTTAAGTCTGGCCGAACTACCAACTATGGGCTGGGCCTGCATAATGGATGAATTTGTCAAACAATTCTCCTATGAAGACGGTATAGAAACCTCCCAACGCTATCTTGAGACCTCCTAGCAAGGATCCATGGAGTCTTTCTCAGACTTGCAGATTCAGATGATGCAACACTTTGTCGATACCGGGAACAAAATAGAAGATTCCGTGACTCGTGACTGGATCTCTAAGGTCATCCTGAAAACAAGAGGGACCGCCTCTCAAAAACCGTCTGCATCGAAGGAAGTCAACGCGATGAAAGCAGTGGCAGAGTCGTCAGATCCACCGGTGGTTTGGTGTGCAGCCGAACACACAAATAGCCTCTCACCAATATTACCGACCACACAATTCGTGGGATTCAAGGCCTTTAATACTTAGGTCTTCCAAAACCTAAAAAGGGATTTCTAATTTTTGCCTATTGCCTTCCCACTCGACACTGGGAAATGAGGCAACTTTCCCAACAATCTTCACTTTAATTGAAGAATAGTGCACTGAACTACGTATAGATCATAACTTCTTAGCTCCTACAACCCCTCAACAAAATGGTGCTGTAGAAATAAAGAATATGGTCTTATAAGAAATGGCTAGTGAAATTCCAATAGGCAACCCAAGAGGGGGGTGAATTGGGTGTCTTTTAAAAAAATTCATCTTCTTTAAAAACTTTTGCAAGATTAGTTAGTTTTCAAAAGCTGAAGTGGATATTCTCTCGTAGACTTTTTTAACAAACACTTGTTAGGTGACTTTTGAAAACCCTAGTTGATTATTTCTTTTTTAATCTTTTTTATCAAAATAGTTGGTGGATGATTAAAGATTACAAATATAATGTAAATCCCACAACAAGATAAATGAATAAGATGAATGGTTTATTTTAGGCATTTTATCAAACACTTGGTAGAAGGTTCATGCAGACTTAATTAACAAGATTAAATGGGCTAATTAGCAAGGTACTAGAGAAGCAAGTTAATTACCAATGCTAACTACTCACTCAATTCTAAGTGTATAAATACAAGCACAAATAAGAGTGAGGGTGAGAGAGAGATAAATACCACACAAGAGAGACGAAGATTTATAGTGGTTCGGTCTTAACCCCAAGACCTACTCTACTCTTCTCAAGTTTTGTCTCCTTGAAGAATCCACTATCTTCCAAGGAACTTAAATACGGTGTTCCTTTCGCCAAGTACAATCCGAGCGTCCAAGCTCCAAGGGTCTTAAATACGGCGAAGTTTACAATGAAGAAGAAGATAGAAGCACACTCTTTAGCCTCTTGAAGGCTTGATACAATCTAAAGCTCACAAGAATCTCTCAAAATAATTACAACTAAAGCCTAATCCAATCTCAAAAGAATTCCTCAAGATCAAAGCATAAGTGAGATGGAGAGAGATTTTACCCAAAAATAATGGCCAAATGATTTTCAAGGGTTTAATTGAGTTGGAGAATGTTCATCTTTTTTTTAGACTCTTTGAATGGGTATATATGAAGTCCCAACTCAATATGACCGTTTCAGGGGCAAAACAGTCATTTTAGGGTCCAACAGTCAACTAGTCGTTGGACCCCCAACGACTATTTTTTTTTTAGTCCAGGGGGTTTTTTGGAGTTCCGAGAAAATGTCTCAGAATTTCGAGCTCGGAATTCCGAGAACAATTCTCGGAATTCCGAAACTAGATTTCTAGCAGGATTTTTCGATTTTGTAAAATTCATCTGCTTCGTTTCTTATCAGATTTTGAAGTTCTTATACTCTACGGATATGAGAAAAATTAGAGATATCTGTTAAAAATATTTTAAAAAATATTTTAAAATATTTTAAAAAATATTTAAAAATATTTTAAATAAGTTTGGATAGGATTTAGTTGCTGGTCCAGGTTGTTTCTTCGGAACTCTATTTTGTTTAATGTTGTGTTGAATGCCATATGGGTACCAACATGTTGGTACACCACTATGGCCATTCACTTATTCATTTAAGTCCTTAAATGATGTGTTTGTTTCTTTGAAAAATATATTTTTAAGGGGTTTTAAGATGTGCCTTGATCAAAAGAAAACACAAGAGAGAAATGTGACACATACTACCATTCTAAGTACTCTCTTGAACTTCTCTTGAGCCAATCTTCATTTGATCTTTAATGAGGTGTTTGGCTTGCTTTGGGATCTTCAAAGGTGAGCTTTGCTTTGACTTCTCTAGTTGTGGTACAAGCTCCTTGGTCATTTGCATTGGTTCTTGATCCTTTTGGCCTTCATGATCTTTTCTGTATATTCAATGCTTGATGTGGATGATGTTGAGCTTCTCCTTGGTTGATCCTCCAAGGTGTGTTTTGTCCAAGTATGCTTTAGCTCCATTGTCCATTGGTTGGTTCATCTTCAAGTAAAGGCCATCTGTGTGTGTTGGTACTATCATGGATTAACCTATAAATTCTCTGTCCATAGTGCAACACTCAAGGCAAACAATTAGTCCATAAACGACTAATCAATTTGAGTTTGTTAATCATCAAAACAAGGTGATTGAATGAACCCATGAGAACCCTTGGGCTAACAGCCAGAACTCTCCTTCATGACAATAACATATTTAGGCATTTCTGGGCACAAGCTGTGAATACAGCTTGCCATATGATCAATAGAGTACTTATAAGACCCCACACTAGCAAAACATCATATGAGCTTTGGAAGGAAAGAACGCCAGTTATTTTAGAATCTTTGGTTGTAAGTGATATATTCTGAACATAAAGGACAATCTACACAAATTTGATCATAAAGCAGATGAAGGTATATTTGTAGGATACTCCACCACGAGCAAGTCTTATAGGGTCTTCAACCAAAGAACCTTAACCGTGGAATAAGCAATACATGTAAAATTTGATGAACAAAGTGAAAACGAAAGGGTGAAAGTGAACCTGTGGACCCGCGATCTGAGAACGGCGGGGGATGGATCCCCCTACATCCTTTGGATCTCCACATGTGAAGGAGAGCTCTACTAAGGAACTCTCCTAATGGTGCCCTCACAACATGAGTGGCGATATAGTTGAGATACCTCTTGATTCGGAGACAAAAGCCTTGAAATCAAGACATACCTAAAATAACTCAGAGTCATCATCCATGAAATATGGCCATGGAACCAAAAATCTGCTCTGTGCAATGGATAAACCAGAGATAATTGGGCCCATGCCTGATTACGAGTGGGGAAGGTGTTAGGCATCCCACTCGCCCGAGCGCACTCGGTCTCTTATGCCATTTTTATTAACTTTGAAGAATTTTGGGTGAAAATCATGTGAAATGGGAACAAGCATCCCCGAGAGAAGACATCTACCTAAGCATGCATGACCCAGGGATGAGCAAATAAAACAAACAAGTCCTAACTCATCACATCTAATCCTAACTCATCCCGTCTAAAAAAAGCAGTAAACAACCACATGCACAGCTATAGCTAAGCAGATAATGACAGATAAGATGGATAAGTAAATGCTACATCTAAGCATATGAATGAACAGATAAGCACAGCAGTAAACAACTATAGCAGTAGAATAAACACACTAGCATGAGAGCCTATGCAAAAGATAATGCTAAGAAAATAGTAATCAATCACATGCTAGAAAAATAAGCAATCTAAAAGTAACACATGAGAAACTAAAGACAAACACACAATGAGCTAAAAGATGCAAGGAAAGAAAGGAATCGGGAAATCAACAGTATATGAGGACCAAAAACGTCAGGGAAAAGAAGAGGGGACATACTATAGGCTCAGGGAGCGATTCTAAAGGAATCAAGCCCAGCGGTCCTAATCCGCTAAAGATCGGACGAGTCTCGCGGTTGTCATAGCCTATTGTTGGGCTCAGCGTGGACAATCCCTGTTAAGGGGCCATACTACGTCGTCACCCGTCCCAAGACCCGATAAAACGTTGAAAAACCGATGAAAACCGAAAAACCACAGTCAAAATAAAAAATGAAATGAAAAGAGGGCTCCGAGTGACCTGGCAATCACCATCCTTGCCCATTTTTTAGTTTTTTTGCTTTAAAAGGTTTGAAAAGGTTTTATTTAAAAGGTTTGAAAGATTTATATACAAAGTTTTGAAAGAATTTATCAAAAAGGTTTGAAAAGATTTACTTACAAAGTTTTCAAAGAATTTATCAAAAAGATTTTGACTGGACTTGGGATGACGGTCCCAAGCTGCCTACGTACCATGCGGAAAAGGATCAAGCCAAAGTAGTTCGAAACAGCTTTTCGAAAAATGTTTTTTGTTATTTTTGTTTAAAAGAGGAGTTTTTGACTCAAGAGGACAGACTCCTAGACTAGTGGACAGAATCCTAAGCTCTATGAAAGAAGGATATAATCCTAGACTCTGAAGGGTAGGACAAAATCCTATGACTCTAGGAAGGTAGGATAGCCTCCTAAGATTCTATGACGGCAGGACATACTCCTAACTCTCTATGATGGTAAGACAGACTCCTAACTCTCTACGATGATAGGACAGACTCCCAATTCTCTATGACGGTAAGACAGACTCCTAACTCTCTATGACGGTAGGACAGACTCCTATGGCTATATGATGGTAGGACAGACTCCTATGACCCTATGATGATAGGACAAAATCCTAAACTCTAAGAAAGACCCTAAAGAGGAAGAAATCCCTTAACCTGCGAAAGCTCCAAGGCAGGAAGGGAATGAGTTGGCTCAAGAAGCATTCCGTCATAGCCTGACCCGAGGGGAAACTCCCAAGAAACAAAGGGTAGGACAAATACGCGTGAGAACCCCAATCTCTAATGAGAACCGCTAATGACGAGAAGATGCTCAAAGAATCCTAAATAAAACTCAAGCCTAGAGGGGAAGAAGAGGAAAGGAAAAGGAGTGGGCCCGAGTAGCCTCATCATAGCCCAAGGCCAAAGAAGTCCTACAAAAGTCTTGGGTGCTGAGGTGAGGAGAACCAAAAGGGGCAATGACAACGAGATTTGTCCTACTAACCGGTTTGATCCATATGGAACGAAGCTAATATAGCTAAGAGAATAACTCCATCACCTCAACTGACTTGTTTCACAAGAAACGAAGCTGACTCAACCACGATAGGAGACCGACATTGAGGAAGAGAGACCGGACTCAATGGTCCAAAACCATAACCAAAATCGGATAAATATCAAAGGGAATTTGCCTCAGGCCCATTGCTAGACATCAAAATCATGGTCAATGCGTGACAAAATCAAATCATGGGGCATGGCCCAAGACTCAATTACTGGTGACATCTAATGAGAGTTTTCCTTTTTTCTCTTCTAGTACACCTGAAAAGGAATCACTAGTCGTTAGGGAAACAAAATTAGAGAATAGCCAATATCAAACTTGTCAATGACCCCAAGACACAGAGGGGTTTAGAGATTAACTATTTTCCAAATTCTCTTAGACTCAACCTGAAAACTAAGAAGTCAACTAAGAAATCAACTCTCAAGCGAATGGGGTCTGAGAAGATGATAGTAGTGGTGGTGCTGATGGAAGGGGTCGGCCGATGGTGGTGGCAATGGGAGCTCCTCCCTCTCCTTGCAACTCTCTTTCTCTCGATCCCTTCTCCCGAAATTTTTTCTCACCCTGTTTCTCCTCTTTTCTCAAATGAGAACCCCCCTCCTCAAAGCCCTAATTCGGTGGGTTTTTGTGAAGGGAAGTGATATATTTAACCCCCCTATTTTGCCTTGGAACAACCCCTCTTATTGTAATTTTTAACACCTTTTATCCTACAGGGGCGGGGTCCAAGTAGAAAAAAGAGTAAAAATTCTCTTCTCTCCACATGATCCTAACCTTCTAATTTGATCTAATGGCTCCTAAGGATTGCTTAAAACAAAAGCCATACCCTAATTACGAAATCGCCCTAACAAAAAATGGCAAATCCTTTCTCATTGAGCATTGTCTTTTACAGTAAAAGGAGGGTAATATCTGCACACCCAAATTTCGATAATTCATACCCTCTTTACTCTTTCATTTAGACGAATGACGCTAACACAACCCAGTTTTGATTATCACACAAACTTAACTAATCTTTGTAAGCCCAAGGATTCCCATGGGTTAATCATTCACCTTACCTTCTTGTTTTGATGCTAGCAAACTAAATTGATTAGCATTTATGGGCTAATGTGTTGCTTTGAGGTGTTGTGTTGTATACAAGAATTTCATGTCATAATCGCCATTACACAACTCTTCACAACACATGGCTTGTGGATCAAGGAGCAAAGGAACCAAGAGCTTGCACTTACAATGAAGACATCCTCATTTGAAGATGTTCAAATCAAGAAGCTCGTCATGAAGATTCCACAAGTTCTCTAAACAAGTGTTAAGAAGGAGCTTGGAGTTGAACATGCCATTGTGACACCTCATGTACCTCAACATGCATTGAAGATTGGAGGACAAGTCACAAGAGCCAAACAATGTCAATAAGTTCACTCACAAATCGAAGAAGTCAAAGAAAGTGCAAATGAGCCGACATATTCCAAGAAGACTCATGTTATTCATTTTTAGAATGTATTTGGAGTTTTCTTGATTTTATGTTTAAATACACTTTCAAAAGATTTTCAAATGGTTTTTATACTTAACATTTTACATCTTTGAAGACCATCAACACACCTAAAAATGTGTTTGAAAGCCTAGGACTTAAGCCCAAAGACCATGGCCCAAAAGCCCCTAGACTTTAAAGTAAAAATGGAATTTTAACTAGGGCCGGTCGACCGGGGGTGTCCTGGGCGACCGCGACAAGGTAGTTGGACATCCAGCACTTGCGGAATTTTAGTGGGTCGGTCGACCGGGTGGAGGTGTTCCTGGAAAGTTACGAACAATCCGTCATGGGTTTCGGCGGGTGACCGCCGTGGGTCGGTCGACCGCGGATAGGTTTTTGAGCTTAAAATTTGAGCGAACAGGTAGCCCTCGCCGGGCGACCGCCATGGGGTCCGTCGACCGCGACGGTAAGGAATTTGAAAATATAAAAGGGCGCCCGACAAGGGCGCCCGACCGCGGTGGCTCGGTCGACCACGGTGGCTCGATCGACCGCGACGGTCGGGCAACCTAGCCGCTGGGGCGTTTTTGCTTGACTTTTTCAAGCCAGTTATTTATAGTTTTACCCCAAACGGTCATATTTTGAAATACATTATATATACATGATTAAAACCTATCTCTAAAAGCTTTTGAACATTCTTGAAATGATAAAATCCCATTTCCTTGAGCTAAAACCTTTCTATCAAAAACTAAACCTCTTTGAACTTGATTTTTACATTCTATGAAGAGGAACTCCATAGGCTTTACATTTTATCTTCCTTGGAGTGTTTGTGAGCTATCAAATTTGTAATCCGCCTATCTAAAGAGGCAAGAGAGTTTTTCATTTTATTTTCTTCATTGTATTTTAGGGTCTTCTCTTCGGCTCGGTAACAAAGGTGAAGACATTGTGAGGGTCTCCTCTTCGGCTCGTTAGGAAAGGAGAAGACATTGTAAGAGGATGTGATCCCTCATTAAGGCTTCATGCGAAAAGGGTTTGTTCCCTTTGGAGTTGGAGGAGTCGGGTGTCCGGCTTCGAGATTCGCCCTTTGAAGAATCTCATTGTTTTATTGGAGCGCCCTAAGGAGGTAAACTTAGAAGAGTGGAGTAGGTCTTGTGATAGACCGAACCACTATAAATCTTGTGCCTTGTGGATGCTTTCTCTCCTCCTCTTCTTCGCACTTTGTGGTAATTGGTAAACTCTATCCCTTCTTGTATTTATGTTTTATTAAAACAAGGGTTAGGACAAATAGGCTTAAAGTAATATCTAAATCCTAAATTTCATTATCATGCCTATTTGAACAATGGTTAGACTAATTAGTGCTTAATTAGTAGATTAATTTTTAATCTTCCGCTAATTAAGCCTAAAATTTCAACTTAACTAATTCACCCCACCTCTTGAGTTGTCACACTTGTATTTCAATCTTATTTTGCATTTTTAATCAAATTATCATAAAATTTTGCTGGGGTAACCTTGCGAACATGAACAACCTCTTGGGGAACTCGTACCCACAAATGCGCACAATAAGCTGATGGAAACTTAAGCTTCCCTCTCATTTTGGGCCCTTTCTCTCTGAAGATTGACCTTGGTTCCCAAATTCATAATATAAAACCAACAAATTCAAGTTAAGAGTTCAAGAGCAAGTATTGAAAAGCGATCGTCAAATATCAAAAGTTACCGATTCATAAATGGAGGATGTTAAAGAACAAGTTTGGCTCTATCAAAGTCAAAAGTGCATATTAGAATCTTGAAAGAAGAAGACCCATTATCTCTTACCTGGAAATGCCGTCAAACTCTGTGAAAAAAAAAATAAAGAAAATTTATCAACCTAGATCAATTCCAAACCTGAACATTGGAAGGCCTCTTTTGGCCGAACAAATCCCAAGTTCCTGACCCAGTGTGAAAGAGAATAGCCTTTTTGTAAACCCCTTTGAGCCTGAATAATATTTTCTTTCAAAACCCATTATACTAGGGGCATCAGCCACAAACTACGCGAGACCTGATCCCTACACTAGGGTACGTAAGCAGCTCGGTCAAACCGAGTTCAGTCGTTTCAAAAGAAAAAAATCAATAGTTCCAAAAAGAAGAAAAGAGAGAGTCAATCAATCAAAAGAAAGAAGTCAATCGAAAAAAAGAAAGAAAAGAAAATAGAGTCAATCAAGAAAAAGAAAAGAAAAAAGAAAAGAAAAATCAGTTTACCTTCAAACTAGGGGCATCTGCCCTGAACTACGCGCGACCTGATTCCTTCACTGGGATACATAGGTAACCTATTTGCAGGTTCGGTCGAAATTTTTGCAAAGCCGTAAGCCTTTTCTTTGAAAAAGCCCATCCTACCTATAAAGTCCTTCCGGTGTTCAGAATCAAGGATTTAGGTCCCAATGCAAAAAAAAGAAGAAGAAGAAAATAATAGAGTTTGATGATCCGCTAGATTGAAAACCTGAAAAGGCGATCTAGGCAAAATTTAGGATCATTCCCCTGCTAAGTTGAAAACCTGAAAAGGCAGCTTAAGCAAAAGTTAAGAGGATGGTCTGCTAAGTTGAAAACCTGAAAGGGTAGCTTAGGCAAAAGTTAAAGTCAAACGGTCCGCAAAGTTGAAAACCTGAAAAAGGCGACTTGGTCAAGGTAAGAGAAAATATCTAAGAAGGCTATACCCAATATCAAGATCAAGGATTCAAGAAGTTCAAGCAGGCATCACACTCTAAATCCTTGAAACTAGGGGCATGAAACCAGGTAATCCAAGGAGTGGTAATCAAATCCTTGAAGTATTACTGTTTTAAAGAGGAAATCTATTGTTTGTCAATTGCAATACTACTCATTGAAAGGCCAGACTTACCAAATAAAATGCTAACTAAGTCATAAGCATCGCTGTGTGTCCATTTAGCCAGTCAATTCGTGTTGTTATTTGGTCATTCATTCAGATATCCTCGATCATTCGAATTGTGTCTTTTACCAGGTTTTTCCATTAAATAGAGTAGGTCGTTGTCTTTGAGTCCGAAGGTCGCAACTGTCTTGGTGAAAGAAGTAAGGCGTCAGCTTATCTGCAACTGTACTTGAGCCATACAAATCTTGATGGAAGAATTTCAGGAGTCGTTGTATGAAAGATTCAGTTTAAGCAAGCTACTTTGGAAAGAATTTAGAAGCAGAACGTCAGAAGGCACAGTTTTCATAAGAAGACCATGTCCCAGAAAAGCACCATAGGCTTGGGAGAGTCTCATACTTGACGATGGTTGGACCGATTCCTCAACAAGATGAAACATTAAAATTCAGAATTTCTTTCCAGCGTATTGCTTACCATTATCCTCGAGAAATGTTTGTCAAAATACCTGCTAGAAAAAAAAATCTCACCTTTCAATTTCAGTATCCAAGAGAGCCATTGTTCTAGATTACCAGTTCAGGTATTTAGATTAGGGTTTCAATTATGAATACCAAGAATCTTCAGCAATAAAGACCAATGGTCTTAGGTAGTAACCTCTTCTTAAAACTTCCTGAAAGCATTCTTAGAAATTCTCATAAGTCACGTTTCATCATTTCTTCTCTAGAGGTAAATGTCGATAGCCGTTGCATTTAGCTCCTGATATGCGTCGTCTCGTCATTCGTTTGAATTTTGGTCTTCTACAATATCTATGTGTCATCGAATCCAATTTCACACATATAAAGTTCATCAATTTTTAAATTTATCAAATTCAAGTTCATGCTCAAATCGCCAAGTTCAAGTTCATTTCAAATCATCAACTCAAGTCCATTTCAAAATTTCAAATTCAAGTTCATTTCAAGTCATAAACTCAAGTCCATTTCAAATTTCCAAATTCACGTTCATTTCAAGTCATCAAATCAAGTTCAGATTAAATTTCAAGATCCATTTTCTATTTCTTTTCAGAGAAAAAGTGAAAGTGCCGCTGGATCGAAAATCCATCTTCCTTTTCTTTTCGGAGAAAAAGCAAAAATGTATCTGGATCAAAATTCAACCTCCTTTTCTTTTCAGAGAAAAAGCGAAAGTGCCTCTGGATCGAAATTCATCATCCTTTTTTTTTTCAGAGAAAAAGCGAAAGTGCCTCTGGATTGAAAATCCTTTCTTTTCAGAGAAAAAGCGAAGGTGCCTCTGGATTGAAAATTCTCTCTCATTTCTTAAAAAAAAAAGCGAAGGTGCCTCTAGATTGAAAATTCTTCTTTATTTCTTTTCAGAGAAAAAGCGAAGGTGCCTCTGGATTGAAAATCCATTTTCCCTTCTTTTCAGAGAAAAAGCGAAGGTGCCTCTGGATTGAAAATCTCTTTTCCTTTCTTTTCAGAGAAAAAACGAAGGTGCCACTGGATTGAAAATTCATTTTCCCTTCTTTTCCGAGAAAAAGCGAAGGTGCATCTCGATTGAAAATTTCTTTTCCTTTTAGAGAATAAGCGAAAGTGCCTCTGGATCAAAAATCCATCTTCCATTTCTCCACTTTTCAGAGAAAAAGTGAAAGTGCCTCTGAATCAAGATATTATTCTTCCTTTTGGTTTACAGTAAAAGCGCAGGAGCTTCTAAACAAAAAAAAGATTCTTTTTTTCTGCCATAGAGAAAAAGCTTAGTGCCTCTATGACAAAGAAGTTTATCATAATAATCAAATTTCTCAAAATTCTAGGACTTCGTCTAGGGTCTTGCATTAGGAAGCATTTAGATTGCATTGTGTGTAGTGAATCTTTTGTTAATTAAAGCTATGCAAAATGGCTCTGTCACTTTTACTTTGGTAATCAATGACTATATCATCTCTACCAAAGAGGGGCATCTATAGACACCCCAATTTTGCCACGCTTTAAAAAGTGAAAGGTTTGTTTGGTCTGTGTCAGTCATCTGCATTAGGTTAAGCATTCTTGAATTTTAGGGTGAATTTTAGGTGTTTTGAAGTTGATTAGCAATCACGAAGGTCTCTAGGGGGTTCAATTAGTTTTCAGAAGATGAGAATTCAAGTTTCCAATCAAGTAAGAAAACCTGTTATTTTTGGAATTTCTCAGGGTATTCCTTAATTTTATCAAATTTTGCACCACAGGGGTAATTTGGTCATTTCTAATGTGTTTCATTTGACCCCAGGGTTGTGTCTGAAAAATCTTGAGTGATTCCATGAATTTTGAAAAACCTGCTAAATTTAGACCTCTCAGGGTTTCGCTTGATTTGGAAATTTTGAGTGTTGAGGGCATTTTCGGGCAATGCCAAATGATCCTGTTTGATGTCGTCCACCGAATAAAGTGATTTTCAAAACTTTCTATTTTTGAAAGTTTCCTTCAAGACTTTCTATTTTTGACTTTCCTTTTTCGAAGGCAATCCCGTTCGAGGACATTTTGGTCACTTTTTGAGGTGTACTCATCAAATAGGGGTATTTCGGTCTGCGAAATTATTTTTCTAAAGGGGATGGTTTGACCATATGTTGATGGTGCACCATAAATGTCATATGGGTTGGTTTCATCAATAAAAAGTTTGAATTTAAAGGATTTTATTGAATTTTTATCATAAGGCCCATTGGGCTAAAGCCCACAAGGTGGGGGTCCTTGTGGACCCACCCATGTGGGTCGGCCACATAAGTGGGCGCCCCACATGAGGAGGTCACATGCAAAAACGTCCTACATGGGATGAGGTGGTTGGCGAC
This sequence comes from Tasmannia lanceolata, assembly GCF_043159265.1. Classification (NCBI taxonomy): domain Eukaryota; kingdom Viridiplantae; phylum Streptophyta; class Magnoliopsida; order Canellales; family Winteraceae; genus Tasmannia; species Tasmannia lanceolata. The sequence goes on from NW_027518714.1 coordinate 41,587,865, forward strand.
ATCATTTTTGTTTTGAAAAAATAATAAAGAAAGGAAGAGTTATAATTAGAAAGGGGTTGTATGGTCAGGTTACTAAATCGGCCATAAATTTTTACCTTCTCGTCCAACAAATTTGCAATTATAATTGTTTCGAACGTCTCAAAAAGATCTACAACTTTCTAGTTTATGACTTTTCCTGAATCAGCATCTAAATAGGACAAAAATGAGCTCAAATGTCGGACAATCCTTTTTGGACGAAAATCATTCATAAAAGCTAGTTTCCTATGTGAGAAGGCTTCTAGATTGATCTTGAAGGATATCCATTGTGTAATTTAACATTGCTTGGCTTGCAAGAAATCAATATTAGAAGTAAATCCAATTTAGAAGGTAAGGGAAAAGCAAGCCATAGGTGAGAATTTGAAACTAACTAAAGGCAGGAGTCCTCACATTGGAAACTTCCAAGTCCAATCTAACCCTAACTTTTTCTATAAAAACAAAGCAAGCACAACCTTTGGCTTTTCTCTAAAAAATTTGACCCTCTCTTTCTTCCTCCTTAGAATTCATTCCTCTTTTGTTGCTTTGGTGTTCATCTCTTCCACTTGGTTCTACACAAAGTGCTTTCATATATTCAACATATTCAACAGTTGAGGCTATATTATTATTCTTAGGGGTTTTCTTTGCGATTTAAAGGGTAAGTCAAAGCGTATATCCAATGATTACTTACCCTAGAGACAAGGAGAGCTAGCAAGGTTGGTCTTCCAAAAATCTCTTTCATGTAGTTTAAACTAGAAGCTTGCTAGGATTGAATTTGTGATTTTCTTTGAAAAACTATGAATATGAAATTGCTTGCTTGCATGTGAAATTTTGAGGAGATGAGATCAGGTTTAGGTTATTTCATAATCTAAAATTTTTCTTGAAAAATCTAATTTTTGAAATTAAGAGGGTTGAATTCACTTTACAAAGCAACTTTAATAAACCTTTGAAATTTCTTGAATTTTTCAATCTCTGAGTGTCAGGACTGTTCACAACTGAAAATCCAGGAAAGCTTCTTGGGTTGGAATCTATTCGCGGTCAGCAAGGAATCTAATTCCCCATTTCCTTTGGAAGCGTCTATAATCCTCTCCTTCCATACTCATGGCAGACTCTACGAAAAATTCTCAGCTCTCTTACATCATGGAAGCCTTGACCCAGCTAGTCCAGCAGATGAAGGAATTGAAGGAAGAAAATCAAATCATCAAAGCTCAACTGACTGAGAAATTTGGTCCAACCACTATTATTTCTAAGGGCAAAGATCCGAGCCTCTCCATGGTTATGGGTTCAGAAGAACTAATTGTGAATCTCTCTAGACAAATGGGTGCGCTAACAGAAGAAGTTCATCAGATGAAGTAACAAATGCAAACCTGGTATTGTCAGTCCCAAAGTTCTGAACATTTCGCTGACAAAAATACCAAAGTCCAGGATGTTACCAGGAACTCTGTCTCTCAGCACCAGCAGGATTCTGTTGGGCCCTTAATTCTTAAATATGACCAAGAACCACCATCTGAGATTCCTAAAAGAGAATTCACCGACTTGCCGATCTCGCGACCTGATGCTTTAACATGGTTGCTCAAGGAAAGAATGATAACACTATTGGGACCAGAGCCTGTTCCTAATCCTCTTCCCAGTCCCAGGACCTTCCAAATTAAAGAATTTTGTGATTACCATTTACGTCCTGGTCATGCTACTGATAAATGCCTCAATTTGAAATATGATATTCAAGACCTTATAGACATGGAGCTCCTCGACCCTCAAAATCTTTTGTCAGGCGGCGAAACTCCATCCTTTCCTGATGACCGCAAACCGTGGTTTAAGCAAATGAAGAGAAAGTCTCACGATAATCACGACCAGCAATGTACAATGATGGGTCGGAATATATTGAGCCCGGTCTCCATAGGTCAGGAAATCAAAGTGGCTACAACACATGGGGCTTATAACATGGGCAGTTTTACTTCAAAAAATATCAAGGAGCTACAAAATCCTATGGTATTCAAATACAATCAGTTAACGGCTACACCTAAGCAAGCGCTCAAGAAGGAATTTACCCCTCTCTCGTTACAACCATCAGTCATTTTGCAGCAAGGGTTAGCTTCAGGTCACATTACCCTACCCGGCATTAGGGCTCCTCCTAATCCTTTACCAGCAAATTGGAGAAAGGACCAGTATTGTGAATACCATAGAGGCCCTGGCCACCTTACTGATAATTGCATTGCTTTAAAATTTAGGATCCAAAAGTTGATTGATGAAAGAAATTAGCCTACCCGAATCATGCAGTACTGCCGCCAGCCGATCACAATGCTTAGATAACTGAGGGTTCAAAGAAGCACAGGTCTGGTTGCAATGAAAAGAATTAGAAGTTGAAAGTACCATTTATGACCTAGCTTTCGCCGAGCCTCTAAAGCCGGACAGTTGTAGCACTCTTAGTCCTTTTGTTGTTTTAATTAAGTCCAGTCATGATGTCGAGTCCAGTTATCTAGTGCAGTCTTCTAAAAGTTTGAATAAATTCCTAGTCCAGTTGAGTCTTTTCTTACTTTTATTTTTGAGTCAAGAATGTGAATCCTGAGTCTGTTCAGGATAAGTCTTACCAAATGTAGTCATTTTCAATTCAATGAAATTTGCTCTTTTTTCTATACATTCCAATGTGTGCTTCTGACTTTAATAAACAATGAGAATAATACTCCCTCCTCGAATGAGGAAAGATGCCGACGAAACTCCTCTTGAGTTGCAGCCTATGCTCAAACAAGGGGAGGAGCGCCGAGCCCAGCCTCTCAAAGATGAAATTGAAGTGGTAAACACTGGCACCAAAACTTTGATTCAGTGAATGCCGATTGAAAATACATTACCCTCTGAAGAATGTGAGGAATTGATAAACCTATTTTGAGAATAAAGAGATAGTCCAGTAAGCGCTACCATTAATGCCAAGAGAAAGACCCAGATAGAAGGTTCAAGAAAGAATGAAGTGAATATCACATGCTATACAAGGGGCATGGATTCGAAATAACTTCCATATCTCCAGTCAATGACACCGGTCACAGGTTTCACCAGTGACAATGTAAAGCCATCAAATTCAATATGAAAAGTGCAAGAGCAATCATCTCAGAGCGATCATCAAAATATTAAGGGCCACCGATTCAAGGATGAAATGATGTCCAAAAACCAGTATGCACTCTCAAAGTCAAATTACTTATCAATATCCAGAAGGAAGAAGAATCATGATCTCTTACTGGAAAATGCCGTCAAACTCCGTAAAAATAAAAATAAAAATAAATAATCAGTACCAGAGGGACTCTAGTAACCTAGATCGATTCCCAATCTGAACATCAGAAGGCCTCCTTTGGCCGAATAAATCCCAAAATCATAACCCAGCGTCAAAAGAATACCGGTTTGCAAACCCTTCGAGCCTGAAAGAAATTTTCTTGAAAACCCATCAAACTAGGGGCATCCGCCCCGAACTACGCGAGACCTGATCCATATAGTGGGGTACGTAGGCAGCTCGGTTAAACCAGTTCGGTCGATTCAAAAAAAGAAAAGAAATTCAATCGTTCCAGAAAAAAAGAGGGACAAGTTCTAAAAGAAGAGAAGTCAATCATTCCAGAAAGAAAGAAAAAAAGAAAAATCAATTAACCTTCAAACAATTTATCTTCAAACTAGGGGCCTTCGCCCTGAACTACGCACGACCTGATTCCGACCCTGGGATACGTAGGCAACCTATTGACAGGTTCGGTCGAAATCTTTGTTGAACCTTAAGCCATTCTTTGGAAAGCCCTATCCTACCTATAAAGTCCTTCCGGTGTTTAGAATTAATGATCTAGGTGCCGAAACACAAAAAGTGAAAAAGAAAAAAAAAGAATGGAGTTTGAAGATCTGCTAGACTGAAAACCTGAAAGGGCGGTCTAAGCAAAATTTAAGATTATTTCCCTGCTAAATTGAAAACTCGAAAGGGCGGCTTAGGCAAAAGCTAAGGGGATAGCCTGCTAGATCGAAAACCTAGAAAGGTGGTTCAGGCAAAAAGGTTAAGGCTAACACGATTCGCCAAGTTAAAAACCCCGAAGAGGTGACTTGGTCACAGTAAGAGAATCATTATAAGAAGGCTACAGCTGATATCAAGACTGAAGATCAACAGAAGTTCAAGCAAATTCAAGTGCCATCCTCAAAACTGGGGGCATTGAAGCTAAGCAATCTTAGGAGTCGTAATTAAATCCTTGAGGCATTACTGTTTTAAGGAAAACGTCCAGTGTTTACCAATTGAGAAACTATTCCTTGAAAGGATAGACTTACCAAATAAAATATTAACTAAGTTAGAAGCATCACTCTATTTGTCAGTATAGTCAGTCAATCTTTATTATTCTAAGTTCACTCATTCAGAGCTCCTCAATCATTTGAGTAGTGCCTTTTATCTAAGTTATCTCTTTAGAAAGAGTCAATCGTCGTCCTTATGTCCAAATGATGTAACTACCTTAATGAAGGAGGCCCGGCCTCGTCAGCTCCCTGCGATTGTACCTGAAAGAGCTTGAGAATCTAGTCAAACAGCTTCATTTCAAAGAAGATCAACTCAGAAGAATTCAGAAGTAGTGACATCAGAAAGCCCAGTTCCAGTAAGAAGATCATACCCCAAGAAGGCACCTTAAGCTTGGAAGAACCTCAGATGCAATGGTGGTTGAGCCAATTTCTCAGAAAGATGAACTATTAAAATTCAGAATTTCCTTCCAGTTAGTTAAATACTATCATGGCCAAGAAATGTTTATCTAAACATCTGTCAAGAGGCAAATCCCACTTTTTCATGTTAGTATCCAAGAGAGCCGTTGTTCTAGATTACCAATTTCAAGTATTTAGATCAATGTTTCAGTTATCAAAATCCCCAGAAGACTAGACCAACAGTCTCTTTGCGAAAAATCTTGTTGAAGCTTCATGAAAGTGTTCATAAACCATTCTCGTTAGTCATGCTTCTTCGTTCATAAGGTTTGTCGTCTCATCATTCGTCAAAGTCTTAGTTTCCAATATCTTTATCGGGCACGATCTCTATTATCCCTGATTTCATTGAGTTAAAAAAATCTAAAATTCATCAAATCCAATCTTACGTCAAATTCAAATTCATGAAAAATCTCTAAATTCTTCGTTGTTGAATCCATCAATCGAAGCTATCTCACTTCTTCGAACCCGTTTGGGAATGGTGCCTCAGTTTTCGAATCCATTTGGGAATAGTTTCTTATCTTCTTCGAGCCCGTTTCGGAACGATGTCTCATCTTCCGAGTCCATTAGGGAATGGTCTGTTATCTTCTCCGAGCCCGTTTGGGAACGATGTCTCATTTTTCGAGTCCAGTTGGGAATGGTCTCTTAAAATTCTTCGAGCCCGTTTGTGAACGGTATCACATTTTTCGAATCCATTTGGTAATGGTCTCTTATCTTTGAGCCCGTTTGGGAACGGTGTCTCATTTTCCGAGTCCATTTGGGAATGGTCTGTTATCTTCTACCCGCCCGTTTGTGAACGGTATCTCATTTTCCGAGTCCATTTATGAATGGCCTCATATCCTCCTTGAGCCCGTTTGGGAATGGTGTCTCATTTTTTGAGTCCATTTGTGAATGACGTCATATCCTCTTTGAGCCCGTTTGTGAACGGTATCTCATTTTTTGAGTCCATTTGTGAATGGTCTCATGTCCTCCTTGAGCCCGTTTGTGAACATTGTCTCATTTCCCGAGTCCATTTGTGAATGGTCTCTTATCTTCTTTGAGCCCGTTTGTGAACGGTGTCTCATTTTCCGAGTCCATTTGTGAATGGTCTCTTATCCTCTTTGAGCCTGTTTGTGAACGGTGTCTCATTTTCGAAGTCCATTTGTGAATGGTCTCATGTCTTCCTTGAGCCCGTTTGTGAATGGCGTCTCATTTTTCGAGTCCATTTGTGAATGGTCTCTTATCCTCTTTGAGTCCGTTTGTGAACTGTGTCTCATTTTTCGAGTCCATTTGTGAATGGTCTCTTATCCTCTTTGAGCCATTTTGTGAACGGTGTCTCATTTTCAAAGTCCATTTGTGAATGGTCTCATATCCTCCTTGAGCCCGTTTGTGAATGGTGTTCATTTTTCGAGTCCATTTGTGAATGGCCTCATATCCTCTTTGAGCCCGTTTGTGAACGGTATCTCATTTTCTGAGTTCATTTGTGAATGGTCTCATGTCTTCCTTGAGCCCGTTTGTGAACGGTGTCTCTTTTCCCGAGTCCATTTGTGAATGGTCTCTTATCCTCTTTGAGCCCGTTTGTGAACGGTGTCTCATTTTCCGAGTCCATTTGTTAATGCTCTCTTATCCTCTTTGAGCCCGTTTGTGAACGGTGTCTCATTTTCCGAGTCCATTTGTGAATGCTCTCTTATCCTCTTTGAGCCCGTTTGTGAACGGTGTCTCATTTTCGAAGTCCATTCATGAATGGTCTAATGTCCTCCTTGGGCCCGTTTGTGAACGGTGTCTTATTTTCCGAGTCCATTGGTGAATGGTCTCTTATCCTCTTTGAGCCCGTTTGTGAACGGTGTCTCATTTTTCGAGTCCATTTGTGAATGGTCTCCTTTCCTCTTTGAGCCCATTTGTGAAAGGTGTCTCATTTTCGAAGTCCATTGTGAATGGTCTCATATCCTCCTTGAGCCCGTTTGTGAACGGTGTCTCATTTTCCGAGTCCATTTGTGAATGGCCCCATATCCTCTTTGAGCCCGTTTGTGAACAGTGTCTCATTTTTCAAGTCCATTTGTGAATGGTCTCTTATCCTCCTTGAGCCCGCTTGTGAACGGTGTCTCATTTTCTTCTAAAAACCGTTTGAGAACGATCTTTGTTCCTTCTCTTCAGAATCGATTCGAAAATGATATCTCATTCTCTCATTGCCCGTTTGTGAACGGCGCCGCATCGGGATTATTTTTCATTCTAAGTTGCTTGATTTTTGCTCTTAGATTGAATTCATTTCTCCATTTATTCTGAACTACCAGCTCATGGTAGCGACAATAAATAATTTTTTATTACATTCCAATTCTAAGACTTCGTTTAGGGTCTTGCATTAGGTAGTATATTTTGCGTCTATGTTGCATTTTGTCTAGAGTCTTTTGTTGATTAAAGCTGCGCAAAATGGCTATGTCACTTTTGCTTTGGTATTCGATGACTACGTCATCTCTGCCAAAGAGGGGCATCTGTAGACACCCCCATTTTGCTATACTTTAAAAAGCAAAAGATTTGGTAGTTTGTCAAGTTTTGAGTCCGTATTCCACCTAAGATTAGGCATCTGTGCATTTTAGGGTAGATGTCGCCTCGTTGAAGGAATTCTGAAGTTAATTCGCGATCCTAAAGGTTTCTAGGGTGTTCCAATGGTATCTAGAAGATGAAAATTCAAGTTTCTAACCAACTGAAAAAACCTGTTATTTTTAGAATTTTTGGGGTTTCCCTCATTTTTGCCCATTTTTACACTACAGGGGTATTTTGGTCATTCCCGATGTGTCTCGTCTGACCCCCAAGTTATATTTAAGAAATCTTGAGTGATTTTACAAATTTTGAAAAAGCTGCTATTTTTAGAAACTCATAGGGCTTCCACATTTTCATCATCTTATGGATATTTCAATCATTTCTCATATATCCAAAACTATCTTGAGGGTACGGCTGATGGATTAGGAGTAATTTCGTAAGATTCGGGAAACCTGCTAAATTTAGATCTCTTAAAATTTTCTCTTAGTCTTGCACTTCGAGGGTATTTTAGACATTTCCAACATATCATATTGGGTCCCTCATTTGTGTCTAAGAAATCTTGAGTCCGTTCATAAATTTTTGAAAATCTGCTATTTTTGAAATTTCTGAGGGTTCTCCCTAGTCTCGCCAAATTCTAGCACCTCGGGGTAATTTGGTCTTTCCCTATGTAATTCTTTTGATTCCCGAAATATGTCTGAGAGATTATGAATGATTTCCTAAATTTTGGAAAACCTGCTAAATTTAGAATTTCTCAAGGATTTCGCTTAATTTGGAAATTCTGAATGTTGAGGGCATTTTGGGTATTTTCAGGGGATACCAAATGATCCTGTTTAATATTGCTCACCGAAAGGACCCAATTTTAAAAGTTTATATTTTTGAAGTTTGACCACAAAGACTTTCCATTTTTAATTTTTCCCATTAGGGGTGAACCAATCTGAGGGTATTTTGGTCGCATTTGGATGTCTAACAGTCAAATAGGGGCATTTTGGTCCGAAAAGTTGTTTTCCAAAAAGATGGTCCGATCATGTGTGAGGGATACACATTTTGGTCCCATTAGGAGTGAACCAATCTGAGGGTATTTTGGTCGCATTTGGATGTCTAACAGTCAAATAGGGGCATGTTGGTCCGAAAAGTTATTTTCCAAAAAGATGGTCCGATCATGTGTGAGGGATACACCATAAATGTCAAATGGGTTGGGTCTATATATAGAATGTTGAATTTAGAAAGATTTTATTAAATTTTTACGGAAAAACCCGAAACCCGTGTCAAATGGCCCATTGGGCTAAAGCCCGCAAAGATGGAGCTCATATGGGTTCACCCATATGGGTCAACCACCATGGTGGGCGCCCCACATGGCTGACCCACACGAGTTGAGCACCCAACCTTGATGATGTCACAATGGTGACATCATATTTGTTAAAAGAAAAATAAAAAGAATAAAAAAAGAAAAGAAGGAAAAGAGGAATGATTGCTTTAAAAGGTTTTCTTCCAAAGAAGCATTGTGGAACGAGAATAGCATATCTTGATTGACAAGAAATTAAGATTGGAATCAAATCCAATTTGGAAACAAGAAACAAAGAAAGCAAGAGGAAAAAATTGGAAACAAGCCAAAAATGTGGGCTCTCACATTGGAAACTACTATTTCTCTCTTAATCCTAGCTTTTTGTATAAAAATCAAAGCAAACAATCAGAGGAAGGATTCAAAAAAAATTAAAATCCAAATTCATCATTTTTCTCTCTCCTCCCAAAAAAAACAGAGAAAAAAAAAGAAAAAAAAACTTCTTCTCTCTTGAAGTGTGTTCATCTCTCTCAAGGGTTCTTCACAAAAGGGATTCTTGAAATCCCTTTTCTTCTTTAACAAATCACACATCAAGGATCTTTAGAGTGTTCTTTGGGTCTTCTTCATCATATAAAAGGGTGCGACAAAGCGTATACCTCGAATCTACGGACCCTAGAGACAAGGAGCGTGATCAACGGTAGGATCTTTATCTTTGTAATATCAAAAGTAGAAAAGCATGCTAGGGTTTTACTTTTGATAGATCAAATCAATGAATTTTTCCTTGAAATTCCAGTATGTTATAATATAGATTATAAGTTTTCAAAATTCAAACTTTCACCAAAAAATTAAATTTCTTAGATTTAATAATGATTTTCTTTCGTTTTTTATTCAATATGGATTTAAATCGGATTATCAAAGCAAGTCTTTGAAAACGTGGGTTTCTTTAAAAACTGATATTTTTTGGGATTTCTATAAAATAAAATATTACTGGAAACTTAATTTCCAATCGCGGTTTGGCCGTTTTAATTTTCATTCTATTTTTCAAAATATTACCCTAAAAGGGGTTATTTTTTGATGAATGAATCCAAACGTATATCAAACCATGTCCAAATTTAGTGAAATTTTGTTTCCAACCCAATTGTTTGATTTGCAGAACACCCACAAAATTTTGGATTTTTTTGAATTTTTTTAATCCGGTTTTAAATTATTTTAAATTTCGTCCATTTTTAATAAATATCAAAATATTTTAAAAAATTGATGAAACTCTCAAGAATTAATGTTCAATAATAAATTGAATTTATCAAGAAATTGTTTTTTCGAAAAAAGATTTTTTTATTTGTTTTCTAATCGCTACTTCTTTTTACGTGCCGTAATTCTTTTTCGTATTAAATTAGTAAATTTTTGAAAATTTTCTTTACAAACCAGTAACTTAGGTTACTGGAATGTTAGATAAAAATTTTCAATTGGTTTTGCAAAGTTTTAATATGATTTTGTAATTTATTTTAGTAAATGGGTTTCAATTCGTAGGAAACAAATTCCCCTTTTCTATTTAAAAATCAATTTTATGGAGGATATTTAATTTTTAAGTTTTGGAATTTTGATAGAAAATTTTATAAGCTATTATATATCTACTGAAATTTTTATTTGATTTTAGGATACTATTAGGTTTGCTTTTTAAGTAATTCTTTGGTTTCATCCGATTTTTGTGTGAATTTCAATTCACATCAAATTGTAATAAAAGTCCATGAAAGTCAGACAGTAGTCTAATCTCATGATTATCTTTATTCTGTGAAAGTTTGGATTAATTTGAAATTGATATGCTATAAGTTACCGTGTTAATCTATGAACTGATTTGAATTTTGAGAAATTGCAAATTGATATCACATCATAATGACAATTGATATAATTTTTCCAGTAAGCTATAATAATCTAGATCTCTATTCTGTGCAAGTTTGGATTAATTTGAAATTGATATGCTATAAGTTTCTGTGTTAATCTATAATCTGATTTAAATTTTGAAAAATCGGAAATTGATATCAAATCTTAATGATAATTCATGAAATTTTTCCAGTAAGCCACAATCATCCATATCTTGTTACTGGAAACGTTTCAACTGATTTGGAGCTCGATTGCTTAGGGTTTTTGTGTAATCCTAGCAATCTGGTGTTAATGTTAATAAATCATAATTTAATAGCAAATCAACACAAAAGTCAGTAGATCTCCATTGTAAATTCGCTATACCGCGATAGTCTAACTGCCGAGATCACAACCGTAGTCGTATACTAATTGCGATTAATATTGCATAATTAGAGTGCGTAAATTATAGTATGATATTGGCTCTGAGGTCCACTGTCCATGAAAATCCTGAGAAATATGCCAGACAATAAGATACTATAATTTACGTGCTAAATTATACAAGGGTTGAGAGCACGATTCCCATCCATGGTTGTGATTCGAGGCCGAAACTTGCGAACCAAAGAGCCTTTGGTATTCTTTAGATGTTTAAGAATAAAAAATCCTCAAAAATCGAAAATCATCAAGTTCAACAAATCAAATTAACTCGATCCGCGTCTTAGGAGCCATTGGATTACGGTCTCCTATCGTAGGAACCTTTAGGGCCCCTTAGAAACACTTACGTCATGTTGTGTCCTAGGTTTTAGGGAGTCCTAGAGTTAGGAGTCCAGCCTCATCACGGCCGTTTGCTATGGATAGCAACCGTGCCATAGATCTAGTTACACTAGTCACCCAATTTTCCCCTAGGACAAACCTAGTTATCTAGGATGTAGGTTAACCTGCATTATTCTAAGGGATGTCTTGCACTTAGCTAGGACCATGTAGGATCTTAGATGAAGTCCTAGGATAATAAAATCTTCAAATTGAACTAAATAATTTCTCTTAAAACTGTTGAAACAGTCAATCCAGTCTATATCGGTGTCCTAGATGAGTTAGGCATAAGTAGCTTAGTTTAGGTGCACCAAACTACGATCGACTCTGATCCCAGTGAGGCTGGGATACGTAGGCAACTTGGATACTTGAGTGACATACCAAGCCCGAGTCGGCTCCACACATAAGTGGTGTGGTTTTGTATATTAATCCTTAAATTAAGAGTAACTAAATTACTTAGGACTTTCCATGAAATTAGAATTTTAGGAGAACTTTCACTTAGATTGAATTCAAACAAATTAAGGAAATCAAGATACACATTTAGGAATTACATTGAAATTAGATCTTATGATGCATGTCACGTAGTTCTCACATTAATATAGAGTTAAATGAGCCATTTAAAAGAAATTCAAAAGAGTTAACTTTTGGAATTGAAGACCGATTATCGGGCATGAATGGTGCATGTGGTGGTAACTCCCCATACCTTCCATTCTCGTAACCAGATAACGAGTCTAGATTTCTGGTCAATTATGGGTCCTAAATCCCTCATCTAGGTGGCGACTCTGTCACTCTCTTTTGCGTGGAATTTAGATTGCCTTAGTGATCCCAAGTTGACGGAAAAGATGAATTAAATCACACCTTGCTAGGCTCGGCGACTTACCCCTGCCCTTATGGGTACTGGGTTGCACGTTTGTTTGCACCATATGGCTTGGCTGTTGCCTGCTTGGTTGGGTAATTAAAATCAATAATAAAAAATGCACACGGCAATCGCATGGGTACGAGAGACCAAGAGAGAGCGTGGCGGCTCGCGCTCCACCCCTCTCACTGGATCGGGTCCCACAGTCTCCGCAAACAGAAAAAGAAGTCAAAGGATTCTTGGAAAAAGTTCAGTACTTAAATCGTTTTATCACTCAGCTTACCAGTACGTGCGAGCCGATCTTCAAGCTTCTGAAGAAAAATACGTTCAAACAGTGGAACCCTGAATGTCAGGAAGCCTTTTAAAAGATCAAAGATTGTTTGTTATCACCTCCAGTCCTGTCACCAGCAGTCGCAGGACGATCATTTCTCCTGTATCTTTCAAACACGGATATGTCTCTTGGATGTATGTTGGCGAAAGAAGATCCAGAGACATGAAAAGAAATGATAGTTTATTATCTCAGCAAGAAGATGTTGGAATATGAACTAAATTATACTCAACTGGAGAAAACCTGTTTAGCACTAGTGTGGGCCACTCAAAGGCTTAGACACTACTTGCTATCACGAAGAATCTACCTCGTCTCTCGTATGGATCCGATGAAGTATCTCTTCGAGAAACCAGCCCTGACTGGCAGAACCACGCGTTGGTTGTTGTTGTTGTCAGAGTTTGACATCACGTATGTCACCCAGAAGTCTGTCAAAGGCAGAATCATTTCAGAGCAGTTAGTTGATGCACCCATTGAAGATGCGGAACTGAGCCGTGAATTTCCAGACGAAGGAATCATGACGATCAGAGATATCCCCAATCTTACTACATGGACCATGTACTTTGATGGAGCATCCAACTCGAAAGGCAAAGGGGTCGGCATTGTCTTTGTTTCACCTCGAGATGATCACATACTAATTTCTATCAAATTAGACTTTGATTGCACCAACAATGTGGCTGAGTACGAAGCTTGCATAGCCGGTCTGGAAGCAGCTCTATCCTTGGAGGTACAAGACCTCGATGTATACGGTGATTCTCTGTCAATCATCTGTCAAACAAATGGAAAATGCCTCACCAAAGAAGATAGGTTGATTCCATATCACACTTACCTTACGAGTCTGATGAAGAGTTTCCACAACATCAGCTTCACCTATATCTCTAGATTGAGAAACAGGTTTCCAGATGCGCTAGCCACCCTTGCGTCTATGGTTGATATTCTGGTTGGGGTGAAGGTCCGTCCTTTTGCAATAAAACGACATGTCGTCCCAGCACACGTACACATGGTTCAGATAGCAGTCAGATGCCCAGATGGAAAACATTGGTATTTCGATATAAAAAATCTTATCTCTGGCAGGGGACACCCCCTAGAAGCCTCTTTAAAGGAGAGAAGAGCACTACATAAACTGGCATCTAGGTATGTCATTTGTGGAGGAGACCTCTACCGTAGATCACTTGATGGAGTTCAGCTCCTTTGTATTGATGAAGATAGAGCTGCAGAAATCTTAGAAGATGTTCACTCCGGTGTCTGTGGTCCTCATATGAATGGCAAGATGTTAGCACGGGAAATCCTTCATCTTGGTTATTTCTGGACTACACTCGAAGCAGATTGCTTTTTGTTCGTCAAAACATGTCACTTATGTCAGATCCATGCTGATTTGATACATGTGCCGCCGTCAGAGCTTCACTCGCTCACATCTCTGTGGCCGTTCTCAGTATGGGGTATTGACATCATTGGCAAAATCTCTCCCAAGCCATCCAGTGGGCATGAATACATACTTGTTGCAATCGATTACTTCACTAATTGGATCGAAGCACAATCATACACTTTGATATCGTCAGCATCAGTCGCAAAGTTCATCAGGGCCAACATCTTCTGTAGATATGGAGTCTCTCACGAATTGATATCAGACAATGGTTCGCATTTCAAGAAGGAAGTAGCATCACTGTGTGAAGAATTTAGAATCAAGCACCATAAGTCGTCTCCATACAGACCTCAGACTAATGGTGCTGTCAAAGCAACAAATAAGAATATCAAGACTATTCTTCAAAAAATGACCCCATCTTACAAAGATTGGTCCAGTAAACTCCCGTTCGTACTCCGGGCATACAGAACGTCTGTCCGCTCGTCTACTGGAGCCACTCCTTATTCGTTCACATATGCTATGAAAGTTGTCCTACCCATCGAGTTGAAAATCCCGTCACTCAGAATCCTGATGGAAAGTGATCTATAAGAATCTGAATGGGCCGGTATTCGTCATCAAGAGTTGTGTATGATGGATGAAAAAAAGATTGAAAGCAGCGTACCATGTACAAGGCTATCAACGCAGATTAGAAAGAGCTTTCAACAAAAAAGTTTGAATCCGTGAACTCAGAGAAAGGGGATATGGTGCTTAGAGAATGTTGAGCTTCTATCTTCGATCCACGGGGAAAGTTTAGACCTAACTAGTCTGGCCCCTACGTCGTTGATGAAATCTTGCTCGGAAAAGCTGTCAGACTTCTTGACCAAAACGGGGATAGAATTTCTGAACCCACTAACCTCTATCAGTTAAAAAGATATTAATCCTAAGAATGATCGAAGACCTTCTTTTTGTCAATCAGATTCTAAATGACTCATCACCCCACTTCTCAGCAAAATCACGAACTACGCAGACCTGATCCCATCCTCTTTGGGGTACGTAGGTAGCCTGACAAACCCAGGTTCGGTCGCTCTTTGGCAAAGCCTAAACAGAACCCTTCACATTACCCCCTTCGATCGTTTTTCCCACAGAAAAGCCACGAACTACATGGACCTAATCCCAACCCTTCTTTGGGGTATGAAGGCAACCTGGTCAATTCAGGTTCGGTCCCATTTGGCAAAGCCAAAGCACCCAACTAGTTTCCCCATAGAAAAGCCTCGAACTATGCAGACTTGATCCCAACCATTTCTTGGGGTACGTAGGCAACCTGATCATCTCGGGTTCAATCATCATTGGTAAAACCAATAAACCTTTTCATTATCCCCACAAACATTCCAAATGTTTAGAACAAGAAGATCTGAAGATCTGCTAAGTCGAAAATCTGAAAGGGCGGCGTAGGCAAAATTAGGATCAACATACCTGTAGAAACACAACCTGAAACATGTTTCTAGCAAAAGTTAAGGTATAGACGGTCCGTCAAGTTGAAAATTCACAAAGGATGACTTGATTGTTGGCAGGGCATATCTTCAGAATGACCAGTCAGAGAATTCTTTAGTACAAAACAAGATGAGTTAATACTTCAAACAATCTAAAGGGTTTCTGGACCATGATTAAAAACCAGGGGCAAGGAACACTGCCTATGCGTAAGAACCTTTAAACTCATCTATCTAGGGTTTCAGCTTGCCTAAATAAATCAAAAGCATTTGTTTCGATAAAATCCCTCCCTACATGGGAATCCAGAAAAACAGAAGAAATTTTATTTTCTCCCCTCAGCAAAGTCCTTGCCTAGCGAAGGTAATCATATGTTGAAGGAAGGCACAACGAGTTCCTTTATCTCAGAAGGTCAGGATCCAACTCAATACTTCAGGTCTCAAAAGATCGACTTAGTATCCCGTGTATAGATCTCAGAAGATCATCTCAGCATCCCGTGTACAGATCTTAGAAGATCAACTCAGTATTCCGTATGCAGTTCTCAGAAGATCAAGATTCAGCTTGGTACTCCATGTACAGAAAGGAGACGTTCGAAGGAATGTAACCTTGGAGTATGTGGCTATCAGAGTATTTTACTTTCAATAAAAATGCTACCCTTGTTTCCAACCTTGTATTTCACTTTCTCTTGTCTATGGGAATAACTACACTAGGGGCATTTTTGTATTATTAATCATAGAAATATAATTAATAACACAAAAATACATGATCAAATCATCAAGAAACCATTCAAGGGGCGTTTTTACATTATTAGTAGTCACTAATAATGCAAAAATGCTCAAGAATGTTAGCCTTTGTTAAATACTGCAAATTACTTTCACATGTTTAAGATTCCAAGTTGTTTCTAGAACTATATTAGGGGCATTTTTGTATAAATACCCATTTAGAATGGATGTCTATTTATACAAAAATCCACTTTTCTCAGAAAGCAACAAGCGCAAACAATTGAAGATAAAAAAACAAAAAAAGTCAAAAGTGATCCATATATGTCTGATCAATGACAAAATACATCTCATCCCCAACTGGGGGAACAAAAAAGAAAAAATAGAATACACAAATCACTGCCCTGGTGGTGGTAAATCTCTTGGATCCTGCTCTGGACGATCCCAAACAAAGAAAGGGGAGGGCATGTCTGTCCTAGGCTGGGAAGCTGAAGACCCCCCGTGTCTCCACCCCCTGAAACCTGGACACTACTCAGCAAGCGATCTAGTGAACTGGATCCTGTCCCGGAGTCAAGCCTGTCGGGATTCGAACCAAGCTCCGGTCCGATAGCTGCGGCTGCTCTGTCGCTAGGGCCAACGTCTGGCTCAGGAGGAGGAGGTGCATACATGCCTCCGGGACCAACTCCAACCCTCACCTTCGTCGCCCGGGCAGTGATCTGTCTCGCTAGCCTCTTACCCCATCAGGCAAGGTAGTCTCAGCAACCCTGAGGTCCTCTGGGACGTAGTCCTCATCGGACTCGTCATCTCCCTCACAAGTACTACCTCCACCCTCTCCTACAGGCATCTCTGGCTTGTATACCTCCTCTAGCTCAGGGTCTCTCTGCCTATGCCTCCTCCCCTATGTCCACAATATGTATCAGAACATCAAGATATATCAAATCATAGGTACAAGAATTCAAATTTCAAAAATGAGAAAAGTAGATACATGTCTGGTCCGTGGACCCTCGCCTGCAGTTAACATCTGTCTCAAGGTCTCTATCTCATGCTGGAGCCCAGTATTTGAGATGAGCGTCCCCCTCTCGAGCTGCTGGCATCCTCTCATTCCTTCCTATCTCCTCACTGGCAAATGTCCGTAGAGCACCCACCATCAGCAACAGCTGTTTTGCCTGATTGTGAGGGATCTGCAATTGCCAAGCAAAATCAAATAAAAAATGCGAGCAAAATTCAAATTCTGAAGTTAATGCATAATCAAAATCACTTACCCCAGCATATGTCTCCAGAATAGGGTACCCAATCGCCCCTGATGGCCGAACTATCTCAAACTCCCCTCTCCTGTCACAGGAAGGTATCGTCCAGCATGGCAATGGAAAGTACTCAGGAAGTGAATGTCATGCCCCAAACCCCACCCTAGGCGTAGGACATGACAGCGCCGTATACCTGCAAAGCAAGCTCTACAAGTATACAAGGCTAACAGAATAATATCAGATCCAAGGATAAAAATAAGCTAAACTTAAAGAAATTTAGCAAAATCTCTTACATGTTTCACATAATACTCACTGTCAAATTGATCAAATGAAACTAAAAGATCTCCAAAGTTAAGGCTCGACTTCCTCGTTCGCCTCACGAGGATCTAAATCTGAAAATGTTATAAACCACGGTCAGCTGAAAAGCTCAGTACTTAATAAAGCACCACTCTAAGTGTAGGTCTAAGCATGCCAAGGCTCAATAAGGGTCAAACAGAAAGGTAAGAGCTGAATAATGAAGTCCCAAACAGAAAGAGTGGGTATAATGACAATCCAAAGAGCATATCAAAACAGAATACTGAACAGAGGTGCAGCCGAAACTAAATAGTATCAAACAGTAATTAAAGCTAGTATCAAAATAGAAGTCAAAGACAGAATCTAAACAGAAACTAAAGCCAAAGAGGGTGTCCAGAATATCAGAACAATAGCCAATGCCATAGGGTGTTCAGAATACAAAGTCCAGAATGGAAACTCCACTTCGAGATCATCGGCTTAGTCCAAAAAGCAAGTTATTTTCACCCCAACTGCCCACGAGTCCAAAAAGCGTGTTATTGCTTACACCGACCGCCCACGGTGTCAGAACTATTTCCTCAAAGTTTAAATACAAGTCGACAGGGCCAGCGTTTTATCACACTGACGGGCCAGAAGTTCCAGTGTACTACCCCCACGGTGGGTCCAGAGTTGCCAATTGTATTACCCCCATATGGCAGGGTCGAGAAATAACCCAAGCCTCCACCAAAGTGTCCAGAAATAGAAGGTGAATCCAAAGTCCATAATAGATAGTTCCAAAGGTCCAGATAACAGATCCAAAGTCCAAAGTCCAAAACAGATATTTTCCAAAGGTTCAGGTGTCATATCAAAGGTTTGTAAAAACTGGAATAACCAAAGCAATGGCGGTAACAAACAGATGGTATCAAAGAGTTCATAAGGATGAGAGACAAAGCTCAGCAAAAGGGTTCCATAAGGGATCAAAAAGTTCACTTTGTGGGTAAAATCGACAATATCGTGGCAGGGCAAAAATCAATGTAATCCATATCGGTACAAATCCAAAGAGCCCATATTGAAACAATATCATAACGAAACTGAAATCAAATGGTATATAGGATAATAAGAATAGCATGCTAGACCCAAGTGATAACTGAAATCGTATAGGTACAAATCGGAGGTACACCAACAATAACATATGTAATCAAAGAGTATGGGTTAACGGTTCACCCAAACTAGTACGCTATTACGTACCTCGATGTCGATTGTATCCCTCGAATTCGCGATAAGGATTTATTTCCTTCAGGGAGAAATGATTTTCCTCCACTTAACTATGATGTTCTTTTTTTGCCATACCTTTCCATACGCTTCAACAACTCCAAAGAAAAAGAATCGTTTGCATCCTTGCTTCATTCAGAGAAGAGAACTTTAAATTCTTGCTTCCTATATGTGAAACCCACATACCTCTCTCTATTTCTATCTCTTCCCGTTATGTAAAGGGAGGGATAATTCGAACCGTTCAGATATGGAGGATTCCTATACAACTGCAAGGGATTTGGAGTTTCGAGAGCATCACTAACTTCTCACCACCAATCCTAATACATCAGGTTGCATGAAATAAACATGGCTTGCATATGTAATTTGGATGATCTGTACATCTCCTCTTGATCGAGCACTCCATCAATCCTTGTTATTTATTTGAGACACTTGCCCACTATCTTTCTATCCGGGGTTGATGGAGCCATCTGATGGCAACGGATGCACTTGATGCCCACGCCTGTCCATCTTAATGGAGGAATTAAGCCTTTGCAGAGAGTCACTCCTTCAATGTAATAAAGGGAAGTTTAAAGGCTTCTTCTCCTTCCCACCTTTCCAAAAGGCCAGTACACACACAATTAGAACTGGAAATATTTTCCTCTTGCTTCCTTCCTCTCTCTTCCAACAAAAAGCACTCTATTCATAGGTGACGATAATCGTCAATTTAAGTTAAGGTAGGTGCCGTGCTCCAACACAATTAGGTGTACGTCTCATTTCAATTATATTTAGAATCCCGTTCATACTAAAACTCCACGCTACAATATAGTCACATATAACGAAAACCGAATTAAAGCCTAATCAAATTTCTTGGACGTTTTCTCATCTAGATCACAATCCAAAATTATCTCCAAAGATATTTCCTTTAAAGTTAGCAAATCATACGCACACTAAGAGAAAGACGTTTTAAATTCCTAAAAGTTCTCTATCTCATACATCCAAGCCATATGAAGATTGCTAAAATCTCTCCTCCTTTATACCAAAACCGTCCAACTCTCTCTCTCTCCCATTTACTTTTTCTTTCTTATTGGCCAAAAATTTGAGGGGTTCTAAAATGAATTTGAAAACTCAGAAACCATTTTGATAATGGCACTCTTTGCAACCCCAAACGAAGCTTAAGCTTAGTTTGGTAATGGCACCCTCTACAACGCTTAAAATCTTTAGTACCCTATTTTTGGTAAAGACACCCATTCGACTATGGGCTTTCCCTACGATAGGGCTGGGTGTTACAGTGAAGAAGGACCAGCCCCTGAAGAATCGGGTCGAGTAGCTTGTCTGCGAGACGCTCGGGCATGAGCTCTCGGTACAGCTGGTGGGCGAAGAGCTGTCCTCGCTGGAGAAGTAGACGACGAAGTAACTCTCCTGGCATGAGCATATCCGTCTCCCATGATCTCTGGGTGATCATCCAAGGGTCTCCACCTGACCGACCAAATCACAAACCATGTGTCACTAGCATGAATATAATTCAAAAGCAAAAAGATTGCATTAGGGAAAATGAAAGCAATTTAAAGTACTCACAGTATCCAGCCGAATCCGGTCTATGGCTCGACGAACCTGATCTTCCGAATACAGAGGGCGTGATCATGTCTCCCCTACTGTCTAGCGTCTCTGTGCTGGAAAGAAAACCCTCGTCGGATGTCTCGGTACAAGAGCGAGAAGGCAGAAGCACTCGTAGGCCCATGCCTGTTCAAAGTCATCAGAAAATATTTCAATTGCTTAAACAGTTCATATCATAAACTATGAATTAAAAAGAAGCTAGAATATTTTCAAAATAAAAGAGAGAAGGGATAGAAGCGTACCGTTCAAATGTACCAGAGACCGCACAGAGAGTGTGATCCGTCTCGTGACAAAGCATCCATCTCACGGATCAGATAAGCGTAAGCTGCTCCTCCACAGTTATACGCCGCCAGCCTGTCGATGTCGCGGATGATGCTCAAGAACTCTCTCCGAACTGTGTTCCCTGTGTTGCTGAATAGGGTGCGGCCCAGAAGGCCCATAACAAAACTCCTCGCCAACTGGCGATAGTAGTCATCTCCTGGAACTGCTGGTCTGGCTGGCCAGTGATCTAGTCGCCTCATCCGGAGCCTCGGCAAGGAAGCATGTGAAGGTCTACCATCCTGGTCCTGAGGATTGTGCTCTGGCACTCCTAAAAGCTCTCTGACATTTGCCTCTGTAACATCGATCAACTGAATGGGGATTCCTCCCATCTGAAGTCCCGTCAGTGCGGAAAAGGCTGCAGGAGTCATCATGACTATCCCAATCAGGAAGTGGAAAGTGTGGGTCCTCTCCCACCATCTCTCAACAAGAGCAAACACAAAACCTGTGCCCACCCCCTCAGAATCGGTATAGACAAATCTGTCTAAACCTTTCCCCGCTATATATGCTTGAGCCCGAGGGTCTAGGACCTCCCATCTAGTCCTGGGGTCTCTCACAGACCATCTCGTAACCATATGAGGAAGAGCCTGTGTCAAAGGCGACGAGAAACGACTAAAGAGCTATACTACTGAAAGCGCCAAAAGCTAACTATATTCCTAAGTCTAGGAATTATAAAAAGCTAAGTTCAAAGAAATACCTCCTCGCTGCGAAACAACCGCGAGATGTGTTTTGCCGTACCTCTCAGAAGGGTACCATGGTACCATGGAGCGCGTTCCCGCTCCTCGTCCCCTGAGGACTCCCGTGCAATGTCTCTCCCTCGAATATGAGGCCGGCGTGCCATATCTGCTGAAAGCTGAAGAAAACTCAGAAACGTCGCGAAGAACACGAAGAAAACTCAAAAACCTCGGAAACTTCAGAGAGAAACCAACTCAACTCGTCGGGAAATGAAGAAAATGAAGGTTGTACGGGTATTTAAACACGTACAACCCTCCCATTTTCGTCCCAGACGAATTGGGATTTGTCTGACGAATTCCCAATTTGTCTTAGACAACTTTGGGGGAATATTCCCCCCAATTCGGTCGTTTTCGCCGTTTTGTGCCCGTTTTACTCACATTTCATCCGTGGATTCCGCCAATCTTTCAGGTATGGATCAAGTCAACTCTCTGGGCAGTCCCCAGGTCTCTCAAGTATGTTTATTCGGAGTGTACTCAGCAGAGTCAGCCTCCCGTACCCCCGAACAAATCAAGAATTCGAACATATTTCTTTACAAAGTCCGCGTAAGGCATCCTTTAGGCATCAACCGCCTCTCAAACCTCTGTTTTCGAATTCTAAAACCCTTGAAAACAATCCAAAGCATCCTAAAATCATTCATGACAGAAGCCAAGCACTTCTAAACGAGTCTCGCGCCATGCTAAATTTAATCTGGAACACGTAAACACCCCGTTTTCTTCCCAGCTGAGTATACCAATGTCTACCCGCTATTAAAAAATCCTAAAGGCAATCTTGTGCCACTCAAAGCCTCCCATACAGAGCACTCCTCCTCACCAATGGAGTCAAAGTTCTACGTCAGGACATTTCTCACCCAGCAAATCGATCAATCGCCCTGCAAAGTCAGGAAATGCCAAAATCCTTTCAATAACGATTCGCCTGATAGTGGATTTATCCAAACATGGGTCAATCCAGATCAATCTCAATCTATCAGCGGATGTTTACATCCCCTTCAGAATCAATTCTTCAATTCATCGACAAGATGTCGACCTTTCCCTCCCGAATTATTCGGATCCCCTGCGGAGTTTGCAATCCAAACATGGGTCAATCAAAATCAATCTCGATCTGTCAGCAGATGTTTACATCCCCTTCAGAATTAATTCTTCAATCCATCGACAAGATGCGACCTTTTCCTCCCGAATTATTCGGATCCTCTACGGAGTTTGCAATCCAAACATGGGTCAATCAAGATCAATCTTGATCTCTCAGTGGATGTTTACATCCCCTTCAGAATCAATTCTTCAATCCATTGCCAAGATGTCGACCTTTCCCTACCGAATTATTCGGATCCCCTGCGGACTTTGTACCCAAATCCCTAGCGGAGTTTGCAAACAAAACCCCAGCAAAATTTGTACCCGCATCCACAACAGAGCATGACCAAATCTAGCAATCAAAACTAGCAACAGCCTCGTGAGGCACCATTCCCAGCAAGAGTCTTTCAAAATACTTCCAAACCCAGTGTAAATCTGTTTTCACGCTGTATCTAATCTGAATTAACCTATTATGACGGGTTAACTCTCTAGGGTAAGTCCGTTAGAACACGGTAATCCTTCCAAACCTAGTGTAAATTTGTTTCCACTCGGTATCTAATCTGAGTTAACCCATTATGGCGCAGTAGCTCTCAAGGGTAAGTCTGTCTGCACACAATAACCCTTTCAAACTAGTGTAAATCTATTTCCACGCAGTATCTAATCTCAGTTAACCTGTTATGACACGGTAGCTCTCTCCGGTAAGTCCGTCAAAACACGGTAACCCTTTCAAACCAGTGTAAATTCGTTTCTACGCGTCATCAAATCTGAGTTAACCCGTTATGACGCGTTAACTCTCCAGGGTAAGTCCGTCAGAACACGATAATCCTTTCAAGCCAGTGTAAATCCGTTTTCACGCGGTATCTAATATGAGTTAAGTCGTTATGATGCGTTAGCTCTCTAGGGTAAGTCTGTCAGAACACGGTAACCCTTTCAAACCAGTGTAAATCTGTTTTCCCACTATATCTAATCTGAGTTAACCCGTTATGATGCGTTAACTCTTCAGGGTAAGTCTGTCAGAACATGATAACCCTTTCAAACCATTGTAAATTTGTTTCCACGTGGTATCTAATCTGAATTAACCCGTTATGACGTGTTAACTCTCAAGGGTAAGTCTGTCAGAACACGGTAACCCTTTTAAACTAGTGTAAATCTGTTTCCACGTGGTATCTAATCTGTGTTAACCCGTTATGACGCGTTAGCTCTCAAGGGTAAGTCCATCAGAGCACGGTAACCCTTTCAAACCAGTGTAAATCCGTTTCCACGTGGTATCTAGTTTGAGCTAACCCGTTATGAAGCGTTAACTCTCCAGGATAAGTCCGTCAGAACACGGTAACCCTTTTAAACCAGTGTAAATCCGTTTCCATGCGGTATCTAATCTGAGTTA
This sequence comes from Tasmannia lanceolata, assembly GCF_043159265.1. Classification (NCBI taxonomy): domain Eukaryota; kingdom Viridiplantae; phylum Streptophyta; class Magnoliopsida; order Canellales; family Winteraceae; genus Tasmannia; species Tasmannia lanceolata. The sequence goes on from NW_027518714.1 coordinate 41,611,636, forward strand.
ACCCGTTATGACGCGTTAGCTCTTCAGGGTAAGTCCGTCAGAACACGGTAGCCCTTTCAAACCAGCATAAATCCATTTTCACGCGGTATCTAATCTGAGTTAACCCGTTATGACACGTTAACTCTCCAGGGTAAGTCTGTCAGAATACGGTAACCCTTTCAAACCAGTGAAAATCCATTTCTACACGGTATTTAATCTGAGCGAACCCGTTACAGCGCATTAAGTCTCCAGGGTAAGTCCGTCTGAACACGGTAGCCCTTTCAAACCAGTGAAAATCCATTTTCATGTGGTATCTAATTTGAGTGAACCCGTTACGACGCGTTAGCTCTCCAGGGTAAGTCCGTCTGCACACGGTAGCCCTTTCAAACTAGTGTAAATCTGTTTTCACTCGGTATCGAATCTGAGCGAACCCGTTACAGCGCGTTAGCTCTCCAGGGTAAGTCCGTCTGAACACAGTAGCCCTTTCAAGACCATAATAAACTCACGACTCAATTCCTTAGCAAAGTCGATAAAGTCCGTCTACACATGGTAGCCCTTTCAAACCACCCAGCATAAACCTGTTTCCACGCAGTATCCAATCTGAGCAAACCCGTTATGAAGCGCTAGCTCGTCAAGGTTAAACAAGTTATGACGCATTAACCTCTCAAATATAAACTCGTTTCCACGTTGTATCCAATCCGAGCCAACCCGTTATAACGCGGTAGCTCCCTAGGAAGCGTTTGTTTTTTTCACATTAAACGTTCCGAACCAAAAGTGTTTCACTGCTGCAGTGATCCTACAAATCAAATCAAAGTCCGAGTAAGTCTGTCTGTACACGGTAGCTCGTCAAAATAAAAAAACTATTAAAACACAGTGTCATATTGAAATCTTGTGTACGATCCGTCGTATCATTCAACAGACGTCGCTTTTGACATTTCTATTATCAATGTCCGCACTGGATGTAAAAAATGACATCCCTAGAGGTCCCTCCCCCAGTCAAGTGTCCTTAACCTGACCCAGAGGTCCCTCCCCCAGTCAGGTGTCCTTAACCTGACTTTCGATGTCCCTCTCTGCTGTTAGTCACGACGCCTTTCTCAGGTTTCATTCTAACGGTCATATTTTCAAAACCCCCAAAAAAACTGTCGGCGAGTGGTTTCCACTCAATGACCTGACAACAAGACTCCTCGGTGAAGGTTGTACACCTGAGGATTCGATGTGAATCTTGCAAGCTTATCATTAGCCTTCATTGACAAAATTTTGTTGTCTCCTTACTTTGGAATTCAGGTGCTTCGCACCCTCTACCAAAGAGGGGCATCTGTAGACACCCAATTTTGTCAAGATAGTATTAGTGATAGGTGACGCGAGGAAGAACCTTATGACGAGTTCCAGAGCACCAATTGTGTTTCTCTCAATCTCTCTTTAGGGTAACAAACTATTTCTGAAAGCCGTTTCACCACCACTAGAAAGCCTGTTTCTACACAGCAACTGCCTTTTCGGTAAACCGAAAGCCTGTCTATACAGCACCCGCCTTTTACGGTATAAACCGGTAAGCCCGTCTGCACACGGCATTCCCATCGGTAGGTTAACTTAAGGCTCGAAACTCTCTTTTAGGTGCCTAAAGGACACCCTGTCTCCCGAAAACACCCAATGTCTGGTTCATTGGAAAGCCTTGCACACAAGGAATCCAATGAACCTGACCGCACGTGAATCAGAGTCCAATCAGAAGAGATATGGACGACCAAATGCCTTGGTAAGAGATGAAACCACCGCCACCCGAAAGCCCGTTTGACACGGCAAACGCCTTTTTCATGGAACCAGAAGCCAGTCCACTCAGCACTCGCCATTTACGTCATTCGTCGGTAAGCCCGTCTGCACACGACATTCCCAATCGATAGGTTAAATTTGGGTTCGAAACCTTCTTTTGGCACCCAAAGGACACCCAGTCTCCCAAAAGCACCCGATATCTGGTTCATTGGAAAGTCCTGAACACAAGGAACCCAACGAACCTAACCGCATACGAATCGGAGTCCAATCGGAAGAGATATGGACGATCGAACATATCGATAAGAGATGAAAAACATTACAAAACAAAACGGAGAAGAGACAAACTATCGCGGGAACTTGGGACGACATCATCCACCTTTATGGGGATGATGTCATCCCAGAATTTGTCTCAGACGAATTTGAATTCGTCTGAGATGAATTCTGGTTCGAACCAGATATTTTATACCCGGGTAAAGGTTTTTTTACACCTTACCTCTCTCTCTCTCTCTCTCTCTCTCTCCCTCTTGGTGTATACACCTTCTCCCGACGTATTTCCTCCCTTTTGTGGTAAAAACCAAACCCTGAACCCCTGCAGAAAATCAGACAGAAACCCTAGTTAGCTTGCTTTAAAAGAGAGAAAGTAGAGAAACACTAGGTAGCTCCTTTCGAACGACGGCAATCCGCTGAATTTCTGAAGGTTCAAAGCGTCTTTTTTCCTTTTTACACCGTCGTTCTGTCGAATTTCTCAGAACTACAAGCTACTTTTCCATAGTAGAGTTGTTGTTCTGCTGAAATCTAGACAAACTCGCAAGCAATTTGGCTATACAGCGTCGTTGCGCCGCTGATTTCTCCGCAACCTCCAAGGCTCCTTTTCAACACATCACAGTAGCGCTGCCGAATTTCAGAGAACCCAACGCCCTATTCTCAATATAGCGCGTGGTTCTGCCGAAATTTTTGCAACACTTGAAGCTTCTCTTTTCAACAAAGCACGGTTACGCTGCCCAACTCTCCAGTGGTAAGTTAAAACCCTAAAAATGTAATTCCTTTACTTTTCAGTTGTGTATTACAAAACGGGTAAGGTGGGTTTCATCATCCGTGATGTCAAGCCCCTATACCTGCCCCTTTACTACTTTCTGCTATTTACAGCTTTCATTTACGAAACTGTTAGTGTGGGTTTCATCGTCCAGATGTCAAGCCCCTCTACCTGCCTTTCACTAATTGTAGCACTTTACTACTTTACAAAAGCAAGGTACGTGGTGGTGAATAAGTTCCCCAGCCCACGGTGAACTTATATAAACCCCGCTATTTTTCTTTTGTTTTACTTTTTGCACTTTACTGCTTTACGAAAGTAAGGTATGTGGTGGTGAATAAGTTCCCCGGTCCACGGTGAATTATATAAACCCCGCTATCTTTCTTCTGTTTTAGTTTCTGTACTGTCATTTTTCGTTTGATTTACAGAGAGGGGACTACTTGGGATCAGTTGATGAGTTCCTTTGGAGCCTGTGACATATGGTCTCAAACAGGATCGAACTGAACCGTGCCTTCTTTTTTATTTCTTTTTACATTCAGTACAGTCATTTTCCGTTAGATTTAAGTTAACCTGCATTGTGAGTAAGTTGCGATGTCTAGATCTTCCGTAAGCAACTTACAAAATCAATCAGGTTAACTATCACTTATCTTGGATTTCTTTTATAAATCCACTTCACTTATATTCGGAATTAAGCATAATCTAACAAGGAAAATTAAAATCAAATTATTTCATTTCAAATCCTTCAAAAAATGCCAATCTAAGTTAAGAGACCGGATTAATCCGGGCAAGAGGGGTGCCTAACACCTTCCCCAATTGTAACCACAACCCTTACTCAGATATCTGTAAGGACTATGCCTTAATCAAGCAGAGTAAAATATAAGGTTCTAGGCCCAGAGCGAAGGAACCCCTGATTACTATTCTTCCGACAAAATTTGAGTCATTACTCATTTCCTTGGAAGAATACACACGGGTGCTAAACCCTAACCTAGGTGGCGACTCTGAGTTTCTCTAACTTGCGAAGTTAGGACTCCCAAGTTCGCAGGATGCACAGATCAAATAACACCCCATAACCTCTTTGTATAACCCGATTGTGGTGATCCCCTGTCGTCCCACGCAAACAAGGGAAAAAACCGGCTCCCACAACAACATATAAGGTTTCTCTTCCTCTTCTTCTTCAATTTCTTCCCCAAATGTCAAGATAGTTGGTGAATCAGAAGTTATGAAATAGATCAGAGAAGCAGGGTCTAGGATAGGCTCTTCAGTAAAGATGGCTCCTATTGTAGGTGGAGGTGGTGCAGCATGAGTTGGTAATGGATTCCAAGTAATGTTTGGCATATCGACATCAATTTTTTTCTCTTCTATCATATCTTGAACTTTATGTTTCAATGACAAACACCTGTCTGTTAGGTGTCCAGTATCTTGATGATATGCGCAATATTGATCCTCACGCCAATACTTGAGAACTAGATTAGGGGTAGGTCTCGGCTCTAAAAGATCGATCTTTTTGTCCCTTAGTAACTTCTTGAGAATGACAGATAAGGCGTAAGGTAACGGATCAAAATGCCTTGGTCTTTTCTGCGCTGGCTGCCCTGCCTCTGCCACAACTCTTCTCACATGGCGTGCAACACTCACATTGTTAACTTCAGGCTTTGATGCTACCACTGGTTTGTTTCCATTCCTTGGATCGAAAGATGACTTCGCCAAAGAACCTTTCAACAACGCATCTTCCGTTATGGTTCCTGTCTTGATCAAGTGATTGAAATCAGAATAATACTGCGTCGCCATGAAGTGGTAGTACTGCGAAGACAAGTTCTTGACCACAATTTTGATCTGTATTCTTCAGGAAGGCGGTTAGTCATCTGGGCCGCTTTTCTCCTCCATCTTCTTACAAAAGAGGTAAACGTTTCTTGAGGTCCTTGCTTTATTAATTTCAGATCCCTCTTTGTAACTTCTATTCCTTCCTCCATCGAAAATTGTTCAACAAACTTGTTAGTAATTTCTTCTGGTTTCAAATTCTTCGAGTTTCAAATGAAAGAACCACTTCTTAGCTACTCCAGTCAGAGACATCGGAAACACCTTAGTAATTTGCTCTGGAGAAAGTCCATGTCCTTCTAGATTTGAAATGAACGACCTTAGATGACTCCATGAACACCCCATCCCATCGTACTTATCGAAATCTGGCATTCTAAATTATGGAGGCAGTGTGACTCCAGGAAAGATGGAAAATTCTGACATAATGATCTTCTTTGGCGTTGAACTTGCATGCTTTCAACTTGTTTGGTTAATTTTTCAACTTTATCGGCTAACTCCTTCTCTTTGTTTGGCTTAACGAGTTGCGGGAGGCAGTTCTCCTCTGCGTATTGCTCATCATAGAAATCATCTTCAGGGGAGATGACTGACCGAACAAAGCCTCGAATCACATTAGGAGGATTTTGAGCAATATGTTCTTTTGAGGTTGTGGCTTCTCACTCTTCAACTGAGTAACTTCCTCCTTTAGGGTAGACATCTCTCTTGTGAGATTCCTTATCATGTCCCTCATTTCAGCTAACATCTCATTGGACTTGGCCATTTGGTTAAGACTAGGGGAAACTAGTGGAAATGAAGCCGTTGAGATAGGTGAAGAAGATCTACGACTTAGTCTCGACGTAGAAGATTGCCGGAACCAAGTAGGCTGTGAAGTGGTAACTTTTTCGGAGCAATAGCTTTTGCTTATTTTAGACTCCGGAAATGGAAGTAAAAACACTAATTTAAATTAAGATAATTAGAAAGAATGTTATGTACAAATTGAAACAAGAGATAATACAAACACATCTCTCCTTTGGGTAAGAACCAGCAGTATAACAATGGTAAGAAGGGTTATGACGGCCTATCAAACCTAAAAGAATAGCCATCACACTCAAGGTATTTCAGATAAAAATCCGGCAGCATGACGGCCCTAGAAAAGGATCTTGGCATGGTAAACTCATGGTTCATCAATAACACTAAAGATAGCAGTCACACTTAGAATGTTTGCGTAAAATCTGGCAGCATGACGACCCTACAAAAGGATCGTGATAAGGTAAACTCATGGTTTATCAATAACACTAGAGGATAAGGGCCACACTCAGAAGGTTTCAAATAAAATTCGGCAGCATGACGGCCCTGCAGAAGGATCATCGTAAGGTAAACTCATGGTTTATCAATAACCCTAAAGAATAGCGGTCACACTCAATATATTCTGGGTAAAATCCGGTAGCATAGCGACTGTACAAGGAGATCCGATAAGATAGGCACATGGTTTGGCAAGAAGCCTAAAAGATAGTGATATAACGCTCAAGGTACTTAGAGAAAATCTGGCAGCATAACAACTCTACAAGGGATGTGGTACAGTAAGCACATGGTTCGTTGACAAAGCTAAAAGGATAATGATCACTCTCAAGGGTTATAAAAAAAATCGGCAGCATGACAGCTATACTAGGAGGGTCTCAGCAACTAAACATGAAGAGTACAACGTCATGGTCAAGATAAAGGAGGGCTCTCAATATGAACACACACTCTGGTAGTGATAATAGCAAGATAGACTCATAATCGACATGCGGAATACATCTAATCACGATCAATCAAAGGATCAGGCTCATGGGAGATAGATCATAGCTAGGAAGATAATGATGTGAAACCAATGATCTGATCATGATCCAAAGGATGGATAAATATTAATAATTGATTAAATTAGGAAGAAGAACCTAAACAAGAAGCAGGCCCTAATATAATAATAAATATATAAATATATATACATATATCCTAACCAAGGGCACCATCCCTAACTAATCTAGCAAAGTCAAAGAGGTCTTGACTTATAACAGACTGATGAGTGTACTAAAACCACGTTATAGTCACATAAGGTGAGCCGCCCTAGTCTATAAATGGGACAAGGCTCCTAACTCTAGGCTCCACATGTGTAAACAACACATGTTCGTCCTATATAAATGCAATATATATATATATATATATATATATATATATAAACACATGCACCTCCTAGTTGGGTTTCACTAAGTCAGGAAATATATACATAATATATAAAATGAAAGTAGGGCTCCGGACTCAATCAATCGGGCACTATGCATATGATCCATACTTTTGATGTATAACAAAAGTACACCTATTATTATACATAGTATGTTCATTGCTCAGTGGCTGCTGTAGACACAAGTACGCCGAGTGTCTACCGGGGGCAGCACCGCATAGCTTGGAAATAGATTCAACGGTTCCATCAGGGTAATGACCTCCTATCTGGTACGCGCTATATCTATCGTTGGGGCTAATAATGAAAAACAATGAAAGAAAAATAAAAAATATATGATAATGTATGTTGTCCAGTGTGTGAATCCCTTGTTTTACGCACCTATTTGGTACCCCTGGATTCTAACGATAAAGTTCCCATGTAACTTGATTTTAGCCCAAATTTCTTCAAAATTAGTAAAAATAGCATTTTTACAGAGTTAGGCAATGTTTCAAGAACTCCCCAGTAGAGTCACCAGCCTGTGGACCTGCGATCCGAGAACGGCAGGGGACGGATCCCCCTACATCCTTTGGATCTCCACATGTGAAGGAGAGCTCTACCAAGGAACTCTCGAAATGGTGTCCTCACAGCATGAGTGGTGATATAGATGAGATACCTCTTGATCCGGAGACAAAAGCCTCGAAACCAAGACGTACCTAAAATAATTCAGAGTCGTCATCCATGGAATACAACCATGGACCAAAAATATAGTCTGTGCAATGGATAGACCAGAGATAATTGGGTCCGTGCCTGATTATGAGTAGGGAAGGTGTTAGGCATCCCACTTGCCCGAGCGCACTCGGTCTCTTATGCCATTTTTGTTAACTTTGAAGAATTTTAGGCAAAAATCATGTGAAATGGGAACAAGCATCCACGAGAGAAGTCGTCGACCTAAGCATGCATGACCTAGGAGTGGGCAAATAAAACAAACAAGTTCTAACTCATCAAATCTAAAAAAGCAGTAAACAACCACATGCACAGCTACAGCTAAGCAGATAATGACAGATAAGACGGATAAGTAAATGCTACAGCTAAGCATATGAATTGACAGATAACCAAAGCAGTAGAATAAACACACTAGCATGCGAGCCTATGCAAGAGATAATGCTAAGAAAAGTAAGCAATCTAAAAGTAACACATAAGAAACCAAAGACAAACACACAATGAGCTAAAAGATGTAAGGAAAGAAAGGAATCAGAAAATCAACGGTATATGAGGACCAAAAACGCCAGGGAAAAGAAAAGGGGACATACGATAGGCTCAGGGAGCGATTCTAAAAGAATCAACCCCAGCGGTCCTAATCTGCTAAAGACCAGACGAGTCTCGCGGTCGTCATTGCCTATTGTTGGGCTCAGCAAGGACAATCTCTGTGAAGGGGCCACACTACGTCGTCACCCGTCTTAAAACCCGATAAAACGTCGAAAAATCGATGAAAACCGGAAAACCACGATCAAAATCGAAAATGAAATGAAAAGAGGGCTCCGAGTGACCTGGCAATCGCCATCCTTACCCATTTTTTAATTTTTGAATTTTTTAGTTTTTTTTGCTTTAAAAGGTTTGAAAAGGTTTTATTTAAAAGGTTTGAAAGATTTATTTACAAAGTTTTGAAAGAATTTATCAAAAAGGTTTGAAAAGATTTATTTACAAACTTTTGAAAGAATTTATCAAAAAGATTTTGACTGGAATTGGGATGACGGTCCCAAGCTGCCTACGTACCCTATGGAAAGGGATCAAGCCAACGTAGTTCGAAACAACCTTGCGAAAAATGTTTTTGTTATTTTTGCTTAAAAAGGAGTTTTTTACTCAAGAGGGCAAACTCCTAGACTAATGGACAGAATCCTAAGCTCAATGAAAGAATGATAGAATCCTAGACTATATGAAGGGTAGGACAGAATTCTATGACTCTAGGAAGATAGGACAACCTCCTAAGATTCTATGACGGTAGGACAGACTCCTAACTCTCTATGATGGTAAGACAGACTCCTAACTCTCTATGATGGTAGGACAGACTCTTAACTCTCTATGACGGTAGGATAGACTCCCAACTCTCTATGACGGTATAACAGACTCCTAACTCTCTATGACGGTAGGACAGACTCCTAGGGCTTTATGATGGTAGGACAAACTCCTATGACCCTATGACGGTAGGACAGAATCCTAAACTCTAAGAATGACCCTAAAGAAGAAGAAATCCCTTAACCTGCGAAAGCTCCAAGGCAGGAAGGGAATGCGTTATCTCAAGAAGCATTCCGTTCTAGCCTGACCCGAGGGAAAATTCCCGAGAAACAAAGGGTAGGTCAAATACTCGTGAGGACCCCAAATTCTAATGAGAACCCCTAATGACGAGAAGATGCCCAAAGAATCCTAAATAAAACTCAAGCCCGGAGGGGAAGAAGAGGAAAGGAAAGGAGGGAGCCCGAGTAGCCTCATCATAGCCTAAGGCCAAAGAAGTCCTACAAAAGTACTGGATGCTGAGGTGAGGAGAACCAAAAGGGGCAATAACAACGAGGTTTGTCCTACTAACCGATTTGTTCCATATAGAACGAAGCTAATCTGGCCAAGAGAATAACTCCATCACCTCAACTGACTTGTTTCACAAGAAACGAAGTTGACTCAACCACGATAGGTGACCGACATTGAGGAAGAGAGACCGGACTCAATGGTCCAAAACCATAACCAAAATCGGATAAAGTTCAAAAGGAATTTGCCTCAGGCCCATTGCTAGACGTCAAAATCATTGTCAATGCGTGACAAAATCAAATCATGGGGCATGGACCAAGACTCAATTACTGGTGACATCTAATGAGAGTTTTCTTTTTTTCTCGTCCAGTACACCTAAAAAGGAATCACTAGTCATTAGGGAAACAAAATTAGAGAATTGCCAATATCAAACATGTCGATGACTCCAAGACACAGATGGGTTTAGAGATTAACTATTTTCCAAATTCTCTTGGACTCAACCTGAAAACTAAGAAATCAACTCTCAAGCGAATATAAAGATCTAACCCCACGACTTGACCTGGTTGTTTAAACCGATTGAAACGAATTCAAATGTAAAACTTATCCAATTTTTACAAATGATAGTACACAGGACACACAATTTTTGGGCTGCTGTCAGGATATAAGTCCAAGCTAGGAAAAGAGAAACACTCCCAACTACAACATCAGTACATATATCAAAATATGCTAAGGCTTAAAATGACACCATCACTACCATACTTTAAACCAACATTCCCATGCTTCAACATCAACACAACTGTCCAGAACATGATTGGATCTAAAATGGAAAAATCCAAGATAGGAATATGAAGAGTTGGAATGAATTTATCTATGGAATTAACACCCTGATGTTATTCTAGTGAAGTGCTATCATCACAAACAGGTTCCCATAATAGCGTTCACCCATTTTGCCTTTCAAGCTTTCAACAAGTGATTAAAATCACTATGACCTCTAAATGGAGATTAGAAAGACAATAAAACAGTGAAGAAAGACAATCAATTTTTGGGGATTACAAAAAAATCGAAATATGATGGTGCAAGTATCATCCCTTTAAAATTGTCTTGGGGAAGTGATAGTAACATGACCATGTTCTGAAATTTCTACCAAGACAGCTGGCCTTCTATTATTTGAAGGTCTATCAAAATTGTTATTTATTTCGCCTAAAAGACTCTCACAAGCTGATTAAAAAGGGAAAGCCAGCTTGAATCATGCAACTACCAAAACATGGTTAGACATATATCATTTTTCACTAAACAAACCAGAGGAACCAAACTAAAATAGTGCTGGTGTCAAGATACGGTTGTGCCAATATAATTGCTCAAAAGGAATGAAAAGGGAAGAGTCTTTTGATTATTCATGGATTGAATTTTAGAGACTTGGGACAAAGATGGAAGTTACTAACAACAATGGAATAGAGTACAATATAAGGATATGTAACAATAACAGTATAAATCTGAGAATCTGAACCAATGTGACAATCATAGTATAATTCATGTCTTCAAGCTAGGAGATGTGGAAGTCGCAGGCTACTCCAAGAACAAATCCTAGCATCTGGTCATTCATTTTTAAAATCTTTGATCTACATAAGTCAATCGACTTATTCCACAAGGAACAGAGTCAATTGAGTCCCAAACGCAAGAATTCCAAAAACAAGAGGATGCAACGTGAAACCCAAAGGGGAGAAACAGAGACAAGGAAAAGGGCTATGGGCACTCTAACCAAAAGGAAATGAATTGGATGCAATCAACAATACAGGATAACGCCAACATTACTAACTAAAGAATTTTTATAAATATTGTCCAATTTTGACAACTACATGCCACTCTCTAAACCAAGAGACAAGACGTATGCCCAGATCCCATTTCTAAAGCAATTACTCCAAATTGTAATGTGCAGTTTATACAAAATAACATCCTAAATTCGAAGAGAAATTAATACATCCACTCCATATCTGATTTTCAATAAAAATACACAGAAAGATAGTGTAAAATTGGCGAAAACATACGTGCTTGGTCGGGATGTAAATAGCAGCCTTGTTGTCACAGTACAACTGTGAATGTGAAGAAGATACAATACCAATCTCAGACATGAGTGATCTCTGTACTCTTGTGAGCCATAGCTCTGTACTCTGCCTCTGCACTTGACTTTGCGATGACGTCTTGCTTTTTACTTTTCCATGATACCAGGTTACCTCCCACAAAGGTACAATACTCAGTAGTCGATCTCCTATCTGCAGGAGATCCAGCCCAATCAGCATCGAAAAATTCCTCAATTTGCATATGATCCCTTTCCTGGTGCACTCTTCAGATATTTGAGAATTTGAACGATTGCACTCCAGTGTGAAGTACGGGGGGAGCTCATGTACGGACTGACTACCCCAACCTCATAGGATATATTAGGACGAGTAACAATAAGGTATATGAGCTTGCCCACAAGTCTTCTATACCTGCTAGGATCCTCCAATAAGTCCCCTTCTTCTGGAACTAGTTTTACATTGGCATCCATAGGTGCAGACATAGGTTTTACACCAAGATTTCCTGTTTCCTCCAACAAATCCAAAACATACTTTCTCTGCGATAGAGACAAACCACTAGAGGAGTATGCCACTTCTATCCCAAGGAAATATCTGACACGTCCCAAGTCTTTTGTAGCGAACTCCTGTTGTAAGAAAGCATTCAGTTTCTGGATTCCCCCTGAGTTACTACCTGTGATAATGATATCATTGACATATACAATTAATAGAATGCATCCTGCTGAGGACTGATGACTGAATACTTAATGGTCCACAACACTGTCTCGAGCCAAACCTCATAACAGCCTCACTGAATCTGCCAAACCATGCTCATGGAGACTGCTTGAACTCATATAGGGATTTCCTGAGGCGACAGACAGAAGAGGGCATCTCCCCCTTAGCAACATACCCAGGAGGTTGCTCTATATACACCTCTTCATGGAGGTCGCCATGCAGAAAGGCATTCTTCACATCCAACTGGTGAAGATGACAACGATGATTGACTGCAAGGGATAGGAGAACACGAACTGAAGGTATCTTTGCAACTTGGGAAAAAGTCTCATTGACAGCGATGATCCTAGGTGAGCCAGAGCCTCATCCAAAGACTGTGTTAACACAACTGAAGACAGAGAGCACAAAACTTTTTAAAGCAGGAGTTAGACGATCATAGGAAATAGAATCAGATATAGGATGGGCAGTAGAATCAGAATGAGTACGAGAGGCAAACAAGCAATAGGCGAATCAGACACAATAACAGGAGTAGGAAGAGATGATACCTAGCTAGGGGGTAACGGGATCTCTGGCTGTGAAGAGATGATACCAAACACTTATTCGAAATGCAAAATCCATCCATAGTCTTATTTTGATGTAAAAATAAAGTCACAAAGGAAGAACTTGCGACCCAACAAAATTTGCACAGATGACAGGAACACATACCCCTCTAGCTTGAACTCATATATACCATGAAGGCATAATCTTCAAACCACATGTCTAGGCAGATAAAGAAAAGTAATCTCAATTGGTTTGCAAATATCTTGAACTTCATGAGATTATCACATCACCTTAGAGGACAAATCCGCAAAAATATGGACTTCAAAAATCCAAACGAAAACCATCTATTTATGTAGCATTTTTCTATTTGAATCATTAAGAGGCAGAAGGAGAAAACAATTACACCATTACACCACAAAACTCATGAAAGAGGACTTTGAACACCATAAAAACCAAAAACAAAACACATGAATAAAGAGAATTAGCTGATATTGCAAACTCAATGAATGAAATATCAAATTGAAGATAGCAGACTTTACCTTTAGCATAGAACAATGACGAAATCATGGCGGGTCACGACAATGATGGAGCAGAGGTACCGACCGAAGGAGAGGGCTGCAAATGGGGGAAATTAGAAAGGGCTTCGATGGAGAAGATGGCCATGGGCATGTGTCGGATGTAAAGATCAGTAGAAATGGAGGTAGGTTGTGAAGAAGGAGATGAAGGTAGTGGTGGTGGAGGTGAGGATTGGGTCTTGACAATAGTGGCTGAGAAAAGAATGATGGAATTGGGGTTGAATATGGGTTTTGAAGTGGGTTTGAGATATGAAATGGAAGATCTGGTGAGGGAGATGGTGGTGAGGGTGGAGATGAAAGTAGTGGTGGTCGGACTTAGTGGTGGTGGAGGTGACGGTTGATTCAAGGAAAAATGGTGGCTGATGATGGGTTTCAAGTAGGGCTGGCAATTTCACCCGGAAAAGAGGAGATCCGCCCCGCCCCGCTCGGGGAGGGGATTCCCCGATTTGAGTGGGGAAGGGGATTTAAAAAATTCCCCGGTGCGGGGAAGGGGATGGAGTTGGCCCCGCCCCGCCCCGCCCCGCATTAATGCCATTTTTTTCTTGTATTTTTTTAAGTGTTTTTTTTTTTGGGAAAACTACTAGAAAACCCCTTGGATCAAAACATATCTACAAGATTCTCCCAAAATTTTCATAATTTCCATTAGTACAGTTTTATCCCTGACATAGCTTTTTATGTTTTCTTTTACCCATAATCCATTGGGCATTGTCCCTCATTATATTAGTATACTACCCATAGAAATCCCTAAAATCTCTCCCTCGAACCATCACTGTATGGCAACATTAAATTCTTTGAAAATCTCCCTTCCCCAAATAAAGGCAACATCTCTCTGATGAGTATGAGATTTTATATGGTGTGCGCTCGTATAGTCCATTATTTTTCAAAAAGTAATGTATGGGCTACGCCATAGGATGGTCCAAACCGTCCATTTGATAAGCTACAATTTAAAAGTACTTTACAGGCCACACCATAGATCATCCAAACCGTCCATTTGATGGGCCACAACATAAATAGATTGCGGCCCAAAAATCATTTCCATAGGATGATTGCAACCCTCCGATCTATAGAAGGTACCATAATATGCAATTCCTCTATAGATTAGAGGGTTGGAATTATCCTATGGAAATGATTTTTGGGCCACAACCTATTTACGTTGTGGCCCATCAAATGGACAGTTTGGATCATCCTACAATGTGCCCATCAAGTGGAAGGTTTGGATCATCCTATGCCTATGGTAGTATGGTGTGCCCATCAAATGGACGGTTTGGGTCTTCCTATGGTGTGGCACGTACAGTACTTTTTGGCAAGTGGGATTGGGAATTAGGGATCTACTAGGGACTAGTGATCAATTAAATGAATCTGAGAGCAACCACCTTTGTCCCCAGGTTAATAAAATCAATAAGACAAAATCTTAGCCTATGTGGGTTGTGTGGCTACTCTCACATGCAACAGCCAAGCCGCAACATGCCTGAAGTGATTGTCCCTAGCAAATCTTTAGTTTTAAACCTAACATTTAACAAAGTAAAATGAGAAAGTAAAGTGATTGTCCCCGAAGGATGCGGGGCGGGGAAGGGGAGAGGATGGGGATTAGATATTCCCCGTGGGGAGAGGAGGGGGATTCCCCACCATCCCCGCAGTGGGGAGGGGAAGGGGAGGAGGAAAATTCCCCGCATAAGGGAAGGAGTAGGGGACCCCAACATCCGGCCCCGACCCGCCCCGTTGCCAGCCCTAGTTTCAAGGAAAGAAAGAAGTTAAAATGGGATTTGAGAAGATGAGAGTAGTGGTGGTGCTGATGGAAGGGGTCGGCCGATGGTGGCGACAATGGGAGCTCCTCGCTCTCCCTGCAACTCTCTTTCTCTCGATCCCTTCTCCCGATTTTTTTTTTCTCACCCTGTTTCTCCTCTTTTCTCAAATGAGAACCCCCCTCCCCAAAGCCCTAATTCGGTGGGTTTTTGTGAAGGGAAGTGATATATTTAACCCCTCCTATTCTACCTTGGAACAACCCCTCTTATTGTAAATTTTAACACCTTTTATCCTACAAGGGGGTCCAAGTAGGAAAAAAGAGTAAATATTCTCTTCTCTCTACATGATCCTAACCTTCTAATTTGATTTAATGGCTCTTAAGGATTGCTTAAAATAAAAGCCATACCCTAATTACGAAATCGCCCTAACAGAAAATGGCAAATCCTTTCTCATTGAGCATTGTCTTTTACAGTAAAAGGAGGATGATATCTGCACACCCAAATTTCGATAATTCATACCCTCTTTACTCTTTTATTTAGACGAATGACGCTAACACAACCCAGTTTTCATTATCACACAAACTTAACTAATCTTATTTGGCATTTTTAATCAAATTATCATAAAATTTTGCAGGGGTAACCTTGGGAACACAAACAACCTCTTGGGGAACTCGTACCCACAAATACGTGCGATAAGCTGATGAAAACTTAAGCTTTCCTCTCATTTTGGGCCCATTCTCGCTGAAGTTTATTCAACTCCGAGACCTCGACTCTATTTTAGGGACTTTAGGGCCCTGTCAAAATGGGGTGTCTACAGAACCTTGATGAGGAAGAGAATCATTGGGAGAGAAAGGGAGTGAAGAAGAAAACCCCAAGGGAAAAAGAATCTTTTCAAGCCACTCCTTTACTAAAATTATACGAGGAGCCTCACAAGGAATTAGGACTAGGTCTCACTTTAGGACTGTAACAGGAGTCACATTTGCAAGGTATACCAAATTGCCACCTAATTTGTTTCAATCATGGGAAGACACGGAGAGGACATTTCATAGTCAATTCTCTAGGTTTCGATGGCAGACTTGTCCAAGCTAAGACAACAGCCGGGAGAGAATGCAAAAGCCTTTATAACCCGGTTCAAATGGGCTAGAAATCGCTATAATGCACAATTGCCCAAGTTGCTCGAGACGGGGTTCTTAAAATCAGCTCAAAATGGGCTCGATTTTGACTTTCGAATGAAGTTCGATGGGATGAAATTTGTCGATCTATTATGACTCTCAGCAAGGGTTATTCGATAAGAATTGTTGTTAAAAGAGGAAGCCCAACAAAAAAACATCGATGGGGACGTGATATCAAGACCTTAATCTAGATATAGATGTGGCAGAAATAATTGATAATAAGCCAAAAGAATGCCAATAAACAATGAACAATCAAGGCAATATCCTTTTGATATTAATAAAGCCATCGATCATCTTTTGGCAGGGAAATTTATAAAATTGTCAAAGACATAAAATTACTTCATAAGACCGATTGAAGGATAAAGATTAGAGTAAATGGCATCATTCATGGAGACATTCTACTAATAATTGTATTGTGTTTAGCAATGTAATCCAGGAAAACATAAGAAGAGGGATGTTGAAATTCCTTGAAATGGAAAATGAAGTAATGGGAATTGACAGTGACAATTGCCGGTCTTCCTCCCACTTTATGTGGATTCAATCCACTGCCTTTTCGGCATGTACCTTCATTCCTTTGTACCTTCCCTTTTCTGCCAAAACACCAACTAGAAGTTCCGTCTTAGTCTCTATTATCCTTTGACAACTCGTTCATTTAATCTAGGTTGTCAATAATTTCGGCATCTATCTCTATCTGTTGACATTCAACTTTGGCGTTGTAACTACCCGGATTTGGGGCAAATTTTTTTTGCCAAATCCCAAAATCTGAATCGCTACCCCAAAAAAGGGAAACAAGCTGACACACTACAAGAGAAACAAGATAAACTCACCATAATAATTCCATGAGACTAAAAAATTTCATAACTACAATTCTTGAAAATAAAAGAATCACTAACTCAAACTCTACGACTACGCTCCCCAATCCCGTGGTGTTGTTCTAGGTTTGTTCATCTGCAAAGGCTCCTTCTTCGCTTTCCTCGAAACCTGTAGAGATATTGGGGTTAGCAAACACTGAGCAAAATCATTTAGTGGCTCGCACAGTAAAAGTCCACCAAAAATCCAGGTTGCATTATAACAATTTTCTTATGATTAGTCAATGCAACAACAGTAATATAAAAAGTGAAACTAAAAAAGAAACATGCGAAATAGTTATTTCAAATATGAAGTAATATGGAAAAGAACGATGCAAGTACAAGAATTATCATCACAACTGCAGTCATTTATCCTCAGGGATCATACGACAATATCCCATTTTCTTTCTCATTTTACGGTAGCCTTTGGCCTAGCGGTGTCTTTTAGCCTAGCGATGGCTTTCTAGTCTGGCCGTCAATTATTGACCATCAAGGATTCTCCACTTCCTAAGGAAGTGGTAATCCTTTCTAGGATTTCCTTTGGGTCACCCTGTACAGGCCCACCCGAATATGCATCACCAGCCCGAGGTCGTACGCTCTCAGTCGGGGTGGCTTTTGACGCTATGCCCAAGGTTGCCTCCAAGGGGGTCTCCCTTTTTGGGCCTCCCTCCCACAATTACCATGCATGCAATCATGCTTTTTATACGTACATTCTCTCTCCATTTGGTGAGAGCTTTTATCTCATTTGCCTGCATGATTAGTCATTAACAATCTCTACTATTTTCTTCAACCATTTATTAAAAGAGAGCATGCTACAATTCTCTAACAGTTAATAAAAAATGTAAAAGCAAAAGATAAATCATATGAAATACAATCATAATTACAACTCTACTCTTGGAAGCCATTAGTATAAATGCCACTATCACTTGCCTTATAGTTTGAATGTAGAATGAGACGTGAGGCTCTATGTATCAATCGGAAAGGACCCTGTAAGGATTACATGTCAAAGAGTCAATTGATTATTCCAAGTGTTACAATTTCTTTGCTAACTTAATTTATTTCTTCTCAATCCTATTCATTCTCCATTTTTATAATTTATCCTAAGTTATTACTATGTATAAACCTAAGTAATACCCTTTACACTAAAAGTCCCCTTTTTCGTCGCTATATAGTATTTATGTTTTATCCTTATAAAAAATCTATCAAAACTTAATTTTTGTAACCTAAGTGCTAATTTAAAGGATGTAAGTTAGAAAATAAAATCTTTCACTTAATAGGACTTTCTTCACATAAATAATTAGTATGCTTCATATTACACATATACAAAAGTGTTTTTCCATAAGATCCTTAACCACCTATAAATAACACAAACATAAGGGGCTGTTTTTATAAATACAGTTAACAAGGTGTATTAAACATGTGCAAATAGTGTTGATTTTGATTAAAATAATACCCCAAAACTTGTAGATTACATATATACATCATCCCTTGTTTGAAAAATAATATTTACACCTTACATAACAATTTTATAAAAGGGATTACTTAAAATAGTCCTTAGAATCAAGAATCAACTCCTTGAAAATTTAGAAATATCCTATATATGACATATACTTCACATACGACAATACCTATAACTTGTACAATACATAAGGAAAGAAATCAACACAAAACGGCCCATATTCACACTGTTTATATGTTGTTTTTTGGAAAAATATACTTTTTAAAACCCTTCTAACACACTAACATATCAAAATTTATATAAATAACAACATATCTACACTATACATCGAATATATAGTGAATTTCTTTGAAAAACAACAGTTATTATATGCTGATTTTTATGTAAAAACCGTGAAAATCATCCAAGAAAACACATGCATAGATTTTTGTCACCCAAAAATAATTTTCCAACACTTAAACAAGATTATTATACCAAAAACCCTAAAAAAAATACATCAAAATTCCTTTCTTGATCCAAATGAAAACCAAAAATCGGCAAGAAACTACCACTAGAACCCTAGTTTGAATAATCAAGAATAAATAAAAGCAAAAACATCCAATTCGAACAAGAAATACGAAAACAGGTTTTTCGGGCACTTACTCGAAGAAGAAAATCAATTTGATGTAAAACCTAGCCTTTCTTTCTTCTTCTTTTTTTTCCTCTCTCTCTCTCTCTCTCTCTCTCTCGGTTTTGGGATGGCGTGCACAAGGGGAGAAATCCCACGATTTGGGCTTTTTTATAAAACCCACCTTTGTGGTTTTTTAAGTTGTTCCTAATTAGGACTCATAATTCTAGTCTATTTCCTATTGTAATCCATCCACAAAAAAGTAAGTGTCCATTTTAATTTAGGTCTCTTTAATTCTTATCTTATTACTTAAGTTAACTAAAAATGAAAATACTAAATATTAATATTGGCACTCCTAAAAATTGCATAATAAAACAAAATACGTAACTATGCCTAACCCTAATAGAAAAATGGTCATAACTTACTCAAATCACGTCTGAATCGCTAAATCACTAAATCTTGGGTCCGTTTGATAGGTATTCGAAAGACTCATCTACTGAGACCAAAATCATGTCGAACGGACAAGATTCGATGCTCCAAAAATAAGTTATACTAAAAGTGACGAAAATACTATATGATTGTCGATTTTTTAGATCGTTTAATCTAATACGGGATAGTAAATACATAAGAATCTTAAAGATTGGGGATCGATCAAATATCTAATTTACATATCCTACGGCTTCAAAACTCAAAATCAAAGATCTAGCCGTTAATATTTGATCGAAAGATCTACAGCCTAGATTTAATTATGATTTGTATCTTTATGGGCCCTTGGTGGGACCAAGTCATTGCAGGTGTTCTTTATTTCTTCATTTAATTGTTCTATCTGTTGATGAATTTTCTTTTTCTTTTTCTCCAACGACAGCTTGATCATCTCCAAAGATCGATTTACTCTCTTCAAATCTTCGTGTAAATCTCCTTACTCTAATAATGAATCATTGAGTCGTCATATGCTTGAAAAATGAGTATTGGCACCATCCAAGTCGAGACAACAGGTGCAAAATTCAGAAGCCCGTCGGTTGAAGCGATCATTGAAAATTCAAATTCCGGAAGACCGAATGGGGTTTGACATTTTTGGAAGCCAATAAAACTTAAATGGTAGCCATAAAAGCCTCTTTTTCATCATTGATCAATTGCCCAAAGTCCATCGAACATGCTCTTTTCACAAATTCGTTTGGTCTTTCTATCACATCATGTCCAGCTCCATCAGGTTTGGCATAATAGATGTTGCAAGATAGGAGCCATGAGCCCAGAATAGTTGAAGAAAAGTGGCCACTGCACTTCGGACACAATCGATAGCGGCATTGGTCAGAGAAGAAGATTTGGTCGAAGTCACTATTTCATGAAGTACCTCTTTTCCCTTTGCTTTGGTTAAGTCTTCTTTGGGCTTTGATTTGGTCGAAGTCACTATTTCAGAGTTTAACTTAATGCAGGTTTCGCAGAGGAGAATGAGAAGAATTGTTATCAGACCACAACAGTGCAATGACAGGAGCAAAGGTTGAAGAGTCTTTCCTTGTTTTCTGGCAAAGTTCTTTGACTTTCACTTTAAAGGTGCCTCTGGTTCTAGTATGGAACGTAGGAGTATAATCTTGCCATGAAAAGTAAGCAAGCTACATTCCGAATAAATTTTAGAAAGAATCAAGAAGGTGTTTAACATCTGTTGGGAAGATTTGATGGATGATTTCTTATGAGGAGCCTTCTTTGTTTTTTCTGTGGAGGTAAGATCGCTTCTTTGCCAGAAAGATAATTAGATGGAAAAAGTCTTTGCATGAGGTACAACATCTTTAACCTTAGCAACTTTGGGAGTTTTCAAAGTTGTCTTTGAAGGTTCTTCTATAAAGAAGAGAACAATGAGAAAATAGAATATAACATGGAAATACTTGAATAATTAGGTGGTCTACCTCAAAGTTTCTGTGATATCTCTTCAGCCGTGTTGCTTGGTTGGCACCTTCGGCGAGTGGTCATGAGAACCTTCTCCCATCGTAGTCGATCAACCAAGATCGATTTTTAAGACGCTACAGAAACAGGAAAAGACATCTCAACATATGCCTCCCACCAAGTACTGAAAGAATCAGTGATACCAGGAGATGGAGTTCAGGTTTGGAAATGGAAATGCTCTTTCAATTGCTGATAAATGCCCGAAACACTCTGAATTTAGGCCAGAAATATGAAAATTTTCCTATCTAGGAAATCATGATTAGCAGAGTAAAATGTTGGGTAGGGTATGGACTGAATAAGACCAATTGACGCGCATACAGCTGAGTAGAATAAACCTCTATTCTGCAGCCAATCGGCCCAGAAAATTCCACAATGGAACCAAAATTTAGGTCCATAGACATTAAAATTGATGCTCACACCTCATAACAATTTGAGATCTGAATCAAGGGAAGAAGCATTGAGGGACTCGAAACCAAGAAGGAGCAAGTCATGAAGAGAAGATTGGAGCAAAGTTTGGCCTGGAATGACAATGCAAGAAAGAGAAAAGACACTCATAAAAAGAGTGGTTTACTCGATGCAAGCTGTAACCTACGGTACGAGGATCCTATACTGAAAGAATATCAGGCCTTAACTCTGTGAAATACAAATGAAGCCAGAGTTGAAGAATCCAAAGAGGAGCCCTAGAAGCCAGGCCTTCCAAGGTAAGAAAGTCGTAACATCCTCAATGGATGGCCTTCCGAGGTAAGAAAGACGTAACATCCTCAATGGATGGCTAATAAAACAACATGGCCGAGAGCTAATCTATGACTACGGGCAAGGGTCAAGGCCAGTATCATGCATGACTTGATAATTTTATAGGAATTAGCCCATGTTAGATATTTTGAGACCCAAGTTATAGGGAAAGCAAGGTGTTCTCGATCAGACACACAGCCCTTTTTCTTGTGATGGGTCGCGATGAATCGAGAGTAAGTTGATTTCATGTCTATAATGATACCTTGGGTATCTCCGGAAGTCAGGGAAGCAGTAGAGAATTCTTCTCCATGAGGAGAGAGATCTATGAGACCTGCCACATTCAGCAAGGGAAGGCCCATTGGCCCAACCATAAAATGAAAAGAGTTCATGGAGGTAGACCAAAAGAGCAAGGCAGCGGAGAGCAATGGTTTGTTCAGAGGAATGGAGACTGTTGACGCATAAATGCCTAGGTCTTTCCAAAAATCAGCTCATTCTACACTTGCCCTCTTTACCCATTTCTTCCATGCCAGATCAATGACCGGACAAGATCTCATAAGTTTGCCATTGTCCAAATATGAAATATCAAAATCAACATCCTCTATCAGGAGGCTTGCCTTTTTAACGAGAATGGTCGATGGATGTTTTACCAGCGAATGAATGTTTGGGAAAATGTTCTCTCTGAAATCCTTGAATCAACCCAAAACGTCTGTGGGATCAGATGTAGAAGAAACATCGCAAGACTATGATTGAGAACAGCAAGATAGAACAAAGTAATGGCGCGACTCAAACGACTTTGACTCTTTGAGGTTGAGGAAGGAAGACACAGGTCTAGGAAAATGAACTTCAAAGGGATTGTGATGCCATTTAAGTCAAGAGAACAGTGTCGTATCAGAGGAGTGACAAGTCTAGGGATTGGTGAATTGCACCGCATCTGCTAAAAATAATTATTACTTGTCTTTTGGAAAAGAATCACACCACCTTTTTTTGGAGCAGATGTGTTATTCCAGGGAGGTAAGAACGACTATTCAGATAATATCTAGAAAATTTGACAGAGGGGGGACAAATAAAAGAAATAATATCAGAGGGGTCAAGTGTATGCTGAAAATGACAGAAGGGGGTCAAAATTTGGTTTTCAAAATTTTCAATGACGAGAATGCCCTTGTGGCAGAAATAGGTGATATGACTTTTAAGAATAAAAAAGCATTTCAGTTTCCCTCTCTTTCTCTTTCCTCTTCTCTCTTCCCTCTTCTCTCCTCCCGTCTGTGTTTTTTTTTTTTCCGTCCTCTTCTCCGGCGATCTCTACGGGTCTGTTTGGTTCGTGAATCTCGGCGGGAAGGGGAAGGGGAAGTGAAAGGGAATTTGTGCAGAATGGCAATGAGAGGACCTTATGGGGGTGGGGTTTTGAAGTAACGTTTGGTTGTAGGGATGCTTACTAGGATTTTGTTGGAACTAAATTCCCAAATGCCATTTGGTTACAAGAATTTAGCGGAAGATATGCGACGAAGCAGTGCGTGGAGCCTCATCCGTCGTTTGAGAAGGCCATTCCTGTTGAAATTCTAATATAGAAACTCAGTTTTGGGGGTTTGCCATTCGGTTCTCATTGGAGAGCCACGTGGGCCGACCGTATCCCGACATTGTTGTGGGTGTTTTAACCATCGGGTTTGAAAAACACAACCAAACAACGTGCCGGCATCTAAAATTCCCACGAAATTCTAATGAGATGCCTGATTTTTGACAACCAAACAGAGCCGTAGGCAATCTCTCCGGCGATCTCGACGAAGGTGAAGCACGTATGAAACCTGGAAAATAGTAAACCCTACCTGGTCTCAGTTTATTTTTCATGATTTGTCTTCGGTGTGAGTACGAAGTAGAGATGTAGTTTGCAGTCAGTTGACAAATTTGTATTCTCACCTGTCATAGTAGAGATGTAGATGTAGTTTGTAGTCTCACCTCTCATACTAAAAGCTTTTGAACTACATTTATGCTTTTGAACTTTCCATGAATAAAAGCTTTCTTAACATCCATTTATTTTGAGCAACAAATTCTTGAAACTAACAAATAAAGATTAACATTAAAGAAATTGATGCTTTAACAATAGGAGTTGAGTGTATATTTAGAGAAAAAATAAACCATTTGTAGCAAACACACCGTTCTTACAGTTGGGGTACATGTTTCCAGATGGCATTCTTATACAATCACATATCTTTCTCCGTTGCCTTCACCCCCTTGTTATCTTTCATATTATTTTCTTTACTATCTGAAAGAAATAATTTGCAAAGATTTTATTTAAGAGAAATGTGGCAGTGTGATATGATAATGCGCAAAGGGTGGTTGTGCTCCATAAGATATTGCTATCATTAGTAATTCAAAACTCATGCTATCCCATTTAGCTTTGGTGTTAAATGTGAAAGTGCTTGCGAAAAGAAGACAGACATGAGTTTGAAGAGTGTAGGGATTGAATTTTTGAGGGCCCATAATCCCTTCTCTAATACCATGCATAGCTCCCCTTTGTTGCCCTTGAGAAGCCCCCCTTAGGTACTAATAACCCCTTCTTTGTAGCTGAAAACCCATGCCTTTGAAGTTGAGCACCATCTTTGGATTTGCTGCACCCTCCAAGGGTACTTCTCCTACCCCATTTGAGGGCCCATAATCCCTTCTCTAATACCATCCATAGGTCCCCTCTATTGGCCTTGAGAAGCCCCCCTTAGGTATTAGTAACCCCTTTTATGTAGTGACTTTGAACTTCAGGACCATCTTCTGGATTTGATGGACCCTCCAAGGGTACTTCTTCTACCCCATTTGAGGGCCCATAATCCCTTCTCTAATACCATCCATAGGTCCCCTCTGTTGCCCTTGAGAAGCCCCCCTTACGTACTAATAACCCCTTTTTTGTAGCTGAAAACACATGCCTTTGAACTTCAGGACCTTCTTCTGGATTTGATGGACCCTCCAAGAGTACATCTCCTACCCCATTTGAGGGCCCATAATCCCTTCTCTAATACCATGCATAGCTCCCCTCTATTGCCCTTGAGAAGCCCCCCTTACGTACTAATAACCCCTTTTTTCTAGCTGAAAACCCATGCCTTTGAACTTCAGGATTTTCTTCTGCATTTCATGGACCCCCCAAGGGTACTTCTCCTACCCTATTTGAGGGCCCAGAATCCCTTTTCTAATACTATGAATAGCTCCCCTCAATTGCCCTAGAGAAGCCTCCCTTTGGTACTAATAATCCCTTGTTTGTAGCTGAAAACCCATGCCTTTGAACTTCAGGACCATCTTCTGGATTTGATGGACCCTCCAAGGGTACTTCATCTTCCCCATTTGAGGGTCCATAATCCCTTCTCTAATACCATGCATAGCTCCCCTCTGTTGCCCTTGAGAAGCCTCCCTTAGGTACTAATAACCCCTTTTTTGTAGCTGAAAACCCATGCCTTTGAACTTCAGGACCTTCTTCTGGATTTGATGGACCCTCCAAGGGTACTTCTTCTACCCCATTTCAGGGCCCATAATCCCTTCTCTAATACCATGCATAGCTCCCCACTGTTGCCCTTGAGAAGCCTCCCTTAGGTACTAATAACCCCTTTTTTGTAGCTGAAAACCCATGCCTTTGAACTTGAGGACCTTCTTCTGGATTTGATGGACCCTCCGAGGGTACTTCTCCTACCCCATTTGAGGGCCCATAATCCCTTCTCTAATACCATGCATAGCTCCCCTCTGTTGCCCTTGAGAAGCCTCCCTTAGGTACTAATAACCCCTTTTTGTAGCTGAAAACCCATGCCTTTGAACTTGAGGACCTTCTTCTGGATTTGATGGACCCTCCGAGGGTACTTCTTCTACCCCATTTGAGAGCCCATAATCCCTTCTCTAATACCATGCATAGCTCCCCACTGTTGCCCTTGAGAACCTCCCTTAGGTACTAATAACCCCTTTTTTGTAGCTGAAAATCCATGCCATTGAACTTGAGGACCTTCTTCTGGATTTGATGGACCCTCCGAGGGTACTTCTCCTACCCCATTTGAGGGCCCATAATCCCTTCTCTAATACCATGCATAGCTCCCCTCTGTTGCCCTTGAGAAGCCTCCCTTAGGTACTAATAACCCCTTTTTGTAGCTGAAAACCCATGCCTTTGAACTTGAGGACCTTCTTCTGGATTTGATGGACCCTCCGAGGGTACTTCTTCTACCCCATTTGAGGGCCCATAATCCCTTATCTAACATGCATAGCTCTCCTCTGTTGCCCTTGAGAAGCCTCCCTTAGGTACTAATAACCCCTTTTTTGTAGCTGAAAACCCATGCCGTTGAACTTCAGGACCTTCTTCTGGATTTGATGGACCCTCCGAGGGTACTTCTTCTACCCCATTTGAGAGCCCATAATCCCTTCTCTAATACCATGCATAGCTCCCCACTGTTGCCCTTGAGAAGCCTCCCTTAGGTACTAATAACCCCTTTTTTGTAGCTGAAAATCCATGCCTTTGAACTTGAGGACCTTCTTCTGGATTTGATGGACCCTCCGAGGGTACTTCTCCTACCCCATTTGAGAGCCCATACTCCCTTCTCTAATACCATGCATAGCTCCCCTCTGTTGCCCTTGAGAAGCCTCCCTTAGGTACTAATAACCCCTTTTTGTAGCTGAAAACCCATGCCTTTGAACTTGAGGACCTTCTTCTAGATTTGATGGACCCTCCGAGGGTACTTCTTCTACCCCATTTGAGGGCCCATAATCCCTTCTCTAACATGCATAGCTCCCCTCTGTTGCCCTTGAGAAGCCTCCCTTAGGTACTAATAACCCCTTTTTTGTAGCTGAAAACCCATGCCTTTGAACTTGAGGACCTTCTTCTGGATTTGATGGACCCTCTGAGGGTACTTATTATACCCCATTTGAGGGCCCATAATCCCTTCTCTAATACCATCCATAGCTCCCCTCTATTGCCCTTGAGAAGCCCCCCTTACTTACTAATAACCCCTTTTTTGTAGCTGAAAACCCATGCCTTTGAACTTCAGGACCTTCTTCTGGATTTGATGGACCCTCCAAGGGTACTTCTCCTACCCCATTTGAGGGCCCATAATCCCTTCTCTAATACCATGCATAGCTCCCCTCTGTTGGCCTTGAAAAGCCCCTCTTAGGTACTAGTAACCCCTTTTTTGTAGCTGAAAACCCATGCCTTTGAACTTCAGGACCATCTTCTCGATTTGATGGACCCTCCGAGGGTACTTCTCCTACCCCTTTTGAGGGCCCATAATCCCTTCTCTAATACCATGCATAGCTCCCCTCTGTTGGCCTTGAGAAGCCCCTCTTAGGTACTAGTAACCCCTTTTTTGAGCTGAAAACCCATGCCTTTGAACTTCAGGACCATCTTCTGGATTTGATGAACCCTCCAAGGGTACTTCTCCTACCCCATTTGAGGGCCCATAATCCCTTCTCTAATACCATGCATAGCTCACCTCTATTGCCCTTGAGAAGCCCCCCTTACGTACTAATAACCCCTTTTTTCTAGCTGAAAACCCATGCATTTGAACTTCAGGACCTTCTTCTGGATTTGATGGACCCTCCAAGGGTACTTCTCCGACCCCATTTGAGGGCCCAGAATCCCTTCTCTAATACCATGCATAGCTCCCCTCTGTTGCCCTTGAGAAGCCTCCCTTAGGTACAAATAACCCCTTTTTGTAGCTGAAAACCCATGCCTTTGAACTTCAGGACCTTCTTCTGGATTTGATGGACCCTCCAAGGGTACTTCTCCTACCCCATTTGAGGGCCCAGAATCCCTTCTCTAATACCATGCATAGCTCCCCTCTGTTGCCCTTGAGAAGCCTCCCTTAGGTACTAATAACCCCTTTTTGCAGCTGAAAACCCATGCCTTTGGACTTGAGGACCTTCTTCTGGATTTGATGGACCCTCCGAGGGTACTTCTTCTACCCCATTTGAGGGCCCATAATCCCTTCTCTAACATGCATAGCTCCCCTCTTTTGCCCTTGAGAAGCCTCCCTTAGGTACTAATAACTCCTTTTTTGTAGCTGAAAACCAATGCCTTTAAACTTGAGGACCTTCTTCTGGATTTGATGGACCCTCGGAGGGTACTTCTTCTACCACATTTGAGGGCCCATAATCCCTTCTCTAGTACCATCCATAGCTCCCCTCTATTGCCCTTGAGAAGCCCCCCTTACGTACTAATAACCCCTTTTTTGTAGCTGAAAACCCATGCCTTTGAACTTCAGGACCTTCTTCTGGATTTGATGGACCCTCCAAGGGTACTTCTCCTACCCCATTTGAGGGCCCATAATCCCTTCTCTAATACCATGCATAGCTCCCCTCTGTTGGCCCTGAAAATCCCCTCTTAGGTACTAGTAACCCCTTTTTTGTAGCTGAAAACCCATGCCTTTGAACTTTAGGACCATCTTCTCGATTTGATGGACCCTCCGAGGGTACTTCTCCTACCCCTTTTGAGGGCTCATAATCCCTTCTCTAATACCATGCATAGCTCCCCTCTGTTGGCCTTGAGAAGCCCCTCTTAGGTACTAGTAACCCCTTTTTTGTAGCTGAAAACCCATGCCTTTGAACTTCAGGACCATCTTCTGGATTTGATGGACCCTCCAAGGGTACTTCTCCTACCCCATTTGAGGGCCCATAATCCCTTCTCTAATACCATGCATAGCTCACCTCTATTGCCCTTGAGAAGCCCCCCTTACGTACTAATAACCCCTTTTTTCTAGCTGAAAACCCATGCATTTGAACTTCAGGACCTTCTTCTGGATTTGATGGACCCTCCAAGGGTACTTCTCCGACCCCATTTGAGGGCCCATAATCCCTTCTCTAATACCATGCATAGCTCCCCTTTGTTGCCCTTGAGAAGCCTCCCTTAGGTACTAATAACCCCTTTTTTGTAGCTGAAAACCCATGCCTTTGAACTTCAGGACTTTCTTCTAGATTTGATGGACCCTCCGAGGGTACTTCTTCTACCCCATTTGAGGGCCCATAATCCCTTCTCTAATACCATCCATAGCTCCCCTCAATTGCCCTTGAGAAGCCCCCCTTACGTACTAATAAGCCCTTTTTTGTAGCTGAAAACCCATGCCTTTGAACTTGAGGACCTTCTTCTGGATTTGATGGACCCTCCGAGGGTACTTCTCCTACCCCATTTGAGGGCCCATAATCCCTTCTCTAATACCATGCATAGCTCCCCTCTGTTGCCCTTGAGAAGCCTCCCTTAGGTACTAATAACCCCTTTTTGTAGCTGAAAACCCATGCCTTTGAACTTAAGGACCTTCTTCTGGATTTGATGGACCCTCCAAGGGTACTTCTCCTACCCCATTTGAGGGCCCAGAATCCCTTCTCTAATACCATGCATAGCACTCCTCTGTTGCCCTTGAGAAGCCTCCCTTAGGTACTAGTAACCCCTTTTTGCAGCTGAAAACCCATGCCTTTGAACTTGAGGACCTTCTTCTGGATTTGATGGACCCTCCGAGGGTACTTCTTCTACCCCATTTGAGGGCCCATAATCCCTTCTCTAATACCATGCATAGCTCCCCTCTGTTGCCCTTGAGAAGCCTCCCTTAGGTACTAATAACCCCTTTTTTGTAGCTGAAAACCCATGCCTTTGAACTTTAGGACCTTCTTCTGGATTTGATGGACCCTCCGAGGGTACCTCTTCTACCCCATTTGAGGGCCCATAATCCCTTCTCTAATACCATCCATAGCTCCCCTCTATTGCCCTTGAGAAGCCCCCCTTACGTACTAATAACCCCTTTTTTGTAGCTGAAAACCCATGCCTTTGAACTTGAGGACCTTCGTCTGGATTTGATGAACCCTCCGAGGGTACTTCTCCTACCCCATTTGAGGGCCCATAATCCCTTCTCTAATACCATGCATAGCTCCCCTCTGTTGCCCTTGAGAAGCCTCCCTTAGGTACTAATAACCCCTTTTTGTAGCTGAAAACCCATGCCTTTGAACTTGAGGACCTTCTTCTGAATTTGATGGACCCTCCAAGGGTACTTCTCCTACCCCATTTGAGGGCCCAGAATCCCTTCTCTAATACCATGCATAGCTCCCCTCTGTTGCCCTTGAGAAGCCTCCCTTAGGTACTAATAACCCCTTTTTGCAGCTGAAAACCCATGCCTTTGAACTTGAGGACCTTCTTCTGGATTTGATTGACCCTCCGACGGTACTTCTTCTACCCCATTTGAGAGCCCATAATCCCTTCTCTAATACCATGCAAAGCTCCCCACTGTTGCCCTTGAGAAGCCTCCCTTAGGTACTAATAACCCCTTTTTTGTAGCTGAAAATCCATGCCTTTGAACTTGAGGACCTTCTTCTGGATTTGATGGACCCTCCGAGGGTACTTCTCCTACCCCATTTGAGGGCCCATAATCCCTTCTCTAATACCATGCATAGCTCCCCACTGTTGCCCTTGAGAACCTCCCTTAGGTACTAATAACCCCTTTTTTGTAGCTGAAAATCCATGCCATTGAACTTGAGGACCTTCTTCTGGATTTGATGGACCCCCCGAGGGTACTTCTCCTACCCCATTTGAGGGCCCATAATCCCTTCTCTAATACCATGCATAGCTCCCCTCTGTTGCCCTTGAGAAGCCTCCCTTAGGTACTAATAACCCCTTTTTGTAGCTGAAAACCCATGCCTTTGAACTTGAGGACCTTCTTCTGGATTTGATGGACCCTCCGAGGGTACTTCTTCTACCCCATTTGAGGGCCCATAATCCCTTCTCTAACATGCATAGCTCTCCTCTGTTGCCCTTGAGAAGCCTCCCTTAGGTACTAATAACCCCTTTTTTGTAGCTGAAAACCCATGCCTTTGAACTTCAGGACCTTCTTCTGGATTTGATGGACCCTCCGAGGGTACTTCTTCTACCCCATTTGAGAGCCCATAATCCCTTCTCTAATACCATGCATAGCTCCCCACTGTTGCCCTTGAGAAGCCTCCCTTAGGTACTAATAAGACCTTTTTTTTAGCTGAAAATCCATGCCTTTGAACTTGAGGACCTTCTTCTGGATTTGATGGACCCTCCGAGGGTACTTCTCCTACCCCATTTGAGGGCCCATAATCCCTTCTCTAATACCATGCATAGCTCCCCTCTGTTGCCCTTGAGAAGCCTCCCTTAGGTACTAATAACCCCTTTTTGTAGCTGAAAACCCATGCCTTTGAACTTGAGGACCTTCTTCTGGATTTGATGGACCCTCCGAGGGTACTTCTTCTACCCCATTTGAGGGCCCATAATCCCTTCTCTAACATGCATAGCTCCCCTCTGTTGCCCTTGAGAAGCCTCCCTTAGGTACTAATAACCCCTTTTTTGTAGCTGAAAACCCATGCCTTTGAACTTGAGGACCTTCTTCTGGATTTGATGGACCCTCTGAGGGTACTTATTCTACCCCATTTGAGGGCCCATAATCCCTTCTCTAATACCATCCATAGCACCCCTCTATTGCCCTTGAGAAGCCCCCCTTACTTACTAATAACCCCTTTTTTGTAGCTGAAAACCCATGCCTTTGAACTTCAGGACCTTCTTCTGGATTTGATAGACCCTCCAAGGGTACTTCTCCTACCCCATTTGAGGGCCCATAATCCCTTCTCTAATACCATGAATAGCTCCCCTCTGTTGGCCTTGAAAAGCCCCTCTTACGTACTAGTAACCCCTTTTTTGTAGCTGAAAACCTATGCCTTTGAACTTCAGGACCATCTTCTCGATTTGATGGACCCTCCGAGGGTACTTCTCCTACCCCTTTTGAGGGCCCATAATCCCTTCTCTAATACCATGCATAGCTCCCCTCTGTTGGCCTTGAGAAGCCCCTCTTAGGTACTAGTAACCCCTTTTTTGTAGCTGAAAACCCATGCCTTTGAACTTCAGGACCATCTTCTGGATTTGATGGACCCTCCAAGGGTACTTCTCCTACCCCATTTGAGGGCCCATAATCCCTTCTCTAATACCATGCATAGCTCACCTCTATTGCCCTTGAGAAGCCCCCCTTACGTACTAATAACCCCTTTTTTCTAGCTGAAAACCCATGCATTTGAACTTCAGGACCTTCTTCTGGATTTGATGGACCCTCCAAGGGTACTTCTCCGACCCCATTTGAGGGCCCATAATCCCTTCTCTAATACCATGCATAGCTCCCCTCTGTTGCCCTTGAGAAGCCTCCCTTAGGTACTAATAACCCATTTTTTGTAGCTGAAAACCCATGCCTTTGAACTTCAGGACCTTCTTCTGGATTTGATGGACCCTCCGAGGGTACTTCTTCTACCCCATTTGAGGGCCCATAATCCCTTCTCTAATACCATCCATAGCTCCCCTCTATTGCCCTTGAGAAGCCCCCCTTACGTACTAATAACCCCTTTTTTGTAGCTGAAAACCCATGCCTTTGAACTTGAGGACCTTCTTCTGGATTTGATGGACCCTCCGAGGGTACTTCTCCTACCCCATTTGAGGGCCCATAATCCCTTCTCTAATACCATGCATAGCTCCCCTCTGTTGCCCTTGAGAAGCCCCCCTTAGGTACTAATAACCCCTTTTTGTAGCTGAAAACCCATGCCTTTGAACTTGAGGACCTTCTTCTGGATTTGATGGACCCTCCAAGGGTACTTCTCCTACCCCATTTGAGGGCCCAGAATCCCTTCTCTAATTCCATGCATAGCTCCCCTCTGTTGCCCTTGAGAAGCCTCCCTTAGGTACTAATAACCCCTTTTTGCAGCTGAAAACCCATGCCTTTGAACTTGAGGACCTTCTTCTGGATTTGATGGACCCTCCGAGGGTACTTCTTCTACCCCATTTGAGGGCCCATAATCCCTTCTCTAACATGCATAGCTCCCCTCTTTTGCCCTTGAGAAGCCTCCCTTAGGTACTAATAACTCCTTTTTTGTAGCTGAAAACCCATGCCTTTAAACTTGAGGACCTTCTTCTGGATTTGATGGACCCTCTGAGGGTACTTCTTCTACCACATTTGAGGGCCCATAATCCCTTCTCTAGTACCATCCATAGCTCCCCTCTATTGCCCTTGAGAAGCCCCCCTTACGTACTAATAACCCCTTTTTTGTAGTTGAAAACCCATGCCTTTGAACTTCAGGACCATCTTCTCGATTTGATGGACCCTCCGAGGGTACTTCTCCTACCCCTTTTGAGGGCTCATAATCCCTTCTCTAATACCATGCATAGCTCCCCTCTGTTGGCCTTGAGAAGCCCCTCTTAGGTACTAGTAACCCCTTTTTTGTAGCTGAAAACCCATGCCTTTGAACTTTAGGACCATCTTCTGGATTTGATGGACCCTCCAAGGGTACTTCTCCTACCCCATTTGGGGGCCCATAATCCCTTCTCTAATACCATGCATAGCTCCCCTCTGTTGGCCTTGAGAAGCCCCTCTTAGGTACTAGTAACCCCTTTTTTGTAGCTGAAAACCCATGCCTTTGAACTTCAGGACCATCTTCTGGATTTGATGGACCCTCCAAGGGTACTTCTCCTACCCCATTTGAGGGCTCATAATCCCTTCTCTAATACCATGCATAGCTCCCCTCTGTTGGCCTTGAAAAGCCCCTCTTAGGTACTAGTAACCCCTTTTTTGTAGCTGAAAACCCATGCCTTTGAACTTCAGGACCATCTTCTCGATTTGATGGACCCTCCGAGGGTACTTCTCCTACCCCTTTTGAGGGCCCATAATCCCTTCTCTAATACCATGCATAGCTCCCCTCTGTTGGCCTTGAGAAGCCCCTCTTAGGTACTAGTAACCCCTTTTTTGTAGCTGAAAACCCATGCCTTTGAACTTCAGGACCATCTTCTGGATTTGATGGACCCTCCAAGGGTACTTCTCCTACCCCATTTGAGGGCCCATAATCCCTTCTCTAATACCATGCATAGCTCACCTCTATTGCCCTTGAGAAGCCCCCCTTACGTACTAATAACCACTTTTTTCTAGCTGAAAACCCATGCATTTGAACTTCAGGACCTCCTTCTGGATTTGATGGACCCACCAAGGGTACTTCTCCGACCCCATTTGAGGGCCCATAATCCCTTCTCTAATACCATGCATAGCTCCCCTCTGTTGCCCTTGAGAAGCCTCCCTTAGGTACTAATAACCCCTTTTTTGTAGCTGAAAACCCATGCCTTTGAACTTCAGGACCTTCTTCTGGATTTGATGGACCCTCCGAGGGTACTTCTTCTACCTCATTTGAGGGCCCATAATCCCTTCTCTAATACCATCCATAGCTCCCCTCTATTGCCCTTGAGAAGCCCCCCTTACGTACTAATAACCCCTTTTTTGTAGCTGAAAACCCATGCCTTTGAACTTGAGGACCTTCTTCTGGATTTGATGGACCCTCCGAGGGTACTTCTCCTACCCCATTTGAGGGCCCATAATCCCTTCTCTAATACCATGCATAGCTCCCCTCTGTTGCCCTTGAGAAGCCTCCCTTAGGTACTAATAACCCCTTTTTGTAGCTGAAAACCCATGCCTTTGAACTTGAGAACCTTCTTCTGGATTTGATGGACCCTCCAAGGGTACTTCTCCTACCCCATTTGAGGGCCCAGAATCCCTTCTCTAATTCCATGCATAGCTCCCCTCTGTTGCCCTTGAGAAGCCTCCCTTAGGTACTAATAACCCCTTTTTGCAGCTGAAAACCCATGCCTTTGAACTTGAGGACCTTCTTCTGGATTTGATGGACCCTCCGAGGGTACTTCTTCTACCCCATTTGAGGGCCCATAATCCCTTCTCTAACATGCATAGCTCCCCTCTTTTGCCCTTGAGAAGCCTCCCTTAGGTACTAATAACTCCTTTTTTGTAGCTGAAAACCCATGCCTTTAAACTTGAGGACCTTCTTCTGGATTTGATGGACCCTCTGAGGGTACTTCTTCTACCACATTTGAGGGCCCATAATCCCTTCTCTAGTACCATCCATAGCTCCCCTCTATTGCCCTTGAGAAGCCCCCCTTACGTACTAATAACCCCTTTTTTGTAGTTGAAAACCCATGCCTTTGAACTTCAGGACCATCTTCTCGATTTGATGGACCCTCCGAGGGTACTTCTCCTACCCCTTTTGAGGGCTCATAATCCCTTCTCTAATACCATGCATAGCTCCCCTCTGTTGGCCTTGAGAAGCCCCTCTTAGGTACTAGTAACCCCTTTTTTGTAGCTGAAAACCCATGCCTTTGAACTTTAGGACCATCTTCTGGATTTGATGGACCCTCCAAGGGTACTTCTCCTACCCCATTTGAGGGCCCAGAATCCCTTCTCTAATACCATGCATAGCTCCCCTCTGTTGGCCTTGAGAAGCCCCTCTTAGGTACTAGTAACCCCTTTTTTGTAGCTGAAAACCCATGCCTTTGAACTTCAGGACCATCTTCTGGATTTGATGGACCCTCAAAGGGTACTTCTCCTACCCCATTTGAGGGCCCATAATCCCTTCTCTAATACCATGCATAGCTCCCCTCTGTTGGCCTTGAAAAGCCCCTCTTAGGTACTAGTAACCCCTTTTTTGTAGCTGAAAACCCATGCCTTTGAACTTCAGGACCATCTTCTCGATTTGATGGACCCTCCGAGGGTACTTCTCCTACCCCTTTTGAGGGCCCATAATCCCTTCTCTAATACCATGCATAGCTCCCCTCTGTTGGCCTTGAGAAGCCCCTCTTAGGTACTAGTAACCCCTTTTTTGTAGCTGAAAACGCATGCCTTTGAACTTCAGGACCATCTTCTGGATTTGATGGACCCTCCAAGGGTACTTCTCCTACCCCATTTGAGGGCCCATAATCCCTTCTCTAATACCATGCATAGCTCACCTCTATTGCCCTTGAGAAGCCCCCCTTACGTACTAATAACCCCTTTTTTCTAGCTGAAAACCCATGCATTTGAACTTCAGGACCTTCTTCTGGATTTGATGGACCCACCAAGGGTACTTCTCCGACCCCATTTGAGGGCCCATAATCCCTTCTCTAATACCATGCATAGCTCCCCTCTGTTGCCCTTGAGAAGCCTCCCTTAGGTACTAATAACCCCTTTTTTGTAGCTGAAAACCCATGCCTTTGAACTTCAGGACCTTCTTCTGGATTTGATGGACCCTCCGAGGGTACTTCTTCTACCTCATTTGAGGGCCCATAATCCCTTCTCTAATACCATCCATAGCTCCCCTCTATTGCCCTTGAGAAGCCCCCCTTACGTACTAATAACCCCTTTTTTGTAGCTGAAAACCCATGCCTTTGAACTTGAGGACCTTCTTCTGGATTTGATGGACCCTCCGAGGGTACTTCTCCTACCCCATTTGAGGGCCCATAATCCCTTCTCTAATACCATGCATAGCTCCCCTCTGTTGCCCTTGAGAAGCCTCCCTTAGGTACTAATAACCCCTTTTTGTAGCTGAAAACTCATGCCTTTGAACTTGAGAACCTTCTTCTGGATTTGATGGACCCTCCAAGGGTACTTCTCCTACCCCATTTGAGGGCCCAGAATCCCTTCTCTAATACCATGCATAGCTCCCCTCTGTTGCCCTTGAGAAGCCTCCCTTAGGTACTAATAACCCCTTTTTGCAGCTGAAAACCCATGCCTTTGAACTTGAGGACCTTCTTCTGGATTTGATGGACCCTCCGAGGGTACTTCTTCTACCCCATTTGAGGGCCCATAATCCCTTCTCTAATACCATGCATAGCTCCCCTCTGTTGCCCTTGAGAAGCCTCCCTTAGGTACTAATAACCCCTTTTTTGTAGCTGAAAACCCATGCCTTTGAACTTCAGGACCTTCTTCTGGATTTGATGGACCCTCCGAGGGTACTTCTTCTACCCCATTTGAAGGCCCATAATCCCTTCTCTAATACCATCCATAGCTCCCCTCTGTTGGCCTTGAGAAGCCCCTCTTAGGTACTAGTAACCCCTTTTTTGTAGCTGAAAACCCATGCCTTTGAACTTCAGGACCATCTTCTGGATTTGATGGACCCTCAAAGGGTACTTCTCCTACCCCATTTGAGGGCCCATAATCCCTTCTCTAATACCATGCATAGCTCCCCTCTGTTGCCCTTGAGAAGCCTCCCTTAGGTACTAATAACCCCTTTTTTGTAGCTGAAAACCCATGCCTTTGAACTTCAGGACCATCTTCTGGATTTGATGGACCCTCCGAGGGTACTTCTTCTACCTCATTTGAGGGCCCATAATCCCTTCTCTAATACCATCCATAGCTCCCCTCTATTGCCCTTGAGAAGCCCCCCTTACGTACTAATAACCCCTTTTTTGTAGCTGAAAACCCATGCCTTTGAACTTGAGGACCTTCTTCTGGATTTGATGGACCCTCCGAGGGTACTTCTCCTACCCCATTTGAGGGCCCATAATCCCTTCTCTAATACCATGCATAGCTCCCCTCTGTTGCCCTTGAGAAGCCTCCCTTAGGTACTAATAACCCCTTTTTGTAGCTGAAAACCCATGCCTTTGAACTTGAGAACCTTCTTCTGGATTTGATGGACCCTCCAAGGGTACTTCTCCTACCCCATTTGAGGGCCCAGAATCCCTTCTCTAATACCATGCATAGCTCCCCTCTGTTGCCCTTGAGAAGCCTCCCTTAGGTACTAATAACCCCTTTTTGCAGCTGAAAACCCATGCCTTTGAACTTGAGGACCTTCTTCTGGATTTGATGGACCCTCCGAGGGTACTTCTTCTACCCCATTTGAGGGCCCATAATCCCTTCTCTAATACCATGCATAGCTCCCCTCTGTTGCCCTTGAGAAGCCTCCCTTAGGTACTAATAACCCCTTTTTTGTAGCTGAAAACCCATGCCTTTGAACTTCAGGACCTTCTTCTGGATTTGATGGACCCTCCGAGGGTACTTCTTCTACCCCATTTGAAGGCCCATAATCCCTTCTCTAATACCATCCATAGCTCCCCTCTGTTGGCCTTGAGAAGCCCCTCTTAGGTACTAGTAACCCCTTTTTTGTAGCTGAAAACCCATGCCTTTGAACTTCAGGACCATCTTCTGGATTTGATGGACCCTCAAAGGGTACTTCTCCTACCCCATTTGAGGGCCCATAATCCCTTCTCTAATTCCATGCATAGCTCCCCTCTGTTGCCCTTGAGAAGCCTCCCTTAGGTACTAATAACCCCTTTTTGTAGCTGAAAACGCATGCCTTTGAACTTGAGGACCTTCTTCTGGATTTGATGGACCCTCCGAGGGTACTTCTTCTACCCCATTTGAGGGCCCATAATCCCTTCTCTAATACCATGCATAGCTCCCCTCTGTTGCCCTTGAGAAGCCTCCCTTAGGTACTAATAACTCCTTTTTTGTAGCTGAAAACCCATGCCTTTAAACTTGAGGACCTTCTTCTGGATTTGATGGACCCTCTGAGGGTACTTCTTCTACCACATTTGAGGGCCCATAATCCCTTCTCTAGTACCATCCATAGCTCCCCTCTATTGCCCTTGAGAAGCCCCCCTTACGTACTAATAACCCCTTTTTTGTAGTTGAAAACCCATGCCTTTGAACTTCAGGACCATCTTCTCGATTTGATGGACCCTCCGAGGGTACTTCTCCTACCCCTTTTGAGGGCTCATAATCCCTTCTCTAATACCATGCATAGCTCCCCTCTGTTGGCCTTGAGAAGCCCCTCTTAGGTACTAGTAACCCCTTTTTTGTAGCTGAAAACCCATGCCTTTGAACTTTAGGACCATCTTCTGGATTTGATGGACCCTCCAAGGGTACTTCTCCTACCCCATTTGAGGGCCCAGAATCCCTTCTCTAATACCATGCATAGCTCCCCTCTGTTGGCCTTGAGAAGCCCCTCTTAGGTACTAGTAACCCCTTTTTTGTAGCTGAAAACCCATGCCTTTGAACTTCAGGACCATCTTCTGGATTTGATGGACCCTCAAAGGGTACTTCTCCTACCCCATTTGAGGGCCCATAATCCCTTCTCTAATACCATGCATAGCTCCCCTCTGTTGGCCTTGAAAAGCCCCTCTTAGGTACTAGTAACCCCTTTTTTGTAGCTGAAAACCCATGCCTTTGAACTTCAGGACCATCTTCTCGATTTGATGGACCCTCCGAGGGTACTTCTCCTACCCCTTTTGAGGGCCCATAATCCCTTCTCTAATACCATGCATAGCTCCCCTCTGTTGGCCTTGAGAAGCCCCTCTTAGGTACTAGTAACCCCTTTTTTGTAGCTGAAAACGCATGCCTTTGAACTTCAGGACCATCTTCTGGATTTGATGGACCCTCCAAGGGTACTTCTCCTACCCCATTTGAGGGCCCATAATCCCTTCTCTAATACCATGCATAGCTCACCTCTATTGCCCTTGAGAAGCCCCCCTTACGTACTAATAACCCCTTTTTTCTAGCTGAAAACCCATGCATTTGAACTTCAGGACCTTCTTCTGGATTTGATGGACCCACCAAGGGTACTTCTCCGACCCCATTTGAGGGCCCATAATCCCTTCTCTAATACCATGCATAGCTCCCCTCTATTGCCCTTGAGAAGCCTCCCTTAGGTACTAATAACCCCTTTTTTGTAGCTGAAAACCCATGCCTTTGAACTTGAGGACCTTCTTCTGGATTTGATGGACCCTCCGAGGGTACTTCTCCTACCCCATTTGAGGGCCCATAATCCCTTCTCTAATACCATGCATAGCTCCCCTCTGTTGCCCTTGAGAAGCCTCCCTTACGTACTAATAACCCCTTTTTTGTAGCTGAAAACCCATGCCTTTGAACTTGAGGACCTTCTTCTGGATTTGATGGACCCTCCAAGGGTACTTCTCCTACCCTATTTGAGGGCCCATAATCCCTTCTCTAATACCATGCATAGCTCCCCTCTGTTGCCCTTGAGAAGCCTCCCTTAGGTACTAATAACCCCATTTTGCAGCTGAAAACCCATGCCTTTGAACTTGAGGACCTTCTTCTGGATTTGATGGACCCTCCGAGGGTACTTCTTCTACCCCATTTGAGGGCCCATAATCCCTTCTCTAACATGCAAAGCTCCCCACTGTTGCCCTTGAGAAGCCTCCCTTAGGTACTAATAACCCCTTTTTTGTAGCTGAAAACCCATGCCTTTAAACTTGAGGACCTTCTTCTGGATTTGATGGACCCTCTGAGGGTACTTCTTCTACCACATTTGAGGGCCCATAATCCCTTCTCTAGTACCATCCATAGCTCCCCTCTATTGCCCTTGAGAAGCCCCCCTTACGTACTAATAACCCCTTTTTTGTAGCTGAAAACCCATGCATTTGAACTTCAGGACCTTCTTCTGGATTTGATGGACCCTCCAAGGGTACTTCTCCGACCCCATTTGAGGGCCCATAATCCCTTCTCTAATACCATGCATAGCTCCCCTCTGTTGCCCTTGAGAAGCCTCCCTTAGGTACTAATAACCCATTTTTTGTAGCTGAAAACCCATGCCTTTGAACTTCAAGACCTTCTTCTGGATTTGATGGACCCTCCGAGGGTACTTCTTCTACCCCATTTGAGGGCCCATAATCCCTTCTCTAATACCATCCATAGCTCCCCTCTGTTGCCCTTGAGAAGCCCCCCTTACGTACTAATAACCCCTTTTTTGTAGCTGAAAACCCATGCCTTTGAACTTGAGGACCTTCTTCTGGATTTGATGGACCCTCCGAGGGTACTTCTCCTACCCCATTTGAGGGCCCATAATCCTTTCTCTAATACCATGCATAGCTCCCCTCTGTTGCCCTTGAGAAGCCTCCCTTAGGTACTAATAACCCCTTTTTGTAGCTGAAAACTCATGCCTTTGAACTTGAGGACCTTCTTCTGGATTTGATGGACCCTCCAAGGGTACTTCTCCTACCCCATTTGAGGGCCTAGAATCCCTTCTCTAATACCATGCATAGCTCCCCTCTGTTGCCCTTGAGAAGCCTCCCTTAGGTACTAATAACCCCTTTTTGCAGCTGAAAACCCATACCTTTGAACTTGAGGACCTTCTTCTGGATTTGATGGACCCTCCGAGGGTACTTCTTCTACCCCATTTGAGGGCCCATAATCCCTTCTCTAACATGCATAGCTCCCCTCTTTTGCCCTTGAGAAGCCTCCCTTAGGTACTAATAACTCCTTTTTTGTAGCTGAAAACCCATGCCTTTAAACTTGAGGACCTTCTTCTGGATTTGATGGACCCTCTGAGGGTACTTCTTCTACCACATTTGAGGGCCCATAATCCCTTCTCTAGTACCATCCATAGCTCCCCTCTATTGCCCTTGAGAAGCCCCCCTTACGTACTAATAACCCCTTTTTTGTAGCTGAAAACCCATGCCTTTGAACTTCAGGACCTTCTTCTGGATTTGATGGACCCTCCAAGGGTACTTCTCCTACCCCATTTGAGGGCCCATAATCCCTTCTCTAATACCATGCATAGCTCCCCTCTGTTGGCCTTGAAAAGCCCCTCTTAGGTACTAGTAACCCCTTTTTTGTAGCTGAAAACCCATGCCTTTGAACTTCAGGACCATCTTCTCGATTTGATGGACCCTCCGAGGGTACTTCTCCTACCCCTTTTGAGGGCCCATAATCCCTTCTCTAATACCATGCATAGCTCCCCTCTGTTGGCCTTGAGAAGCCCCTCTTAGGTACTAGTAACCCCTTTTTTGTAGCTGAAAACCCATGCCTTTGAACTTCAGGACCATCTTCTGGATTTGATGGACCCTCCAAGGGTACTTCTCCTACCCCATTTGAGGGCCCATAATCCCTTCTCTAATACCATGCATAGCTCACCTCTATTGCCCTTGAGAAGCCCCCCTTACGTACTAATAACCCCTTTTTTCTAGCTGAAAACCCATGCATTTGAACTTCAGGACCTTCTTCTGGATTTGATGGACCCTCCAAGGGTACTTCTCCGACCCCATTTGAGGGCCCATAATCCCTTCTCTAATACCATGCATAGCTCCCCTCTGTTGCCCTTGAGAAGCCTCCCTTAGGTACTAATAACCCCTTTTTTGTAGCTGAAAACCCATGCCTTTGAACTTCAGGACCTTCTTCTGGATTTGATGGACCCTCCGAGGGTACTTCTTCTACCCCATTTGAGGGCCCATAATCCCTTCTCTAATACCATCCATAGCTCCCCTCTATTGCCCTTGAGAAGCCCCCCTTACGTACTAATAACCCCTTTTTTGTAGCTGAAAACCCATGCCTTTGAACTTGAGGACCTTCTTCTGGATTTGATGGACCCTCCGAGGGTACTTCTCCTACCCCATTTGAGGGCCCATAATCCCTTCTCTAATACCATGCATAGCTCCCCTCTGTTGCCCTTGAGAAGCCTCCCTTAGGTACTAATAACCCCTTTTTGTAGCTGAAAACCCATGCCTTTGAACTTGAGGACCTTCTTCTGGATTTGATGGACCCTCCAAGGGTACTTCTCCTACCCCATTTGAGGGCCCAGAATCCCTTCTCTAATACCATGCATAGCTCCCCTCTGTTGCCCTTGAGAAGCCTCCCTTAGGTACTAATAACCCCTTTTTGCAGCTGAAAACCCATGCCTTTGAACTTGAGGACCTTCTTCTGGATTTGATGGACCCTCCGAGGGTACTTCTTCTACCCCATTTGAGGGCCCATAATCCCTTCTCTAATACCATGCATAGCTCCCCTCTATTGCCCTTGAGAAGCCTCCCTTAGGTACTAATAACCCCTTTTTTGTAGCTGAAAACCCATGCCTTTGAACTTCAGGACCTTCTTCTGGATTTGATGGACCCTCCGAGGGTACTTCTTCTACCCCATTTGAGGGCCCATAATCCCTTCTCTAATACCATGCATAGCTCCCCTCTGTTGCCCTTGAGAAGCCTCCCTTAGGTACTAATAACCCCTTTTTGTAGCTGAAAACCCATGCCTTTGAACTTGAGGACCTTCTTCTGGATTTGATGGACCCTCTGAGGGTACTTATTATACCCCATTTGAGGGCCCATAATCCCTTCTCTAATACCATCCATAGCTCCCCTCTATTGCCCTTGAGAAGCCCCCCTTACTTACTAATAACCCCTTTTTTGTAGCTGAAAACCCATGCCTTTGAACTTCAGGACCTTCTTCTGGATTTGATGGACCCTCCGAGGGTACTTCTTCGACCCCATTTGAGGGCCCATAATCCCTTCTCTAATACCATGCATAGCTCCCCTCTGTTGCCCTTGAGAAGCCTCCCTTAGGTACTAATAACCCCTTTTTTGTAGCTGAAAACCCATGCCTTTGAACTTCAGGACCTTCTTCTGGATTTGATGGACCCTCCGAGGGTACTTCTTCTACCCCATTTGAGGGCCCATAATCTCTTCTCTAATACCATCCATAGCTCCCCTCTATTGCCCTTGAGAAGCCCCCCTTACGTACTAATAACCCCTTTTTTGTAGCTGAAAACCCATGCCTTTGAACTTCAGGACCTTCTTCTGGATTTGATGGACCCTCCGAGGGTACTTCTTCTACCCCATTTGAGGGCCCATAATCCCTTCTCTAATACCATGCATAGCTCCCCTCTGTTGCCCTTGAGAAGCCTCCCTTAGGTACTAATAACCCCTTTTTGTAGCTGAAAACCCATGCCTTTGAACTTGAGGACCTTCTTCTGGATTTGATGGACCCTCCAAGGGTACTTCTCCTACCCCATTTGAGGGCCCAGAATCCCTTCTCTAATACCATGCATAGCTCCCCTCTGTTGCCCTTGAGAAGCCTCCCTTAGGTACTAATAACCCCTTTTTGCAGCTGAAAACCCATGCCTTTGAACTTGAGGACCTTCTTCTGGATTTGATGGACCCTCCGAGGGTACTTCTTCTACCCCATTTGAGGGCCCATAATCCCTTCTCTAACATGCATAGCTACCCTCTTTTGCCCTTGAGAAGCCTCCCTTAGGTATTAATAACTCCTTTTTTGTAGCTGAAAACCCATGCCTTTAAACTTGAGGACCTTCTTCTGGATTTGATGGACCCTCTGAGGGTACTTCTTCTACCACATTTGAGGGCCCATAATCCCTTCTCTAGTACCATCCGTAGCTCCCCTCTATTGCCCTTGAGAAGCCCCCCTTACGTACTAATAACCCCTTTTTTGTAGCTGAAAACCCATGCATTTGAACTTCAGGACCTTCTTCTGGATTTGATGGACCCTCCAAGGGTACTTCTTCGACCCCATTTGAGGGCCCATAATCCCTTCTC
Organism: Tasmannia lanceolata; assembly: GCF_043159265.1. Taxonomy (NCBI): domain Eukaryota; kingdom Viridiplantae; phylum Streptophyta; class Magnoliopsida; order Canellales; family Winteraceae; genus Tasmannia; species Tasmannia lanceolata. The sequence continues at coordinate 41,655,382 of NW_027518714.1, forward strand.
TAATACCATGCATAGCTCCCCTCTGTTGCCCTTGAGAAGCCTCCCTTAGGTACTAATAACCCCTTTTTTGTAGCTGAAAACCCATGCCTTTGAACTTCAGGACCTTCTTCTGGATTTGATGGACCCTCCGAGGGTACTTCTTCTACCCCATTTGAGGGTCCATAATCCCTTCTCTAATACCATCCATAGCTCCCCTCTATTGCCCTTGAGAAGCCCCCCTTACGTACTAATAACCCCTTTTTTGTAGCTGAAAACCCATGCCTTTGAACTTGAGGACCTTCTTCTGGATTTGATGGACCCTCCGAGGGTACTTCTCCTACCCCATTTGAGGGCCCATAATCCCTTCTCTAATACCATGCATAGCTCCCCTCTGTTGCCCTTGAGAAGCCTCCCTTAGGTACTAATAACCCCTTTTTGCAGCTGAAAACCCATGCCTTTGAACTTGAGGACCTTCTTCTGGATTTGATGGACCCTCCGAGGGTACTTCTTCTACCCCATTTGAGGGCCCATAATCCCTTCTCTAATACCATGCATAGCTCCCCTCTATTGCCCTTGAGAAGCCTCCCTTAGGTACTAATAACCCCTTTTTTGTAGCTGAAAACCCATGCCTTTGAACTTCAGGACCTTCTTCTGGATTTGATGGACCCTCCGAGGGTACTTCTTCTACCCCATTTGAGGGCCCATAATCCCTTCTCTAATACCATGCATAGCTCCCCTCTGTTGCCCTTGAGAAGCCTCCCTTAGGTACTAATAACCCCTTTTTGTAGCTGAAAACCCATGCCTTTGAACTTGAGGACCTTCTTCTGGATTTGATGGACCCTCCGAGGGTACTTCTTCTACCCCATTTGAGGGCCCATAATCCCTTCTCTAATACCATGCATAGCTCCCCTCTATTGCCCTTGAGAAGCCTCCCTTAGGTACTAATAACCCCTTTTTTGTAGCTGAAAACCCATGCCTTTGAACTTCAGGACCTTCTTCTGGATTTGATGGACCCTCCGAGGGTACTTCTTCTACCCCATTTGAGGGCCCATAATCCCTTCTCTAATACCATGCATAGCTCCCCTCTGTTGCCCTTGAGAAGCCTCCCTTAGGTACTAATAACCCCTTTTTGTAGCTGAAAACCCATGCCTTTGAACTTGAGGACCTTCTTCTGGATTTGATGGACCCTCCAAGGGTACTTCTCCTACCCCATTTGAGGGCCCAGAATCCCTTCTCTAATACCATGCATAGCTCCCCTCTGTTGCCCTTGAGAAGCCTCCCTTAGGTACTAATAACCCCTTTTTGCAGCTGAAAACCCATGCCTTTGAACTTGAGGACCTTCTTCTGGATTTGATGGACCCTCCGAGGGTACTTCTTCTACCCCATTTGAGGGCCCATAATCCCTTCTCTAACATGCATAGCTACCCTCTTTTGCCCTTGAGAAGCCTCCCTTAGGTATTAATAACTCCTTTTTTGTAGCTGAAAACCCATGCCTTTAAACTTGAGGACCTTCTTCTGGATTTGATGGACCCTCTGAGGGTACGTCTTCTACCACATTTGAGGGCCCATAATCCCTTCTCTAGTACCATCCGTAGCTCCCCTCTATTGCCCTTGAGAAGCCCCCCTTACGTACTAATAACCCCTTTTTTGTAGCTGAAAACCCATGCATTTGAACTTCAGGACCTTCTTCTGGATTTGATGGACCCTCCAAGGGTACTTCTTCGACCCCATTTGAGGGCCCATAATCCCTTCTCTAATGCCATGCATAGCTCCCCTCTGTTGCCCTTGAGAAGCCTCCCTTAGGTACTAATAACCCCTTTTTTGTAGCTGAAAACCCATGCCTTTGAACTTCAGGACCTTCTTCTGGATTTGATGGACCCTCCGAGGGTACTTCTTCTACCCCATTTGAGGGCCCATAATCCCTTCTCTAATACCATCCATAGCTCCCCTCTATTGCCCTTGAGAAGCCCCCCTTACGTATTAATAACCCCTTTTTTGTAGCTGAAAACCCATGCCTTTGAACTTGAGGACCTTCTTCTGGATTTGATGGACCCTCCGAGGGTACTTCTCCTACCCCATTTGAGGGCCCATAATCCCTTCTCTAATACCATGCATAGCTCCCCTCTGTTGCCCTTGAGAAGCCTCCCTTAGGTACTAATAACCCCTTTTTGCAGCTGAAAACCCATGCCTTTGAACTTGAGGACCTTCTTCTGGATTTGATGGACCCTCCGAGGGTACTTCTTCTACCCCATTTGAGGGCCCATAATCCCTTCTCTAATACCATGCATAGCTCCCCTCTATTGCCCTTGAGAAGCCTCCCTTAGGTACTAATAACCCCTTTTTTGTAGCTGAAAACCCATGCCTTTGAACTTCAGGACCTTCTTCTGGATTTGATGGACCCTCCGAGGGTACTTCTTCTACCCCATTTGAGGGCCCATAATCCCTTCTCTAATACCATGCATAGCTCCCCTCTGTTGCCCTTGAGAAGCCTCCCTTAGGTACTAATAACCCCTTTTTGTAGCTGAAAACCCATGCCTTTGAACTTGAGGACCTTCTTCTGGATTTGATGGACCCTCCAAGGGTACTTCTCCTACCCCATTTGAGGGCCCAGAATCCCTTCTCTAATACCATGCATAGCTCCCCTCTGTTGCCCTTGAGAAGCCTCCCTTAGGTACTAATAACCCCTTTTTGCAGCTGAAAACCCATGCCTTTGAATTTGAGGACCTTCTTCTGGATTTGATGGACCCTCCGAGGGTACTTCTTCTACCCCATTTGAGGGCCCATAATCCCTTCTCTAACATGCATAGCTACCCTCTTTTGCCCTTGAGAAGCCTCCCTTAGGTACTAATAACTCCTTTTTTGTAGCTGAAAACCCATGCCTTTAAACTTGAGGACCTTCTTCTGGATTTGATAGACCCTCTGAGGGTACTTCTTCTACCACATTTGAGGGCCCATAATCCCTTCTCTAGTACCATCCATAGTTCCCCTCTATTGCCCTTGAGAAGCCCCCCTTACGTACTAATAACCCCTTTTTTGTAGCTGAAAACCCATGCCTTTGAACTTCAGGACCTTCTTCTGGATTTGATGGACCCTCCAAGGGTACTTCTCCTACCCCATTTGAGGGCCCATAATCCCTTCTCTAATACCATGCATAGCTCCCCTCTGTTGGCCTTGAAAAGCCCCTCTTAGGTACTAGTAACCCCTTTTTTGTAGCTGAAAACCCATGCCTTTGAACTTCAGGACCATCTTCTCGATTTGATGGACCCTCCGAGGGTACTTCTCCTACCCCTTTTGAGGGCCCATAATCCCTTCTCTAATACCATGCATAGCTCCCCTCTGTTGGCCTTGAGAAGCCCCTCTTAGGTACTAGTAACCCCTTTTTTGTAGCTGAAAACCCATGCCTTTGAACTTCAGGACCATCTTCTGGATTTGATGGACCCTCCAAGGGTACTTCTCCTACCCCATTTGAGGGCCCATAATCCCTTCTCTAATACCATGCATAGCTCACCTCTATTGCCCTTGAGAAGCCCCCCTTACGTACTAATAACCCCTTTTTTCTAGCTGAAAACCCATGCATTTGAACTTCAGGACCTTCTTCTGGATTTGATGGACCCTCCAAGGGTACTTCTCCGACCCCATTTGAGGGCCCATAATCCCTTCTCTAATACCATGCATAGCTCCCCTCTGTTGCCCTTGAGAAGCCTACCTTAGGTACTAATAACCCCTTTTTTGTAGCTGAAAACCCATGCCTTTGAACTTCAGGACCTTCTTCTGGATTTGATGGACCCTCCGAGGGTACTTCTTCTACCCCATTTGAGGGCCCATAATCCCTTCTCTAATACCATCCATAGCTCCCCTCTATTGCCCTTGAGAAGCCCCCCTTACGTACTAATAACCCCTTTTTTGTAGCTGAAAACCCATGCCTTTGAACTTGAGGACCTTCTTCTGGATTTGATGGACCCTCCGAGGGTACTTCTCCTACCCCATTTGAGGGCCCATAATCCCTTCTCTAATACCATGCATAGCTCCCCTCTGTTGCCCTTGAGAAGCCTCCCTTAGGTACTAATAACCCCTTTTTGTAGCTGAAAACCCATGCCTTTGAACTTGAGGACCTTCTTCTGGATTTGATGGACCCTCCAAGGGTACTTCTCCTACCCCATTTGAGGGCCCAGAATCCCTTCTCTAATACCATGCATAGCTCCCCTCTGTTGCCCTTGAGAAGCCTCCCTTAGGTACTAATAACCCCTTTTTGCAGCTGAAAACCCATGCCTTTGAACTTGAGGACCTTCTTCTGGATTTGATGGACCCTCCGAGGGTACTTCTTCTACCCCATTTGAGGGCCCATAATCCCTTCTCTAATACCATGCATAGCTCCCCTCTATTGCCCTTGAGAAGCCTCCCTTAGGTACTAATAACCCCTTTTTTGTAGCTGAAAACCCATGCCTTTGAACTTCAGGACCTTCTTCTGGATTTGATGGACCCTCCGAGGGTACTTCTTCTACCCCATTTGAGGGCCCATAATCCCTTCTCTAATACCATGCATAGCTCCCCTCTGTTGCCCTTGAGAAGCCTCCCTTAGGTACTAATAACCCCTTTTTGTAGCTGAAAACCCATGCCTTTGAACTTGAGGACCTTCTTCTGGATTTGATGGACCCTCTGAGGGTACTTATTATACCCCATTTGAGGGCCCATAATCCCTTCTCTAATACCATGCATAGCTCCCCTCTGTTGCCCTTGAGAAGCCTCCCTTAGGTACTAATAACCCCTTTTTGTAGCTGAAAACCCATGCCTTTGAACTTGAGGACCTTCTTCTGGATTTGATGGACCCTCCAAGGGTACTTCTCCTACCCCATTTGAGGGCCCAGAATCCCTTCTCTAATACCATGCATAGCTCCCCTCTGTTGCCCTTGAGAAGCCTCCCTTAGGTACTAATAACCCCTTTTTGCAGCTGAAAACCCATGCCTTTGAATTTGAGGACCTTCTTCTGGATTTGATGGACCCTCCGAGGGTACTTCTTCTACCCCATTTGAGGGCCCATAATCCCTTCTCTAACATGCATAGCTACCCTCTTTTGCCCTTGAGAAGCCTCCCTTAGGTACTAATAACTCCTTTTTTGTAGCTGAAAACCCATGCCTTTAAACTTGAGGACCTTCTTCTGGATTTGATAGACCCTCTGAGGGTACTTCTTCTACCACATTTGAGGGCCCATAATCCCTTCTCTAGTACCATCCATAGTTCCCCTCTATTGCCCTTGAGAAGCCCCCCTTACGTACTAATAACCCCTTTTTTGTAGCTGAAAACCCATGCCTTTGAACTTCAGGACCTTCTTCTGGATTTGATGGACCCTCCAAGGGTACTTCTCCTACCCCATTTGAGGGCCCATAATCCCTTCTCTAATACCATGCATAGCTCCCCTCTGTTGGCCTTGAAAAGCCCCTCTTAGGTACTAGTAACCCCTTTTTTGTAGCTGAAAACCCATGCCTTTGAACTTCAGGACCATCTTCTCGATTTGATGGACCCTCCGAGGGTACTTCTCCTACCCCTTTTGAGGGCCCATAATCCCTTCTCTAATACCATGCATAGCTCCCCTCTGTTGGCCTTGAGAAGCCCCTCTTAGGTACTAGTAACCCCTTTTTTGTAGCTGAAAACCCATGCCTTTGAACTTCAGGACCATCTTCTGGATTTGATGGACCCTCCAAGGGTACTTCTCCTACCCCATTTGAGGGCCCATAATCCCTTCTCTAATACCATGCATAGCTCACCTCTATTGCCCTTGAGAAGCCCCCCTTACGTACTAATAACCCCTTTTTTCTAGCTGAAAACCCATGCATTTGAACTTCAGGACCTTCTTCTGGATTTGATGGACCCTCCAAGGGTACTTCTCCGACCCCATTTGAGGGCCCATAATCCCTTCTCTAATACCATGCATAGCTCCCCTCTGTTGCCCTTGAGAAGCCTACCTTAGGTACTAATAACCCCTTTTTTGTAGCTGAAAACCCATGCCTTTGAACTTCAGGACCTTCTTCTGGATTTGATGGACCCTCCGAGGGTACTTCTTCTACCCCATTTGAGGGCCCATAATCCCTTCTCTAATACCATCCATAGCTCCCCTCTATTGCCCTTGAGAAGCCCCCCTTACGTACTAATAACCCCTTTTTTGTAGCTGAAAACCCATGCCTTTGAACTTGAGGACCTTCTTCTGGATTTGATGGACCCTCCGAGGGTACTTCTCCTACCCCATTTGAGGGCCCATAATCCCTTCTCTAATACCATGCATAGCTCCCCTCTGTTGCCCTTGAGAAGCCTCCCTTAGGTACTAATAACCCCTTTTTGTAGCTGAAAACCCATGCCTTTGAACTTGAGGACCTTCTTCTGGATTTGATGGACCCTCCAAGGGTACTTCTCCTACCCCATTTGAGGGCCCAGAATCCCTTCTCTAATACCATGCATAGCTCCCCTCTGTTGCCCTTGAGAAGCCTCCCTTAGGTACTAATAACCCCTTTTTGCAGCTGAAAACCCATGCCTTTGAACTTGAGGACCTTCTTCTGGATTTGATGGACCCTCCGAGGGTACTTCTTCTACCCCATTTGAGGGCCCATAATCCCTTCTCTAATACCATGCATAGCTCCCCTCTATTGCCCTTGAGAAGCCTCCCTTAGGTACTAATAACCCCTTTTTTGTAGCTGAAAACCCATGCCTTTGAACTTCAGGACCTTCTTCTGGATTTGATGGACCCTCCGAGGGTACTTCTTCTACCCCATTTGAGGGCCCATAATCCCTTCTCTAATACCATGCATAGCTCCCCTCTGTTGCCCTTGAGAAGCCTCCCTTAGGTACTAATAACCCCTTTTTGTAGCTGAAAACCCATGCCTTTGAACTTGAGGACCTTCTTCTGGATTTGATGGACCCTCCAAGGGTACTTCTCCTACCCCATTTGAGGGCCCAGAATCCCTTCTCTAATACCATGCATAGCTCCCCTCTGTTGCCCTTGAGAAGCCTCCCTTAGGTACTAATAACCCCTTTTTGCAGCTGAAAACTCATGCCTTTGAACTTGAGGACCTTCTTCTGGATTTGATGGACCCTCCGAGGGTACTTCTTCTACCCCATTTGAGGGCCCATAATCCCTTCTCTAACATGCATAGCTACCCTCTTTTGCCCTTGAGAAGCCTCCCTTAGGTATTAATAACTCCTTTTTTGTAGCTGAAAACCCATGCCTTTAAACTTGAGGACCTTCTTCTGGATTTGATGGACCCTCTGAGGGTACTTCTTCTACCACATTTGAGGGCCCATAATCCCTTCTCTAGTACCATCCGTAGCTCCCCTCTATTGCCCTTGAGAAGCCCCCCTTACGTACTAATAACCCCTTTTTTGTAGCTGAAAACCCATGCATTTGAACTTCAGGACCTTCTTCTGGATTTGATGGACCCTCCAAGGGTACTTCTTCGACCCCATTTGAGGGCCCATAATCCCTTCTCTAATACCATGCATAGCTCCCCTCTGTTGCCCTTGAGAAGCCTCCCTTAGGTACTAATAACCCCTTTTTTGTAGCTGAAAACCCATGCCTTTGAACTTCAGGACCTTCTTCTGGATTTGATGGACCCTCCGAGGGTACTTCTTCTACCCCATTTGAGGGCCCATAATCTCTTCTCTAATACCATCCATAGCTCCCCTCTATTGCCCTTGAGAAGCCCCCCTTACGTACTAATAACCCCTTTTTTGTAGCTGAAAACCCATGCCTTTGAACTTGAGGACCTTCTTCTAGATTTGATGGACCCTCCGAGGGTACTTCTCCTACCCCATTTGAGGGCCCATAATCCCTTCTCTAATACCATGCATAGCTCCCCTCTGTTGCCCTTGAGAAGCCTCCCTTAGGTACTAATAACCCCTTTTTGCAGCTGAAAACCCATGCCTTTGAACTTGAGGACCTTCTTCTGGATATGATGGACCCTCCGAGGGTACTTCTTCTACCCCATTTGAGGGCCCATAATCCCTTCTCTAATACCATGCATAGCTCCCCTCTATTGCCCTTGAGAAGCCTCCCTTAGGTACTAATAACCCCTTTTTTGTAGCTGAAAACCCATGCCTTTGAACTTCAGGACCTTCTTCTGGATTTGATGGACCCTCCGAGGGTACTTCTTCTACCCCATTTGAGGGCCCATAATCCCTTCTCTAATACCATGCATAGCTCCCCTCTGTTGCCCTTGAGAAGCCTCCCTTAGGTACTAATAACCCCTTTTTGTAGCTGAAAACCCATGCCTTTGAACTTGAGGACCTTCTTCTGGATTTGATGGACCCTCCAAGGGTACTTCTCCTACCCCATTTGAGGGCCCAGAATCCCTTCTCTAATACCATGCATAGCTCCCCTCTGTTGCCCTTGAGAAGCCTCCCTTAGGTACTAATAACCCCTTTTTGCAGCTGAAAACCCATGCCTTTGAACTTGAGGACCTTCTTCTGGATTTGATGGACCCTCCGAGGGTACTTCTTCTACCCCATTTGAGGGCCCATAATCCCTTCTCTAACATGCATAGCTACCCTCTTTTGCCCTTGAGAAGCCTCCCTTAGGTACTAATAACTCCTTTTTTGTAGCTGAAAACCCATGCCTTTAAACTTGAGGACCTTCTTCTGGATTTGATAGACCCTCTGAGGGTACTTCTTCTACCACATTTGAGGGCCCATAATCCCTTCTCTAGTACCATCCGTAGCTCCCCTCTATCGCCCTTGAGAAGCCCCCCTTACGTACTAATAACCCCTTTTTTGTAGCTGAAAACCCATGCATTTGAACTTCAGGACCTTCTTCTGGATTTGATGGACCCTCCAAGGGTACTTTTTCGACCCCATTTGAGGGCCCATAATCCCTTCTCTAATACCATGCATAGCTCCCCTCTGTTGCCCTTGAGAAGCCTCCCTTAGGTACTAATAACCCCTTTTTGTAGCTGAAAACCCATGCCTTTGAACTTGAGGACCTTCTTCTGGATTTGATTGACCCTCCAAGGGTACTTCTCCTACCCCATTTGAGGGCCCAGAATCCCTTCTCTAATACCATGCATAGCTCCCCTCTGTTGCCCTTGAGAAGCCTCCCTTAGGTACTAATAACCCCTTTTTTGTAGCTGAAAACCCATGCCTTTGAACTTCAGGACCTTCTTCTGGATTTGATGGACCCTCCGAGGGTACTTCTTCTACCCCATTTGAGGGCCCATAATCCCTTCTCTAATACCATCCATAGCTCCCCTCTATTGCCCTTGAGAAGCCCCCCTTACGTACTAATAACCCCTTTTTTGTAGCTGAAAAACCCATGCCTTTGAACTTGAGGACCTTCTTCTGGATTTGATGGACCCTACGAGGGTACTTCTCCTACCCCATTTGAGGGCCCATAATCCCTTCTCTAATACCATGCATAGCTCCCCTCTGTTGCCCTTGAGAAGCCTCCCTTAGGTACTAATAACCCCTTTTTTGTAGCTGAAAACCCATGCCTTTGAACTTCAGGACCTTCTTCTGGATTTGATGGACCCTCCGAGGGTACTTCTTCTACCCCATTTGAGGGCCTATAATCCCTTCTCTAATACCATCCATAGCTCCCCTCTATTGCCCTTGAGAAGCCCCCCTTACGTACTAATAACCCCTTTTTTGTAGCTGAAAACCC